>NC_137929.1:33521682-34121682 GCF_963969265.1 Rhamphochromis sp. 'chilingali' | reverse complement strand
AGTGCACAATGCAAATCACGAACCCCCTGGCGCAGTGTCCAGAGACTGTAACATTGTGACTAGCCCTTGTTTAAATTTATCTGTTAAGAATCAAAGTTATGTGAGTATTTTTCAAGAAAAGCAGCTTAACAACTCAGAGTCTGAGATTCTGTCTGAATCGTGCTGTACTGTGCAAAGCACCAGGTTGAATAGAGCTGAGAGAGAAGCCAAAGAGAACTTGGATCTTGTCCATGATGCCGTTAAATCAAAGACTGACTCTGTTTTAGCTCCTGTAACTGTGTTGCGAGAAATCAATATTCTGGATCCCATGGTTAATAAGTGTAACTCATCTTTACAAACTGTTTTTCTGAAGACCAGTAATGATCCTGCTCGGGATTTAAGATCTGTTAGTGATCCGGTAAACTGTGAATTCATGGTCAAGTCGGTGTCTTGTGCGTCTAAATATGCTCACCTAGAGATGGTCATGAATCGCACTAAAGGAGCAACGAATAACTCGGGCTGCATTTCTGATTCTTTAAGTGTTAAGCAAACTGTGTTGGCTGACATGACTTCTCCCATGAATGAAACGCAGTCAAAGCCATGTTATGAGTCAGAGAACACTGTGTTTAGCTCCACTGAGAAGACAACCACTGATAACGGAAGCTATGGTAATAACTTAATAAAACAAAGTACTGTTTCAGGTGTTGCTTCCGTTGCTGGACCTCATGGAGCCAACGTTCCTGAGGTGGAAACTCATGTCCTATGTACTGTAGGTTCCTGTGACGTGAAGGTTAAAAATAACAGGGTGTGTGACTCAACCGTGGAGACCAATAAAGAACTGCTAAGTGATGTTTCCACAGGCGGCACCCTGAACGTCATTCAGGTGGCCAGCTTGACACCCAGTCATTCTGAGAAATCTAGCACTATGACTGCTGATTCAAGGTCTGTAGACATTAATCCCACTCAGTTCATGGACACTTGTGGTAAAGAGGTGGGCACAGAGGACTGCCTTCCCCCCGCCCTCAACAAGTGTAAAATTGTGCCTCAGACTGTTTTTGTTCAGTCGCCAGCTCGGACTGCAGTTTTCCAGTCTCCAGTTCTGATATCCTCACGGTCCCCTCCTCAGCCACCACCTTCACCTGCTGAGAGCTCGGGGGAGCCATCTCAGCCGTCCGCAGCAGCCTTATCTGAGGACTCAAACAAACTCATTTCCCCCACTATAGGCTGCTGTGGTACTGCTATCCAGGCCGGTCTGGAGCCAGAGACGGAGGTACAGCTGGTGCGGCCAATTTCAGTGTCAGCCGGAGGGCCCGGGGAGCCCGTCCGGCCTCATGTTTCGTCTGCTGGAGGTTCAGGAGAACCCAGCCAGCTTCATGCTTCATTTGCTGGAGGTTCAGGAGAACCCAGCCAGCTTCATGTTCTGTCTGCTGGAGGTTCAGGAGAACCCAGCCAGCCTCATGTTTCGTCTGCTGGAGGTTCAGGAGAACCCAGCCAGCTTCATGCTTCATTTGCTGGAGGTTCAGGAGAACCCAGCCAGCTTCATGCTGGAGGTTCGGGAGAACCCAGCCAGCTTAATGTCTCGTCTGCTGGAGGTTCGGGAGAACCCAGCCAGCTTCATGTCTCGTCTGCTGGAGGTTCGGGAGAACCCAGCCAGCTTCATGTCTCGTCTGCTGGAGGTTCGGGAGAACCCAGCCAGCTTCATGTTTCGTCTGCTGAAGGTTCATGAGAACCACATCAGCCTCGCCATGTCCAGCCTCACGCCACGTCTGCTGGCGGGCCCGAGGAGCCCGTCCAGCCTCACGCCACGTCTGCTGGCAGGCCCGAGGAGCCCGTTCAGCCTCACGCTTCGTCAGCTGGAGGGCCTGAGGAGCCCGTCTGGCCACCTTCTGCTTCACCACCTGTGGCTGCCTCACTGTCACCTGGTTCTGCCTCTGCTACGCCAGGACCAGCTCCAGCCTGTGCTTCGTCAGCCGCAGCTCCAGCCTGTGCTTCGTCAGCCGCAGCTCCAGCCTGTGCTTCGTCAGCCGCAGCCTCAGAGCCTTCGTCCTCGCCTGGTCCGGCTTCAGCCTCAGAGTCTTCGTCCTCGCCTGGTCCGGCTTCTGCATCAGCTGCTCCTGCTCCACCTGGTCCGGCTCCGGCTTCAGCCTCAGAGTCTTCGTCCTCGCCTGGTCCGGCCTCGGCTTCGGCCTCAGAGTCTTCGTCCTCGCCTGGTCCGTCCTCGTCTTCGGCCTCAGAGTCTTCAGCCTCGCCTGGTCCGTCCTCGTCAGAGTCTTCAGCCTCGCCTGGTCCGTCCTCGTCAGAGTCTTCAGCCTCGCCTGGTCCGGCCTCGTCAGAGTCTTCAGCCTCGCCTGGTCCGGCCTCTGCCTGTGCTTCTGCTACGCCTGGTCCGGCCTCTGCCTGTGCTTTAGCGTCACCTGGTCCTGTGCCCTCCAAGCCTCGGCCGGTACGCCTGACACTTGGGCGCCGCCGCCGCCTTCCGCACGGTCGGCCGCCTGAACTGTTTCTACGCCGTTGCCGTCCGCACGGTCGGCCGCCTGAACTGTTTCTACGCCGTTGCCGTCCGCACGGTCGGCCCCCTGAACGGTTTCCATGTCGCCACCTTTGCCGTCCGCACGGTCGGCCCCCTGAACGGTTTCCATGTCGCCACCATTGCCGTCCGCACGGACGGCCCCTGGAACTGTTCGACCATGGACTTCTGTGCCGTCGGCCTCCGGGCCGGCCCCCTGATCACATGAACTATGATTTTCTGGACCGTCACCCTCCGGGTCGGCCCCCTGAGGAGTCGTGAACTGTTCCCTGCGCTCCTGTGGTTTTGATGGACGTTTTGTTTTTGGTTTTTTTTGGCCTTGTTTCTGGCCCTCCGTCCTGGACCCCCACCGCCCGCCCTTGGTGGGTTGTTTTTGGTTTTGTTTTTCGAGGTTTTAGGGCGTCTGGAATCCGCCCTTAAGGGGGGGGGGGCTCTGTCACAGGCTGGGTCTCCGACCCAGCACTCTGAGTTTTCTTTGTATTTTTTGATATGTTATTAGTTTGTGTTATTTCCTATTTGCCTTTAGTTTAGGCAGTTATTGTTCCTGGGTTTTCTATGTTTTGGGGTTTTCTATTTATTTCATCACGTATTAGGTCTGTTAAGTTGTGTTGTCATTTCCTGTTTTATTCTGACAATGTCATGTGTTCTTTGTTCATTGTATTTAGCTTTCCTCTCCTGGTCCTGTCATTAGGTTTATGTCTGTCAGCTGTTTTCCCCCATGTGTCGCCACTTCCCCTGATCACCTCATGTCTGTATTTAAGCCTTCTGTTTTTTGCATGTCATTGTCAGGTCGTCTGTTTGCATCCCCATAGTGTTTCGTCATAGTTTACTCAGTGTTCATAGTTTGTCATCGCATTTTCACTGAGTTTCTTAGTCCTTTAGTTTTCTGAGTGTTCACAGTTTTCTTAGTTTTCATAGCTTCATGCTTTTTTCGTGTGCCAACATCCAAATAAAGGATCGTCTTCTGTTCAGCCAACAACTCCGCCTTTCAGCATCTGCTTTTGGGTCCTGTTTCCATTCACATCGGCGCACCCCGCCGTAACACTGATGTCTCCTTCCTCAATGAGCTCAACAACTTTTATGCTCGTTTTGAGCGAGGGAACCCCACAACCACAACCAAAGCAGACGTGACGCCAGACCACCAACCTCTGACTCTCTCCCCCACCGATGTAGGAGCGGTGCTGAGCAGGATCAATGTCCACAAGGCTGCAGGTCCTGATGGCATCCCCGGGCGTGTTCTCAGAGCATGTTCTGGGGAGCTTGCAGGAGTGCTCACAGACATATTCAATCTGTCCTTGGCCCACGCTGTGGTACCAGCCTGCTTCAAATCCACCTCCATCGTCCCGATACCCAAAAACTCCAACCCATCTTGCCTCAATGACTACTGCCCAGTAGCACTCACCCCCATCATCACTAAGTGCTTACAGCAGCTGGTCCTAGCACACTTCAAATCCTGTCTCCCCCCCACCCTGGACTCCCACCAATTTGCATACCGCCAGAACAGGAGCACAGAGGATGCAGTCTCCATCGCACTGCACTCTGTCCTCTCACACCTGGACAACAACAACACCTACGCCAAAATGCTGTTCATAGACTTCAGTTCAGCATTCAATACAATCCACCCCTCACAACTCATCAGGAAACTGACAGACCTGGGCATCAGTTCCCTCATCTGCAAATGGTTACTGGACTTCCTGACCAACCGCCGCCAACATGTCCGGCTGGATAACCACTGTTCATCTACAATCACGATGAACACTGGTGTACCACAAGGCTGTGTGATGAGCCCTTTCCTCTACTCCCTCTTCATCCACGACTGCAGACCTGCTGATGGTTCCAACACCATCATTAAGTTTGCAGATGACACCACGGTGATTGGCCTCATCAGTGACAACGATGAGGCCGCCTACAGGGAGGAGGTGGATCGTCTGGCTGAGTGGTGCGACAGAAACAACCTGCTGCTTAACACTGAGAAGACCAAGGAGCTCATCGTGGACTACAGGAGGAATGCTGACCCACATCCACCCATCCACATTAAGGGGACGGCTGTGGAGCGTGTGAGCAGCTTCAAGTTCCTGGGAGTCCACATCTCCGAGGATCTCACCTGGACGACCAACTGCTCCAAGCTGGTCAAGAAGGCTCACCAGCGTCTCTTCTTCTTGAGGACTCTGAGGAAGAACCACCTGTCCTCAGACATCCTGGTGAACTTCTATCGTTGCACCATCGAGAGCATCCTGACCAACTGTATAACACTCTGGTACGGGAACTGCTCTACCTCGGACCGGAAGGCGTTGCAGAGGGTCGTGAAAACTGCCCAGCGCATCGCCGGAGCACCACTTCCTGCCATAAAAGACATCTACAGGAAGCGGTGTCTGAAAAGGGCTGGGAAAATCATCAAAGACCCCAGTCACCCATCACATGGACTCTTCACCCTCCTGCCCTCTGGGAGGCGCTACAGGAGCCTCCGGACTAAGACCACCAGGTACCGGAACAGCTTCTTCCCCACAGCTGTCAGACTCCTGAACTCTGCCTCCTGACATCTGACCCACGTTAACACATGGACTGAACATACACACACCCACAATGGACAACTGTACCCTCAAACACACAATAATAACATGGACTGAACCACCACTCACAACCACTAGCACTTTATATAGCCTCTGTAGGAATTATATCTCACTTATCTTAACTGCACTACTGTATAGCTCTGTGTAAATAATCATTCCGTACATTCGATAATTTTTAATCCTACAACTGTTTACAACTTGCATAGTTCCCATTTCTGTATAACTGTATATCTCAGATTCTGTAAAGTTATTTATTTCATATTCTGTATAGTTTTTCATATTTATATCCTGTTCATAGCCTGTACATAGCTTGTACTCACTACAGCCTGTACATACTTATAGTTATAGAATATTCACAACATACTTCATACCGTGTACATGATAACATACCATAATAGACCCATTTCTGTAATATACTCACATACAGTATCTATATTATTGCTTATATATATTGTAATATATCTATATCACTAAAGCACTTCTGGATGGATGCAAACGGCATTTCGTTGCCCTGTACCTGTGCATGTGCAATGACAATAAAGTTGAATTCTATTCTATTCTATTGTGATATATATTTGTGTGTCATCTGCATAGCTATGATAGTTTATTTTGTTGTTCTTTATAATCTGTGCCAGTGGGAGCATGTAAATGTTAAACAAAAGGGGTCCCAAGATTGAACCTTGGGGAACTCCACATGTGATACTTGTCTGCTCAGATGTGAAGTTACCTATTGCTACAAAGTATTTCCTGTTTTCTAAGTATGTTTTGAACCAGTTTAGTACAGTTCCTGAAAGCTCTGCCCAGTTCTCCAGTCGTAATATGTTGTGGTCAACTGTAGCAAATGCTGCACTGAGATCCAGTAAAACTAAGACTGACATTTTTCCACTGTCTGTGTTCAGACATATGTCATTGAACACTTTGTTCAATGACAGAGAGTTTACAGTATTTAATAATCCAGTAAAGTCCCATTTCAGAACCTCAGACTGTTGTTTGGACACATCGTTTGACCCTGTATGCAGAACAATGTTCGTCACAGTTGGATATTCATCTGCAACTTGAAGAATTCTCTCCTTCAGGTTGTTGACCATATCCTTAGGAAAGCAGAGGACTTTAGTGTTCTTATCGCACATCCTTTGTACATCCTTTACGGCAGAGTCACCCACAATCAGAGTTTCAGGCCTAGCCTTTAGCTTTCCCTGTGGCCTTTTACTTTTCAACAGATTTTCAGACCTTACTTCGCTACTTTTAGATGGATGGTTGTCCGATATAGATCCAGGGTCCTTTGATAGTGGAGCAAATCTGTTCTGCAGTTTTACATTCAGTTGTTTTGGAGGTTTGTTGTTAACCTTCCTATTCACGGTCCAGTCCTGTTTCCTCTCGTATACAGGGGTAGAAGAGCTTCTCTGTCTCGTAGGAAGTGAAGGCCAGTCGGTTTCAGAGATTTCAGCTCACTGTGCCCTGCCTGTGATACGTCCTCCCCCTTCCAGGAGACATAATTTATGTCTTGGTTTTGCACCAAGACAGTCCAAGGGGTGTTATCGCTTGAGGATTTATTATAATGCACAGAGTCTACTTTCTTGGTCATGTTATCTGTGCTCCTTAGCTGTGTAGTAGCTTGCTCATTGCCATTGTTTTGAATCAAAGGCAAGGTTGTTTCATTTCCACACAGTCCATTTACCTCCACGTTTACTTCTAAGTGATTAATTTTTGTCTCCAGTACTGCAATCTTCTGCAGGAGGCTCATCATATCTATACCATTGTGCTTGACAGTTAGCATGAGGTGTTTGTACTGATATACTGTGTCTAGTTTTCACATGGCACTGTGCATTGTGGCTAAACATCTCCACTTCTCATCTGTTTAAAAGACACTGTTGCTGGTGAAGCATCTCAGTCTCACAGTTACAATAAAAGCTGTAAAATCAGGAGATACTCAAGAGAAATGAATTTACAACGGCAAAAGTGGAAATTAAACATTTTTAAACTTATTCATGAACATTCCAATAACTTTTAACTTGCTTTGATGTGATGAAAATTTATCCAAGCACAAAATGTGCCTTGAACCTGTGCAATTACAGTAATTTGTGCCAGTGGTTTGCTGGCCTCAAGCCGTGTTAACAAAATCTGACTTTATATCATTTAGCAAAATTGTTCAAGGCTTGTGTGTGTGTGTGTGTGTGTGTGTGTGTGTGTGTGTGTGTGTGTGTGTGTGTGTGTGTGTGTGTGTGTCAGGCCCCCACCTCGACTGTAGTGCCTCTGCAGTAATGTCCTAGCTGGCACATTTGACCTTCAGCATCGCTGGACCATTGTTTAATTAAATTAAATCTCTCTGATACCTCTCTGAGCTGTGGAAAATTAAAGATAACTGCACTCAGATGTGTGTGTGTGTGTGTGGGGGGGGGGGGGGAGAATCATGCAAAATCTGTCAAATCATTGGGGTCTTTTGCCTCTGTTCACTGTTCTTTCTTTATCTGTTATCTCCTATTACCCTCTGACTTACTGAACATTTATAAAAGGTGGAAAAGAAACCCGCCGAAGTAAATGTTACATAAGGCAGGTACTGATTTATTGACATCTGTGAAACCTGAACAAATCAATGAATCATTAAGTTTTACTTTAAAAATAGAAGCGTCTGACTGATGCTGCATGACAGTTGCGAAACATTTTGTGAGCTTTCATCCAGTATATGCAAAGAAAATGTACAATTTCCCATTATCTAGGCGAAATATGGTGTCACGGTGCTACTCACATGTTGAGTTTATGTCTCGCAGTAGTGCCGGCCTGTGGCAATGCTGCTAAAGCAGTTAATTATTGATGAAGTTGATGATGTAAGTCAATAATGCAAACATGCAGACAACCAGGCAGTGGCTTGTGGCAAACAAACACGTGCGCAAACAGCGGCTGAAACGAGCACAGAGCCACACATTTGGTTTGATTTTGCTCTCTTAGCAGCCTCTTTTACGAGTCTCCAGTGTGCAGAGCCGTGTTTGTTTGTGATTTATTGCAATGGTTGCTTCGGTGGTTTATGGCTGTTTATGTCGGTGCAATCCAAGAATAAGCAATCAATTGTACATTACTGACATTACAATTAAAATTAGGCATCTGAGGGATGTGCGTGCACTCGCACAGACGGAGCGACAGATGTAGATCAGCATCTCGAGTGGCTGGGAAGTGAGTCAGCCACCCTTCATCCACTAAAAAAACCCCAAGAAATTAGTTTGTTTTCCTTTTATTTGAGCGAGCTGCTAGATGTTAAATTACATTACTGTTCTCATGCCGCAGGACCTCTTAACACTTTGTCCAAATACTTATTTTTTTTTAGATCATGCCCCTTCAGAGAAGCCCAGTCTGCTATGATTGTTAAGCTTGCCTGTCAGAAATACTGTAAGTATAGGTGCAGTCCAGCTATAAGCTGTAGTTGAACCACATACCTCTGAACTACAATTAGACAGATACCTTACAGAGACTCTAACAGAAGTCCCTTTCATGAAATTGCTTGCAGTTTGACCATTTACTCCTCCACCAAGGCTCAAGTCTCAGTTCAGCTGTGTTTTCAGTATTATTTGTCTTTCAGGGAAAAAATACCAACTACCAAGCTGACTTTAATGAAACCATGGTCCAGAGGTCAAGCACAGGCAAATGAAAGCCGGCTGATCGTAGGGGGTTATATGGGGCAAATGGCACAGCTGAACACGGTATTCTGTCAGTACCCTGAGTGAACGAAGACTCTTGTGTCGGCGCCTTGAGATCACTGTTTTCGTAAATTGGTGCTTTATAAAAAATACTCGAATAAACTGTGTCTTCTTGCGGCCAACAACAGAGCACTTGTTTGGGAAATTCCAGAGTTAAAGAATCAGCATGTTGAATATATGTGACATAGTGATGTAGATAAGATAACAAAGAACAGCCTAGACTACGCATGATGCATGTGGGCAGTTTGGGAGCAGTACTTTCTGAGGGAGACCCCAGTTTGCTTTGATTCTACAGATACACAAATGCTATCTAGCATATTTTATAGAAAGGAAAAGCCCCAAAAAGCATAAAGCGTTCACTTTAAATCACTTGCGATGGGCAGCTCATTAAATGAGAAATGGCACTAGTCTCAACCACACGCTCTGAACTGGCATCTGTAAATTAAGCAAATTACAAATGATTGCATGCTCTTTCCTGGCATCCCGCTACTGAGAGTCCAATCAAGTTAACAATTCCCCAACCTTGTCTATATGCCAAAAATCGGAAGGGTGAAACAGTGCTGGTTTCTCATGGAAACACTGTGGCTAGAGGGACAAGCTTACTTGCCAGTGAGTAATGTAGAAAGACATGGCTATGAGTGCAGAGATGAATCTTTCAGTGTTTATTTACTGCTGTTTACAGTACGTATTCCTGCCTGCAGCTTTGGATTTATGCCTGTAGTAAAGCCTGCAATGTCAATCAAAGTCAGTTTAACCAGTCAAGGCATTACTGTCACAGAGGCTTTCCTTCATCTCTCGCACAGCGTCTCTTTGGGTCAAGAACGTTTGCTAATCTAGACATAAAGGAAATAAGGTGGGAGAAAAAAGCACGCGTGACCACAGGACTTCTTTATGGTAGTGTTACAAACAAAGTGCTGTATCACTATCCCCCCCTATCGCATCATGTCGCCGTATGAGATTCTGAAAGGAGGCAACAGCTAGCGAGAGAGACACGGGCTCTAATGATGAATAAAAGCAGAAAACATTAGAAATCTGTGGTTTTGCAGAACCTCCGTGCAGAAGCAGATCGAACATCATCATTTGAAAAGTAACATTTTTTTTCTGTTTTAATTGTATTTGATCATATCACCAGTTAATGTTACTGTTTTTTTATTAGGATGAATAAAAGAATAAAAGATTATGATGTGCAAAATAAATAAATAAATAAATCGTGCAATGCATTTCCACATGATTAAATTGATTGAGTTTAGCATTATGTAATTCTGTTGTTCCAACTTATTGCACTTGCATTGCATTGCAACCTAATTAACTAATGATGATTCAGCTTTTTACTATAGCTGCGTGCAATTTAATTTAACTGTGTTTTTAACATATGTTTGGTCCATCTCAATTCAATACGATTGGCCCAGCTAATTTTATAGTAGCGAAATTACATTAGGAGCATGACTTTATCCAACTCGTGCAAATTTAGTCCAACACAACGCGCGTAATCGTAAAATAATTATCTATTAAACTATAAACTATACAGTGCAGTCAAATCAGATATTAATGTTTATTAGACGTGAAATAAACAAGTAATTTCCCCCTCAATTTAACAGCATCCTAACAAATTTCATACAGTTGTGACACCGTACTAGAAGATTAAAGAAGCTGTCGTTACAAGTTTTTTCTCTCCTCACAGCTCCTCACAAATAGTTTAAATTAATGGTTAGCAGGCATGTTTATAACATCCTTAAGCATATATGAGATACTTCTAAACAAAGCTGCTATATGCAATTATGAACACAGAAAAAAGTCACATTAGAAGTATCTTTAACAACACAGTGCAGTCATTGGTGCCTTTAAATGCAAGATAACATAAAAAAAAACAACCGTCACTTTAGCAAACTGTTGTAACAGGTTAAACCATAATAAACAGCAGTAAATGCTTGAATCAGGTAATTTTCTACTTATTTAACTGCTTTGAAGAGCAGACAAACATACAAAAACAAGTGCCAGTTTTGTTTTCTCAGTGTGATACAGAAACTAAACTAAACTAAACATCGCTTCCTAGTGCTTCAGAATAGTAATTCTTTCTTTATCGGAGTCAGAAAGGAGGATTATGTGTTGTCATTAGTTAGCAACTTGTCAATCACAAGTATATATCTACAAGTATATCTATAGGCAACGAGGGCACGATGTCCTCAGTTTTACAGTCAGATCCATCATTCATCACATTAAGTTTCAAATCACCGAAAGTGCTCA
Organism: Rhamphochromis sp. 'chilingali'; assembly: GCF_963969265.1. Classification (NCBI taxonomy): domain Eukaryota; kingdom Metazoa; phylum Chordata; class Actinopteri; order Cichliformes; family Cichlidae; genus Rhamphochromis; species Rhamphochromis sp. 'chilingali'. The sequence goes on along the minus strand of NC_137929.1, from coordinate 34,110,673 downwards.
GTTTGAAGCTTCATAACGAGGCTTCACTAACCTGTGAGCGACATCATGATGACTACATCCATATTTTAGACTGTCTGTAGCTGCCAGTCACGCCAGACTAAGCAAGACTGTAACAGCAAAGCCTCTGAGTGTAACTGAGCTGAGCAATGGTGCAATTTACCGACTATGTAAAACTTTATTTAGTTTTACACACTCTAGCTTTCATGGCACGGATCGACTGTGCTGTTGTCTTCTCAATTACTGCTAGTCAGGAACAGAGCTATTAGGTAATGCATAGACGCCAGTAACACCCACTTAATGTAACGTACAGTACAAGGTTAGATATTTTCCACGCTGGTTTTTCTGTGGCTGTTCAGAAATAGGATTTTGTCAAGCGAGAGCATAACAGTTATATTTATATAAAAACCAATCAGTCAAATTTTGACAACAGTGAAGGGGAAGTGTATTTCCTGGTAATATTTCTCTGTGAAGATAGCGGAAATGAAAGGCAGAAGGGAATAAATACAATCAAAAAGCAATAACCTGACCCTCTAATGGAACCTGAGAGGGCACCAAAATAAATACAGACATATGTGTGTTTCCACTGACAGCTAGACAAATTAATATCGCATGATACCAACGCTTCGGGTTAACCCTCTCGTTGCGGATCGCATTGCATCAGCGGAGTGCAAGTTTATGAAATACAGTAAAGAAAACAGCCCGCTTTCTATTGATTTGACATTTTCATTTGACTCTATTAGTTTAAGATATACATCTTTTTAACGTTCCCGGTATGCTGATGGACAAAGCAGGATGTAGCCCAGGGGTGGGCAATCTCAGTCCACGAGGGCCGGTGTCCCTGCAGGTTTTAGATGTGTCCTCGAACCAACACAGCTGATTTAAATGGCTAAATTAGCTCCTCAACACGTCCTGAAGTTCTCCGTAGGGACGGACTAACGAACTAATCATGTGATTCAGGTGTGTTGACCCAAGGTGAGATCTAAAACCTGCAGGGACACCGGCCCTCGTGGACTGAGATTACCCACCCCTGATGTAGCCACTTCGGAAGGCTGGTTGTATATTTCTATGCTTTGAATGTTTTTCTCCCACAAATGTTTGGTTTTTTGTTCCACTGCTCTGTGAATATTAAAGAAAAACAGAGCGAAAAAGATAAGAACAAACGTGAAAAATGAGTAAAGTGAGATTTAGATGCTAGAATTGATTCTCTTCGTGAAGCAGCACCACTGTCTTTTCGCTCGCACCTTGTGCATGAGTCACTGTCTGGAAGCTTTGTCCTAACAGATGGAGAAAGAAGGAGTGAAAGAGAGAAACAGACAGAGAGAGAAGGAGGGAGGGGAAGAAGAGAGGCCTGCTGGGTTAATTCTCCTCAACTGATCCTGTTCCTGTTCTGTCAGAGAGTGCTTCGTCTATCCAAACCTCTCTCCCTGGACCTCACACCTGCTCCTAGGCATGGCAATGAGCCTCCACATACACAGGCAGACACACACACACACGCGCACACAGAGGACGACAGAGATGGGACTATGAAAAGAAAGGAAGAGAGAGGGAGAGGTGCGGTCGAGGAAACAAGAGTAAAGAAAAGAATCAGAAGGTGCGGAAAGCCTCCGCAAGTGAGCGTGAGCGTCCAGTGTCAGAAAGGAGGGAATGTGGGAGAAAGACAGAGGTAATCAAATGTCGAAAATGAATAGTACTGCGGTGGCGAAATAGGAAAACAGATGTAAAGAAGAAGAAGCGATGATAACAGACAGCACGAGAGTCAAAGTGAAGAAGATGGATGAAAAAAAGGGGAAAAAAACACAGCAAAGAGATTAGGACGAGCTATTTAGCGGCATAATACTTCACATGAATTTTAATAAAGCCATTTATTTCACTTGTGGGTGATTAAGTACAGTCATGCAGATAGAACGAATACCGTTGCTTGCTTTCGCGCTCCTTACTTGCTTAACAGATTATGCATTATTTTAGCCGGTCACCACAGAATAATAATTTTTAACACAGGGAAGCTAAACGCGAAGCTTTGGAGACCCAGAGGTTGGCTAACAAAGACACGAGGGTTTCCTGCGACTCATTACATTCTTCTTTATGTAATGCGTGGGCCTTGGCGTTGTCGCTCTGATCCAAACAAAGGCCCCTCGCTTTGGCATTTAGAAAGGTCATAAGCTGCTGATATGAAGATGTGTCTGAGCAATACCCACCAGTTCATCTGAAGCACAGGTGTCAATCCCCAAACCAAGTCTAATGTTCCTGCTGAGCACATTGTTTCAAGTGTAATCTCAAAAAAAAAAAAAAGACCAGAAAAACCCCAAAACAAGTTGGCTGTCAAAGGTGTTGCCTCAGAGGAACAAAGAAATCAAATCTTCAAACAGCCACTGACACCACAGCTCTCACTGATGGATTACATAGCTATAGGTTCAAAATGACAGCGTCGTCTGACAACAGTCTGGTTGATGGAGCTTAAATCTAAATGGAAACCAATGAAAAGCCTCCCAAACTGCAAGTTTAATGGGACAATGCAAAAAGGCAGCACAGGGCTGATTAAAGCAAAAAAAAATGATGGGCAGCTCGAAAGTTTTGAATGACTTCTGATCAAACTTTGTTGGGGTGCAGCAGCTGCAAAGTTGCTAACTTAACTGTTAGCCATTAACAATTCCAACTTAATGGCTTATTGGTCAATAATTGACACAAAGCCTTAACTATGACTCTTACCAGTGTGGTGTATGTTGTCAACATATAGAAAGCACGCTGATCTTTCCCTCAAGGTCAAGAGATTGAGCTGATAATAATAATAATAATAATAATAATAATAATAATAATAATAATAATAATAATAATAATAAATACAGCTAATAATTAAAACTATATTTCTTGCTGCTGTTGTTTGTATTGACAACAATGGAGATGAGATGTGGACCTCTGATCTCGTCATCAAGGTAAAATAAGGTCAAACTTTCTAAAATAAGATTTAACTGCCTTTGTACTGGTCACATCTAGGAAATTATACTGGTATGCTCAATTCTATCATACTGGTTTTTCAAAGTTTTACTTTGTACATTGGCGTCTTTTTCACTTTTTTTCACTCCAGTCCTTCACCTGACCGTTTATAGATGGATGTTCTTTTGTTTGTTAAGACACTTAACACCCAATAATCACCAGAAATGATCCTCAAGGAGCAATTATTAAGGAAGGAAACGTAGTGTAGGACTTAGATTACACAAGATAAGGCTGAAAAACAGGTCTGATGGGGGATGAATCCAGATTCATCAATATGTAGGTCAGAAGAGAGGTACAGCAGTGAGTGTCTACAGCAAAGTAGCGTGTCTATCTCATGGTAGCCTAAATGTAAAACAGGTTGTTGAAGTTTGGCTTTAAAATACATTAAAAAAAAAACTCTACCTTGATGTTTCTTTGAGGTCTGTCCTGAACTAATCCTAAGCGCTGCTTTCAAAGACAAAAACAAAAAGGACAGGTTACAGCAGGTGGTTTAGAGAAAACGTTCAGCTTGTATTTTCTCCAGACTAAAAATAGACAAAAAAAGAATTTCCAACATTGTTTGCAGGTATGCGGCTTCACCACAATCATTGTGCCTATGGCCATCAGTAGGAGGTCCGGAGGTCTTTTATCTGTCACATAACACAACGCGGAGTTAGACCAACAGCATGTGATTTTAAAAAACCACCACATCCTGTAGATGGTAAACAGTCAACAGTTTAACACCATCAGAGTTTTGATATCAATTCCATTGCCTGTCCTGTCAACTGGGAGCGCTGCAGGTCAAGAGGCTTGTTCTCATGTGAGTCCTGATGCAAAACCTGACTTCTCATACACTCAGAAAAAAAAAGAAAAAGAAATCTGCCATCTTTCCATTTACTTCACTTGCTACACCGCTATCCATCTCAGCCCATTAACTTGTGCAGGATTGAATTTGTTAAATAACAGCTCTATTTAAGGACGCGACTGTTAAAAAGCAGCCAGCTGCAAACACAGGAGCAGCAGGGCTTCAAACTGAGTTATCACATCGCAGTGATTCAAAAATCCAACTTAGTCAATTGTTATATTGCCTGAAAAGCAATAAGAGTTACCGGGGATATCGGAACAAATACAATTTTTTTAAAAGCATTAAAAAATCCAGTAGATTTAAATTATTATTAAATCATGCTGCAGGCAATGGATATATGAAGGGACCAATTGAAACAATGTGATCTTTTTCTAATGTTAAAATCGACGTTTTAAGAAAAAAAGCAGCTTAAGAAGCACCCCACATGCTGCACTGTATTTCCCGATTCCCATTAACTGTACCCCATGCATACAACTGCCTACCTGCTGTGACATTAGATATTGAATTCCCAGTGAAAATTGGGGAGAAATGCACGAACAAAAATGAGTGTAAAGGACACCACAGCGAGTGCTGGAAGAACTCAGGCATTGTATCAATAATCCAAACCACTCTGCACAATTGGTATACCACACGCACTGTCCTCAGGTTGTACAGTCTCAAAAATATGTTTACTCTTGTTTAGTACTGCAGCTTTAATACAAAACTACTTGGCTTCTCATATCACAACCTATTCTAGTGCTGAATGCACGGCACGGTTTAAAATATGTCTAAAAATAAATATGTAGCACTTTTTTTTCACCACCTATGAAATAACACCTGCAAAACTGTGAACCCAGTATGGCCAAAGATATTGCTTAAATGGACATTTCTGTATATTTAGACCAACAAACGTCACAATTCATGCTGAAAACAGTCCAACAGCAGGTGCATGTTGTTAACAATGTTAAAAAAAAAAAATCATGTCCTCAAGTGATTTACACATGTATTATTAATATTGTTCTTTTTTTCTTTAAACTTAAATAAGACATTTTGGAGGGGGGGGGGGGATTACAGAAACGTCCTTTAGCGTCTAAGATTCTGCAGGTTTGGGACACTGCGCGTGTTGACTGACAGGTAAGCCAGCAGGGGGGCAGTGCGAGGGAAGATACAAGCTTGGTGATTTTCAACCTTCCTCCGCAGGTTAAAAACGAATGGCTTTGATTGGCACTTTAGACATTTATTATTCATCTTTGTGGAACGCAATGCTAAGAAACAAAAAAAGGCAAATTTGCCTCTGTAAAACATGTTGCATTTCTTTGTAGAACTGTTGATCTATTCAGATGTGGGAATGTTTATTTAAAGGCATTTCCTATAGGATACAGAATATTTTCTGTTTTATTTCAGCTTAAGCCAAGACTGCAAACCTGAGGACACTTACCTGCTCAGTTACCTACCACTTCTTTTTATTTAACCTTGCTCTGTAAAGGAGCCACTCATCTGCACAAGATCACAAAGTTGCAAAAAAACCCCAAAAAACTCTTTAGAGCCTTTAGTTACGCTAGCATCTACGCTAATTAAAACTGTAACTTACGGTTAATAAGCTTAGTAGCTCAATAGATCTGTGGACTGTGTCTCACACACAAACACACACCAGATCCTGAATGGCATCTTATTTGCTACCTGCTCTCCATCTTTACTTCAGATTTATGAACTTGTCAAGGGTTTGTGATATTCATTCCTCTTCCTAACCCCCTTTCTTTAGCTGATTAATCTCTTTCTTTGTACCCGTGTTGGGCTAGTTTAGGAAAGTTATTTTTCCTCCTCCTTGATGGCAGCGATGAAGAATGGTTTGGTATTGCCACGCTTGTCACTCACACAGTCAGAAAGGTGTGTGTATGTGTGTGTGTGTGTGCACATGTGCTTAGAACTGTGACAAATCAAATAAGCATGGGTTAGCCATTTAGACAGTGACTCTGTGTGTACCTGTATGTGTGCATGTGTGTGCATAGGCATGTTTGTGTGGCTGCGCCTGTGTGTCCGTGAATCAGGTGGTGGCATGAAGCAGAAGGGAGGAGGGTGAAGCCTCGGTATCTCTGACAGATGAAGTTAAAGATTGGAAAGAGGTGAATGTGTTTGTCTGGGGAGAGACAACGCTTACTTGGATGGGTGGGACCAAGAGGAGCATGTAGTTGGTTGTGATGGATGATATTTAATTCATTAGGAACCCATGAAATCTGACAAATAGCCCCGAGCACTGGATGCTGTGGATTCAGAAAATGTATGTTTCTTTCTGAGAATGTTTATGTATCACAATGCAGCAAACTGTTATGCAGCAGTGTGTAGCTCCCACATGGTAACTGAGATAGACTATGTATAAAAGATGGACATTGCCACCGTGACATCATCCATTGATTTGAGGGCTACCAAGCACTGTGCAAAAGCATGGAATCCTTATCAGAAAATGCTCGCTAACCACTCCATAGACTGCCTGTGTGAGTCACTTGTAGGCACTAGGATGAACATCGTTATGAGCCATGTTACTTATAAGATAAGTAGAATGAATAATTAAGATAATACATTAAAAAAACAAACATCAAAAATAACCAACAGGGACAGTCTGGTGACCATCAGAACATCCATCTATTCACTTCCACTTATCTGCATCAGGGTTGGGGTCGCAACCATTTACACTCATATACATACCTGTAGGCAACGTTAATCACCACTTAGCCTAACTCCAATAACTGCATGTCTTTGGTCTGTGGGAGGATGCCAGAGTACCCGGTGAAAATCCACAAAGACACAGGGAGAACATGCAAACTCCACACAGAAAACTTCCAGGGTGGAGCTAACCACCTCACCACCATACTGCCTACGGCCACCATTCCTGAGGCAAAAAATGTAATCCCCAGCTGGTTGCAATTGGTTGCTGGAGGTTGCTGGCAGTCAATTTGAAATCAGTTGCTAAAGTCCCAGTCACGCAGGCCTAGAGGCTGGTGATTGCCACACTGGTAACCTTTGGTCACTACAGAAAAGAGAACATTCCATGATGGGTCGGTGACTGCTCGCTGGGGGTTGCTGGCAATTGTTTTCGTGAATTTGGTCACAAAGAGGTGCAATGGACACCTATTGTTGTCCCTGTAACTTAAATTTCACCATTGGACAGTGACCATTCACATGTTTGCCTAGTATTTGTGAGTGTGTGGACTCATCCACAGAGAATTTACACTATATGCATGCACCAATTATGTATGCACTAGGCAGCAGACTTCATAGATTGATAACAGGAAATACTACTCGCCCATCAGGTTTGCTGTCCAGGCTTCAGGGCTCACACCTGTCTGACTGAGGCCCAAGATGAAACCTTTCAGATAGCTAGAGGACACAACTAGCTATCTGACCGCCACGTAAAGTGATCACTCCCCAGATAATGCATAAGCTTTAATACAAAACATTAAAAAAGCAATAAAATCACGCACCATTCAGTTTTTATGTAGAGGAAAATTAGCAATTAATTATAGTTAACATGACCAAAAATTATGAGTTAATGAGTTAAACAACTGTATGTGGCCTAAAAACTTAATGGCTACACTTTCCTTTCACATTTGCAGTGTTTAAAATCACACACCTCGCCTTTGTTTGTCAAAAAAGAGTGCAAAACACTCAAAATAGATGAAGTTTTTTCTAATATTATTATTTTTTTGTACATTGACATTATACATTAGCAGCTTGTTCAGCCTGAGAGTTATTATTGATTTCGGGGTCTTGTATTAAGATGACATGGGCTGTAAACTTATTTGCTTCCAGCACAAGTGTCACTGTCAAAGACAAATAAATTGCAGTGAACTCAAATGACTCAAACGTTCTGTCCTGCCTTTCAAGATGACAGAGCTGAAACGCGCACCTCTGAGTCTGAAAGCAGGTAATTTGCATTTGAAAAATGACAGCACCAATGTCTACAAGTGCTCATTAGGAACAAGGTGAACACTGGGCTATGACATTGCAGAGATCCCTTCTGTGTAATTTGACACATCACAGGTGTGAACAAACTGGCTTTGCACGTGCTGTATATAATGTATATAACTGCCTTTTCATTCCTCATCATTAAAAATATAAAACATTTTCCCACATTTCTTTAGGATTATTTTGCGCCCAGCTCGACTTCCAGCCTTAATTTAGGATGTTATACAAACAACGCTGTATCATCTCCCTGGAACCGCACTCTCGTTGACGCCCACCGCCTCGCTAGCACCTCGATCTCAATCACTAACAAGAGGCCCTTCACCCACAGTGCAACTGCACACTGCTCATTCATCCTAATGAAGCAGGATACAAACACAGTCTCGCTTAAAATGAGGCAAAAACCTACTCTGCGTGGTCTATTTTGAATCAGCCTTTCCTCCCCGTTGCATTAGCTAAACCTCGATTCCAAAAAACACTGAAGCAACACGTCATGTTTTTAGACGCTAAAAGACAGCGGGAAGTGAGATTTTAATTACCAAAGTAAACCAAAAGGTACACATCGTTGAAAGCAGCCAGATTTAGCTTATTTTGATCTATTTTCTTGGCTTGAGAACTTGCGAATTCTAGTTAAGGTAGAAAGAAGAGCGTGACTAAAGCCAGTATCCAAGACAAAAGAACTTAACAAAGGTTGATAGATGGTTAAATATATGGCGCAGCATACAAAGATTTGACTTAAATTGAAAATATGTAACCAAGCCATCCCCGACTGCTCACTTGTGCAATAATTTCAACTCATGTGACGTCTTCGACACACATAGAGACAAAAAGAAAGGCATCTCCTGTTTCTGAGTCGCGCCTGTTTTCTCTCCGACAAGCTGGTAGCCACAATGCCAGATCAAATAGCCGGGCTCATCCTCTGATCACTGACCCAGTGTCGAACGTGTCTCTTTAAAGTGAGAAGATGCAATCAAAAATGATCCTGTGGCAGCCGTCAGATGAGTCATGCCTTCTTTTTGCCCATTTACATTCGTTCTGTCGCTCCCTTTTGTGATGTTTGCCGACAAGGTCCCACCCCACCCTCCACCCCCATCTATACGTCTGCATGTCTTTATATTTCCCTTTTTTCCCCGTTTCGCGGCTGTGGGCGTAGTGTCACAAGCGGTTAGCGTGAGGAATGAGCAGGTGTCACAAACTACGAAAATCGGATGACAATTAATGCCTATGTGCGTTTTAAGTGCAGCAGATATGATTGTCTGCACCTAGGCCTCTCTCTCTCTCTCTCTTTCTCTCTGCCTCTGTCTCTCTCTTGCCACCATTAATATTCAGTGATTGAATAGGCACCTGCCACCATATTCTCGCCAGCCTGCAGGCCTTTTTTTTATGTTCCTCTCCGCGCAAAATTGTTAAATAGAGAAGCTGATGAGGTGGAATGTCGAAGCAGATTGCATACGACAGGCCCCAACTTGAGGAGGGAGAAATCATCATTTTCACTGCTTTTCTTCGCCCCCCCCCCCTTTTTTTTTTCTTTATTCTTTTTCCCTTGACCGGTAGAAACTGATGTGACAATCGGATCTGGAATTGCTGCACATTTCCAAGGAAAGAGGGGTTGGGGGGTGGTGGTGGTCGCGCGGCAAGCAGGAGATGGCGAAAGGAGAATCTATGTTCGAGTCGGCGTGCCTGTCAGTTTTGTGTTTCAGTGTCATTTGAGTGCATGTGGAATGATCGTTGCTGGGATTCATCTCCTGAATAGCAGATAAAAGGAATGAAGAGATATAGTGTCTTGCAGCCCGGGTGAAGAACAGGATAGAAGATTGGAGCGTGACAGATAGCGTGAAGCACATCGGGCGCAATATCTCGCAATCATCTTCCAGAGGCTGTGTGCTGCCTTCAGATGGAAGTTGCTCGCGGATTTGCGCGCATTGTGTACAGTCATGTAAATTCCTCACGACAGCGTTGCTTTGAGGAGTAAACAAAGTGTCACATTTTAGCCACTTATTTCCAGTAGGACATTCTGCCTTGTCTCGATTTATTTATTTTTTATTGCATTATTCTCTACAGTATGATCTCCCACTCACTCCCTGCGCGCACGCTGCAATCTTCTGCTTTTTTTTTCATTCATCGAACACATACAATCATCCACTTGTTCCCCGTCAGGTTTGCTGTTTCCCTCCATGATCTCGAATACATCCCCTGAGAAGTGAAAGATACCCTCTCTCTCCAGATGACAGTGGGTATTCATATAAAGCTGAGCTAAGCCCCATCCAATTTTCTCCTGCTTTCCTTTTCACCTTTCCTTCTTAAATAACAGGTCTCTGGCCTTTATTGCCGGCTGTGGACATTGTGAGGCCATAAGACAAGACGCTAACCAAAATTAATGGGGCCCACCAGCCTGGACTTTCTCCTTGCTGACCGCTTAACGGTCTGCAGAGCACGGGCAGAGAGCAAAAAGATTGCTAATCGGAATTAGACGAGGACAAGCACGCACCCTCCCCTTCAATTATGGACAGTAGGTGGTATTGACAGGTCACTGTGGAGAAACTATGGGAATATTTACTTATACTGAGCGATACATGGCGCTCTGAAAAGCTTTCGTCGTAACAAACGTGTGGTTTTATCAGCTGAATTCCTCTAATAAACCTCTGCATTTTGCCTGATCGTAACAAACAACAAACCCCGTGCGACATGATGCCCCCATGCCAGCCCCACACCTGCTCCAACCTTGGGGTGAAAAGTGGTAAAGTACTTTTCCTTTGTCTTATCTAGCAGCTTCAGTAAAGCCTTATAGGGGGCACCTATATCAGATCCCTCATGCTTGTCATGATCAAGCCTCTCATCAGGCTTTGCACTCTAGTCGGCCGCCTTCTCCCTTCCCTCGTGACAGCATTTTGTTTTCCTGCCGAGAAACACAAAGAGGAACATATTGAAAGGAGGAGAGCGAGACAGAGGCGTCGGTGTACACACATCTCCTGGCTAATAATCCAGCGGAGGAGACAACAGTCATTCATCTGTGTACCGGCACTGGCAGGTTGACTTTTCTTGACTGAAGAAGGGGGAATAATTGCGAGGCTCTCGTAACTGATGAATGCAGCTGAGACTGTAGTGCCGAGAGCGTCCCGACTGCCTTTTTTTTTTTTAAAAAAGGAGAAAAAAAGCAGGAGAAGATGAAAAGAGGAAATGCACACAAAGGAGCATTTATGTAACAACACAAGGAGTATGTATCAAATAAGCTGTGTTCCACTTAGCATAGCTCCAAAGCCAGACAAGAGGAATCAATAGGCAGCAGCAATTTTGCCCTCTTGAGGAGAGGAAGCTATGAGCAAACAAATACGCAAGGTTCTTAGTTGCATGTCTCTGCAGATTCAGACATCTTCCTCTAAAATATTTGCCATTCATTTCAGACAGCCGGGGATGATTATTTATTTATTTAGCTTTTCTTTTTTTCTTTTCCTTTGCATATATACACAAGTGAAGCGCAGGGATTGGCGAACTAATCAAAAACTTGTACGGCACAAAAAGCCCCGATACAAAGTAGAACTCTGGCATCAATATTCACCGTCTATGCACGCTCCTTAAGTTTGATCATGCAACTCTAACAGAAGTTAAAGTAGAAAGGCGAGATTCTCCCCTTTCTCTTTTCGTCTGCACCACCGTCTCCCAGCTCTCGCCGTCTCCTGTCCCTCCCGTTCCTCTCGTAGCCTTCATTCTCTTTCTCTTTGCTCTCCATCTTCTCTCTCATTATTCTCATCCAGCTAACTCCCCCTCCCACCCACCCAAACTTCTGTTGGCTCTTCATTTGCAACACTATCCCCAGGTCAGCGGGGTGGGTGTGGTACAGAATGTGAAGTAATCTCACTTGCTTGATTCTATCAATCCTCTTTTTCACCCGGGTTTTGAACACCTCAATCAAATCTCCCCTCAAGGTCGCCTTTGTTGCATGCTCAGCAGATTAAGTCCCTGTCCATGTGCGGCGTGCGCTTTGAACTGGAGACATCACCCAGAGAAAGATAAAGAAAAAAGAGGGAGAGGAGAGGAGAGGGAAAGAAGGAGGCAGAGAGAAAGGCATGCAGGAGAGTTGGTAGAGGCTTTTTTTCTGCTTTATACTTTGTGAGGGAGGTTCAGGCTATAGTTTAGCATTTAGAATGCAAAAAAAAACCTTCTGCAAGCAATAAACTTAATTTGCTGTTCATTTTATTACAAATGCCCAGAGGCAATCTTCCCATGCTAAATCGATAAATGGTCAAAATCTGACCATTTCCAAGAAGCTGATTGACTGTCGACCGTCCATCCGTATCCGTGCAACATCATTTTTGTCAGCGCTACAGCAGAGGTTTCACCCCACCCCCCACTCTGCCCCATCCAATGCACTATTGTCAACACTTGAGCGTTTCAAACTGTTCCATTAAACCCCAAGCTTGTCAGCCGAAGACTACGCCATGTGATGTCGATGATAGCAGCGGGGGAAAGGGACCACGATATGAATGGTTGGCTGGACGCAATGTTCAATTTCCAGCGGTCTGAGATTTTCATCTATCATCGGCACAATGAAGGAGAGCCAGAGAGCAAGTGAGAGAGAGAGAAAAAGAGTAGGAAGAGAGACGAGTGAACCTCCTTCCCTTGTTCTACCTCATGAACTGAATACCAACTGGAGCTCTGCATGAAGGCGAGAGCGCGAAGGGAGGGTTGCGAACAGGCGCGTGTGGACCTATCAGAGTGTCGTGGATGTTTCCACATCTTGCCTGCTTTTGTTTCTCTTCTTTCAACCACACCTTAATCCTACCTTCCCAACCCCCATCTACATCTCCATCTCTTTCTGGCTCCTGCTCTATTCAAATGTAGCTTGCAAACATACATCATTGGGCATCATTGTTATGCTTGAGGCTCAACAGCATTCATTCTAATATCTGCATGCTATCCAATTTGGAAGAAGAATGAAATAATCTCACCAAGACAAACCAATCATTTATCAAGCTACTCAGCCACGCCACAGTTATTCCACCCACCCCCACATCCCACTTCCTGTGCCTTCTGTCAGCCCACCTAGGTAAAAACAAAAACACAGGCATGACACTCACTGTACCATCTATGTCCATCGAAAAAGTTATGCCCACATACCAAGACACTGATCCATTCCGTGTCTTTTGGGTCCCATGGTGCCAGCTTTGTAACTCCTTTGGATTTTATTCCATCTGCACACTTAAATAAATCTTAACTTAGTAACTTGCAGTGCTTTTATTTCAGCGCTCCTGCTGCTACACATGCATCATCAATATAAGACTATTAGCATGTTAGATAGAAAAATACTGCCAAGACCCACCCCCAACCAGTATAATTGCATGCACCAAAGATCTGTTGCCTAGAAAAGAGGTTGCCTTAAGCCACAATCCCATTATGAGTTCATTCCCGACCTCTATTCTATTGCACGTTTTTCCATCGTTCTCCACAAGGCCTACTTCCCTCCATCTGTAGCCTCTGGCTCTACCCATCTACTGCTATGATTCAATTAATTAGCGTGTGGCTTGTCCAGAGGTTTAAGGCATAATGATACGTTAGCCCCACCACTGTGAATATCTTAAATTGGTCTAATCCCAACAGGCCACATGGGTAACCTCTTGTTTCTCGCAAAAGGGTCACATTATTAGAGAGCAGTGAGGTGTGTGAAGGGGAATAAGGTGATGCAGAATACATGCCGGACTCATGGGACGAGGTGGGTGGGGGGATGTAAGAATCAATGAAAGCAATCACCACATACAATTGAATTTGTTGTGAATTGCACAAAGGACAAAAAACAGATGAATTACACAGAGGTCAAGCAACCATATAGTCTTTGTGAATGGAGGAAAGAAAAATCATACTTTGACTGGAATGGTGTAATATAGCCTAGCAGATTATGGAGTCAACTGCTATAGATTTAAGGCTAAGTAAAACAACAGGAAAATGTCAGTGTGCAGACAAGTATTATTAAAGAGTAAAAGCACACCATGTAGCTCCCTTGCAGTCTATCTAAAAAAACATACATAGTAGAGGGTGGGTGAGTTCAAACATTTCTGTAAATCGTAGGCTTGCCTTTGGGAAAGCTTGAGGTTTTAAGGAAGGAGCAACAGCTTAGAAGACTGGCTGAGTATAACCACCCACTTGCAGATTGCGGCATGTCTTAAATGCTGGGTAATCTGGTGCGGCACTAGCAATAAGCAAGTGACCACTTGACAAGTGGCACCCATAGCCAATGTGATGCAAAGAGGAAACACAAACACAAACACAAAGTACAGCTAAAACTTTTTGCTCTCCTGTTTTCCACTAAACATTTATGACTATCCGGTCTTTAAGTCAGACGTCACTAGCCGTTTGCGGGTCCAACCTCCGCTTCAGGTACCAAAGTCAAACAAACACTGTGGCAACACTTAGAGTTAAAAACTGTCTAAATTGTTTCATCTTTTATAAAATGATCAGTGTGGCTGCTCTACCAGGTGTAATAATTAAGTTTAACATCCAGGCATCGATGAAAACAGAATTTATTAAATTTAACAGAGTTAGACGTTAGCATGAAGTTAGCTTGCTAGTTTCCAGCTAAACATAATATACCATGTTTTGACTGAGGGATTTCTCAAAAAAATTAAAACGTATAGCTCTGCTATCACTTCTAACTTAAATGAAGACAGAAAACTAAATAGTAGTGACATCTGTAGGGCTACTGAAGTTGGACTAGATGGTATTTAATGATGTTCTACGTGGTGGCTAGCTACACAGCTATGGTTAGCATAATATAAACACATTAGCACTGTGAAGCTGGAGGATGAACGCTAACTTTTTTTCACTCAATAAAAGTTAATGTGAGGGTTCCTGATGGTTAGGGACAAATGCAATTGCATGGCAGGATGATGTAAACGGACCAAACTTCAGCCAGGAGAACAACTGAGATAATTCATCCACAATACGAGGTTAGTCATCAATATACTGCTGCATGGGCTGGGCTGTAGTTACATCATAAGGTTTTAAAAACTGAGCTTTAAAATGAACAGCGGTTATAAAAACCGAGAGAGGCCGACAGTGATCTCTGACTGTTTTAGGGGCTTGTTCAGATTAAATAGAACAAGATACAAAGCATTAAAACATGTTAAAAAATACAACAGCCTTAATTAATGCAGAGTAGTTTGGGTTTATCGCGTCATCATTTAAAGACCTGATCGTGATATCATGTGTTTCTAAGTGACATTGCTCTCTAGCTAACATTATATTGTGGGACAGATTAGCATCCACTACGGCATTTGCTTAGAAGCAATTACAATTACAAGTCTTTTTTTTTTTTTTTTTTAAAGACAAGTAAACAGCTCCCATAATCCACCTCTGAGCCCCTTTTACTCACCTATGAAATCGCCTCCTCTACTGAGCTGATAATGGGCATTTTTTACATTTCTTTTTTCAGTGACCATGCTTATGTAGAGGAGACTTTACATCACACATACTATGACGTAAGCCTGTGTTCAACGGATAGAGTCTTGGTACTTGGTTAATGGATTCTTACATAGCACTTTTCTACTCCACTTGAGCATTCAGTGTCTTTATACAATATGCCATCCATTCATATAAGCACTTTTTCCCCGTGCCTGAGTGCTTTCTATCTAACATTCAAACTTTGATGAACACATCAGAAGAAACTCAGGGTTACAAATCTTGGTCGAGGCATGAAATCTGGAGCAGCCAGCAATCGAACCACCAACCTTCAAATTTACTACACATGCAGGGCCTTGGAGTGGGGGTATGTCACCAGGGTGCAGAGGAGGCTACCCCCCCCCTGTCCCCTTCTGGCTGCCTCTGCCTCAATTTTATCCCACAACTTAGACATTCACATTATTCACACTCTCATTACACATACATATAGGATCTTGGGGGTGGGCACAATCACGGAGTCCAAATCACCATCAGGGTGTATACCTCACCCCTGACGTCGTTGCCCACCTCTCAATTTTAAATACACTTAGTCATTGAGGGCTAGCAGGAGGGACTATGCGCTTACCTGCTGCTCCTTGGCAGGTAGCTCCATGCCCTCCTGGGTTTTAATTGCACCTTAGAACACATATGCATCAACACTACAATGAGCGGGTGGAGGGAGGTTTGGAGTCTTCTCCCACCCCCATTCTCTGCGGCCTGCTGGAGCGGGAGGGCTAGTAGGAGGAGTTGGCCGTCCGACTGCGGTCTGGGGTGTGGGGCCTCCCTGCTGCTGCGGAGTCGGGGTGGTCTGCCTCTCCCCACCGCAGGGAAAAGGGTAACACCACCTGGGTCTGGGTGCAATTCCCCCCTCCAGGGGCAAGGGTACCTAGACCCGGTTTGTAGAGTACGCTTGGGGAGTGTGATTGTGTGTACAGCGTCTCTTTATGTCTGTCTCCACGTTGGTTGAGTGTGGAGTGAGTGCATATGAGAGCATGAGGGTGGGAATGGATGTTTGTGTCTGTGTGTGCCTGTATGTCTGTGTCTATATGTCAGGTTGGGTATCAGACACCACCTCTCTGGGGACACCTCAGGCCCTCCAAGGTTTGGAGGCCTATCTCCACCCACCACCACTTCCCCTGCCGGTGGCGGACTCCCTCAGGTGTCGGTGTGTTGGTGGTTCTTTGTGTCTGGGGGTGGGCGTCCGGGTACACACCGGCTCACTCCTTGGCGGCCGCTTGTCGGGGCCTGGGGCCTGGGGCTCGCTCGGGCCCCTTTGGAGGTGGGGTGCCCCCGGCCTCTCGGCCTGGGGCTCGGTCACTCAGGCACAGCTGGGGGCCGGCGGAGCTCACGGGCGCGTCACTGCAACTCCCCCTGGCTTCTGCTCCGCGGCTGCTGGGCGAGCCCTCATCTGGGACTCTCCTCAGCTCTTACTGGAACAGTGGCGCGGCTGCCCCTCTGTTGGTCTTCCATGGTCTCTTGTGTTCTGGGGGCCTCTGGATGTCTGGAGTTTTGATCTCCTCCATACCCGCTTCACACCCTGGAGGACGGGGCTGTGGCCCCCCCACACTCCCTAGCAGATCATTACATGGAGAAACCTTTGGAATGCAAGCATGCTGATCCACACAGGTATGCACACATGGGTATTCACAGACGCGGACTAAAGCTTTCTTGGCTGCTGCCTCAAAGCACACTGTGCGCTGTCTATCTTGCGTGCTGCACAATATCGTTTATTATTTAGTAAATATTGATATCTATGACTAGCTAGTTTATTGTGATGGTGCTTTGTTTTCTCTATTATTATGTTACTCTTTGTTGTTTGCTGTCTCCTCTGTTTGTTTTTTTTGTTTGTTTTTTTTTTCTCCATACAGGTGACCCAGGAGTTCTTTTTTTTTTTTTTCTCTCTCTTCCCCCCCCTTCTCACCGTCTCTTCTCCCCTTTGGTTTTCTTTCTTTCTCTCCCCCTCTTTCTCTCATTCATTCCCCCTGTCCTATTTATTAAAAAAAAAAAAAAAAATGACAAAGGATGAACTGAAGCTCTGCCATCACGTAATGTCGCATACTGCTGTTTCTGATGTCATTTAAAAAAAAAAAAAAAAAAGAAATTACTATTCGTTAGAAAGGTGCTATATAAGTACTAGTCACTTTACTGTTTGTTACGCCTGCTATTATTTCACTATATCCATATACTGAGGTTTCTGTTGCTGTAGCAGCTAATTCAGCTATTTCCTATTGATGGCAGAGATCATTGATCAAATTTTGCCCTTTTTGAGATATTCTCCACTTACAGCAGCACGAGCCTCATTCTCCTGATATTCAAGCATGAGCTAACTGCTCAACCTGTCATGTTTTGTTCTTTTGTCTCACACACACATGCACACATACACACTCTGACACATCCCTCATGCATCCATCATTTAGTGAAAAGAAATGATTTGTCCACTAAATGGACAGGCTAATAAATCGATCGCTCAGTTTGAGCTGAAGGTTAATTTCGCCTATCTTTTAACAGTTTCTGAAAATGATTGAGCACTTTGACTCGGCCACAGGGAACGTATCCGTGGCCGAACATCTCCCCGTGAGGAGACTCGATGAAGACGAAGCACTTTTACCGTTTAAGGCAATCAAGGTGAGTTCACGTCAGTATACTTCATTTGGTGTTTCATATGTAGCGCATGCCATCACATCCGACGGAAAATACCATTTGTGAACGACACCAGATTGTGCAGCTAATTATATGTAACACCAGCTGCTATATCCAAGCATAACAAAAGACATTCCTGTAATGAATGCAATCATTTGTGCATCCAAATGATCTGGACACAAATACTGGTAAATTGGACCACAAACAACAATTTATTGCCTCTTTCTGTACGCTCCCCCACCTCTCAGGGGCTCAGCTATATAAGCATCCCATCTCAGAGCTGGTTGATGGCTTCTGCCAACAGAAGGTAGGGATCGCTTTTCCTGCGATTAGTTTCATTTACGCAGTTTTTCTTTGCGTGGTAAATTGTGGCTGGTGAATGGGGGCGAAAAGACGCCTGGTTGGCGGAAGCTAATTTTCCACTTGAGGAAACTGTCTGCAAAATAATAATCTACGGTTTGTTATGTGAAAATGATGATCTCCCTCAACCCTGCCGGGAGCTGGGTAATGGCACAGCAATAGGGAGGCTTTCATGCCACAACTGTGCTTTCCCACAACTGGCTTGTTAGCCAGAGAGCCCGAGCCTGTCACCATGCAGGCAGGCAGGATGAGACTGCAGCATCTGCCACAGACTGGCAAGAGAGTGTTTCGAGGGTTGCACAGCATGCTGAAGTTACTCTATCTGCAGAAAAATATACATGTGCTTTTTAATCTAGCCACTTTCATGAGCATTTTGTAACTTACAGTGTGTATATTCTGTTTTTGTCCATTTTACAGCTGAAACATGAGCAAAGCACTGTACAATTCAAGGTCCTTGTACCATTCAGCTACTTCATTTCATGCCCCTACATTTGCTTTATGAGTTCCGGAGGCAAAATTTACCACTTACACAGACATGCAAATATACAATAAGTCATTTTATATGATGTCTGTGTAAGGCCTCAGTCATCCAGGTCATAGTAGTCTTAGAAAAGAAAGCAACTGGTCTTCTTTAAGTTTGTTGAAGATGTTTGATCTCTCATACGAGAGGCTTTTTGAAGTAGCCCCTTGGATGAGAGGTGAAATGTCTCCAAACAACTTAAAGAAGTCCAGTGACCTTATTTTCAAGCTCCTAAAAGGATCTTGTATGTATCGTAATATATTACTCCAAAAGTATTTGATTGGAAATCTTGCTAACCAACCATTAATGCAGTAATAACCACAAGAGCTTTAATTCCACAGATGTTTACCGGTAATGATGCAAACAAGTACTATCAGAAAGAGCAGACATATGCCGAGCATCCGGATGGGGCCACATTGAGCACTGGTGAACACTGTAAGTTCTGTATATAAAACCCTATATTCAATCATGTATTTTAAAATTGTCTGTTACCATAAAAAATACAGCCGTTTTAAACTGAGCGATTGTCGTGCTGTGCGATACTGCAGATTTTGGCATCAATCTGATACCAAGTAAATACAGGGCCAGTATTGCCAATACCAGTATCGATACTGATACTTTTAACCTATAGAGGAAACTTATGTAGGGGAGTCATGATTTATTTCAATAAGGACAGATCACTTGGAAGAATGCAACATGATTTATTGAGATAAAGAAATTAATGTGTTTGGCGATTAGAGACCCATCATTGGAGTCCGGAATCCCAGTGGTGATAAGATTTAGGACACGACCCCCCTGGATTCTAGACGGTGGTGATGGTGAAGATGAAGGCCGAGGCTTGAATAGAGCTCTGGCTCAGGTGTCTGAGGTGCAGATGAGGAGGAGGGGGGTTGCACAAAAGAGATTCGGAAAGGGAGAATGGTGGCGAGCACAGATTTAAACCATGCAAAATGGAGGCTTATTGGCTCAAAGAAGCCAGGCTAGAAGATAATTGGTCTGGAGAAATGATGTCAGTATGTGGGAAAGTGGTAGATATGTAAACAGAAAAGCAGTCGGACGCCCAGGAAAACAGGCACGCTTCACCATATTAATCATTACCCCCACCTCCCCTCAGCACTTTCATACCCACGTGTTTTTATGAGATGAAAGGTCATCAGTTTGCAAATTCTAAAAAACATTTTAATGACCACTAAATCACTGTGATTTTCACAATAATTAGTTAACACAACAAAACACACCTTTCAGCTTTTCATTTATTTTGAAGCTGGGTCTGTTGGAGACCTGGAATCTAAATTCGTCTCTCTGTAAAGCACTTTGGGTCAGCATCTCCGTTATAGGCTATAAATAAAATAGATGTGACAGTCAACACAAAAAGGTTTAGACATTTTGCACAGTGTATGTTTGAGATTTATTTTTTTATGTACAGAAAAGATACTTCACCACAGTTCAGTGAGCTACATGCAGAACTCTGAGGACAGAAACAAAGTTTTGATTCTATCGCGCTAGTATCAACCCAAAACTAAGACAGCACTGGTATCCATACTATCGATATTTGGATCGATCCACCCACCTCTCGTAGTTTCTGCCTTCCCTAAACCTTTTTATCTGATCTTTACACGTCAAGAAGTATTTTTACGCGGTTATAAAATACTTCTTCTACCACTGTCTGCGCCCAAACATGGATACAACTAAGGCTTTTTGGTCAAGAATGATTTCTAAACATCGATTTTACCACTTAACTACAAATGTAAAATGAATCCTGAAAGGGGAGTTGCTCCATTCTGTCAGAAGGAGACAGAAACATGCTCTACTATAAATAAATCTTCAGAGCAGGCTCTGTAAGCCGTGGAACTTATTACACTGTTCAGTCTTTGTCTTTGGCTTGGTGTCGTACCAGTAAAAAATAAAAGGTCATTCTTCACTGAAGAGTTATGCAAGTGGCCTTTAGAGGAGCTTCATTTGGTATGGTGTGTGTTTGTGTGTTCCTAAAGGGGAGGTCTGCTTAAAAAAAGAGCACCCGGGCTGCCCTGCATGGGCTTCTTGTATTCAGCTCATGTGTGGCGAGAGCAACAATCGACTAATCCTCTTTCCCCCACCACCACCACCCGCCTGAAGTTTGTCTGTTGATTCAAATCCGCTGAGCTGAACTTTAAGCATCCAAGAGGAGATAAGATGGTGAGATACAGAGGTGTGAGGTTCAAAGTCAAGGAAACAAGTTATAGGGGCCTTGCTCTGTTTATTCCTTAATTTTTGTGGTATATTCCAGCGTTTCCCCCTTTGATACACAAAGACACTCAATCGCTTTGCATCTTGATGGAAGATTTCCAATCTAATCACATTTAAGTTTAAACTGTCTGTCTCCTGCTTCTACCCTTTATTCCCTCTCAAGTCTCTCTTATTAGAGTTGATAAATCCACCAGGGCTTCCTCACAGCATGTTTGCGCATTAGCGTGCTGCTAGACAGGCGCACAAATTTACAAACCTCACCGACACGAGGAATAAATTAATCACAACATGAACTGTTTGATACGAGATATGTTTCATCTTGACTGAGTTTTCCCCTCCTATTTGCTGGGTATCTCTCTATTCATGAGGCCACGCATTATCCAGCATATAATTTTTCCTCATTTAGCATCGAGTCCATGAGTGCCTCCCTTCTGCTGGAAATTAATTACTTGAGCTGACTAAATGTGGAGCCATTGAATAAGACAAAGAGCAGAGGTTTTTTCCACTCACTCCGTTTTTGACTTGATACGAGTCTATAAGTGAATTTACATCAGAAACGACGAGGAGAAGAGAACGAGCACAAAGAATTGTAATTTAGTCTGATTATCCAATTCAGGATTTAATTACATCATATCAGTGCAATTTTTTTTTATTTCTCAGACTATTGATGACCCACTTAAAAAACTGTATTGATTCGACTCTGGGGCTTGGCTTTTACCAGCCTTGGTTTTCAGTTTGAAAGCAGGTTAAAGGGTCGTGGCTTTTAAACCTCGGGCTATTAGGTTCGCCCCATAAACACCCTCGCGCACTTTCGCACTCGCACCCATACACGCGCAAGCTGATCGACTCCTAGTTTTTACGTGAGGGAGGGCCAACTTTATCATTTCCCTGTTCAATAATCCATCAACATTTACATTCCATTAATCATCCCACTGTCTGAGTTGGAGTAGAGCTCCTGGAAGGGCCCCCTGGGCAGTGCACCAGCCCTCCCTCATTAGCCATAAAACACGCATACACACACACACTCACTCGCGCACACACACACCCTCACACACTCACGTGATTTACCGCTCGGGACAATATTGACCTCAACAACTCGATCAATCTGCTAAAATGCACCGAATGATGTGCAATAGTGTATTTGTCAGCAAGTGGGGTGTGCTTTAATGTGCGCATGTGATTCCACACAAAGTCACTGATTCCGAGAGAAGAAAGATAACTGAATGTAAAAAACAGGCTGAATGCTGAGAGGAAAATCAAAAAAAAAAAGGGGGGGGGGGGGGGGGGGGGCAGAGAGAAGTAGTGCTTAAAGGCTTCAATTGAAAGCTGTTTACATGGGACAACCAGCTCAGTAACCATGTCTGCACCACCGCAGGGTGTCGGGCTCACCATCCATCCAGCAGGATCTCATGTACGTAGACACACACACACACACACACACACACACACACACACACACACACACACACACACACACACACACACACACACACACACACACACACACATATCATACATCCACATAGGCCCGGAGAGCTGTGAAATCAACATGTCACTAAGCTGCAGTGGCATTGCAGTAGGGGGTGCTAGTTAGCTGGTGAGGTATAATACAACCCCAACTGGGCTCAGTGTGAAGCTTGGTGGGGTTTTACTGTAGCGTCCACAAAACATACACACCACATGTATTCACAAACACACTCAAACTCACACGTGGACAAACATCCCCAGTCTCATTCCAATCCTCCGCGTGCCCCACTCTCTCTCACACACCACACACATATACACAGAGACAAATTGCATTCCCGTTCTCGTCCGTGTTTGTCCATGGAATGAGACTTGTAAGAGATTAATTCCCAGCTGTATACCAGATGATGTAAAAGTACCATAAAACAGAGCTGTATCTTCAGTGGAAGACAAAGAAATAGATGACAGATCATAAATGCCAGACTTTTGCTGACTCCCCACCTTTGTTGCCATTCAGTTAAAAACAAAAATCTATAAATTCACCAGCAGCAATATTCTGCTGTTGGTTGAGTGTCTGCTGAATTTTTTTTTATATTAATGGAAAAACAGGGGAAAAAAAGGCTGCTAACATGCCAATATGATTTTATTTTATTTATATATATATTTTTAATGGTGGAACTCATTATCATTTTCTTTTATTTGACCATAGAAACAATTGTAAATACTCTGTAACCTCATTTTTGAAAAAAAGTTTAATTCTCTTGAAGAAACTCCTATTATAAAATTCATTTTAGACTGAAAATTTATTTCAGACTCAATAAAAAACACTGAACTTACTGGTGTTTCTAAAAAAAGATCACGTTTCAAAGTCAGAATAAAAGTCTGGCAATAGAAAATCGCACTTAGACCTCACCAGTGCCTCGAAGTTACAGGTGAAAGTTTGTATCGGTTGTGAGGGAGTGAAACAAGTTTCAGTGAGGACACACTGACTGCAACGCCTGCAGAGAAATTCAGTAAGGCTGTAGTCTACATATCAAACACTCCTTTCCATTAGATGATGAATGACGGGCCTCGCAGCTTGCATATCTATACCACATTAAGGTAAAATATGCAAATGTGTGCATGTGAATATCACATTTCAGGAATTAAAGTCGTAATAGGTACACATTCACCAGACCTTTGAATACAGACTTGATTACAGATGAATACCATTAAAAACTGACGATCTGTGTTTCTTGGTGATACAACAGAATACAAGCCAGGTAGGAGTTTGTAAATCTCCAATGATTCCAGTAAGATTCTGATCATATTTTATATTATTGGTTAAAATACTACAATTACTGAAGTAAAAAAGTCAAATAGATGCATTTAAGAGGCATAAACATTGAAACTTTGACAAAAGAAGCTACCAAATATATTTGATGAGCATAGAAAAAAAGAAAGCATTAAATGACTGAAATAGCCAAATATATCGCACATTCGAGGGAATTTGACCCATTTCAACGAGAAAAAAATTCATGTTTGAGTATTAGAAGGAAGTACCTCCCTGCATGTATCAGAGCTCTGAATTTCTAAAATTTGAATAACAGGTTCCAGTGATTAGAATCTTTTCTTATGGAGTAACAAGTGGAGCTTCCCCTACTTAAACTCATGGTAGAAATGGTGTGGTGTTTTCTCTTTAAGGAAAATGAAAGCGTGGAGTGCCCACTCCGGGTCAGGGACGAGACCCTGCCCCAAGCGGAGGAGTTTAAGTATCTCGGGGCCTTGTTCACGAGTGATGGGAGAAGGGAGCCGGACATCGAAAGACGGATTGGTGCAGTGGCTGCAGCGATGCGGACGCTGTACTGGTCTGTTTTGCTGAAGAGAGAGCTGAGTGTAAAAGCGAAGCTCTCAATTTACCGGTCAATCTTCGCCCTTATCCTCACCTATGGTCACGAGCTGTGGGTAGTGACCGAAAGAACGAGATCGCGAATACAAGTGGCGGAAAGGAGCTTCCTCCGAAGGGTGGCTGGCCTCTCCCTTAGAGAGAAGTTCGGCCATTCGGGAGGGGCTCAGAGTAGAGCTGCTGCTCCTCCACATCGAAAGGAGCCAGTTTAGGTGGTTTGGGCATCTAGAGAGATTATATCTCTCGGCTGGCCTGGGAGCGCCTTGGTGTTCCCCCGGATAAGCTGGAGGAGGTAGCTGGGGAGAGGGAGGTCTGGGCTTCTCTGCTTGGGCTGCTGGCCCTGTGACCCGGCCCCGGATAAGCGAAAGAAAATGATGGATGGATGATATTCAAAAGGATCCCTGATATTCTTCTAATAACAGTTTTTACTATGAGAAAAGTCATCGACAACTGGCAAAGATTTCAATCTGCTACCGATTTTTCCCCAAAATGGCCACTCCTTAAATCCATGAATAGACCGACGTGTGAGGCAATAAAAAGCATAGCAGTTACATCTTTGTGCACTGTATATTTACACTAATTTGACCTACATATGAGATAGAACTTACTAACAGTAGATATGTTTGGAGATCAAAACAGCCTTTTTTTAAATATAGTTTTAGCTGCATGCAGTCTTTACAGTGCTCAGAAAACCTGTGTGCGTTTAGAGCACAAAAGAGAGCCAAAAAAGGGATTATGTCCACAAAACATGAATACATTGGTTAATTTTACCTTCCACAACTGCCACCACCCAAACTAACACACTTATACAATAGCTTGGCAACGGGTCCCAAGACCTAATTAAATTATTTCCGTATTTGCACGCCACAATAGGGAAGAGTAATTAATTTTTTGCTCAAGTGCAATTCATTACCAAAGGCAATATCAAGTTTATTAAATGTGTCACAAATTAGTTTGATTAATTATATTTGCTGGAAGTTGGGAAATTGAAACTTCACCCACTTATAATTATACGTGATGGAGATATTTTCATATTGTAATGTAAAAAAAAACTGGAGGGGGGGTCATTAACACATATTGAATCGTTTTGATAGCGATTTTTTGTTTTTTTCCCTTGAAAGTGGAAACAAAGTGACAGCGAGAAAGCTGTGGATGAGACTGAAAGGAGTCACTTCACATATGCACGCACATTGACGCCACACCTCCACACGCTCTCAGAGTGGCATAAGTGAGGCAGCAGGAATTCTGCTGTCATTCTTGAACATTTTGTTATCAAAAATTATTTATACTATATTCACACTCTGCTCTCACACCACCTTAAAACCCCAGTAATTAAACAACACCTATTCTATTCTCGTCAAAGAATGTGATGGCTGCCGTGCCTGCTCGCGATCCCCTACGGAGCAATGCTTTTGGCTCGCGCTTCTTATCTTACTTTGTTGTTGAATCTACAGGCAGGACGTCGAATGCTGGCTCTGTGATTTGTGAGCACTGAAAAGTAGTTTTCTTTGAAACTCACTACTGTTTCTTCCTCCGTGCGCTTTAATTATGTTCTCGTGCCGCTTTGCTTGTGCACGCCAGCATTTAAAATGCTCGTATTTTCCAGTATGATTTGTTCAATTAAATGGAGATGCGATTTCTAGTAGATTCACTATCACAGAGTAAATGTTCAAGGACTTTTTTAGTTAGTTAGCTTTGAACTTCATATGCATTTCAAACATTTGAAATGAAATGTTTTTGTAGACAACCTGAAAAATTACAGTTTAGAGGTATATATATATATATATACATACAGGGAGTGCAGAATTATTAGGCAAATGAGTATTTTGTCCACATCATCCTCTTCATGCATGTTGTCTTACTCCAAGCTGTATAGGCTCGAAAGCCTACTACCAATTAAGCATATTAGGTGATGTGCATCTCTGTAATGAGAAGGGGTGTGGTCTAATGACATCAACACCCTATATCAGGTGTGCATAATTATTAGGCAGCGTCCTTTCCTTTGGCAAAATGGATCAAAAGAAGGACTTGACAGGCTCAGAAAAGTCAAAAATAGTGAGATATCTTGCAGAGGGATGCAGCAGTCTCAAAATTGCAAAGCTTCTGAAGCGTGATCATCGAACAATCAAGCGTTTCATTCAAAATAGTCAACAGGGTCGCAAGAAGCATGTGGAAAAACCAAGGTGCAAAATAACTGCCCATGAACTGAGAAAAGTCAAGCGTGCAGCTGCCAAGATGCCACTTGCCACCAGTTTGGCCATATTTCAGAGCTGCAACATCACTGGAGTGCCCAAAAGCACAAGGTGTGCAATACTCAGAGACATGGCCAAGGTAAGAAAGGCTGAAAGACGACCACCACTGAACAAGACACACAAGCTGAAACGTCAAGACTGGGCCAAGAAATATCTCAAGACTGGTTTTTCTAAGGTTTTATGGACTGATGAAATGAGAGTGAGTCTTGATGGGCCAGATGGATGGGCCCGTGGCTGGATTGGTAAAGGGCAGAGAGCTCCAGTCCGACTCAGACGCCAGCAAGGTGGAGGTGGAGTACTGGTTTGGCCTGGTATCATCAAAGATGAGCTTGTGGGGCCTTTTCGGGTTGAGGATGGAGTCAAGCTCAACTCCCAGTCCTACTGCCAGTTTCTGGAAGACACCTTCTTCAAGCAGTGGTACAGGAAGAAGTCTGCATCCTTCAAGAAAAACATGATTTTCATGCAGGACAATGCTCCATCACACACGTCCAAGTACTCCACAGCGTGGCTGGCAAGAAAGGGTATAAAAGAAGAAAAACTAATGACATGGCCACCTTGTTCACCTGATCTGAACGCCATTGAGAACCTGTGGTCCATCATCAAATGTGAGATTTACAAGGAGGGAAAACAGTACACCTCTCTGAACAGTGTCTGGGAGGCTGTGGTTGCTGCTGCACGCAATGTTGATGGTGAACAGATCAAAACACTGACAGAATCCATGGATGGCAGGCTTTTGAGTGTCCTTGCAAAGAAAGGTGGCTATATTGGTCGCTGATTTGTTTTTGTTTTGTTTTTGAATGTCAGAAATGTATATTTGTGAATATGGAGATGTTATATTGGTTTCACTGGTAAAAATAAATAATTGAAATGGGTATATATTTGTTTTTTGTTAAGTTGCCTAATAATTATGCACAGTAATAGTCACCTGCACACACAGATATCCCCCTAAAATAGCTAAAACTAAAAACAAACTAAAAACTACTTCCAAAAACATTCAGCTTTGATATTAATGAGTTGGGTTCATTGAGAACATGGTTGTTGTTCAATAATAGCATTATTCCTCAAAAATACAACTTGCCTAATAATTCTGCACTCCCTGTATATATATATATATATATATATATATATATATATATATATATATATATATATATATATATATATATATATTTTTTTTTTTTTTTTTTTTTTTTCTCTAACCAACCACACTACCTTTGCTAAAAATCCAAGATATGATACACTGAGAAATAGTAAAGGTATTACTAAAGGATTCCACACACACAGTGGGTACCACAGGTGTGGAAGAATATTGTGTGTGTTCATAAACATGAACCAGCAGGACAGCTGAGTCTCTAAGGACTTCTGTTTTCCCTAGCATGAAAATAGTGGTTGGAGAAAATGGCACAACTGTGTGCCAAGCATGCGCTAAAAACAGGTGATCCTATTGCGACTATTTACAGGCAGTTGCCGTCTGCAGAGCGACTTTGGTGCACCAAGCAAGCAATAAAACAGCAAAAAGATGGAGTCAGCTTCCAATCAGTCTGGGATTGATTGGAGTCAAGTTGGCAGTTAAGTGCAGTCGGTTTAGGATAACAACATTAGGCATTGTGAATAAATCCATTCAAATACACAGAAATTCACAGTTAACAGCCTCAACCCCATAGATTTCCAGTGTTGGGTAAGTTACTTTTAAAATGTATTCCACAACAGAATACAGAGTACATGCCCCAAAATGTAACCTATTCTGTTACGTTACTCAATGAGAGTAACGTATTCTGAATACTTTGGATTGCTTAATATATTATCATGCTTTTTACAACTACATGAATGGACTATTGCTGTGTGATTTATTACTATTACTGAAGATAAGGTAAGGTAGCTTACTTACAACTGGGCTCGTCAGGCACTCTTTTTGGCTGCAGCGGTTATTATTATATTTACATGCTTCCATCTCACGTTTCTGGTCAGTGACAATTCAATGACAATTCTGGCCGGTGACTATGCCTGTAGCACTCTGCCTATTGCCTTCATATTAAATAATTTTTTGAATAATAATTTAAAAAAATATTTCTTCATGTCATTATGCGGGCCGCAAGTAGGGATGGCATTGGCCGCGAGATTGAGACACAGGCATTAGAGCCTCTTAATGTGTCTTTTGTTTGGGTTTCCACCGGCGTGGAATTACCAAAAATAGAGAGGGCACAGTTTAAAATATCAAACAGGAAAAGACCGCCGTAGCTTAAAGGATTTTTGTCAGCTACTTTAAAGTGAACCGGGCAACCTGCACAATTGCTTGGGATTGAAAACAGTCAGCTGTTGCCAGCTTGCAGTCAGCTGTCAAATGTTGTCAAAAAAAATAATAATTGCAATCAAACAATCAATTTTTCAAGTCACAAGGGGGTTGCTGTAAGTGTGAGCCATTAGAAACTAGCAAAAAGAAAATGATACTGAAGCACTCCAATGAAGTAATCCCATATTTTTAAAGTTTCAGAAGAAGAAACTCCTAATGTGTTCTCAGCTTGTTATAATTCTAGACAAAGGGGAGTAGCAATTTTAATACATAAAAATATTAATTTCACAGTACTCGATACAGTTATAGATCCAGAGGGCAGATTCTTAATCATTAAACTATCTATACTTGATAAAAAGCTATGTATTGCAAGTGTATATGGTCCAAATGTTGATGATCCCTCATTCTTTCACGGTTTTTTCAGTGCACTCTCTGAACACTTAGATGGCACACTTGTTCTTGGAGGTGACCTCAACCTTGGACTAAATGAAGACATGGATAGGCTCAATACAGCGGGAACTCAGCGTAATTGGCAGTCCACAAATATAATCAAACAGTATATGAGCGACTTTGGTCTTTGCGATGCATGGCGCTCCCTTCACCCCACCAGTAAGGAATATACTTTTTTCTCACATGTCCATCACTCCTACTCTCGTCTGGATTATTTTTTGGTCAGCAGCTCACTGCTGAACGACATTTCAGACACTGAGATTCATCCTATAGCTGTCAGCGATCATGGTCCTGTATCTTTAACACTAATGCACAAGAATAATACTACGCCAAGAAAAAACTGGAGATTTAATATATCACTACGTAAAGATGAAGACTTTATTAAATATTTTAAAAAAGAGTGGACTTCATATTTGGACTATAATGACACTCCTGAAACATCAGCTTCTGTTCTATGGGAAGCAGGGAAAGCTGTGATGAGAGGTAAAATAATTTCTTTCTCATCACATAAAAAGAAAAAAGAAAACAAAAATATTCAGGAATTAGAAAAAAAACATCAAATCACTAGAAGAAGCCTACGCGTCCCACCAAGATCAGGAAACATTGAACAAAATACGCAAAACAAAACTAGAATTAAATGAGATAATTGATAAAAAAACAAAATTCTTAGTACAAAGACTACGCCTACAAAATTATGAACATGGTAATAAATCCGGTCAATTTCTAGCAAACCAGCTAAAAATAAATAAAGAAAAAACAACTATATGTGCTGTTCAAGATTCATCTGGGAACACAATATATGATCCGATACAAATAAACAACATTTTCAGGGATTTCTATAAAACGTTGTATTCACCACAAATAAACCCATCTAAAAAAGAAATTGATCAGTTTTTGGACAACATAACTCTTCCAAAATTATTGGACACTCAAGCAATGGCACTGGATTCACCACTGACACCAGGTGAACTCCAAGAAGCCTTGATAAGTATGCACAATAATAAGGCTCCAGGTCCAGACGGCTTTCCTGCAGAATTCTACAAAGAATTCTGGTCGATTCTAGCACCAGTTTTCTACAGAACGTTGTTGGAAATTAAAGAAAAGGGCAGACTTCCATCAAATATGAATTCTGCAAACATTAATCTCCTGCTAAAACCAGGCAAAGACCCTGTATATCCCTCAAGCTATCGTCCAATATCCCTTATAAACGTAGACCTTAAAATAATCTGCAAAGCTCTCTCAAAGAGACTGGAGAAAATAACCCCCCTCTTAATTCATCCTGACCAAACTGGTTTCATAAAAGGTAGGCACTCATCAACAAATACACGTAGATTACTTAATTTGATAGACTACTCATACAGTAAAAACCTAGAAACTACAATATTCTCTTTAGACGCAGAAAAAGCATTCGACAGAGTTAACTGGAAATTTCTATTTGCAGCTTTACACAAATTTGGCTTTGGATCCTCTTTCATAAACTGGTTAAAAATATTATATAATTCCCCAACAGCTTGTGTTAGAACAAATGACCAGACATCCTCCAGCTTCTGTCTCTTGAGGGGCACCAGGCAGGGATGCCCACTCTCCCCTTCACTGTTTGCAATTTTTATTGAACCACTAGCAGCAGCAATTAGACAGAATTCAGTAATTAAGGGCATAAAATGCAAGAACGTGGAACATAAAATCAGCCTTTATGCGGATGATGTGTTACTCTTTCTCCAAAATTCACAAACCAATATCTCTGGGGTGATTGAATTGATAAACTCTTTTGCAAGAATATCAGATTACTCAATTAACTGGTCAAAATCTACAGTTCTACCGATTAATTGCTCCCTCCATAATTCCTCTTCTACACCACTACAATCGGGAAATATTAAATATTTAGGTATTAATGTTTCTCCCAAGCTTGCAGATCTAACTAAATTAAACCATATCCCACTTTTAAAGAAGGTAGAAGATGATCTGGCTAGATGGAAATGTCTACCCATATCACTCATGGGAAGGGTTGCCGCTATAAAAATGATGGTCTTACCAAAAATAAATTATTTATTCTCAATGATCCCAACTAAACCGCCACAAGATTGGTTCAGATCTCTAGATTCATATATGTCCAAATTCCTTTGGAAAAATAAACCCCCACGTATAAGCTTAAAAACACTACAAAAGACCAAGGATAAAGGAGGACTAGAACTGCCTAACTTTCAGCACTACTTCTTAGCCAACAGGCTTCAGTTTATCTCAGGATGGCTGAAACACACCCTCTTAGATGAACCTTGGCTAGATGTAGAACAAGCACTTTGCAATAATCTAGAGATCTCAGACCTACCATTTATCAGCTCAAACATCCAATGACATGAATGCTTTAAAAGCATCAACATCAGTGCTTCTCTGACAGCATGGTGGGAGTTTCTAAAATTGACAGCGTCTTCATTAATCCCATGCAAACGTACACCTATCTGGAACAACCCTGACATATTACAAAACAATAATATGATAAACTTTTCAGATTGGAGTGGTAAAGGAATCAAATATTTAGAACATATACTAGAAGGAACAGAATTTATTTCATTTGACAGACTAGTTACACAATATGGGATCAACAAGAAAAGATTTTTAGAATATCAACAAATTAAATCCATAGTAAAAAAGAAATTTAAACCGGGTCAAGTTGAACTACAAACACCACCAAGTGTGGTTCAATTTCTTACTCTTAAAACCCCCAAATTACTATCCAAAATATACAGAATGCTTTCTAAAACAGATGAATCAATATCACTTCCTATTGCAAAATGGGAAGCGGATTTATCAGTTAACTTAGACCTAAACTTCTGGTCTCAGATTTGCTTAAAAACCTTTAATCTAATTAGAAATCCCAGTCTTCAATTAATTCAATACAAAATATTACATAGAGTGCACTATACAGGTCATCGGATGTTCAAGATGGGCTTTACGTCTACCAACAACTGCTCACACTGCCAAACCAATTCACCGGACAATTATATCCACGCTCTTTGGTTCTGTCCACCAGTTCAGAAGTTTTGGCGCGAGATATGTGAAGACTTATCGAAGTGTCTGAAATGTAACATTCCAACTTCCCCCTTAGTGTGTTTGTTGGGCAGTTTAGATAATGTCACTTCAGAAAAGAATATCGCCCATATGGTTTTCACTGCCCTATGCATAGCCAAGAAAACAGTCCTCATGAACTGGAAAAATAAAAATAATCTTAATTCTAACCAATATAGAAATTATCTATTAGATTACATTAGTCTTGATACAGCCTCTGCCACCACATCAGATCAATTGCTCTGGGCTCCTTTGATCAGCTCCATCACCTAGTGGGGGTGGGGGGTCATAGTCTGGTCCCGCCTTCACTGTTGTGATTGGTGTGGGGGTAGGGACAGGCTTAGGGCGTCGGGGGGTTCCCCGGAGGCATCTTCCTTGGGGGGCTCAACCCGGGGTAGCGGTCATGTCCGGTTAGGGGCTCTGTTGGCTCTCAGGTGACTGTTTCCTCGCGGCTGCGTGCAGCGGGGCTAGGGGAGGGTCTGTGCTGACGGACGTGGGTTACTGACCTGGCAACCTGGCTGCCCCTGGGTGGGTCCGGGATGGGCGTGAGGTTCTGGGGGCGCTCCGTCTCTGGGCTGGGACCCGGACCGGGCCTCGGGGACTTGGGTCCTGGTTGGTGTGTTGCCGGGGTTGTGGGCGGGTGGGTGCATGGGGGCCCAGCCCTGGAGCGGGGTGCCGCCAGTGCATCGAGCCCCCTGGGGGGCTCTTCAACTGGTGGGGGAGATTGTCACATCTTGCAGGAGCTTTCCTCTCTTCAGGAGCTCCCTCTGCAGGAGGGGGAGATACAGGAGAGGTGGAGGAAGATCTCAGCCTGGGTGTTTATTGTCTTATGTAGTCTGGAATATGAGTGGATGGTGGGGTGGGTGCAGTTTTCTCTGTGGTGGGGTTGGGAGGACTGTCCCGGGCTCTGTGGGGCCGGGAGGCGCTGCTGCGCTGGGCCCCGGTCTGGATGGGCCTGGGCCCCCTTTCCCTGGCGGGTCACGGAGTATGGGGGTGCCTACTGGGGTCAGCGGGGGAGCTGGCCCCAGGGAAGGGTCACTTGCCCCTCCCTTCCTTGCCTCCCCATCTCCAGCTGCCTCCCTCTTCCCGCTCCACCACAACCACCCACACATGCAGGGCCTTGGAGTAGGGGTATGTCACCAGGGTGCAGAGGAGGCTACCCCCCCTCTGTCCCCTTCTGGCTGCCTCTGCCTCAATTTTATCCCACAACTTAGACATTCACATTACTCACACTCTCATTACACATACATATAGGATCTTGGGGGTGGGCACGATACACGGAGTCCAAAGTACCATCAGGGTGTACACCCCACCCCTGGCATCGTTGCCCACCTCTCAATTTTAAATACACGTAGACATTGAGGGCTAGCAGGAGGGACCATGCGCTTACCTGCTGCTCTCTGGCAGGTAGCTCCAAGCCCTCCTGGGTTTTAAATGCACCTTAGAACACACATGCATCAACACTACAATGAGCGGGTGGAGGGAGGTTTGGAGTCTTCTCTCACCCCCATTCTCTGCGACCTGCTGGAGCGGGGGGGCTAGGAGGAGGAGTTGGCCGTCCGACTGCGGTCTGGAGTGTGGGGCCTTCCTGCTGCTGCGGAGTCGGGGCGGTCTGCCTCCCCCCACCGCAGGGAAAAGGGTAACACCACCTGGGTCTGGGTGCAGTTCCCCCCTCCAGGGGCAAGGGCACCTAGACCCGGTTTGTAGAGTACGCTTGGGGAGTGTGATCGTGTGTACAACGTCTCTTTATGTCTGTCTCCACGTTGGTTGAGTGTGGAGTAAGTGCATATGAGAGCATGAGGGTGGGAATGGATGTTTGTATCTGTGTGTGCCTGTATGTCTGTGTCTATATGTCAGGTTGGGTGTCAGGCGCCACCTCTCTGGGGACATCTCAGGCCCTCCAAGGTATGGAGGCCTATCTCCCCCTACCACCACTTCCCCTGCCAGTGGCGGTCCCCCTCGGACATCGGTGCGTTGGTGGTTCTTTGTGTCCGGGGGTGGGCGTCCAGGTACACACCGGCTCACTCCTTGGCGGCCGCTTATCGGGGCCTGGAGCCTGGGGCTCGCTCGGGCCACTTCGGAGGTGGGGTGCCCCCGGCCTCTCGGCCTGGGGCTCGGTCACTCAGGCGCGGCTGGCTGCCGGCGGAGCTCACGGGCGCGTCACTGCAACTCCCCCTGGCTTCTGCTCCGCGGCTGCTGGGTGAGCCCTCATCTGGGGCTCTCCTCAGCTCTTTCTGGGACAGTGGCGCGGCTGCCCCTCTGTTGGTCTTCCTTGGTCTCTTGTGTTCTGGGGGCCTCTGGATGTCTGGAGTTTTGATCTCCTCCATACCTGCTTCATGCCCTGAAGGACGGGGCTGTGGCCCCCCCACACCCTCTAGCAGATTATTACATGAAGGAACCTTTTAACCCTTGTATGGTGTTCGGGTCTGTGAGACCCGTGTTCAGTTTTTTTCAAAAGAAAAATTAAACAATTAATTATTTTTTCACGTGTAAATGTGTTGTGTCTTTCCACTCACTCCACTTGATTATAACTGATTTATTTATAACATTTTATATAAAAGAAAAACGAGAAGCACATTAATTCATAAATGTGATCTAACAAAGGTAAAGGGAAAAAATTAACCATGTTTGCTGTTCATATGTCTTGTAATTGGGATGAAGTAAACATCTGTTGAGTAATTTAACATAAAATTGTTTGATAGTGTTAATTTGGAAAGCCAAAACTCTAGCGGGTCCACCAGACCCATGAACACTGGCTGAGTAACAAAAATACGAACACCACACAAGGGTTAAAAAACAAAAAACAAGTGCGTCCATGCTCACAGGTGTACACACGGGTGATCACACCCACAAACTACACCCTTTTTGGCTCCTACCTCAAAGCACACTGTGTTCTGTTGATCTTATGTGCTGCACAATAATGTTTAATATTTAGTATTTACTGTCATATTCCCATATATCATTGTGATGTTGTTTATTCTATTACTCTTGTTCTCTTCTGCTTGTTTTCTTTTTTCTTTCTCAGCAGGTGACCCAGGTGATTGATATATGCATTTTTTTTCTCTGCCCGTTCTGTTGGTTTTTGTCTTTTGCCCTTCTCCCCCGTCCCTCTTCTCAGCTGTTTCTCTTTCCCTCTTTCTTTCTCCCCTTCTTTCCCCCAGTCAAGTCTGTCCCGTATTCAGTAAGTGAAAATAAAATAAACAATAAAAGGTGAATCAAATGGACCATTACGGCAAGGCTGGGATGGTCAATTTGGTAAAGTAAATCCGTTGGGCATCTTTCTTTGCCTTTAGACAACAATTCTGATGGCAAAAGAGCCAAACGGGACGGGCAAAAAAGAAAAAAAAAACTATTCTGTTACGTTACTCAATGACAGTACGGGGACAGGCAAAAAAAAAAAAGAAGAAGAAACTCCCATTTTAAATTTCTTATATTTTTCATTATGACCTCTTGCACTTGCACTTTTGTGATTTCACTATGGTCTTCAAACCTGCACAGGCAGCAAAGGTCAGCTCCTCTTACAAAATCCCTAACTTTCCTGTAGATGATAAAGACTGGCCACAAGAGAAGTGTCTCCGGCTACGAAGCAGAGATCAAACGGCAGTTTTGAATTGAAAAGTTTCCAAACAAGAGCTGGACTGAGAGCGAGCTTGCCTTATTTTCCCCCCCTCTCTTCCTCCCCGAGATTCACAAGGTTGTGCATGTTGAATTCATCCGTCAGAGCGAGACTCTCAAAGCACAGTTCTACTGTAACAATCTCAGGCATCTAAGGGAAAACATTCAGCAGAAACAGCCGAAACCGGCGCATGCCAAGGTGCCATTGTGTGCCACCACACAGAGCATTGAAAACACTTGGCCTCAGCAACATAATTATTGCTCACCACCTGCGCCACTCCTCGGATTTGGCTACATGTGAGTTCCTTCAATTCCACAAAATGAAAATCAAGTTCAAGGGTCAATGTTTTGATGCACCGGAGGAGATCCAGCATGCATCGCAGATGCACTCGTGAAATGGGAACGGACTGAACAATTTAAAAATATCACTCACACTGGAAGCTGGAGAGATCTTTTTATTAACATTTCTTTAAGTTCTGTGCTGAATCTAAGAACTTTTTGATTATACCTTGTCTTTTAAGGTTTTAAATCATATGAACTCCACTCTTTTGGATGAATCTTCTATGTTTCACTTATATTCATCTGCTTTTGTCCACATGCTTCTAAACTATGACAGTCAGTTGTAATGACGATCTTGGAACAAGACCAAAATCAGCTCAGAGGTTTGCACTGTTGTGAGCTAAAAGTAAGACGGTCCCGGTGCAAGGTTAATCTTACATGTGTCCCAGACACTCTGGCGTAAAAGACTCGGAGTTTCATTTCCTGGTTTAAAAAAAGAATCAGACTATTGGCATGCCTTAACGTTTTACATTAACTTTTTCTCCAAAATAGACCAGATACTCAACATATGACTGTTAAACCAAAGCATAGTTTGATGTTTGAAAACAGATGGAAGTCATAAGATTTCTTCCAACTTTGTGGCTGTGTATTATTGGAATAATTTAGCCTGCAGAGTGGATCATACATTAAATCAGCGATTTATTAGGGCAAATTCATTCAAATTATTTTTAACCAATCAAAAGTAATTCCAGTTTTAACAATGGCTGTTCACTGTTATAAATACAAGTCATATTTCATGGCATTATTGTGCCATTTTTGCGCTGTTTGCAGGCTGCTACCCCTGACACTTGGTCACTGCTGCTGTCACCCAACTTTTGCTTCCTTCACACGTAATTTTTCTTGTAAACACTTTCACTCACCCGTTGTCTGTACTCTGTATCAATTACAATTTGAAATGTAGACAAATGCAATACTCGAGATAAAAACTGCTGCATTTCAAAATCACATCATCATTAATTCAATCTAGCCGTCGTCTGGAGTGACATCATCTGCATATCATCGTCTACTTGGCGTCGCCCGCTTCCTTTATCACGTTCTTCCCTTCTCTATTAAAATGTGAATGAAAGAAGGGATGCTGAAGGGAGAAAAAAAATAGCATATGTATCTATCTTCACTATCTTCTATCTCTCAAAAGCTTTTTACTCTCTCCGGTAATCACGCTGCACACCTCTCATTTCAATACAGGGCTGAGTACGCTGAGTGAACACTGCAATCTGGCCCGTGTAATGAAAACATATATTCCAGCTCTCCTTCCTGAAAGGAGGCCCCATTAGAAGACTCAGTCTCATTGATTGAAATGCTTTTAAACTTGCAAGTGTCCATTAATGCAGGAGGGGAGGCTTTTGAGAGGTATAAGACAATAGTACCATACATAAGCTATTCAATATGAAAGCAGAACTAAGGTTCTGGTTAAAAAATGTGAGCATTGAGGGCCAATGAATATATCCCAGCCTGTAACAGAATTAACAGCACATTGTGATACTCGAAGGCTGGCTGCTACCAATCGTCAATGCAAACATAGTCAAACAGAGACTTGTTTAATTAGAAACCTGACTGGACCTTGAAACAAACTACATTTGATAAACATTGAATTACTCACGGATGCAGACAAGGACATGAAAGGTGGATCACCGACTGGAATTGGTAATGAGAGCTGCGAAACTCAACGAAATCAAATTTGATGGCTTTAGAAGGAGCACCGGGTTATGAAGACACATCTGCCCAGCCTATTGCTGAGATGATCCCTGATTATATACGTCTTTGCGCTCCTCTCAACCTGGTGACGGTCACTAGGTAACCGTCACATCCTTGGCTTTAAAGGCATCAGCACGTAGGTCTGCCTGCTAATATGCTTGGAGTTTTCAGGTTTAATGAAGGAAGAAAGAAATTGATTTGACATGCTTCGCCCCTACAACACCATTTGGAATCTCCCTCTCATGTCTAACCAAAAGCTCCTACATGAAAGTTAAGATCTCGACTTTATTTTTTCTCCATTATGCACGCTATCAATTGCATCTAACACAATCTTCTCCGCGTGAAGGGAAAAATACGACTCAAACACATACAGTAAATGGCCCCCACGCCAAACCTACTAGATTTAATCTCTCCTGCTCCCGACGGAGTTCGCCTTTGTATTTCTCTTGCTCCTTTCTCGAGAGGTTATCGTAGCAGAACAGGGTAAGAGTTGTGCGTTTGATCTGACCCCTCAAATTCAATTATGGCCCAATCAGATCCCCATGAGATTGACCCCTCAAGCTAGTCGAAGTGGTCTTGTCTCATTTGGAAAATAGAGGGACAGATACACTTATGCATTTGTAAAGAGACGTCTAGGAGCTCTGGAAGGGAGTGTTGGAAATGTTTATCTAATCTAAGGGTAAGGAGAGGAGAGACAGGTAGAAAAGGCAGCAGGACAGAAAGAGTGAACTGCAAATGACAACAATGACAAATCTCTTTATCCCACAAAATAGCACACATTCTCTTGCCGCCCTGGTGTTTTTAAACACATGCTGTCTATGTCTCAATCCAGATTCATGAACTGCTTATGTAGCCAGCAGGTTGCCTCAGATCAGAGTTTTTTTTTAAGATATGCTCTTAGATGTGTGGGTGCACATCAAGCATAGCCTTCTTGGTTTAATTTCCCTGAGTGGAAAGAGAATAAAGTGTGCATTTACTCTAGAAATGCTGCAGGATGCAGACGGATCAATTTTGTTACGGGTGTGGAGAATGCTTTCAGAGGGAAAAAAAAGAGGCTGCCCCCCCACCCACCCTCCTGTGACCTGACATGACATGACTGAAAAAAATAGCCAGTAAACAGATTTAAATAACTGCACTCTGATGTTAGTCTTCACAGTTGCCTGTTTAATCCTAAACTAGTTGCACTTTTTAATACAGCTCAGTAGTTATGTAGTAATAGTGGTGTAATAAGATAGAAGGTAATAGCAAAATAGCAAGTTATTACCATATAATTACCCAGTAATAACAATGATAAGTGCTACATCATAAATGGTATGATATGTACTTAAATATTAAAGTAGTACTATGATATTAAAATGCTGCAGTTAAAGCTACCTCATGGATCCAACATTCTTCTTTGAGAGTGAAAGTATAAATATTATGTTTAAAGCTGTGGCTTATTGCCTGGAAACACCTGTGGTAGTTTCAGGGTAATTAGGGCTGGAAAGTGCAAAACTGCCTTTCTTATCTAATTCCATGTTGGCAACTTCTAATTAACAAGTATAGTTTGCATGTGATGTGATTACCCAGGAATACGTGTGGTAATCTCTGTGTAATAACCAATAATCAGTGCTGCAGAATGCAAAACTGCACTTTTCTCCTAAATGTCATATTAATGTTAAATGACCTAGAATAAGACAAAGAAACATCTGTATTTGCTAAAAGCAAATATCTTAAATAATTGTGAATCTTGCATGGGTATTAAGGTTATTTCACATTACAGCACTGGGAAGTAAATGTGTGCAACTAAATGATGGTCAAACTCTTTAAATCACAATTCACAAAATATTTATTGACAGGAAATTTCAAGGTGGTTGCTCTGTAAACACACTCCAATCCACATCCTACTATTACCATCATGATAATGTAAAACTGTCTTAATGTGGTGAAGTATAGGCTAGTATTACCTTATTATGATGATGTTGCTGACATTTTTACAGTTTATTAACCACCTTTCTGCAGTTATTACTGTTTAAATATGGGAATTAAGTGATAACAACTTCCAATCTCCATGTTGTTATCTCCTCATTTCTTCTTTATTACCCGGCCATTACCACATTAATACTCAGCAGTAACAGAAAGTGTGTGCTTTTCAGATGGTTGTTTTGCTTGAAGAACTTAACATTTTGACAGTAAGCTGTTATGGGGACCATCTACTTGACTGGCACCAGTCATCCATGAATTATTCAAAAAACATTCCAAATATCACGTAATATCATTCTAGCAAACAGAGGAGAGAGATATTCATATTTTATCATTTGACTCCTGACCTTTTCACAGGCCTGTTTCTCATTCATTCCCATTGCATCAGTATAAACCAATAAAATCTGACGGACAAAGCCTTGATCAAATAGCAGCGCCAGCGAGGCATCCGGAAAAGAAAAACTGGAGATGAGACTGTCTCGCAGTTGCAAGCACTTGGCAAGTAAAAATAGCTCCAATAGCCTCAGGTAAGTTAACTGCCTGAAAGTCCCCAAACTGATTTTAGGTACAGCAGCGTGTGTGGGTGTGAAAATAGCCCCAAGAGTCGTTAAGCTGCTTTAAAAGAGGCAGCTGAGAGGATGCAGTGATAAAATATGAAACAGCGTGATACTTAAACCAAACATTCTCACCTATTTACACCCTTTGCGGGATTTTTTTAAAACATTTTTTACGCTTTTGTTGTGACAAGGTTTCACATTGCAAATTACAGATTAGTTTTAATGGGCTCTTAAGTGAAATACTTAAACAACACATTCAAAGCAAGTAAATAGTGCTTATGCTAAAAGTGATTACATGAATAATAGATAAACTTTTACAGGTTTTTTCCCCTTTCCTTTGCAAACATTTGTGTCCAGCATGCATTAGACATTTCTTTTAACATAATGAATAAAACACAATACCCGTCGAGTGCAGAATGGAATCGATGACACCTTTCCACTAATTAATTGTTCCTGTTATGCCGAACATCTTGAACCCCTCACAGCATTTTTCAAGTGTTTGTTTTGCAGCCCACTTCATGGTTTTCAAAAGTGAAGTAGAAATGATATTCAATTACAGAAATGAACCAGTCAGATGTTAATGGATTATACCAGTGTCAAAAAAAAAGGAATTCATCAAGCCTCTGTCAAAGGGCGCATGGGGAAATGAGCTCTATCACTCCCAGTGAATGCAGCACTAAAGACGTGTTTTTCTCCTTCACATTTGTGCATTTTTTTTTAATTTTCTCATTTTTTATTTTTAACTTTACTGCAAAAGCTCAGATCCAACTTTGTGTGTACTTTGGACACCCCCCTCGCCCACCTGGGAAGTGCCAGCATCTCCAAATGCGATTGTCAGGGTTAGTCAGTATTGTCTGCTGGAATCACGGGGGGACTGCCAGAGCTGAGGCTCCTCGCAGGGGTTCAAGATATGTGAGGGCTTGCATGATGAAAACAGTGGGAATCTACAATTTTCTTCTGCTTTCGCACCATGCCGCTCCATGTACTTAGAAGTCTGGGTGGGACTCAGTAAGTGTGCGAGGGGTGGAGCGAATATATGAGCAAGCGATGAAGTGAACAAGAGATTTGGCTAACGTGCGTGTTCATGGCTGCGTTGGAAAGCAAGTCAACCACGACCCCAGTTTCCCACAGCTACATAACCCAGTGCCA
This sequence comes from Rhamphochromis sp. 'chilingali', assembly GCF_963969265.1. Taxonomy (NCBI): domain Eukaryota; kingdom Metazoa; phylum Chordata; class Actinopteri; order Cichliformes; family Cichlidae; genus Rhamphochromis; species Rhamphochromis sp. 'chilingali'. Next base: position 34,069,004 of record NC_137929.1, on the reverse strand, counting down.
TCTCATGCCACAGAGTAAATTTGTAGCGTAAACCACCTGAAATAAATGAGACATATTTCTTATATATGTTATCTAGATAAAAAAAAAAAACTAAGGCTACTACATCAAGAGAAACAGAAACTGAAAGAGACAAGGACGTGTATTTTTGACGCTCTTTCTGATGCATTGCTTTATTTTCATTGTAAAGCAGGCAGATGGCACAGGATGAAAATTATTAGCCTAATAATTATTAATGATCTGTGTAATTAGGTAGAAAAAAATTTTCATAGATATACGGCACACCTATTGTGCACCAGAAAAATGATGGTCAGATTGTCAAAATAAATTTAAAATTTCTAAAAAGCCTGTGGAAATGAACAAAGGGGATCACTAAATGCTGTGCTGCTCTCTCTCTTTCTCTCTGTCTGTCGCTCTCTCGCTCCCTCTTTGTTGACTAAAGTACCTTACAGTATACTGGATGCTGGTGTTAGTGGGAAATGAACCCCTAACCCTGTCAGTGTTACAGCCACAAACTGCCAGCTGTGATAAACATCAGTCTTGCAGCCCAGACATGTCTTGTGGGTTGATCACACTGTGAAACACATCTGGCACTTTTCACTGATAGCGGGCTCCGAGTACTGTAACTACACAGCCAGTCAGTTTTTGGCTGATGGAGTATGACAGCAGTGGACATAACAAGAGGACATGAAGAAAAAAATATACTGGAAGTTTAGGACTCCTTCATGTGACAAATAGCATTTGTCAGATATTTATCTTATTTGACATGATTTTGATATATAAAAATTATTTGTAGTACAGGGTTTAAATACACATGAAATCAATTCTACAGTGTCAATGGAGATTTTCAACAGAGAATAGATAGAGCAGTTTAATTCCTTATCTGTTTTGAAGATTGGTTAGCATAGTGACTATTTTAAGTTAGTCCAGGACTAACTTTTAAAGTCAAGTTCAAATAAATTTAATCTATGCAACACACTATAACACTATTACATTTCTTTGGTAATGCAGTAATCTACTGTAACTCAACAGTGCACTGAATTGCGTTATCACATTGCAGTTACAGTTAAGTTGTTACTTGTGTTACAAAAGTTCTTCACTTGTCTGCATGATGGGCAGATAGGAAGAAAACAAACACCAAACATGTGCGGTAATTATTACTAGATTACTTAAAAAAAAATAGTAACAAATGATACATTATTGTTTTTTTAATAACAACCCAAACACCACTTCCAAAACCTTCCTGTACTACACAAAATTTCTGTCTTTGTGTTTGTTTCTTTGTCTGCACACTCCTCCTGGACCTGTGTGCCAACCAAACTTGGCACACAGGAACATTTTAGGTATCTGAAGGTTCTTATGTGTACCAGATGTTGTGACATCACCATGTTGCGTAGGAATAGCCTGAAATTACCTTTTGTTTTAGCATCATTAGCATTTAGCATTATCACATTGCCTGGCAGCTACCTTTAAACAGGCCAAAATGACTTTAATCATTTCTAACAACCACACAACAATGGGCTAAAAAGACCCAGTTTTTATTTGTATTTTGTTTTTGTGTTTCTCTCCATATGCTAACTTTGCTAACATCATGAACAGGTCAAACAATACGGTAGCATACTAGCTTAAAATTTTGTGCATTTCTTGATGTCTGTATTAATGTTAATCACAACCTAAGTTTATGCAGAACAGTGGCAAGTGTTAACTTGAATTATATGGTCTACTAAACTCTTATACTTAAAGATTTCATTACAACTGCCTTGTCCCTAAATATTTGCCTTGTCAAATCCTGATGTATCCGGCCTTATTGTTTAACTCCTAGCAACAATCTCCTCTTATCATATTCAAGAGTGAATTTAAATGCAACCTCTGTCTGTCTATAACGATTCCTTTGACTGAGCCAAATTAGAACTGTGTTGTAAGATCTTATTTGTGAAATGTAACTAAGAATTATATCCCTCATATATGTAAAATTCCAGCTGCTTTCCTTGTCTCATAACAGTATTCATTACCAACCTTGGGCTACTCCAGAATTAACGGGTCAGCGCGAAGCTGCTTTATACCCCTCAGAGAAAAGGGCTCTGCATCGTAAAAGCTTTATGCTGTAGCACTGGCAGACATTTGGCATTTACATTTATCGCCAGCCCGGGTTAATTAAACTCGACCTGCCCACCATCTTGATTAAACAATGGTAAATAAAGACACAATATTTCTCTACAGAGGAGAGTGGTGTCAGGATGGAGGGCATGATAAAGAACACTGAAAGGCCTTTGACACATACACAGAACATAAATGTGTATATGCATAAAACATGTCAAGGATCCTTTCTAACAGCGAGGCAAACACATCTGCAGCAGGCAGGCAGACGACGATCTTCCTTGCTGCGTGCCTTTTGAATCATACTTACGTACCAATCAAGTTGTGCATAAGCAAAGGACAACAAAATGACAGATTTGTTTGTCTTGCTTTATTTTCTGTGGCTGAAGCAGCACTTCTGCAAACATTCTAATTTCCCAGTCAATCCTCTTAACAGCCTTGCAAGGGAAGTGCAGGTAAACAAAGCCTTCCCTAACCCCACCTCTGCGCAAGTGCTCAGCCTTTAAAATTGATCTTAATGACTCATGGCTTGTGCTGGGGCTGTTTGTATGAATGTGGGAGTTACAGTAATTGCCAGGCCATTAGAATGCCCGGGATTGTTTTATTTGATTTTTCTGGGTGCTAATTCATTGAGCTTTCATTGGCTCGTCATCTGAATTGGATTTTGGAGCGCAGCTATCAATTTTCACCTGTTGCCATGATTCCTTCCAGGTACACTAAGTTGTTTTCTTTTTTTTTTTCTTTTTTTTTTTTTTTTTTTTAAAAAAACTTAAAAAAAAAAACACTAAGTTGTTTTCAGTTCACTATGGGTGCAAAAAAAAAAAAAGTTGGAGTTAAGAAAGGCTTATCAATTTGAGGGGGCATAGGGTTATGCTCATTACTTTATGGATTTTTTTCACATCAGGACATATTAACTCATGTTACACCTGTCTTAAAAGATCGCAAGCTAAGGAAATAAAGTCTGTTCATTAACAAAAGACAGATTACAAGGTTAGTTCCTGTGCGACTGATGAGAAGAAAAGAGGTTGAGAGGACAAGAACATGACCTGAGGAAGAGGCCACCTAAATAGGCTCAACCTACATAGCTCAATAGATTGAGACAAAGGACAGGTGTTTGTTGTCACTCAACAAAGAGCACCTAGAACTTAAGGTCACAGATCACCTCTCCAGGGGCCATCTGAGGAACCCAAGAAGTGAAGTCTTTCATAGCTGCAACACTGAGGTATTCTCTGGGCATTTGATAAATTTCTAACAATCACAGGAGATAATAAGATGTAAGAGCACTGCCACACCAACTCTCCATGTTGGAATGGGTCATAATCCTGCAATGGAAGAAACAAAGTTTAACTAGTAATTCGGGGGAAATGGAAAACAAATTGGCCTACTTTTTTGGGGTTTTTTTTACAGCCCTTTACACTCAAATAATCTTTTGTTTAATGATATACAGGAGATGGGTTTAAAAATACAGCACAACAAAACACTGCAAATCTACTGCAAATAGAGTAGTTTGGAAAACTGGCCCCTTAGTTAACGGATGCACATCGAAAGTCAAGATGAGAGCCACGATTCGGTGTTGGCTAATGATGATAACTGCTGTTGAGCATTTAATTTATTATCTTTTCAATAATGTTTCAGACATCTTTAAATGTAGAAAGATGACCTGACACTGAAACAGAATTCAGTGCAGTATGGACGCAATCCTCCAAAGTTTTGGTTCATACTGACGTGACAGTTGCTGCAGATTTGTCGGCTGCACATCCAAAATGTGAAACCACTGCATCCAAACGATGCATTATGGGTTTGAGATCTGGTAACAGGGGAGGTCATTTGAGTGCAATTTCATGTTCAAGAAAACGGTTTGAGATTATTTGAGGTTTGTGACATAGTGTGTTATCCTGTGGGGAGCAGCCATAAGAAGACTGGAACACTGTGGTCATAAAAGGATGGACACGTCAAAAATGGCTTTAATGCTAAATGTTGTGGTGGCATATAGCGGTGTTTAAACAATGCTCAGTTGGTACTAAGCGGCCCAAAGACAGGAAAAATCAAAGCTTTCATTTACACCATAATTCTGACCCTACTAACAAAATGCCGCAGCAGACTCATCAGACAAAGCCACGTTTTCCAGTTTTCGGTTTTCCAGGTTTGGTGAGCCTGTTTGTAGCTGCTGCTGCACTGCATCTGCTTGCATTCAGAGATGCTCTTCTGCACACTTTGGTTGTATTTGAGTTGCTGTTCCCTTCCTATCAGCTCGAAGCAGTCTGGTCATTCTCCTCAATGATGTCACTTAAATCACATTTTTTTCCTTAATGTAAAAACTGAGGTTGAACTCAGTTTTTAGGTCGTCTTAACGATGTCTACATGTCTACATTCATCAAGTTGATGTGTGCCTAAAGAACTGGCCAGTTTGGCAAAGACATGATGATAAAATGTGTTTAATATAGTTAAAGAGTATGTTGTAACCCAAACAATGACCTTTCCTTACCCTCACTGAGCTGTTTTTATGCCTGAAGATAACCATGTAATGTTGGTTTAACCCAGGGGTGGGCAACTCCAGGCCTTGAGGGCCGGTGTCCTGCAGGTTTTAGATATGTGCTTGATCCAATACAGCTGATTTAAATGGCTAAATAACCTCCTCAACATGTCCTGAAGTTCCCATTGTTTTAGGCTGTAGGAACAAATCAAAAATCAATATGGTCGTTTAGCCAGAGAACCTTATTGTTAGTTAAAATATAATGCTGCCATCACTTAGATAAAAGATTAAACAAATAGTTAATGTCTTTCCAGAAACCACTTCTATTTTATCAGATAACAAAAACAAAACAAAACAGTATTTACACATGTATAGAGTATTTAAATCCGCACCATAAACACTCATAAAATACATGCCACAGTGTGTGACATATCACCAGCCAAGCTTTGGCTAACCAACACAGTAAAATCAGTCCTGTGTTATTTGTGTTGCCTGCCACTTGTTGTTATTTCACTCTCATTTACCCACAGCACTTTTTCCCCCTCCCCACCCAGCACAGAACATTGTCACTGGACCATCACTGACTGACTGGGCTCAAATGAAATCTAAAATTGCTTTGTTTCCCCTTCCTTGCGCACACATGTCACAGATGTTGTCTGGCGGAGTAATGCGGCATGCCAGAATCAAGCATGACACGCCATTAGCAATCGAGCTGACTGCGCATCGCTCTGCCCTTCTTCCATTATTCGTTTGTGTTGGAGGGCGAGAAATAACGCGGCCCGAGAAAGAAGTGATCTGTGCAGCATAGTGCATCTGTCCTCTTCTAATCGCGGAGCGCGAGCCGCTGTGAGTCATCTTTACCCCGAGATGTTGGATTTTGACGCAAAAACAAACGAGCTTTTAGGCCTTTAATGAATTGGTAGCATGTTTGTCATGTGATTGTGTGCAGGAATAGAGGGAAAAACAATTAAGCAAAGCACCAGAAAGGCTATTAATGGGAGTGCAGTAACCAATCTGAACTGTCACATTCATTCTGCTTTTCAAATAATTTAGATGAAATAAACAGCGGGTCTGTCTGTGCCGCTCAGAGATCTGCCGCGGTATAGTGTCTGTTTTCTCCCTTTCTTCAAGCTGCTCCGAGGTCAACTTCAGATTAACTAACGTGATGTATCCCTGCTGCCACAATGCATTACCACTCACATTGTTCTCCGGGTCGGCTCACAAGGCAGGCATTGCTTTCGATTACACCCTTAACTTTTCTTTTTAATTAAATGTACAGGCAGATTAATTACAGGGCAACTTAAATGATGAAAAAATTAGAGGTGTCCTGCAACATTGTGCTCGACGTGAATCTGCCCGGCTACCTCTCCGGCCCCCTCCAGCCCCTTAAGCTGTCATGCCCGCTGTTCAATAAGCAATCTGGCAGGGAGGCGTACAAACGAGTGGAGTTGCGCGGGGCACTTTGTTTCTGTTTGCCAGACAGGTTCGATTCTTCGAGAGACACAGCCCACAAAACCAGACACCCAGGGCTGGAGGCTGGGTAAAAACTAATTATGGTGGTGTTAAAAGGCAAGCTCAATGAGGCAAAGAAAAGACAGTCAGACTCTCAGCACCTCTTGACTTAGGATCTGCAGGCCAGCAGTGAAAGTTGGAAGGACTCGCACTTTTGATTTGAAGAAACTCACTCCCAAACGAGCTGCCTTCGAGGACGGGACGACGCAGGGGGAAAAAAAGGGAAATTTCCTCACAAACGTAACGGTGGGATCGTGGGTGGAGGAGCATCCACGTGGAAAATACTTCTACGTGTACCCTCTAATCAATTTCAGTTTGATTCACAAAATGGGGGAATGAAATATCACAGCTCATTTCATTTGGGACTCGGATCTCTGTGTGAGACCAGAGTAGACAGATATCCATCACACCCATCCAAATGATCATTGTGATAGAGCTGGTCTATATCTGGAAGACACCAGAGGGCCTTTAAAGAGGCAGAACAACGGATATGTGGGTATCAGATGAAGGCATTAGGGAGAGAGTCTGAGTGACACAAACATGTTATGAGAGATGAGCAACATCTGGTGCAATGGATCTTATCCTCTTGTCGCCAGTCATTACTTTGAGTTCATACGCAGACAAACTATTTTCTCTATAATCTTGGCCCTAATTCCCATGTATCCCCTGGCTTAATGGACTCTTTGGAGTATTAGCATGTTTTACTCTTACATTGCGTTCTTAAAGTATACTTTAATGTTTCTCCTTTACACAGTCGCAACGCCTGTACAATTTGCTAATGCTTATTAAGTGCAGAGCAAAAGCTTTCCGCTTGCTTTGTTTAAGTAGCATTACGAGGGATTTTCATGAACATTTTGCGTGAATTTAGGCATTCGTTCTAGATGATCAAAACACACACACGCATATACAAAGCAAAGGAATTAGGCGAGATTGTGCATTATTTTGCTGCCTTTTGTTTTACTGCACTTCTGCACATACTGAAAACACTCTGTCACCATATATATATATATATATATATATATATATATATATATATATATATATATATAGAGAGAGAGAGAGAGAGAGAGAGAGAGAGAGCACATTATATTGCTCCCTTTCAAATCCAGTGAAATGTGAGGAAGAAAGGTAGAGAGCAATACGAGGGGCTAGAGAGGTGGTCAAAACTGCCTCCGACAAAATGAGCGTAGCCCCTGAACTAAGCCCAGGGGATTGAAAGTGGATTGAATGCATCTCACTATATATAGACAACCAGTGGCACGGCGGGAACGGCGATAGGAACGGGGGAGAGACACAGAGAAGGGGGGACTTGGAGTGAGTCGACGAGTGCGACGGGGATGAAGAAAAGGAGCACTGGGAGGAGAGAAAAAGAGCAGTGGTATGTTACCAGCTGACCGCTGGAGCTTTTCAACCCCTCCATTGTAAGATTACCGAGACTGAGGGCCCTGCTTTCATGCAGCCGTTGAGCATTCTGGTACAGAGCCAAGCCCGCTGGCTGCTCTGCTGAGTGTCCCACCACCTCGCTGCACTATCAACACCAGGAAATGGACACAATTGGAGGAGCCAGACTAATTCCTGGATGAAGAGAGTAAAAGGGCATTGGTTTCCCAGGGGTTAAAATGCCTTAATCTTTTTATCCTCTGCTAGAGAGAACTATTCACAGATTTGATACACTCACCCTAAATCCTTAAGTGACACGCCGGGGCAAAGCTGGGGGGGAATACCCCCACAAACAGATGAATCCTGGCGGCCTGCCGAGGACGGTGGAGCAGTAAATGATCAAATATATGGTGCTGGGATTATAGTGCGAATCACAGCAGTTTTTGTATCGTCCGGTGAAGTTGGTATATTATTGTGAAAACAATGTCACATTCCATTATTAGCCGATGGAAGTTTGTCTGAACTCCTTCTCAACAAACAAACCTGCCATTTAAGCATTTATATTCTTTCCTCTACTCTCCTCTTTCTTGGTACTCTCCGGCATACTCATGCACATTCTCAGCATCCCCAGTTCCCTAATGAGGCGTGATCACTGTGTTAAACTGCTAATTAAAATCAGATATTAAAGCCTACTACCCATAATCCCTCTTGGCTTGCGCTACAAACACCAGGCTGGCTGTCGCCTGGTATTACGCTCCGACGGATCTCAGGCAGTAGCTCCTCTCACCTTCACAAAGCAGCCAGTGCATCAATCAGCAGCTAATCTTTAAACTCGGTAATGTCGGCCATCACAATGCCCCATAACCTTTGATGTTTCCATCTCTTTTCTCCTGCGTGACCCACTTGCAGTCACAAGTTGCGAAAAGAGAATGTGCGTAAGCAAACAGATGACAGAAAAGAACTTGTGACGGTGTTCGTCTGCACTTTTCTGATTGGACACAACTTTAAAACCACGCAATGTGTCGGGTGTTTAATGTTGATCATTACTATGCAAGGCTCTACTAGGAAATTTGGCTTGACAAGTAGCACCCACCTAAAGATTGTTAACAACCCCATTCCCCCATCCTTCCACCAGCTTAGCACTTCATAACGGCAGCGGCCTTAATCAGCAGACAGTGCCTCCCTACCTGCTTGAGAACAACTTGAGGTCAAGGTGATGCGCTGATCTTCAAACTCTCAAGGTCCCCATCAGATCAAATATTTACAGAATGCATCCAAATGTCATCTACAGCAGCCCAAACTGCAACCCAGAGGACACGATGGATCCACTGCCATTCTTGCTGTCATACTACCACCGTACACCTCCACCAAAGGCCCTGTATCGCTAAACTCCCCCTCCCGATAGACGTACTTCCACACTGTTGTGTAAGTTTCATTGTTATGGATGATGAGTGTATTTGAACAAGCGAGGCCCTAATTTGAAAAAAGTGAAAGCGACACGTCAGAAAATGCACTGACTCCGCCATCTATGAGGGATCTGGCTTTCACAGAACAGCTGGCGAGCCATTACGGAGCGCGCTCTAATGAACAGCCATGCAAAATTGATGATTCATTGATCTCCCAATGTTCGCTGGATTTCACATAATGAAATTTGCTCTTAATTCTCAATATGTTAAAAAAGGATGAAGAAACAACTCCCTGCCTTTGTTGTTGACGAAAGGCAAAGCGATGCGTCCATTAGCGATGCGTGCGCGTTATTTTTGTAGTAAGCATTTCCAGGCCGTACTCAAACCCCCATTTTACCTCTTAAATCTATCACAACATCAGGAGAAAAAAAAATGTTTCACCGCTAAATTCCAATTAATATTCTCCGCTGTAGTACGATCAAGACCTTACTGATCTTCTGTCTCCTCTGCTCAGGGCAACGCAGCACTGAGGGCACTGCTCCAAACAAACTCAGGTCTCCACGGTGGAGAGTAGGGGTGAACTCTGAACCCTACTCTGCTACCTCATTAGCCTGCGTACACACCGGCATCTGTTCTATCATGAACCCTAATACGACCACATGAAACCAGAAAATAACTGCACTCATCGGACCAGGAGAGATTAGACGGAGGAAGGAGGGGGTGGGGTGACCAGACTTCGACAGCTTTCAGCCTTCATTCATTTGGAGAAGAATTGTCTGCTTAATGGTAAAAAAATAACTAGATGAACCTTTTCAGATGGGATGTGGCTTCTGTAGTCTGCTGATTCTTTTTTTTTCCTAGTGCCGTTCTGCTCGAAGACAGAAAAGCTGATGAAATAAGGAGAGCAGAGAGAGCGCAGCCAAGAAAGAGGGAGAGGAAATCGACAGACAGAGTGAGAGGGGTCATTGAGCACAACAGGAACACGGGACCCCACTCAGCTGGAGGGACTCTGGCGAGGACGAAGCCACCTATCTTATGGTGACAAGCAGCAAATGGGGGCCCATTACCGTACTGAATGCTAATGCCAAACTTTGGGCCCCAGGGACTGGCCCTGTTCCCCAACCACAAGGAGAGGAGACCTGGCAGGGTGCATGCATGACAGGCTCAATTCACACCCACAAGTGCAAAAGATAATAACCGTATAAATCATAAGAGACTCTTAGACTCTTTCTTTCTCACTCCTTTGCCGCTCTCAATCCGTGTTTGGACCGCTTCTAACACTTGCTGTTCCTAATTGTCCCCTCATCTATTTTTCTTGCCCTTCCCTCTCCTTACTCCCAGCCTCCTTTGTTTCCAAACAAATCTTCCACGTTTCTCTTCTATTCGCTGTCATTCACGCTTTGATTTCCCGGGGTAAAAAAAAAAAAGCCCAAAGATAGCTTCTGAAAACCATTCATATTGATTAAACAATCTGTGTTCATCATATCCGAAAATAGTGCTGCCAGTGTCGATTGTAATGCACATTAATAAACAAGCGAGCAGTAGTTAACAATGGTGAACGTGTAGCATGCTGTGCTTCATAGAAATGAATAGCAAAGAATGGGTATAAATGCCCATCATGGGAGAAAAGTGGTTTCTCTATCTTGAATATTTTCAGTCGATATATATATTTCTTTTCTGACGGTTTCTCTTGGCAGGAAAGGAATTAATTATTGAAAATAACTATCTAAAATGTGGATGTTTGCCCATTGTATTCGTGAAAAAGGGGGAGAAAAGTCAAGGGAAAGATGAAGAGAAGAGACTCATGCAGACTTGTCTCTCTGTTCCCTCAGGCCTGTGGTGTGGGCACTGACTCTATTTGACATCGAGATACAGTGCTGAGAAAGACAGAGTGAGGCACAGACAGAAACACAGAGAGGGAGACATCAGAGCTCTTGTGCCTTCAGGGGCTGTGTAAATGTGAGTCATGCCATGATGGGTGACTTGTTCAGGGTAACATCACCCTTATAACTTTCATTTCGTTTAGGGAGTTCAGACAGTTTCAACTTCCTTGCTCCTACTCTCTTCCGAGTGGCAAAAAGAACTGAGATAAAAATAAAGAAGTGGCAAACTGAGGTTAGCTATTCAAGGGAAACAAGGAGATGTTTAGCCATTCCTGTACATGAATTTCATCTGCCCTGAAAAGCATAAACCGACTGAAACGAGGGGAAACTGAGTAGTACAGTATACAGAAAAACAAGCGCTGCAATGACCAAACCACAGCAGTACAACCGAAACAAAGATTGTAATAATGACAGTTTTAAATGACCAGTGAATCATTTATGTCAATGAGCACATTTTTCTGTCTTTTTTTAAGATAAAGGTTTAGGAGGTTTATTAGTTTTGCTAAATATTTGCAAACTTAGCTCTGATGCTGTGTAAAATGCAAATAAAAACAGAATGCAATGATTTGCACATCTCATAAAAATGTATCTGTATTTTAGCAGAGTAATATGATATTGAAAACACCAAGAGGTCAAATGACCCCTTTGGCAGTTGTAGTGGTAAAGTAACAAGAAAAACAGTTTTCTGAAGTGTTAGGCCATGGAAATTATTTTCACAGAATTAGCTTGCTAAATCTTTTAAGCAGCTCTAATCCCTTTTTAGGCACTTTTCAGATGTGGGATACATAACATTGCTGGCTTCATCGGGCTGTTAAAGTGCAGGCATTCTGCCATTCAAACGTAGATCACGCTTACTGAAATGCTCCGTGCGGCTTCATATATACCGAGATGGAGAAAGCCATCGCACCTCCACTTTTTTTGCCTTAAGAGCAAAAGGCTTTTTAAAGCATTGCCATTGTTTTGTACATTTAGCCCTCTCTAATCATTCACACTTACACGGGATCTGTGTGCGTGTCCTGCACAGTCCTGCAGCAACTGATATTTACTCAGACCCCTTTCCACATATATATATATATATATATATTTTCTTTTTTTTTTCTGAAAGGGAGAAAAAGGTGAGTTAAGTGATTTTTGAATGTGTTATGATTGGTGCAGCTGCTGGGATTTACACTAGTAAATCTTTACAGAGAAAAAAGAAGCGAAATATCCAGTGAGCAGCAGTTCTCTGAGCAAAAAATGCTTTTAGAAATGTTAAATATTGTTCTGTTAATTGTCCCTGAGGTTAAAGAGGAATGGAAAGACTGGTTCAAGCTGATAGGAAAACAACAATAAGTCAAATGACCACTCGTTACACCCAAAGTATGCAGAAGATCATCTCTGAAAACGCTCTACGCTGAAGCAGATGAGAGATTCACATCATTAATGTTCACAGTGTGTGAATGTGTATGTGAATGGGTGGATGACTGGATATGTAAAGCGCTTTGGGGTCCTTAGGGACTAGTAAAGCGCTATATAAATACAGGCCATTTACATCATTTTTTTTTTTTTTTTTTTTTTTTTTTTTTTTATTTTCACTTACTGAATACGGGACAGACTTGACTGGGGGAAAGAAGGGGAGAAAGAAAGAGGGAAAGAGAAACAGCTGAGAAGAGGGACGGAGGAGAAGGGCAAAATACAAAAACCAACAGAACGGGCAGAGAAAAAAAAATGCATATATCAATCACCTGGATCACCTGCTGAGAAAGAAAAAAGAAAGCAAGCAGAAGAGAACAAGAGTAATAGAATAAACAACATCACAATGATATATGGGAATATGACAGTAAATACTAAATGTTAAACATTATTGTGCAGCACATAAGATCAACAGAACACAGTGTGCTTTGAGGTAGGAGCCAAAAAGGGTGTAGTTTGTGGGTGTGATCACCCGTGTGTACACCTGTGAGCATGGACGCGCTTGTTTTTTGTTTTTTTAAAAGGTTCCTTCATGTAATAATCTGCTAGAGGGTGTGGGGGGGCCACAGCCCCGTCCTCCAGGGCGTGAAGCAGGTGTGGAGGAGATCAAAACTCCAGACATCCAGAGGCCCCCAGAACACAAGAGACCAAGGAAGACCAACAGAGGGGCAGCCGCGCCACTGTCCCAGAAAGAGCTGAGGAGAGTCCCAGATGAGGGCTCACTCAGCAGCCGCGGAGCAGAAGCCAGGGGGAGTTGCAGTGACGCGCCCGTGAGCTCCGCCGGCAGCCAGCTGCGCCTGAGTGCACCCCACCTCCGAAGTGGCCCGAGCGAGCCCCAGGCTCCAGGCCCCGATAAGCGGCCGCCAAGGAGTGAGCCGGTGTGTACCTGGACGCCCATCCCCGGACACAAAGAACCACCAACGCACCGATGTCTGAGGGAGTCCGCCACTGGCAGGGGAAGTGGTGGTAGGGGGAGATAGGCCTCCAAACCTTGGAGGGCCTGAGATGTCCCCAGAGAGGTGGCGCCTGACACCCAACCTGACATATAGACACAGACATACAGGCACACACAGATACAAACATCCATTCCCACCCTCATGCTCTCATATGCACTTACTCCACACTCAACCAACGTGGAGACAGACATAAAGAGACATTGTACACACGATCACACTCCCCAAGCGTACTCTACAAACCGGGTCTAGGTGCCCCCGCCCCTGGAGGGGGGGACTGCACCCAGACCCAGGTGGTGTTTCCCTTTTCCCAGACCGCAGTCGGACGGCCAACTCCTCCTCCTAGCCCCCCTGCTCCAGCAGGTCGCAGAGAACGGGGGTGAGAGAAGACTCCAAACCTCCCTCCACCCGCTCATTGTAATGTTGATGCATGTGTGTTCTAAGGTGCATTTAAAACCCAGGAGGGCTTGGAGCTACCTGCCAGAGAGCAGCAGGTAAGCGCATGGTCCCTCCTGCTAGCCCTCAATGTCTACGTGTATTTAAAATTGAGAGGTGGGCAACGATGCCAGGGGTGGGGTGTACACCCTGATGGTACTTTGGACTCCGTGTATCGTGCCCACCCCCAAGATCCTATATGTATGTGTAATGAGAGTGTGAGTAATGTGAATGTCTAAGTTGTGGGATAAAATTGAGGCAGAGGCAGCCAGAAGGGGACAGGGGGGGGTAGCCTCCTCTGCACCCTGGTGACATACCCCTACTCCAAGGCCCTGCATGTGTGGGTGGTTGTGGTGGAGCGGGAAGAGGGAGGCAGCTGGAGATGGGGAGGGAAGGAAGGGAGGGGCAAGTGACCCCTCCCTGGGGCCAGCTCCCCCGCTGACACCAGTAGGCACCCCCATACTCCGCGACCCGCCAGGGAAAGGGGGCCCAGGCCCATCCAGACCGGGCCCAGTGCAGCAGCGCCGCCCGGCCCCACAGAGCCCGGGACAGTCCACCCAACCCCACCACAGAGAAAACTGCACCCACCCCACCATCCACTCATCTTCCAGACTACATAAGACAATAAACACCCAGGCTGAGATCTTCCTCCACCTCTCCTGTATCTCCCCCTCCTGCAGAGGGAGCTTTCACATAATGAAATTTCCACATATAAGCTCATGGATGTAGATGCCTAATGGATGTAGAGAAAATGCATCACAGTCAAATCTTTTAAAGTAATGGCAGCATGCAAGTTTGATGAGTTAAAATATTATTTTGTCCATGTCAAGTCTACATCAAGATTACTTGGTTTCAGCTCGATACCAAGTAAATACAGTATCACACAATACTAGTGTGTGTGTCAATAAGTGAATGAGAAATATACTGTAAAGTCATAGGTAGAATGGATGAAGGTAAAGGTTGTGCAAACCACTCATCATAAATAAATGCTACAAGGTTTGACCTAAAAAATAAAATAAAAAAGTCTGCTTTCTCAATTTTTGTACAATTGTTGTCCAGACTGCTCATTCAGACATGCAGCTGACTCATACAGATGCCATCAGATTAATGCAGTGTGCTATGAAAATAGATGGCAGCAGCACAGTGTGCATAGTTAGAAGTTAATGTGCTAAAACATGCAAAAGCTTGAGTATGGTTTTTAATTAGTTTTTGGCTGCTTTATTCATTCCTTTTTTGTGCTATTAATCATTTCTTTGCTAGAACTTTGTAACCCATTTTACAAAAAGGAAAGAGAAATAAACACTACTTTGCTCCTGCAGTGTTTTATACTGATTTCTACCACAACCCTAACCCCGTAATCCTTTCGAATCCGGACGGGATTCCCGGCCGCGTCCTCAGGTCATGCGCGGCTCAGGTGGCTGGAGTGTTCACGCACATCTTCAACCTTTCCCTCTCTCTGTCTGTAGTCCCAGCCTGCTTCAAAATGGCCACCATCGTCCCTGTACCCAAATCCTCCACCATCTCCTCATTGAACGACTGGCGACCTGTAGCCCTGACCCCCATCGTAAGCAAATGCTTCGAGAAGCTGGTCAGGGACTTCATCTGCTCTGCACTACCCGACTCACTGGACCCTCTACAGTTTGCATACCGCCACAACAGGTCCACTGATGATGCCATAGCCCTGACACTACACACTGCCCTGTCACACCTGGAGAAGAGAGACACGTATGTGAGGATGCTGTTTGTAGATTACAGCTCAGCATTCAATACCATCGTTCCCTCGAAGCTGGACAGGAAACTGCAGGATCTAGGACTGAGCAGCTCCCTCTGCAGCTGGATCCTTAGCTTCCTGTCTGACAGACGCCAGGTGGTCAGACTGGGCAGCATCACCTCATCCCCCATCACACTGAACACTGGTGCTCCACAGGGGTGTGTACTGAGCCCTCTCCTGTACTCACTCTACACCTACGACTGCACAGCCACTAACAGCTCCAACATCATTGTGAAGTTTGCGGACGACACTACAGTGGTGGGTCTTATCACCAACGGTGATGAGACGGCTTACAGGGAGGAGGTCAGTGCCCTGACCCACTGGTGTCAAGACAACCATCTCACCCTCAACGTCGCAAAGACAAAGGAGTTGATAGTGGACTTCCGGAGGTGCAGAGAAGTACACACCCCCATCACCATCAACGGCGCTGCTGTGGAGAGAGTGAGCAGCTTCCGGTTCCTTGGAGTACACCTGGCTGAGGATCTTACGTGGTCAGTACACACAAACAAAACAGTGAAGAAGGCGCAGCAGCGCCTCTTCTTTCTCAGGAGACTGAAAAGATTCGGCATGAGCCCCCGCATCCTCAGGACCTTCTATCGCTGTGCCATTGAGAGCATCCTCACTGGATGCATCACCACCTGGTATGGCAACAGCACCGCCTACAACTGCAAAGCTCTCCAGCAAGTAGTGCGGTGCTCTGAACGGATAATTGGAGGTGAGCTTCCCTCCCTCCAAGACATCTACAGGAAGCGGTGCCTGAGGAAAGCGGGGAGGATCATCAAGGACTCCAGTCACCCCAGCCATAAACTGTTCAGACTGCTTCCATCAGGAAGGAGGTTCTGCAGCATCCGGTCCCGTACCAGCAGACTGAGAGACAGCTTTTTCCATCAGGCCATCAGACTGCTGAACACGTCATAGACACCTCAGCTTCACTACTGGAACTTCAACATTATGCACTCCACACTGTATATAAATGCCACTTGTTTTGCACATATTCAACTCTGTATATTCTATATATTTTATTATTATTATTATTATTATTATTTTATTTTATTTTTTTACTATTTAATTTGTAAAAATGTGTATACACACACACACACACACACACACACACACACACACACACACACACACACACACACACACGTAGGAAAATATTTAGTATACACATCCAGAAATGCATACACTATTATATATTGTACATATATTTATTAGTTTCAGGTTGGCCATTCTTGTATTTTGCTCGTTTGTGTTGTTGTGTTTGCACATCTCTGTTGCTTGTGGGGCTCGCACACAAGAATTTCACTCGCATGTGCTGTGCCAGTGTGCCTGCACATGTGATGTGACAATAAAAAGTGATTTGATTTGACTTCAACAGCGAAAAGTGGACCAAATAGGAGACGAGCCCCAGACTGAGATGGGAGTAAAACCTTTGGGTAATGCACTCCACACAATAGCCCTATTTATTGAGGCACCTGAAAGAGAGCTTCATGGTGCAAAACAGCACATTACTGTGTAGGAGGACTGTGTAGGGTTTCAGACCAATCACATCCTTCATGCGGCTAACAATAAACGTGCAGGTTGGAACGCGGATAGTAGCGGTTCTTGGGTGTACACATGTGTAGGTGTGTATTGACGAAACAATTTTTTCTTATGGATCGACCGGTGTGCGCGTGTAGCTGCTCGAATGTCTGTGTGCACACATTTTTTGATACAGCATCTCTGGGCATAACGTAAACATGAAAATGTATGAGCGTGCTACTTGTCAGGGAAATGGTAAATTCACACTGTGTGTTAAATGGAGGATAATATTTCTTCTTGGAAAGCGAGAAAAATCAGAGAGAAACGTGACAAAAGGAAATGTGAATGCAAAAAGGGAAAACACAGCCCCTCAGCTTTCTAATTGTTCACTTTCTCATGTCTGCGGTTTCTTTTTACGGCTCAAAATGTTGTAATCTAAAATGAAGGGAAACTGAGCAGCACGGTGGAATACATTTTAAAGCGAGCTACCTAGCTTATTGTGCATATGTGCCTAATTATTTGTATTAGTGTCTGTCCCACCGCTTTGCCCGTCATTGTGCACCGTGGCCATTTGGCCGCACACAGTAAGAAACGGAGTGGTTGGTGTTACAAATCCCATCTGAATTCCCCAGCGAAAGGGATTGAGTGCCCACCTTCTGACCGTGCATTCCAAAAAAGCAGCAGGATGTCCTCTTTGATATCTATCCGAAGAACAAAACACAGCTCCATTGCCTATAAGGTGGCATTTTCTATCAAAGCAAAAGGCCATAATCCAGACTTATACACTAAATCCTATGTACACTGACATAATGCCCTCTAAGCTGCCTAATTCCTTCTAGAGCCCTTATTGTTTTCTCCTCTGTCTCTCTTATTTCTGTCTGTCTTGCTCTTTTTCCCTCTCTCTCTCTTACTCGCACTGCATCTTTCCTTCATGTCTTCCCTTTCCTCTCTATCCCTTTTCACATGCCTGTCAGTTCACCCACTTCACAGTATTGTTCTTGCTTTCTCCTATTTTTTTCCTTTACTTCTTTCTATTCATCTCCCTTGCTAGCCCTTCTTTTGTGTCCCCAACACACATTTTTACGCCCCCTCCATTTTCTCTATTTATGTATCTGCACTTGCCTCACAATAACAAACAACGAAAACAACAACAATCTTCCGCGCTACGTACTATGCACAAACAACCACCTGAGTGCTGCCGGTTGCTAGGATACCCCGCGGCCATTATAGCATCTCATTATAGCTGGGATTTGCCATTTAATCCAGGCCATGTAATTGGCCTGCTCTCCAGCATTCAGGCAGGCTTAACTCCTCAGACAGGCATACATTCAGCCGCGATGCAGTGCTATCAACAAATGCAGCAAACTAATAGAGATAGAAATACTTGACCCCGGCGCTCTCGATTCACTTGCCGAGCGTCGTGAGTGACGATGAAACAGCACAAGCTTTGTTCACCGTCCAGCTTGACAACAGCTGCGGTCGGCCACAGTGTGTTATATGACACCGAAAAAGTCAAGCTACATGCGGTTGAATCGCACGTCCTTGTGTGGGTGTCATGAGTGGGAACTGAGCGGACACAGCACAAACACTCACAGGATTTCAAGGTGGCCTTATTACATCGGACCAAGCAAACGATCCCTGTTGGCAGATGTGTCACACATATGTGAACAGACAACCACACACACACACACACACACGAGATGACTGTCTCTGTGGAAATGTGGTGATGAGACATATATATACTGTAGAATTGTCATGTGGGAGTATGTGTCATAGACAGAGCCTTTATATGCTTACCACAAACTGTGTGAAAGATGGACTTAGCCGCCATGATGTCATCCATACTGGTTATCAAGCTACATTCATAAACCGCATTTCAGAGACACAAATACCTCCTAATTAGTTCCAGGGACAAACTAAAACAGTGAAGCACAAAGTCTTTGGACAGAGTGCACCAAAAACCTGTGTCAGATAATTCCATTCACAACATTCAATCAGGAACAAAGTCCTGGGTTTGAGTTCAGCCTGGAGCCTTTCTGTGTGGTGTTTAAATTTCCTCCCTGTGTCTGCTTGGGTTCTCTCTCTCCAACCTCCTCCCATAGTCCAAAGATTAATTTGGTTAACTGGTGATTCTAAAATGACCGTAGGTGTGAATATGAGCATGAACCGTTATCTATCTCTAAGTGATAGCCATGGGACAGATTGCCAACCTGTCCAGACTGTACCTATGGCAGCTGGGGTAGGCTCCAGGCCTCCCGTGACCCTGAATTGAATAAGCGGAAGCAGGAAATGGATGGATGCAACCTTCATTTACATCTAAGGCCTGAGACTGCTTGGTGACCATCTGGCAACCAACTGTTAGGAGAAAAAAATGAGTATACCCCAACCCCAAGATCCTAACGCTTTCCGGAGGTTGCTAGCAGCCGCAAGCAAAGAGGTGCAATGGAAATGTACTGTATGATTGTTGTGGTTATTAGCATGTTGCTGGACGATATCAAGTATCTCCAAAACAGTGGAAAAAGTTGTCTTTAAAAATAGGGTTGGTTGCAACATCAAAGCACAACTTTTACTCGTGACACAGCACCCTCTTTGCAACCGATTTCAACGAGCAACAGCCAGAAACCTTCACCAGTCAAGGAAGTTTTCCCTAGCAACCAGAGTTTGCAGAGGGCCATTGACTCATCTGTGTGACTGCATAAATGTATTTATGCAGTTTTGTGCTAGTGCCACAAAATCTGTCTAACTTACAAGTAAATGGCTCACCCTTCATGTGTCTATGCTTACCTAATTACCTTCTTGAAAAGCCGCTTGAAGAAACAAATGAAATTTCACTCATTTGAAGTCTAATGCTGTAGTGACAGAGGACAAAATACTACAAACTCTGTTTTTAAAACTCCAGAGTTGAACTATCTTCTTGATAAAACATGACAAGGCAGAAAAACTTGTCATTTTGTAATGTGGGTGAAGTGACCCGTTACAATGATCTATTGCAGTGTCTCTCTGTAATAAAGCCTCATTTGATGGTTAATCACAAATTTGTCACAGATAAACTTTCAGCTTAGCGTAACCTTTAACCAGCATCACAAAGCTCTAAAAGTTTTTTAAGCACTTTCAGCTATTTCTACATGTGTGTGAGTGTGTGTGTGGTGGTGGTGTCTGGTTCTGTGTCCTATCCAAGTAAGACTTGCAGACTGTTTATGCGCTAATGGACTTATGGCTCCCATATGGCAGCCATCATGGTTTCAGCACGGGCATGCAAATGCACGAACACAGTGGCAGCTGCTGATTACGACAGGCTCAAGTACAACAAATTTTACGGGGCCTTCCCTTAGGCTGTGATCCGTATAAAACTACAAGAAAGGTATTTGATACCTCAGAAGGTATTTCAATATAAAGTGGAGGAATGTAGAAGGATATATAAAAGTATGTGCAAAAGGCTTCTGCAAGTAAAGCAGAAAGGATGCCATCTAAAATGATGGCTTTTGTATTTTTCTTTGAAAAAATGTAAAAACCTCATTTCAGTCAAAGTGCACTGAAAATAAATCTTGTAATCTCAGACTGACTTTATGGTGCTGTGATCGGGACTCTTTTGAGGACACGTTCGTTCTTTGCGTTTCTTCAAATCTCTGTATTCTGTTCATAATTGAGTTTTATGAATGAATTTCATTTAAAGTCTTATTATGTTTACACTGGTTATCATTAATTCAAAATATATACAAGATTTGTTTTTAAAAATTCTACAGATGTCAGTTTGAATAAAATATCTATTTTAATATTCCAAAACTGATGGCATAGGAATATTAGATATTGTAGAAAAATGCATTTATAAGAATGAATAATTAACTAATTAACATATTTCGCTTTTCACAGTGTATTTTTTAAAATCTACTAATAATAAATATGCAAAACATATGCATTTGTGCTTGTGTGTGACAAATTCAGCCCATATAACTTTGATTAAAATGCCAGAGAATGAAAATGATGAATCCCAAGTAAGGATTAGCACAGGGGTCAGCAACCCTAGGCATGCGTGCCAACGGGTTAACTGATGGCGCGACCATAGCTGGACTGACCATCGGGCATACCGGTCATTTGCGCAGTGGGCCGATGATGGGGGTTTTTTTGTAACGGTATAAACAATGAAAGGTGGTGGATTGGCCAGATGCTGGCCAGTGTGTAAAAATAACTCAGTTGTTTGGTGGTGGCTATGGCCGAGCTTCCACAGATTCAGTAAAATTAACAAGTGGTGGAGGCCAGCAGGTGGATGAGGGAGAGGGGAGGCAGGAGGAGGAGAGACCCGAGGCGGTGAACTGAACTTCAGGTAAGAATTTATGACCTGCAGTCTATCTGGGTCAGATATAAACCAAGTTTAGGTGCAGTTTATTTTCGTTATGCTGACGTTTTACAGTCAGTTACAATAACTCGTACTGCGTATTAGCTAGTATGGCGGAGTTTCTGTACAGCTGGGTGGGTGCTATGATGTTACTGATAGTGAACTTTATTTTATTCATAAGGTTAGTTAGTAGAGTTGCCAACCGTCCTGTACAAACGGAATCGTCCCGCATTCAGAGAAAATATTACGCGTTTCGTGTTGAGCTGAGAAGGGACGCAGTTTGTCTAGGATGGAAAAAGACATTTATTCTGTCTTTACGCTGCGCAGCTGCCTCTTCTTCTCTCATTCTCTCCCGCTGCCTCTCCTGTTGCTACATTAATCATGAAACTGATCAATGATCAGCTGATCGGCTTTTCTTGTTTGTTTATCGCCCACTTTGTGCCAGAAAGAGGAAACCGCCAGATGTCGCGCTAAACAGCAGCACATTTAAGCTTGAGCAGCTGTTGTTAAAATTTATTTAATATTAATTTCAAGTAGAGCAGGGCGATATGACCAAAAATATTTATCACGATATACATTTAAAAATTTGCGATAATGATATAACTGACGATATAATTGACACTAGACAAAATACTTTATAACTCCACAACTTTATTAGTGCAAAAAAAACCATCAATGTATTTTCACTTAAACAAGCAGCTGTTTTTATGTGCATTAAAGTTATATTAAAATGTAACAGTGCAAATGCAAATTCCTTGCTGACAGTTTAACCAAAAGGCATTTCCAGTGGAAATTGGCCGACATATCTTCAGCATAACCATGTATAATATCCACAAAACTTAGACAGAGGTTATACACACACAATACGGTAATATTATGTTGAAGCACAGTACGTATCACTCCGCGAGGTACCTACCTACGATAGCCGTAATGCTCTGACAATCCATCAAGCGGTGCGGGTTCATAGCTTAGCAAAGTCGTACTGAAACATTTTCCAGCGCCGTGTACGACATAAAATCATTTCTAGGTTAGTAAACACAACCAGAATTCATACATAAGGCACACGGGATTATAAGGGGCACTGTCGATTTTCAGAAAAATCAAAGGATTGATTTTAAGTGTGCCGTATTTTCCAAACAACACGGTAATAACAACGGCTCGCTAGCATGCGCTACCAAAAATAGGGCTTTGTTGTGTATCTAACGGACAAAAGCTAAACCAGTTCCACACCACTGAAGTTGCAGCATTTTTACAAACCAATTCTAGTTCATCCATTCTATCGCGATATTTCATTTTCCTATCGTTGCCCAAAATTACACCGGTATTACCATGAACGGTATGATATAGCCCAGCCCTAATTTCAAGTATCAGCTGATGTTTGCTGGAGCCACAGCTGTAAAAGCTGCTGGTCATGATGTCGGTTTGTATATCTGGTGAGAGGGAAACATGAAGATGAAACCAGGAGATGTCCTTACTGAATCATCAGAGCTGAACAGGTGATGGAGAAACAGGTTTACCTTTTAGGTGACATGAATGAGTTGAAGGGAAGTTATGAACTGTTTCTGAGAGACAAATAACCCCAGGATCCTTTTCTAAGCAGCTGACAGCTGGTAACTGTGCAGGGGCGGGTCTAGCAAAGTTTTGCCAGGGGGGCCATGTAGGGCATTAATAGGGAAAGGTGGGCACAAAGAAATACTTTCTTATTCTTTAAAATGTCTGGCTGTTATTAAATAATTATCTGAATCTTACAACCAAAGTTTTTATCTGACATAAAATGTATAGAAATCATACATAAACCAACAAGACTGTACATCACTGTCACAACAGCATCTGTTTTCATTCAAAGGCTTTATGGCTTTAATACCTGGTGGGCCGGTCTTTAGTCAAAATGCCTGGGCTGTTTTTTTTTGTCCCAGTCCAGCCCTGGGCACGACGCGCAGTGAATTAATCTAAGAAGGTGCATCAAAAAATAAATGGCCGCGCCAGCGGTGCACATTGCAAATCAGCTCGCATAGACACATTAGTTGTGCCGCTTCTTAATGACGGTATCTTAGCTAATAACCGCAACTACCAGATTCAACTTGTAATTGGCTAAAAATAACTTAGCCTGCTGGTGAGAGGGTCGTTGTTAGCTTTCCATATTCCGACACTTCAAAAGCTTCAGGAGCTGTCCGCTCAGCACAGCATCAGCACCACGGAAATACACGGATACATCCGTAGACTCAAGACACAATGCGTTTTCAGGACTTTCAGGTGTATGGACCAATATTTTATTTTCTGAACAAACCAGAAAGCTTTAATGAGCAGCTAGATTTCTCTCGCATTAACTGGCTGAGTTAATGCCAGTTAATGCAACATCGAAGCAGCTGGAATCCATAGCTGTGTGTGTTCATGGAGCTGCATTTTCACCTGCTGGACATCACTACCTGACAAGTTTAACTGTCTTCAGAACATTGCAGAGGCCTTATTGACAATATTTGGCTCTACATATCTGTGTGAGCAGATTTTCTCTCACATGTGTCCTCAGGTAGCCGTCTGAATGCTGGACACTCGGAGACCTGAGTCTGACCAGAGATCACATTAACACATGTGTATTTCTGTATTAACAAACATGCCATATTGGCTCAGTTTATTTTTCTTATCATTGTTGTGAGGAGACCATAAATAGCATTTGTATTATCTGTTGAACAGTCCATTTGCTGTTATGGATAAAAAGTGTCTTTTTTTGTTTCAAAATAGCTGATAACTATTCGCTGATAGCTGCCAACATCTGCAGACAAATATAATTCTATAAAGTGGCTCTATATAGTGTGTAACTGTTAATATAGAGCGTTATTACATTTATTGCGAATGCAATCATATGGCACACTGACTTCTGAGGAAATTTTAAATGGCACTCGCCATCAGGAAGGTTGCCTACCCCTGGATTAGCAGATCACAGACATATACTAAACCAGCCAGTCACGCCCATGGCACACTGGTTCTTACCATTCATCTTCATTCGACTGTTTTCACTCCATCACCGCTGAAGGTCAAGCTGAGAGATACATGTGAAAGAAATGGTCCGCGTTTTGCAGTCAATTATATGTTCATGTGCCAAAGACATGATGGAGAGGATGTGGGCATGTTGGATTGTGGAGACCTACATGGCATTCTTCCACTTCAGGGTGGGAGGATCACGCTGGGTGATACGCAGCTTTATCATGTGAGGTGTGCAAGCAGGAAGATAGGAAAATGTATGGCCCCATGTTATCCCGGTTTCTTTCTGTCTCCTCAGTTTCGTGGACGAGATAGTGAGACGTTAGGGGCGCTTGCTTTGTGTGTACAGTGTCAGTGGTGAAGACTTCTTTTTTCTAATTAAGCCGTGTAAAGGCTTCGTTTAACCGAATGATTAAACAATATTATGCTCTCGTCCCAGGGCGTTAAAACCTGCCGTTCTGTCTGATTCTGCTGCTGTCTCAAAAATACACAAAAATGTCTGTTGGCAGTTGGTGCACCGACCAGTATTGTTTACCTTGAGATAATTATCCGCATTACATTAGAGGGGTTGCTATGGAGTAAGAACTTTTTCAGCTAGGTTGGCAGAGAGGAGGTTTTGTCCTTTGGGTTAACCGTGCACGTTTAAAAAGTATGCTTATCCATAAATAAGGAAAGGATTGGGAGTGATGGACCTGTCTCACTATTGCCATAAAGATGTCATGGACCATGACTGCTATTGGTTATATTTCATGCCCTGGAAATAAGAGCAGGCTGCAGTTCCAAAACTAAAATAGCATCCGATATCGATTTACAATTGTTCCAAGGAAAATGCTCTGTGTGATTCTGCATTGGTGCATTAGCAAGAGAGAGGTTTTTCTAAATATAATACCTTTCACCACAATAGTACTTGAGGTAACCACTGAGTCACCCCTGAATGGGGGCAACAGATGCTTCAGTCATAAACATACTAATTTAAAAAACACTTCCAAATAAGTATAAGCAATAAGCGTCACATTTGTGCAGATTATCTGTTTTATTTTATTTTTAATTTATTTTTAATTATTTTATAAAATTGGTATAGGTGTGTTGCTGGCAGTAGAAGAAAAAAAAAAGAGTATGAGTGCAGATTTCGTCACCTTCAGCAGCAGGTAGGTGTTTTTATTTCTCCAGAATCGGGGTCAGTAACGAACCCATAACAGCTTGGGGCAACAGAATGAACTAAAGAATAAACCACATTACAAGAAGTCAATGAATTTGTAAGAACTGTTTTCAAAATATGTTTCTCTGTAAATCCTATTAAGGCTATATTTCTCCCATGGCTGCTATATCTCCTCCAGGTTATACTCTTTATTGCTAAATCATTTTTAAAAGTATAGATTCAATTATTCTTTTATCTGAGTGGGATAATACGACACATAGACCAGAGGATTCTTATATTTATGAAGCAAAATCTATTATAGGTCTTTGCCAAATTTTGTTTGCTATTACTGTCAACATTAGCTTCATTGTCTACTGTTTGGTCGTCACCGCAGTGTTACCTGCTTGTTTGGAGCTGGAGCGGGAGGACAATCCAGGACAAACTTATATATAGGGGTACTATTTTATTTTGTGACAATAAACAAAGAAAACTACAGAAAAAAATGTAATATTTTATAACATGATACTCTATGACCCATTACAGCAAATCTTTAAATCTCCAAATCAATCAATTGATTAAAAGACTGAAATTATTCAGAATATTTTAGGTTAATTTCACAGTGGCTCCACGGTGTTGTGAGTGGCTCTGTAGGGTAGTGGTTAACAAATTTGCCAAATGTCAAAGATCCCTTGTTCAAGAAGGAGGAAGCACAAATCTCTTGGACCAGTTGGGACACAACAGAAGCAGATTTGAGACATAATTTATGTCTCAAGTTTCCATAATTTGGAGTAGGAATAATTAGAACTGTTAGAATTAGACCCAATTTTAAATACTTTATGTCTGTATGAGACATTTAGGAAACTGTAGGCAGCTCAACAGCTTCTCTCATGTTGTGAACCTCTCACTGCTAGGAAGCTGTTTCTCCTGTTTGGGAGGAAGAAAGAAGTGCCTATGGCTAACTGAGTTGACAGAGAGTCTGCATTTAAAGTAAATCAGGTGAATGAGTCCTCTGATTTAAAGAGCTAATATATTATAAAGCTTGTAACTTACACTCGATATGCCTAATGGAGAGCACTGGCGGAAAGGGCCTAAAGCTGGGAGTTGAAAAGTTAGATTGTCCTTTCCTGTGTTTTCTTTATTGCAGTGTTAACTAAAAAATAACCTGTTACATTTATATTATTTTGTACTGTGTTCACCTGTTTTTTCATATTACTGTTATTGGTCGGTTTTTTTGTAGGTAACACCAAAAATGCTCTTCTTATAGTAATTTCCCTAAGTCAGTTGAAGAGCATCAGACAGACACTTCCAACAGTAGGCATTGAGGCTTTACTCACACAGCAGGCAACACAGCTCCAAATGGAAGTAGTGTTAATATCAGCCGAAATCTCAGGAACAGATATCTCGTGTAGTGAGGCTGCTGCTGTGCCTTAACACCATAAATTGCAATGTCTGTGGTTTGGCTCTGGCTAGAGACCTGTGTTGCGTGTCAGATTGTCAAAAACATTTTTTTTAAAAAGAAGGAAAAAAAAGAAAACTGACCCTACATAAGCACGTGTTTTTGGTCCTGGCATGCCAGGGTTTCTCTCCTCTCTTTCTCTCTCTCTCCTTCAGGTGGAGTTGTGGGCCGCCGTTTCCTCGCTGGTCTGCCCGTGAGCAGAGTGTTGCTTTCTTGGACTTTTTCCCCGGGCACCTTTTCTCCATTATCTCACCGTCTCATGGTGTTTTAGGACCGGCTTGTGCCGCTACTCTCTCCACCAGATCGTTGTTGCCATTATGGAGGTAATTAGCCCTCACATGACTCATATCCAGTGTTCCCTCTAATTTTTCATGTGTCTGAGCGAACACACAAACTCCCTGAGTGGTCCCTTGGACCACTGTGAGCAACAGCAGATGTGTGCACTGTGGTCACGCCAGCATCGAATCCATCTAAGTTACATGGTTTATTAAAATAATCAAATTACAGCATTTACATTTATGTTAGACTACTTTTAATTAACTGCTTTAGCCCACTTACAATGAAAATTAAAAAAAATCTTGTTCATGACCTGTGTAGGATGTTAACACTATTGGAAGTAAAAATAACTGGAACTCCAATTTTGAAAACACAACTTTCTTTTTATTTTTATTTTTTATAAAGCTGTGACTTGTATTATGAGTCTGTGGTCTGGGAGAGAGTCCTGTAACTCTCTGTCTGCAAAATACAGCATGTAATGACCAATGTTGGGCAATTAATTATATAGTTACTTCTTCAAAAAAGTAACTGAGTTGTGCAAACAACGAAGTTTATTTGCAGCTGTTTACCTAAAAATGCAGCCATTGTTTAAATAAAGATTTCAAACTATTTACAGAACAATCAGCTGTTCTGCATCAAATCTGATGCCACACAAATTATTTGTGCCACTCCAAAAAATAATTTCTGTCCACTATGAGATAAAGGAGAACAACAGCCTGATACCTGCAGGCCTGACAACAGGAGATGTATCACTGCTGTAACACCTGTAACATTCAGCAGTCGCCTCATTGTTCTGACACACACAACAAAACTACTGACTACACTACACACTAAGTACACAAGATTTGCACTAAACGTTGCAAATCTCTCACATCTCAAAACACCGCTGTCACTCCTAAAATTAAATGCCATGTTGCCACATCATTTTTTGATTGGTCGACATGGTACATTTTTCCACCAATAGGAAAGGGTGGGGTTTTGGTTTTGCTCACAGGTGGAGTGCTTTCCAGCGTTTTCCTTGTAAAACGCCGTTTTTACCGTTTCTTCGGGCAGTAAATATAAACAACGATAGTATTCAGGAAGAAAACCAAATATTGCATATTTTTATCATAACTCTGGTTGTACGTGGCCTATCAACACAATTTAAAAACTGGTGTAAAGTCCACACACTTAATTGTTCCGTCTGTCCTGCTCACATCTCCAATGGTTGTACACGTTGTCATTAACGTGGCTTCACTCCATATCAGCCACGCCGCTTTGCTAGCTAAAACACCGGTGTCGGCACATAAGGACGCTGTCATAGCCTGTCAACAACGTTGATTATCTGCGTGTATACGAACGTGAATCGCATTATTGGCTGGACTATGGGATACGGTGGCATCGTTGTAATCCCATACGGGAACAGCCAGTCAGTCACTGACTAACACTGCAAAACAGAATTGTTAAAGTATTCATTTTAATTCAGGTTAGATTATTTGGTTTAGGTTAGATTTTTTTTAAATTCAGGTTAGATTTTTTTTTTTTTGTGCTCAACGCAGATTTTCTGTGCGCAGAGACCGTGCCAGCAGTGCGCAATTGCGCAAGCGCGCAGCTTAGAGGGAACATTGCTCATATGTCATATCTGTTCTTGTGCTTTTTGTCCTGTAACCCTGCTTTCCCATTTGCTGTTTGTTTGCCTGCCAGAAACTTCTATGTTACCTCTGTCTTCCCGGATTCCTGTTACTTTGAATAATTTAAAGGATACTTCTCAATTTCCTTACCGGAACCCTCCAGCTGGACACTGCACCAAAAAAGAGATAACTTACCTCAATACACCTGCCTGCCCACTCGCTTCCACATCTCTCTCCACTCCCTGGAATCCCTGCCAGCAGCTACTCTGAATCTCCTGCTCAAGATGTCGACAAGTAAGATGACAGACTCTGATTCCAAATATTATAAAATCTCATTAAACTCCCTTTGAGTTGACCTCGCTTCTCTGGAAGAATCTCTAGGCATGTTCCAGTAGAGAAAAGTCCTTCCTGCACCACTTACCTGCTTCCTGAGAACTGAAAGAAATTCAGTAAAACTGCTGCCTGAGTCTGGCATCAAGGTCCACCTCATGGTTAAACATGACAACTTGCAATTTACAGCATTCACCAACTGTAGAAAAGAGATGGAAAGAAAGTAGTTTTCTGGGACTTTATCAAACATCTTGGCACCAATGTTTCCTCACGGGGACACTTTAAAATAGTAAGGGGGGGGGGGGAGGTGTCAAGTAATTTCCACATTCAAATTCATGCAACCATGTAAGTGTAAAGTTTGGTGACAGGGGGGGGAAAGAGCTCTAATGCATAGCAAACATTCCCATGATGTCCAGAGGTTACATTAACCAGTACTGCTGTCCGTGCTACTCTCCTCCGCAGCAGTCTCTTCTCAGCAGAGCCCAGTAGAGTTGCCGTTTTCATGTGTCTGACTTGTGTTGTTGTTGTTTTCTCCTGTGGGCTGAGTTTTACACAGTCTGTCAATCTCCTGAGCGTCACACATTAGAAGGACCAGTGGAGTGAGACACCAAGAGTGATCCCTCAGGGGAACAACTCTCCTACCACCTCCCACCCCAACCCCTTTGTGTTTGTCTCTCTTTATCTTACAGCCTTCCTCTTCTTCGCTCCCTCCAGCGCTGTGTTTTTCTCACTGCATGCCCTCCTCTCTTTCTTCGTCCTCTTCTCTTCCTCCGACTCCATCAACAACTCCCCAGACTCGTGGCCAAGTTTGAGCGCGTCAGATCCCCTCTGTTTGGAAAGGCTAAGCTACATCTGTTGACGCGCTCAGTGCTCGAGTGATCGGCCAAGCTCAGCCAACATCTCCCAGCATGCATCGCAGCGAGTGTGCAGCTAATGAACACAACTAAAGGAATGCGCTCACACCCGTCCCCTTCCTTTCTGTTTGATAAGTTTCACTCTCAATAGGGGTACTGTTTACAATGATTCAGCCCGGAACATAGAGTGGAAATATGGAGTCAGATGACCGTGAAACGTTTGTGGAAACCACTCAGTTGAAACTGGGATCGCCATCCATACCCTCCTCTGACTTCTAAGAAAGAAAGTCAGAGAATCACATGAAGACCACGAGTGAGACTTCTCCGAGATGCAAACTTTAAAAGAATGAGAGAATCCTGACCCAGTAAAACACATGACGGGCGGAAATCAGAAAAGTCAAATGAAAAACAGCAAGAGTCAAAATGTGGAAATCAACTTTCTTTGCTCTTACTGCTGAATTTACTTGAAGGATTGTGTCTTTGCCTTAGTATGGAGATATGGGGATACGCAGGGGTCTGAGAGTTAAGGAAATATGAAAAGGCAGCCCTTTTAACTTGAGCCACTGTGTGAATAGCCCCAGCATTCTTTTGGATTTAATGAAAGCTCCCAAAGTGAGTGAAAGCCTGAAATAGCATTAGCTGGCACACAATAGTAGCCTTAAATGTAGGTATTAAACCTTAACAGCTAAGACTTAATTGGCAGACCAGTGAATAGGCCAATGGGTGGCTGACTCTTAGGCTACAATGTCAGAATGCCTGACTAGCCAACAGCTTGCCCTTGTTTCCTTCAGTCTCCCACAAATGAGAAAAAGTTGGACGTCCTTCTTGACCGAACATCCGTATCGACCTCACATCTCCCCTCACGACCATTCTTTTGTCTACGGGCTTTTCTTCACTGAAGTGTCTGTGATATTCTCTATTGAACGTGAAAGCCTCAGCCTTTTTTGACTAATGCGATCACTGTATTTCTTTCATTTATATGTATGTCCAGCGTTAAGACTTTAGGCCTACTCGAAGAGGAGAGTACTCCTTTCCTCATTGCTGCCTGCATTTAACCAGCCTTCATGTGAGGAAACCAACACAAAAAGACTCAGATCCACGAGTCCGGTGTTTTCTCCACTTGACTTTTACCACAGACACTGGATAGGGGGTCCACGGTGCATCCAATCACTGACTCCAATGAAGTGAACTACTCCCTGACCAATAGAGGAACAAGACACGGGGAATGGTGGAGTACAATCATGCAGTGAAGCTCCCATTATCCAGCCAAGTGTGCTAATCAAAACCCTGTGTGCCTGATCAATACCAGTGGACAACAGATTGCACTTGTGGGGAACCGGTGGATGTTAAAGGGGTGTATCAAAGGCCAGGGGAGAGGGGCCAGATAAGAAAGACTGCAGAGGCTGGGGTGGGGTGATGTGGTAACCGGGGACCAGTTGAGTGATTTGAGCGGGTATAAAATGAGACACTGCCTGGCTCACAGAGAGTGAAAGATCACACAAAGAGAGACAAACACACACCCTGGGTAGCTATTTAAAGGGATCATGCCTGGGATCTTTATAACACTACAGTCTTAGTGTGGAGAAATGCTTTACAAAGGCCGTGTGCTCCGCAATGCAGATAAATATTATGAAACACAGATTCTCAATTCATGTTAACATGTGTTATCTTTAGTCTTGTTGCATTTTAATGTACTGTGACATTCTATGTTGTAATTTTATGTATTTCTATGCCTGTATTAGATTGTTTTGCACTGTTTGATGGTGTGTTAAATTTCTTATTTATTGTTTTTGTCTGACCTGCCAGGGACTACACATGAAAAGTAGCCTTTTGGCTAACTCTGGGATATTTACATTGGTATGTTCATTAATACGAACAGGTCATTTTGAATAAAAATATTCACATTTTCAGCATCAGGGTTTGAACTGTTAACTAAGCCAAACATTTAGTATATGTGATAGTGCAGTATGTAGATTTCCACTGTCATAGATTTTAAGGTTTTAAATGTTTTTTCGCATTTGTTGATAAAAAATGTTCATATCAAGCTCTATTTCATTCGTCAGATTATATCATCATATATTATATTATCAGCATGAGTTAGCTGTAACAACCACTTTTTTGCAACCAAGATGGCAACAGTAGAAACGCTCATCTCAAGACTTCAAAACAGGAACAGCGGGTGCTACATCTAGCTACATCCATCTTTTACACTTTCAGTGATATTGCGCTGCTTAACAGTTCTTAACTCATCTTGTTTCTTCCTCTTAAAAAGGAGGTTTTTTTCCCCACTGTCACCAAGTACTTGCTCGTGGGGGGGTTTGTCTGATTGTCTGACTGTTGGGGTTTTTCTCTGCATTATTGTATGGTCTTTACTTTACAATATACAGCGCCTTTAGGCAACTGTTGTTTTTGTGATTTCGAACCAAATATGATCAAAGTTTCAGACAGTGAGTTTTCCATCTTAGCCAAAGCCTCAGGCTTCTAACTTCTCCATATACTCAGTTTTTCTATATGGTCATCTCAGCCACAGAAAGAGTTGAAGACAAGAACAAAACATTATATTTATTTAATTTACAGTTTGTTTTTGGGACCTCCATTGTGGCAAGAACAAAAAGCCGGGCTCACAAGTACCAGGTCCTATTGACAGAAGCCAGACGAGGGGCTGCCAGTCTGAAGTGAGATTTTGGGAAGGGATACCTTAAGATGAAGGCTTATTTAAAGCAAAGGATTCACTGAGAAGCTGCATCAAGGACCAGTATAAAACAAATAATTTCCTTTTTTGAAGTGTGAGTCATGCCACTCAAGCTACTCTAGCGGAGTCCCAGAATAAAAACATGGAAACGAGCATAATAGGTCCCCTTGAAACTAAAAGAGGATACACTTTCCTATGCAGGTGGCAAACATTTAGAAAATGATCAGAGAAAACCCCTTTTTGTATTTTATTCCACAGTTGTTGGTATGTGACTCACAGCACTCGTAAGTAGCATATTAACGGTTATGTTGGGCAACAGTAACAGTAGTAACTCTAGAAGGATTATTGTGATAAAAGGAAGAAGATGGATTTGAGTTTTTTGATCATTTTATAAAGTCCTGCTATTTTGGAAACAGAGTTCAGGGACTCTTTAAGAGATGGTCAAGTTGTATTAATGCTAAATGGTATGATAGTTGTGCTGGCTGTAACCGATGCACAAAGACCTACAGAAATTAACAACGTTCTTTGATCCCGCTGTCGTCTCGGTGTGCTTTCAAAAAGAAATCGTGAAGCAGATTTAAAGCATTAAACTTTTAGTTCTAATCACATCAGTAAAGCCGGGGCCTTTTATCCTCCAAAATGTTTCAAAGACGGGTACCTTTTATCCTGCAGTAGGAGCCTTTTTTCTGACCAAGTGCGGTGTTCTGCTTGTGGATAAACAGGTGTTAAGTGAACGTTTGAGATTAATTAAAGCTTGGAAATCAGTGCTTTCAGGGCCATGTCAGAGTGCATGTAAATGAGAAATTCAGGAGGCAGCTTGGATCTGAAGAATTAATCTAGGATAATCTATTGATCAGTCCTGATGATGACATTAATCCCCGCGAATCACTGTCATTGATACAGCCACATAATGGATTCCTATCAATGGAGCCAAATATGGCTCCACCGCATAACTGCAGCGCTAAACGAGGATATTTCTGTGCAGACGTGAGCTTAACAATAACTGCGAACGATAGAGAAAAATGAAATTGATAATTAGAGATAATAAGCGAAAATCAGTAATCAGATCAAACTGCGAAGGTTGTTTTTACATTTATCACGTCCACATTTGTAAAGATGTAGTGGAGTAATGTAGACAGAGATGAACTCTTACTTCCTCTGTGTGTGTTGAAACCTGAGCTCCTTTTTCTGTGGTTGCCTTTGAGAGCGCATTTGTAAAGAGACTCAGAAACTAACCTCTCACGCTTTACATTAAAATGTAGTGTCAGGCATTCTGCTCTACAAAATCAAACAATTAAAAAAAGAGACAAGGACTTAAACTGTTATTCACTTCATTTGTGTTTATGTGTCGTAACATTTGGACAGTGTGAGAGTCTCTCCTCTCTTTCACTGTGTATGTTTAACTGAAAAGAGGACAATATGACGTTACACCGGCCGAAAGTGGCTGGTAATCAGCTGAGTAACCACCGATTACAAGGGAAAATTAGTGTTGACCAGCTGGTTGCAAGTAATTGTTAGCAGTTGATGTAAAATGAAAAAGCCCCAGTCACACAGAGGAACCAACCACTGAACACTAAGGTAAAAATACAAATTCCCCCAACCGGTTAGCAAAGAAGTTTCTGGAGGTTGCTTGTTATTATTACATTAAATTGGCCATAAAGGGATTTATGGTCATACACTGAAACTTCTGCTTTGGTTGCTACGGTAGCGAATTAGTGCAGTCACCTGTGTTTTGATTGAAAGGCACCAACTTGTTTGCAAACATTAACTAACTACTAGTGAAACTTTGAGATGCAGTCCAGAAATGGACACTATTGACCTTCAGAGTAAATGTGTTTCTTTCATCAGACAACTTTTACTTTGAAGGCAAACATTTTCCTTTTCCAATCTGTGTTGCACTTTTTCAAGTTTCACTACCGTCTGTAGGTTAATTGGCAAGTGTTTGCAGACAAGTTGGCATCTTGCAGGCAACTGCAACAACCTGCTAGCAGGCAAAGCAATCACAAGGAAGGTTTTGCTGTAGTACTTCCTTTGCAATTGATTTCACCCAGCAACAACTAGTAACCACCCACTGGCGACCACCAGTGGGTTACCAACTCGTCTTTAGGCCTGTGTGACTTTGGAAATAAATCGACAAGTAACACGTTGGTATTGACAACTGTGTGTCATAAAACTCACTACCGTAAAGATGATAATAATCAGAATCCGAAAGGGTTTTATTGCCAAATGTTGAGCAGGTTTACAACATTAGGAAATTGCTGCGGTACTGAGTGCAATCATACTGTCAGATAAGGCTTAAATAAACATAAAAATACAAATGAAAAGTGCTAAGTAGATAGATATATATACATGAGTGCAGGTGGTGATCAGTGCAAACATGGAATGATGCAGTGAACACAGAGTAGGGTCATGTGTTAGTGGTGGGAACAGTCATATGGTAATATGGTCACTACAGTGATTTCTCATGTTGATTTCTCAGTTTTTACTTTAAATGGAGACAGAATTTATATCCTAATCAGTTGCAAAAACAATACCTATACTGGCTGCTTACTTGCATGTGTCTGTTTCATTATGTTTCTTTAAGAGGAGTCCAGACTATTTTTTACTTTACCTGAAATCTTAGGGCAGGGCTGCATACTGGTTTGGGGTGTTATTCATTGAAAATCAATATTTTCCATTTCTGAGGATGCAGAATGAATTACTACTGAGATGAGCATTGTGGAGAGATTGAAGGCTTAGTCTGAGGCATCACTCATCTGAAGACTTTCACAAGGACATTTACTTCTTTTCCCTTGGAGTTAACTCAGTGAACATGGATCTCTGTTTTTCTCACTACTGTCAGAGCACATATCATCCACTTTGTCCTGAAGACCATGTCGCACAGCAACAGGAGAACCAGATGCACACGTGTAGATACGACGACAAATAACTCGTTAACGATGTTAATTTGCTTTCTGGGGCTAGTCCTCTGGGTTAGAGCTACAACATGTTCTAAAGTTCTTATGTTAGGCCAGTTAGGCAAAGCTGCTCTTTTTAATGAACATGTCCAAAGAATGCCAACCATGTAATTCGGCAATGACCTCAAATCCTTTTTGGAAATGATGAGCTAAACACAGGCACACTCTAATTAATGAGCCACTCACAATAGGAATGAACAAATTATGGAGCCAGTTTGAAATGTCAAGATAACCAATTATCAAATGAAAATGGCCATTAGGTAGTTCCTTCTGGCCACAGGTGATGAAGCCACCTGAAATAATGGGAAAAGCAGAGGCAGAATGGGTTTTATCATTGTCTTAGGCAAAGTATTAGATCAGCCTTAAATGTAAGGTGCCTCGGGGGCCGAATATACCCAGAGAAATTTAGTATCCATAGCATAAAATGAATGCTCATTGGCCTCTTAAAGGATAGATGTGCTACATGTAAAATTAAATTTTTAATGACAATATAGTTGAACATTTTTCCTGTTTATGTGTCGTGACATTGCAGTGACCCCATACTCTCTAAAGCCACCTTGTAATATATAATAAGTAGAAAAATGTCCACCTATGTTTGCGTTTCTTTGTTTCCAGGCTTTTAACTCTGGCTCAAAACCACTACCTCAGAAACAGCGTGATTCTGAAGTAATGGTTTTCATGTTTATTACTTTTATTTTGAGGGAATATATTTCTGTTACTGTGCCTTATTAAATTTAAATTTAAATTCTTTGTGTGGTTGGCCAGTGTTGTGCTAAGGGATCTGTGCAGGCCAAATCCTTTTACCGCAACACCGGGCAATGCTAACATCATCCAGAGTTAACCTGAAATTATGATGTACAGCTCTCCACTAAGACTCCTGTGGCACAACAGAAACAAACAGCCAGTTTTTGAAGATATTCCAGAAGCCCCTTCCAGTAGAATGGAGACTGTAACAGCAACGTATTAAATCACAATGAAGAGCACGATGTCTAGGTGTCAGCACGCTTTTGGCCGTTAAGCTTAGTTCTAAATCTCCGCTACGTCGGCTGTTAAATGACCTGAACTCATTAACTTTATCCACTTTGATTTTATTTGCAATTCCGTCAGCTTACACAGATCATAATCGCTTCTGACAAAGGTACCAAGACCTGCACCGTCTCACAGACAGGACCCAGGAGATAGACATCATGTTTTAGTGAAGAATGGACTTCGGAGTGACTGGCAGATACCTCACTGAGACAGAGAGCTCTGGCAGTGTTCCAGCGAGAGGGAAAGAGAGAGACACACAGAAAGAGAGAAAAGGCAGCATTCAAGGGGAGCTCCACTGGAGAAGATGAGATGCCCTTTCTGTGCGCGCTGAAGGATGGACAGAAGGGGGGTAGGGAAGTGGAGGAAGAGAGAACAAGGGAGCAAGAGAGGAAAAAAACAACGGGGAAGAGAGAGGAAAGGAGGAAACTTTTCAGCCTGTGTTTTCCATTCAAAGACATTTTGACAGGGCAGAGCCCACTCTGTGGCAGGGAGTGGAGCCATTTTGAAGTCTCCTACCGGCAGCTTGAGGGAAGCAGGGAGCCAGAATAGATATATCTCGGGGCTGCCTGGGTTTTTTTTCTCTTTTCTCTTTTTTTTCCTTCTCCTTCCACCGCACTTTCTTTCCCGTTTTTTGACAACCAGCTCCGAATCGCCGAGCAGGTGTCTTCTCATTTTCTGCTGAAACAGTGGGACAGTGCACACAAACACTCCATCGCTGTTCATAAACAGATAAACACATGGGCGGACCAGACAGACAGGCAAACAGACACGCACACGCTTGCACATACATATAAACACAGCGGCGGCACTCAAGAAGTAACTATGCATTGGAAATGACTACCCTTCACACATAATGCTTTCCACACGGCTGCTGAAGTTGAGAGAGGGCGCGAGAGTGTGTGTGCGGGGGGGTGTGAGAGGAGGGGGTTGGAGGGACAATCTGTGACTATCTCCACTGACACAAAATGAGTGTCAGAAAACAGAGCGCTATTTTCACTTTAATGCATGCAAATAACAGGCAGCCACTGACACAGGGGCTAGATTTAGTATGCTCTGCAATTTTTAGGTCACAGGAGAAGGAGGGGTAATCCATCCTTATTATCCCCTCACCAGATCCTAATAATGTGGCTACTGTTGCATGCTCCGGCTCATATTTTTCCTCTTTTTTTTTTCTTCTTTCGGGAGGGTAGGTCGCGGGGCTGCTGAATTAGAGGAGTTATTGTGCCTAACTTCCCTTTTAAGTGTCAGATTTTCAAGCTTTTTCTCTGTGACAAGTGTCGAGCTCATTGATGTTCGGCGGGTTGAAGGGAGGAGTACGGAGTGTTGACACCGGAATTAGCACAATATAAGTAGCCTCGGACCAAATTTCCTCCAAATCAGCCTATTCATGACAGCCACAGCAACCCTTGTCCCATTGAAAATGAGCCTCTGAATAGATGGTTTAAGAGGTCCTCCTTTTGAAGTCTGAAAAGCAGTGTGTCCCCACTGGTGTCAGTGATTAAGTTGTGACTGGGTGTCTGAATGTCTGGGTGGGGGTGAACAATGTCTACACAATGTATATGCCCCTTGTACTGACTGTCATGATATGGTGCCAGTGCTTGTAATTGCTCAGTTCTTTGAAGGCTGAGTCAAACATTTAAATATTTGGAAATAAACACATTTTAAATTTTTTATTAGCTAATAACACTTGGTATATCTCAGTGTGGTGTGCAATGTGTCCTTAAAATATTTGAGGAACTGAATGATTAAAAAATAAGTAAAGATGAAAGAATAAGTGTCAGCCTTAAATAAAACAATCTACAGAGATGAACAGCATCCAAAAGTCACCTCCTAATGAAATAGTAAAAGAAATCCAGTAAAAACCTGATATAGGACCTGAGAGATGCATGTGGCCCTTCACTTGATCCATCTAGTGTTCACTGACACCTCATCAGAAATGGTCTCAGTGGAAGGCTGGCTGTCAAAAAGCCAGGAAAAGAAACAGGGAGAAAAGATCGAGGTATGCCAAACTATGCAAAATATGAAATCAGTGAACCAGGTCTGATGGAGTGATGAATCCGAATATCAAAGTTAGGCTTAAATCGTCATCAGTATGTACAGAAGAGGTCAGGAGAGAGGGACAACAGTGAGCGTCTGCAGCCATCTGTACAACACAGAATTATAAAAACAGAAAAGTACCAGCAGATTTTGATCCACCATTCAATACCAGAACCTGAGCTTGGCATGACAATGATCCCAAACACACTGCCAATGCAGAAAAGCATATCTGGATAGAAAAACACACAGTGGTGTACTATCAGTTACGGTTTGGCCTCCCCAGAGCGCGGACATCAACATTGTTGAAGCAGTGTGGGATAATTTTTACAGAGAACTATTCCTAAACACTACTGAAAGAAACTGGACGAAAGCTGCTTCAGAGAGTTCAGGATGTGTTGAAGAATAAAGCTGGTGAAACCAAATATTGACTTTCAAGCTCGTTAGAATTGTTGTCTTATATTCTGTATCTCCATGTATTTTTTTCACATTCCATTAAATCACTGTACCTATGTCTCATTTTCCAAGCAAAAATACTTTTTTTGACATTAAGTTAAGAGTTGTATGCTGGTTTAATATCAAAGTATTTACCATTTTTGCCTATTTCACACATCCAAATGGAAAAGCCTCTCAAACAAGAACTTATTAAATGCTACAATTTGAATTTTCTGTAAACGTGTGTGTTTAGCATGTGGTTTAAATGCAACCTAACCCAAAGAAAGCATGCCAGTGGACCCGGCAGATGTTAAGAAGTTTTTCGATAGAAAAGGTTTTATGATAGAAATTATTGATATTTCTGTATTTGAAACTACTTCTTTGAAATGTAGCATCATTTTAGATGATACGTAATTACCAGTTTACTATCTCAACATAATGAGATCTTATTATTTTTGTTCATGGTCTTTTTCAAAAGTCAGCAGTGACCCAAAAAGAAACAGGAAAGACCTTCCTCAACCTTGTGGCCACTACCAGCTCCACCACCATCATCAAGTTTGCTGACGACACCGTCGTGGTGGGCCTGATCTCTGATAACAACGAGACGGCCTACCTGAAGGAGATTAGGAATCTGGAGAACTGGTGCCAGAGGAACAACCTCCTTCTAAACGTCAGTAAGACAAAGGAGCTGATAGTGGACTTCAGCACTAAGCAGGAGAGGAACTACCAGACCCCCGTCATCAACGAGTGCCCAGTGGAGAGAGTGGACAGCTTCAAATACCTCGGAGTTCACATCACGCAGGACCTGTCATGGTCCTGTCACATCAACACCGTGGTGAAAAAGGCCCGACAGCGTCTCTACCACCTCAGACGCTTGAGAGACTTCCAACTGCCCTCCAAGGTGCTCAGGAACTTTTACTCGTGCACCATAGAGAGCATCCTGGCGGGAAACATCTTAACCTGGTTCGGAACAGCACCATGCAGGACAGACGAGCTCTACAGAGGGTTGTGCGGTCAGCTGAGCGCACCATCCGCTCCGAGCTCCCTGACCTGCACTCAATCTACAGCAGGCGGTGCTGGACCAAGGCCAGGAAGATCGTGAAGGACCTCAGCCATCCCAACAACAGACTGTTCTCTCTGCTGAGGTCAGGAAAGCGATTCCGCTCCCTGAAGACCAACACAGAGAGACTGAGGAGGAGCTTCTTCCCGCAGGCGATACGGTCTCTCAATCACACCACCACACAGTACTGACCCACACATATGGTTCTTACACACACACTGGACTTTCTGGACTTTGGTTTTGCACAACACTGGTCACTATATTCTTCATTTCCAGTTAATACTTGTACAGCTGCTGTTATTGTGTATAATTTTATTTATATTTAGATTCCTTCATACATTCTTATATAGTTCTATATTGTGTATTTTGTTGTACAGTTATTTTATTTTCAACTTTAATTTATATATTTTATCTTATTCTTCCCAGTTAAATTTACCCTTCATTCTAATTTGTGTTGTACAGTTATTTCATTTTTAACCTTAATTTATATTTTATTCCTTCCTAGTTAAATTTACCCTTTTTAATTTTTCATATTTATTTCCTATCTTATTCATAGCCTTTTCCTTTTTTGTTCTCTTTAGGTCACGAGCAGTTGTCCAAGCATTTCACTACATATCGTACTGTGTATGACTGTGTACGTGACAAATAAAATTTGAATTTGAATTTGAAATTTAGCACACATGACACTAAGGATATCTGCACTTTGTATGCCCATCGACCATCCAAACCACCACTGCAGCTACATGGGCACCATGAACGCATTGCTTCAATCCCTGCTGGTCCTGTGTGGAGCACCCTTTATGTTCTTCATAAGCAGGAGAAATACGACTCCGGTAACCTCCAAATCTTTCTCATTGAAATGCTAGCTGGTGTGCTGACGTTAGCTACTAGTGAGTCTATTGCAGTAGCATAAGATGTGATGTGGGTTTATAATTTTTTGAGTTATGTTACGTTTGCCTGCCAAGTCCTACAGACGGATGTTACTTTTTCAGTTAGAAATAAACTTCTACTAGACATTTGTGGTCTGAATAGGCCGAGCTGTTGCGTACTTTTAAAGGAGGAAACCCTTGAATTGGGAAACAGATGGAGACTGTGTGTGGCATCTGCACAGTGTACATGTTCAAATGATTAAAAAGAAAAGCAGCTGAGCAAGCTTGTGAGTATTAGTATGCAATGTGGCAATAAGAAAATTAAAACTTACTGGAATATAAAACATACTAATAATAAACAGCATGACCAATGTCTGGCTGTTTTATCTGTAATTAGGGGAAGTTTAGGGGCTGAGTGAAGTAAGTGAAAAGTATAGAAGTGAAACAAACGCACAAACCCTCATTCACTTATAGTAATAAGAATAATCTAACCTTGTTTATTTTTGTTTAGCTCTGTCTATTTTTGTATCATTCCCCAAATTTAGTGAAGAGTCCTGGCTTGCTGATATTTTTGACCAATGAAATTAATTCTGAAAGTTTGAAATGTAACATTTTAGCTGGTCTGAATGAATGTGACAAATGTGCTACTTGAAATTCTAATTACTCTTAAAAAGTCCATGTAAAAATAGTCCAGTGTCCCAAATTAAAATCCTCATTCTATCACTTCTGAAAGCCTTGCGTCTTCGCTATGGCTTTCATTTGCAGGACTCAGGTGTGCGAATTCTTTAATATGTCACTGGCTTCAGCCTGTGCTCTGTTAGAGTGAGATTTTTGACGCATTTAATAAAAAAAACACAAACAAATTCAGAGTATACTGTAAGATACGGTGATTAAAATGCAAACCATCAAGCTGTATCAGTACTGGTGTCAAACCAGCAGCAAATATAACTCATGAAAGTCACTGCTGTTCTGAATGGATGTGTTTAGAAGGAACCCGAGAAGTAGGCATGCTGCTTTCTCTTCACATTAAAAGGCATGGCGCCATCCATGTTACCCCCTGTGACTAGCTGAATTATCTGGGCAGTATTGAAACTTTTCTGAACCAATTCTATTGTATTGTGATCTCTTCTACAGTTCTTACAAAGCCCAGAGGGAGAAGGCAGAACAAGGCGTTGGGAGTCTCAAAATAGCAACTCGCCAGAGGGAGTTAGAGAGAAAAAGGCTCTGCTGAGCTACACCGCCATCATGCCGGACTTTTCCTTCTCCGTGCTGTTGAGTCACCGCTTGTTGATGTTTCTCTCTGCGGTTCAAAGCCGAGGATGCCGTGACATATTACCTCTCGGGCAGCATTACAAAGAGTTGCCTAAGAGTGGCCCAGCTGGCTGCCTGCCCGCCATTCTGCAGACTTTTTACACATTCTTGACGAATGGTTGTATTTCTCTCCCGAGGCCACGCCGTCAGAGTACACGACGAAGGGGCTCGGCACGCGCTCGGCAAGGGACAGTGACTGACACATCCACGTAGCGGCGTATAAGGAAAAACAGGCACATATGCGCAGAAAATATGCCCACACACAAGCAGTGACACATATGGATACGCACGGGAAAGCAGGGAGAAAGATAAGGGCACGCACATACACGGATGCTAAGGGTTAGGCTCATTCCTCTAACAACGGGGAGTGTCGACACAACGCAGATAAGACACTGAGTGGGTGTGATTTCTGTAAAAAGATAGCCCTGACAGGGGAGACTGTCATTTAAAAGGCACTGTTCACATTTAGACTGGATTGCATCTTTTTGTTTCTACCTCTCAGAGAGTTTTTGTGCTAAAGTGTGCACACAGAAAAGAGGAATTACCTCACTAATATATAAAGCCTTAATTATATTATTTAATGCCACTGCTTGTGTAATGTCTTAAAGGTTGAAAATATATATAATTGTGTCATCGTCTCTTAACTGCCACACTTCTTGCAAAGTCCATAATTAATCAAATGCAAAGACAGGCCAGCTAAGCATCTGCGTTTTTATGTTATTCAAAGCCCACGAAATCATCCTTCCAACGACGACAAATAGGCTGATTTTTTTCAGACTGTTTAGGGAATGAAGAGTAGAGTTATCCAGCTGTCATGGCATAGCATTAATGGCTGGATGAAAATAACCACATATGCAAAAGAAAAAAAAATGAAATGGGAAAGCCAATTAAGGAGTTGCATGCATCCTGAATTGTCCAGTTGTTGTTATGCATAGCACATTTCCAAAGAATGAAATAACTAATAACGTATGAAAATGAACTTCTTCTTCTTCTTCTTCTTCTTCTTCTTTTTTTAAACTGTGACAGCTTATCCTGGATTGTAGATGTGATGTTGCTGTTATACTCATTATTTCTAACATTTCTAAACTAACTTTCACACTTTCAAAGCAAACAATTATGATCGTATTCCTGCTTTCCACATGAAATGTGGGAATTATCTGACGTTACAATGGTAAAGTAAAGTTCCATCATAAACCGTTACGAAGAAAAAACACCGCTTCTTTTGAACCTGTAATTTCGAAGCCGTGCTTGAAATAATGGTGCCAGTTTTGCTTGTGACATCTAAACTTTCCACCGTGAGCCGAGAAGAATACCTGAAGTCTTGTTGGAAAATTGCTAGCATTGTGGTATCTACTGCATCACGGATGAATGCCAATTAGCAAGACTTTGGAGCAATAAAGCAGGGCTGGCAATCGTGCAGTTTGAATGTATGAGTTCAGCATTCTGCATTCAGATTGCAAATGCAGTGCCAGTCAGAAAAGTTTTCAAATTTATTTTAGACTTCAAATCAGAGCAAACAGAGCAAAAGCAAAGAAGATGAAAGCTTTGCTTTAAGCCTCACTGCTTTATTATTGTCATTCATACATTTTCTTTTTTTTTCTTTCTTTTCTTTGCTTTCTTTTTTTGCTAAATTATATTTTGCGAGGCATGACATGCTTGTATAGCTGTGCCTGGAAAGCCACAGGTCAAACAGGTGGAGTTAGGGTTCTTTTAGGATTTTCAGAGATAAAGCTATTCTTGTATAACAGAATTGAGTCTGAGGTTTTTGCTGTTCCTGAATATGATGCTAAGATTAAGATTCAATGCAAAGTCCAATGTAGTGACCAACGTTTTTAGTCCAGATTGCTTACATGTCAACATT
This sequence comes from Rhamphochromis sp. 'chilingali', assembly GCF_963969265.1. Lineage (NCBI taxonomy): Eukaryota > Metazoa > Chordata > Actinopteri > Cichliformes > Cichlidae > Rhamphochromis > Rhamphochromis sp. 'chilingali'. The sequence continues at coordinate 34,024,900 of NC_137929.1, read as the reverse complement.
TACTTCATAATAAGTGAAAGCAACAAACATGCCTATTTCTACTTTAATTTGACCTAAAGTAAGCTAAAGATCTGCCGCAGTGTTTTGAATGTTAATCTAAGTTTCTTTTTGTTACAGATAACACCTCCAAATTTTCACTTTAAGTACTGTATCATACTATAGTCATACAGCAGCTGGAGAAAGGAACCCGGCCTAAACCATTTGGACTTGTGATGTCAGTGACTTTGAAATGGTTGCTCTGAAGGTGGGGACCAGGTCTGCGACCGACTTTGGTGCTAGATGGTGATAAAAATGGAAATAAGTTGCAGTCAGTCTTTTGAATGGAGTCAAGTTGGCAGTTAATTGCAGTGTGTTTTTGATAATATGACAACGAACTGTGATAAATGGGCCAAAATCACCAACCTGTTGCTGCCTGCTGCAAATATGTTCCTATATTACATACACAGAAAGCCACATTAAACAGGAATTCATGTTAGCTAACATTCATAGATCTGAAGCATAACAAACAATGATGCAAAAAAACATGCTCATCATGCACATCCTTACTTTAATATAGAAATATGACCAGTATACAACCAGCTGGCAACTTGTTAAGTCAGGTCCCTTATTACAAAGAGAAGTGTTGCACACAAGTTGTGCTCATCTAAAAAAAAAAAAATGAATCAGACTGATTGCAACATCTTGGTAATCCGCCTGTTTATAAATTAGAAGGCAAATATTTACAAACCTTCACCAGTCTGTCTGAGAGTGATTGCAGATTTGTTGGCAGACAGGTTGCCCACCACCAGGCAACCCATGCAATCACTTTGTGATCAAAAGTGAGATCCTCAGCTACTTACAACCAGTCGCTAAATGTGAAAAAAAAATCAGTGCGGTCACCGCTATTTGTAATTTTACTCTAGTGTCACTAAGCCATAAAGTGGCCAACAGTTTGCAGAGCATCACTTGCCTCTCAGTCTACAAGCTTTTTTACAAAACTGTGTACATATTCTGTATGCGTGAATAAATTTGCACCATGTTGCTCAAAGTCTTCTATTCAAGTGTAAATATTATCCTCTAACAGCACAGAAACAACACTGCAGCTTTGCCTTCATGTCTTCATCTGCACTTTTAGACATTGTTATTCTGTATTTACTAAGTCCGAGTAGCAGACCTTCTGCTGTGAGTTGAAATCTAGCTATTTAGCAACCTTACTTGCAAGTGATCATTTTTATATGCAAGTAATTACTTTGAACTGCAACATTTGTCAGCGCGCAGAGGCTGTGATAAATGTAGAGAAAGGACTTGCCGAGACACTGGAGGAAACAAATGCGAAGAAGATGGATATACTGTATGTGCACTTTTGTTACCTATAAAAAATTAATCTGTAGAACGATTATTACATGGTTAGGATTTAGGTGTCTCTCTTCATTTAAGCCATATTGGTGAAATGTGTCAAATCAATCCGGCAAACCTATAATAACACTAAGGTGTATTTTTGTGCTTCAGCCATGCAGCCAGTGATTTCAATACTCCCATTCTCTCATCAGCGGACTACAGGAATGTAATTTCATGTTGACAACGAACATAATTGCAATTTTATTGCGCACAGTGTCACAGCACTACAATATGCATTAACCACTGTAATGTGCCAGTAAGGACATAGGCAGCTTGTATAATGTTTATGAAATGAAAAGCATTAATTCGACAGACTGTGCAATCATCTCGGTTTTTCATTTTATTTTCCCACATTTCGTTAATGCTTCCAGACTGTCCATGGGGAATGAGCAAAATAAGTAAAAGTGAAGAAATGTGTAAAAAGATGTGTTTCTTTTGAAGCTATGACCATTTGGAAATCAGCCATTACTCAACATTTGATTCAAAAATTCTAACGTGGAAAACATTTAGTCTAAAAAATACTTTTTTCTGTGGCCAAATCATGTGATGCATCATCTCTGATCATACCACATTTTAATCTCGATCAGTCATAGCGTGGGAGTATGAGTCACTTTTTTTGAACATCTCATTTTCAAAACACCTCGCTCTCACTGATGAGGTCTTTGTAACGGCATCGAGTGCTTTCCCTTGCGTCATTTTAGACCACTCATTCACTCCAGAGCCGGAGCAGTGTTACACACAGATATGATAATGATTTTCAGTGATGATGCTGAGCCTTGATCGCTAGGGTTCTGCTGGTAAACATGGTCCCTGAATCACCTACGTGCTCATTTTCACTTAGTAACTGGATATTCCAACAGCCTTGGGGCACAGAGTAACTGCTGTTATTTCTTGCCAATTCTTGTTTGATCAAGTGGAGTCACACTGGTTAATAAAAAGTGAGACTTCAAAGAAGACATCAGTATAAATGTGATTGTGTTTTGTTTATTCTTCTCACACAGTCACTGGGTCAAGATTGCGACAGTTTTTCCAGTGCAGCACAGATGCAGTAAATAGGTTAACTTTATGATGTATTTGATATCCCCCGTGTTCCTGTTGTCATAATAATTACTGTTGATCTAGGTTCAACATTTCAAATGAGCAATCACATTCTTATGATGTCATAGTTCTGCAGGGTGAGGAAAGAAAACCCTGCCGAAGTCCATTCAAAACCTCCAAAAGAGAAGAGTTAGGATCAGGGTTACAGGGCAATAGTTGAAGCTATGATCATGGGGTAATGGTTTGGTATGATGCTGTTTCCAAGCTACAAAACTATGACATCACAACAATGTGATTGGTCACTTGCTATGTTGAACCTGAACCACATTTGTTTTTGATGATCCAGGAACAACACCAACACAATAGTGCTAACATTAGCTGGCGCTCATGGGTGGAATAGTGCTCTCTGTTTTTATGTTGGGCAATCCAATATAATATAAATGATTATTAATACAGTAGGACCTATGGTGGCGCAGTGGTTAGCACTGTTGCTTCTGGATTAGGCCTTTCTGTGTGGTGTTTGAAAGTCTTCCATGTGCCTTCATGGGTTTCCTCCAGGTTCTAAGGCTTATAAAGTTATATAAAGTGTTTTATGTGTCTACTATAACATACTTAAAGTCTGGTTAAATATGGCTTGTGGTCTTAAGTGCTTTGAGTGGTTGGAAAGACAAACGAAATGCTATATAAATGCCAATCAATTTACATGTCTGTGTGTGGTTGTCTGTCTCTTCGTGTTAGCCCTGTGATGGGCTGGTGACATGTCCAGGGTGTGCCATGCCAAAACAGCTCATCACAGGGTAAAGTAACCCAGTATTGTAATCATCTGACTTAAACAGGGCCAGATAACCAACAGACCCATCAATGTTTAGTGCACGGATACATGATGACGTTAATAATTATCTGTCTCGCTAATACAGTCAAAACACTGTGAGTCATACAGAAAGCAGCCCTTATTTCATACATAAGTCAAGAACTGCTGTGTGTGTTAGTGACTGAGTTAGAAAGCTCTTTTTTGATTTTCAGAGAAACTAATAATCTGAATGATCAAGTGCCCGCAGTGCATTTGCACCACGGAGCTCTCTCTGCTGTGCTGCTGTCCGAAGTGTTTTGAGCGGGTTTGATTTTAGTTCGACAATAGAGGGCGCAAGTCAGCAAGGATAAACCCACTGCTGGAATTCAGAGAGCCGTGTGCGAAAGATGCAGCTGCTGAGACTGGCTGCCTCTTGTCCTCTCCCCCTCCTTCTTCCCATCCCACTGCCCCTCACTCATTCACTCACTCATTACACTCATCCACTGTATCTATAATTTCACATGCGCACAGCGCCGCAATGCTCCCTTATGATGACCCTCAGTTCAAAGTTGAGGATATCCACACGCACAGGTATTAAAGCACGTTTTTTCTTTGCACCTAGCACGACAACGCGTACGTGCTGAAACAGAGACGAATCCACCTTAAGCACCTTAAAAATGTTCTCATTTACGTACCTCGCAGGCAATGAAATTATGCTGCTGGAGAGAGCGTCCGCGAGCATGTCAAGGATGTCTCTCAGAAAATGTGTCCTGCACAAGCAGTTAAATGACAACTGTAGTATTCACACACTGCACACACACACACACACACACACGCACTAATCTGATACAGGGAAGTGGGGTTTGCGCAGTGGCCGAAATAACGAAACCCTTTGCTGTGATCGTCTGGATAGCCATGCAGGGCTGATCTATTTATTTTCCTTTTTTTGGGGGGGGGGGTCTTATTCCCTCTTTGTGGAAATGAATTCATAGACACGGTCTCTCACATTCCTGGACGCTGAGCGGACTGAGCAACACGCAGCCGAAAGACACGGAGCTTGCCGCGTCGGAGAGCACAGCCACTGGAGACCACACGCATTCGTATAAGTAACCACAGGGAAACCACAGCTCTGCGCACACAGGAAGCCCTGTCCCGTCTCTCCTGTCCTGCTGCTGCTGTCGTGTTAAAACCCGAGAACTTACACTGTCTGATTTTTTTGTTTTACCACGCAAGTTGTAACATGTGTAGGTAACATTGAAACCGATCACTTGTGTCGGTCTGGCAGTGCGTAAAAGTTGCACTCTGGATTTGCGTTCCGGGTAATCTCATGCAGCACAGGGTGGAAAATAGTATAAGAGCGGTACGTTCAAGATTTTCAAATCACAGTTTTGTTTGGTTTTGTTTTGAATCTGATCTCTCGCCATAGCCACAACATAGGATGTTAATGGATTAATACGAAGCATCCGAGAGATCCTCGCAAAGTGCCGAGCCACGTCTCGAGAAAACACCGATGAAAACGAACGTCTGAGTGCATGTTCCTCATATGTCTCCCCCTTTATTATTATTATTATTTTTCCTAATATTGCCTGCTGGCCTCTAGACCTGGCGATCGAGACTTTAAGTCCGACCCTGTTTACGTGCGCTGCTGGAGTAGGGGGGGGGAGAAGCGAACGGAGGAGGGGGTGGAGAGAGGGAGAGAGAGAGGGGGGAAAGAGAGAGACTGCAATATCATTTGTGAATCCCTCTCACAGTGCTGCAGATAGGGGCTGCCAACACACGCGGCGCGTCTGCAGGTGTGGGAACAGGAGGGATATGTTGGACAAAGTGAGAAATTAAACCAACCGCTTCCCAATAACTGCTTCGGATGTACATTCCATCTTTGTTTTGTTTTATTTTGTATATGTATTTTTTCTATTTTTAATATTACCCTGATTTTTTTCCAGTAGGTTACACATTCGTGCAGCAAGCTGGTAAAAAAGAAGCGAAAGAGATAGAGCGAGAGTACTATTCTGCTAGTTGCAAGTGACTTGGAGGAAGACAGCCGGACAGGTAATTTCTGCCTTACGTTCGTATCGCCGAGCTCAAGACAGTTAACGAGCTGTTAACACAGTCGGCCGGGTGATGACTTGTCTGAACTGAGCGGGCATTTAAATGATCTTCTGACATATATGGACATATCACCGGACAGAGGAATACAGAGGAATACTGGAGCCTCACCCAAAAATTAAAAGAGCGGGAGCGAGAGAGAGGAGCGTCTACAAACTGTGAGTAAAACGGAGCGGCTTGGACTGAATCTACTTTCTGGTTATTTGATGCTCGGACTATAACGTTTCGGCTTTTTTTTTTTTTTTTTTACACGCATGACATTCAGATATTTTGGGAGGAGGGGGCCACTGTCCGGGGCACACGGAGAATCCGGCTTGTTCTCTACATCACTTTAAAACAAACAAACAGAAAATACTAAAAGAAAGGAAGGAGAGACATTCGAAGGAGGGAAAGCAGAGGAGAGCTGGGTAAGCCCGTGCGTTTGCCGATTTTTTTTTCACTGCAGCAGGAGAAAAGTCCGGGAGGATGAAGTCTCACGCATCCCAGACCAGAAGGCTTCGCTCTGAATGAAAGCGATATTTCCTTCCCATATTCGGACTTTCTATTAGTGATTTTTTTTCACTTATTATTAAAGTGGACATTTTTTTCCTCTCCATTCCCCCTTCCTTCTCTGGGCTGAACAATGAGGACTACTGGTGCAGTGGACTATTTGTACTATTGCATGCTCATCTTGCAGCTTGTGCATCAGCCCGCTGCCAAGCAAGTGCTCCGGTACCGTTTAGCTGAGGAGGGACCAGCAGATGTCAGAGTAGGGAACGTAGCCACCGACCTGGGCATTGTCGCCGGGTCCGGTGAGGTGACGTTCACCCTCGAATCCGGGTCCGATTTTTTCAAGATAGACAACATTACAGGTGAGCTCTCCACCAACGAGAGGCGGATAGACCGTGAAAAACTGCAGCAGTGCCAAATGATATTTGATGAAAACGAATGTTTTATTGATTTTGAAGTGTCGGTGATAGGACCAGCGCAGAGCTGGGTCGACCTCTTTGAGGGAAAAGTCATCATATTAGATATAAACGATAACACCCCGTCTTTCCCTTCCCCTGTCCTGACACTTTCTGTGGAGGAAAACAGACCCATTGGAACCCTTTATCTGCTGCCCACAGCCACAGACAGAGATTTTGGCAGAAATGGAATAGAGAGATATGAGCTCATTCAGGACAATGGGGAGAATTCAAGGCGATTGGGGTCTTCTGGGGATTCGTTTTCAGGAAAGAGGAGATTTGAGGAGGGAGCGAGCAGGAGCAGTGTCTTTGAACTGCAAGTTGCTGACACTACTGATGGAGAGAAGCAGCCTCAACTCATCATTAAGGGGGCCCTTGATAGGGAACAGAGAGACTCCTATGAGCTTACACTGCGCGTTAGGGATGGAGGAGATCCCCCTCGCTCCTCTCAGGCCATTCTTAGAGTAATGATAACTGATGTGAATGACAACAGCCCTCGGTTTGAGAAAAGTGTGTATGAGGCTGACCTGCCTGAAAACAGCTCCCCTGGCGCCCCCATACTCCAGCTCAAAGCGGCTGACGCAGATGTGGGGGTTAATGGTCAAATAGAATATGTGTTTGGGGCAGCCACAGAGTCAGTAAGGAGACTGCTGAGGTTGGATGAGAGCACGGGGTGGCTGAGTGTGTTGCACCGCATTGACCGTGAAGAAGTGAGCCAACTGAGGTTTACAGTAATGGCCCGTGACCGAGGCCAGCCACCCAAGATGGACAAGGCCACAGTGGTGCTGAACATCAAGGATGAGAACGACAACGTGCCTGCTATAGAAATTCGGAAAATTGGACGCATTTTCTTAAAAGACGGGATAGCCAATGTGGCTGAGGATGTGGTGGTGGACACACCCATTGCTTTAGTTCAGGTGTCAGATCGTGACCAGGGGGAAAATGGCATAGTGACTTGCACAGTGGTAGGAGATGTGCCCTTTCAGCTCAAACCGGCCAGTGAGATGGAGGGCGAGCAGAATAAAAAGAAATATTTTCTCCACACGTCTGCACAACTGGACTTTGAGGCAACACAGGAATACAATGTGGTCATAGTGGCCGTGGACTCTGGGAGCCCCAGTCTGGCGAGTAATAACTCTCTTCTCGTCAAAGTGGGCGACACTAATGACAACCCTCCTATCTTCAGCCAGAATGTAGTAGAGGTTTCGTTTCCGGAAAACAATGCACCAGGTGAGAGGGTGACAACAGTGAAAGCCATAGATGCAGATAGTGGGAGGAATGCTGAAATAGCCTATTCCCTAGACTCATCAGTAAATGGGATTTTCTCTATTGATGCAGACAGTGGAGACATCCGAGTAAACACCATTCTGGATAGAGAGCTAACAGAGCGCTACGAATTCAAAGTGATAGCCAAAGATAAGGGCATAAACACCCTTCAGGGTTCTGCAACAGTGGTCGTCCTTGTGGCCGACAAGAATGACAATGAGCCAAAGTTCATGCAGGATGTTTTCACCTTTTATGTCAAAGAGAACCTTGATCCTAACAGCCCAGTTGGCATGGTTACAGTAATCGATGCAGATAAAGACCAAAATGCAGAAATGGGCCTCTTTATTGAGGAAGAGGAGGACATTTTCTCTATCGAGAATGAAACCGGGACTATTTTTTCCACCTTGTCCTTTGACCGAGAACAGAAAGGTACCTACACATTCCGCGTCAAGGCTGTGGATGGAGGTGAGCCTCCCAAATCTGCCACCGCCACAGTTTCACTCTTTGTCATGGATGAAAATGACAATGCTCCATCTGTCACTTTCCCAATAAACAGCTCCTACACCCTTCTTCCTCCCTCCACTAACATCAGAACTGTGGTCAGAACCGTCACAGCTAGTGATGCAGATACTGGCATCAATGCGGTCCTGAACTTCAGCATCATTGGGGGTAACCCCTTCAGACTTTTTGAGATTGATGCAGAGAGAGGGGTGATTTCGCTAATGGCAAAGCTGGAGCAGAAGCATCATGGCCTCCACAGACTGGTGGTTCAGGTGAATGACAAGGGGCAGCCTTCGCAGAGCACCACCACACTAGTTCATGTGTATGTTAACGAGACACTTTCCAACTCCTCAGCTGTGGAGGCCCAGGTGGCTAAGAGCCTGAGCACATCTCTGAACACCAACATCGCCGGCGACCCCAACTATGACCTAAGCAAACAGCGGTTAAGTATTGTAATTGGAATAGTTTCAGGCATCATGACAGTCATCCTCATCATTCTTGTTGTTGTCATGGCCCGTTATTGCCGCCCAAAGAACAAGAACGGTTATGAAGCTGGCAAAAAAGACCATGAAGACTTCTTTACACCACAGCAGCATGACAAATCTAAGAAACCCAAGAAAGATAAGAAGAAACAAAAGTCCAAACAGCCGCTCTACAGCAGCATTGTCACTGTAGAGGCCTCGAAACCCAACGGGCAGCGCTATGACGGCGTCAACGAGAAGCTGTCCGACAGCCCTGGCATGGGCCGCTACCGTTCAGTCAACGGAGGGCCGGGAAGCCCAGATCTGGCCCGGCACTACAAGTCCAGCTCGCCACTGCCCACAGTGCAGCTTCACCCGCAGTCGCCGACAGCTGGAAAAAAGCACCAGGCAGTTCAGGACCTGCCCCCTGCCAATACCTTTGTTGGCACCGGAGATAACATTTCCCTTGGATCTGACCACTGCTCTGAATACAGCAGTCAAACTATCAACAAGTACAACAAACAGGTAAGAAGACACATTTCAGTGTTCTTTTGTCTCCCTTCACTACTCTTAAATGTCTTCTGCTTTTTCCTCTTAGTGTTCTCTCTCCCATAATGCTTTCTGACAGGGCTAGTCTCAGTAGTCTTGTTGCCTTTATGGTGCTAATGTGTGTCAAGTTAGCGGTATTGATCTGTTTTGGTTTGGAGTGCCATTCACATGTAATATTGAAAGGAAAGAGAAAGGGTTTAGATTAGCTCAGGAAAGGATACTGTTACAACTTAACCAAATGTCCGACTATTTTGGACTTTTATCTCAGCGTGTTAAGCTGCCTTTTCCGTCATGGGTGTCACAACTCTTAACCTTGGCAATATGTGTTAGAAAACTGTAGACAGCTCACATAAGGATTTGGTTTGCAGTTATTTTATCCCAGAGGGGCGCATGCATGGCAGGGGCTGGCTGCACTCCCCTCTGCCCTGCCCTCTGTCTGAGACAAGGCTACCTTTTCTTCTCATGCAAGGGAGGAAAAAAAATGAACAAAGGCAAAAGAAAAAGGGAAAAGGTAGATGCAACACAAATGTGGCTTTGTTAGGGCTCTGAGTCACTTTGAGAGAATCTACTTGACTAAGAACATCTGGCCCCGAGTCACATTAACATCACGGTGTGCTTCAAGGTCTGCATCAATTCATTGACCTCGCAGTGAAAACTGACACTTTTATATCAACTCCCATGTTGTGCTTCAGCTTCACATCCTCCGTCTTTTCTTTTCATCCATGTTTATAAATGTATGCCGTCTTGTACCTGCTGCTCTTTCTCTTCCACACGTATCCGCCCTCCACTCGTCTTTCCCCTTTCATGTTTCCTTTTTCTTTTGCCTTGCTTCCCCCCCCCCCCCTCTCCCCCCACCTTTAATTCTCTTCTTTCTTTCACAGCACAGACAGAACTTGTAGGTGACGCTATTAGATTTTTAAAGTTGAGGAAGTGTGCGCTTTTATGGACTCGGTCATTATATTTCTCTGGCTGCTTTTGCACTGTTAGGTGAAGCAACAGCGAGGAATCAAAGATAATACTTAATGAAGCCAGCTTATTTGCGTTTTCGTGAAAAAGAACACCATTGTATTTTTCCTTTTTTTTTCCTATGGAAGTCTAATGAATTATTGATCTTTCTTTTACTTTGTGTCAGCACTACTCCTTTTGAAATCGGTAGTGTTGCTCGCTTGCTTGCACTTTTTTATTTCCTGGTTTCCCCCTTCTCCTTTAGATATCTTTGTTCTTGCTTATATTCTTCCCCTTCCCCTCTAACTCTTCCTTGGACCTTTGTAGAACTCCCTTGCATGTCTTGCATCCACCTGTGCCGCCTCCCCCCCCCCGTAGCTCTTCCTCTCCCTCTATTTATTCCAGCCTCATCCACATCTTAGCCCGCACAGCCCAACTCCTTTTTTCCCCTACAGAGCTTTCTTTTTTAATCTTTACTGTCATCTCTCTATGCCCTTCTCTCCTTCCCCTCTGTATTTCTCCCCTTCAAATCATTTCAGCCCTCTTTTAACTTCTCTTCCTTCTCTTTCCCTGCTCTGTCTCTAACAGCCTCTAATATAGTGCATTCACTGAGCTGCTTCCCAGAGTGTGAGGAGTGCTGTTGTTTTCGGATGTCTCCTGCATAATTAAAAGGGCACTCTATTTGCTGCTGCGGCAGCGGCATGTATTGTGTGTCACTATGCTCCACTTATATAATTATTTATTTACTCTCTACATTAATGCACCGCTAACTTTTATGGACTGTGCATTTCTTACCATCCAGCATCTTGGAGGAGGAAAAACAACAACAATCTGCAGCGCATTTTTAAAATGTATTTCTTTATTTTTTGATTCACAGGTGCTTAATTTTGGAACCCAAATGGCATTAAAATGGTACAAAATGTGCTTAGTGCTCTACTGGGCAATAACATCTAAGATCACTGTGTCATATAGCTGGTTTATCATTGAATATACAACTTATAGCATGTGTTCAAATTTCCATTTATGCCCTCTGGGCTCAGTGAATACTTACTGTTGATGCATTCAGTTTGGGTCATAAGGACATAATTAAATGGCTACACAAGAGAGCTAACTGAAGAGAAGGTGTGTGCTCATGTGCTCCAATTATGGCATTAAACAGCCACCTCTGTATGAGATTAAGTAGTGAAGCGGTCACGCTCTTGATTTTAAGATCACTGCATCTAAAAATATTCTGTTGTCTGGCGAGTGCTTCTGAGGCTAAGGACATAATGAAACACTCTAGGAAACTCGTGCGCCTCGCTTATGGGAACAAGTTGTGCACAAAAAAAGTGTTAGAAAATGATAAGATCAAAGAATGCTGCTTTTTTTTTATCACGTTTCATACATTTTTAGACCTAAACTCATGTTCCTGAGCTAATTTAAATGTCAGATTGACCCTTTTTTCACATTTGGCCACAATTAGTTTCTTGTAACTCTCTTTCGGAACATTTGTCACCGTGCACGTGTTTTGTTACGCACACACATACACACAAAACCTTTCTTTCTGGCTTTTTTTATCCATCTGTGGGAAGAAATAGAGACGGGCGCAAGAATGACGGCCCTGTTAGCGGTATAGAGAATGGCCCCCACTGTTTCACAAGGGACTTGGGGTTGGGTGGAAAGACAGAGAGAAGGACAGCGAGAGAGGGAGAAAAGTGCTGACCACTGACTGTAATGTCGGAGGTATCGGGTTCCATCTTTCTCCCTTCTCGCTCTCCTAATCTTACAGTAACCGCACAGGCAACCTGCTCGGGCAGGTAACCAGGCAACTGAGGAAGTTTATCAGTGAGGCGAACCTTTCTTTTTAGCCCGACAGACATTTAAAGAGTCATTAAGTTGAGCTAACTGTGAGGGAGAAGCCAGCGTGTCACCCAGCTGCTGCTGAGTTTGAACAGGAGCAGCAGCAGACCTGACATTTCATCTCTTCCTGTCACTCCATTGATTGCAGCTTATGTCATTTGTAATTGTCTTTATTTTCTTCTTCTTCTTTTTTTTTTTTGCTATATGCGCACAACATTATGCGTGGTCTAACTGCTCCTTATATACGCACGGCCAAGCCATTCCATCCAAAGGCTGATGAGAAGCGCATTCACTTAACAGAACACTTAACTTTATTACTTTTGGCAGTAGCTTCTGTTCTGCGCAGCGGCAAAAAAATAATACCATCCAACCTTGTGAGGAATGAAATCACTTAGTCACTGAATTAGCACAAGCCATCAGCTTTTGTTTTATCATTACACTTCAAAGCGGCGCTCGTGCCCAGGTGGATCACTTTTAATCAGTAGTGAGCCACAGCAGCTTGTATTCTCTGCTCTTGCAGCGTAGCCCCTCAGGGCAGTCAAAGCCGCCGTCCAACCACTTACACCAGGTTATCTTGCCTCGGGGCTGATGCGGCAAGCATAACTGGACGCTGCCCTTAACCCGGCTTCCCCGGTGCTCGTCTCGTGCACTCCGGCCAGCTGTTCCTCCTGCACCTCTCCTGCACGAGCTGAATATGGCCGCGAAGCATCTGATTTGCATAGGGCAAACCCTCGCCCCTCTGCACTTATATAAGACAAACAGTATCGCCATGCAAATGGAGGTCACTTGGGTGGTGGTTGTAGCCAAAACATAGGATGCGATTGCCCTTCAGACTCTAAGACGTTCAGGAAACCAATATGGAAATGTAGCTTTTTGCCTACGGCATCATTTGTTTTAACTTAGGAAATGTAGCTGCCTAAACACCTGTAAAAACCCACAAGTGCACCAATTTAAACTGACAAAGGATCAGTTAGCCTCTATATTAATGCTTGCATTTAGGATCATGTAATCATGTCTCTGATTTCAGCCCACTGCGTGTGTTTTTTGTATTCTAAATACACATATACAGGCATCAAACTCTCATAAGTGGGAGCTAGTGACTCATTCAGCTCAGTAAGACAATTACTTGCTAAAAGGTTCTGCTGAGTCTGTCAGAACTTTAACAGGTTTAGTCATGCCCCAGTCTCCATCTAATTGTTGATTCAGGTCACTTATTTTGCTTTGTTATAATGTGAGCCAGACAGTTGCAAAATCAGGTAAGCAGATAGCTGGGCATGTGGCTGGTTGATATAATCAGATCAGATTTCGACTGAGCCAGATCATGAAAATTGATTGTTCAGATTTAACCGCGGGATATTATTATTTTAGAATTTGACATACATTATGAAAACAACCCATAATGCATTTGGGGATTGTGTATTTTTGGTTCTGTCAGATGACTGTTCTGCTTAATAAAAAAGAAAAAAAAAGGAAACTGAAGCATTAAATACATTGCTTTATTGCACAGCTCTACGTCCTTTCATTTAAAACCACTTAGAGTCGACCCTCACTGCTGGCTGTTCTACCTGCTGTTCTTTGCTCAGCTAGCATCCCACACTGTGATATGTAATTGCCTTTAGAGTGCTGCTATTCGAGATTTGGTAATCTTGTGTCCGTGCACTTCGGTCTAATGCTGCTTTGAAAAACTGGCACAAAACTAAGTTGGATTTTCTGATCCCATGGGATCAGAAAATCCAACTTTTGGTTGGATTTTCTTTTTGGTTGGATTTTCTTTTCTGGAAATCCCGTGTCTGCAGACACGGGATTTCCAAACGCACATCATTAGGACCCAGATTAAACATTTCTGGCCAACTGGCACCATTATCAAATTAGCAAAACTGGTAATGAAAACATTTCAGCTTCACAGAAATTTCCAACAGAATGCCAAAAATGGTGGGAAAAATGAATAATCTTGAAATCTTGTCTTTAGTAAGAAATAAGATAATGTGCAATGAGCTGGTTTGTTTAATGCCTCATTATTATTATTAGTGCTCGTCCTTTCTACTGCTGACTGTGTCTAATTTGATCAAAATTGTTTTGGATCTATTACGGCTTAATTCAATCTACGGCTGCTCGGGCTTTTGTTGTTTATGTTCCTAAAGGAAAATGGAGGGAGTAAGAGAGCTCAGTAATACTCATGAAACTGCAGCGGGCAGCATTTTCTGGTATAATGTGGTTTGGTGATTTGAATGCACTCGCTCTAAGGCAATTACTAATCTAAGGATTAGACTTACCTGATATATGGGCAGAAAATGGTGGCGACTGAGAGAAAAAGGCAGGGAGAGATTGCAACGGCTGGTTGCTACAGTGCCTGCTATATTACTCTGCGTAATATTTTAATACTGAGTGTGTTTTTTTCCTCCCCGCACCTCCTTTACTTATAGCACGAAAGCATTTCTTCATTTCTTTCCCCCTTCTTCTTCACCTCCCTCTTTTCTTTGCATATGGCAGCGAGCACATAAAAAATCGCAGCGCTTGCCATCACGGAGGGCAAAAAAGCTTCGACTCACCTGCAACGTTTGTCACGATAACATGGGGGGAGTGAAGTGAGGGAGGCGAGAAAAAAACAAAAAGACGAGAAATTTAAGCCGCGTGCCACCTTGATTGCTCTCCACGCTGCTGATTGTAAGTGGCAGTGTCGAGGATGCCACCTTCTCCTCGCCGCTTCTTTCAATTTGATGTCATCGAAAATGGAATTTCATTTCATACTCGGCAGCGATCACATTAGATAGGGCTTACCAGGATAAAGCCGATTCATATTTGCAGATTTGCTTTTCCTGTGGCACTATCAATCACCGCGCGCTCGCCATATTGCACACTTGTTTTTCACGGCAATTGTTCTGAGGAGTTTGTACAGTAAATTGACTTTTACAAGGCTCCCAAAGTTTATGATATGCTATGCTAGCCTCGTTGCTTTCCCCGTTACTGTCCCCTCGTATCGACTCCACAGGCCGGAGCTCAGCTAAATGAGAACAGCACTTAGCTCTACTGCTGTGCTGCTACACCCCCCCAGTAAGTTCCCTGTTGACAGGTTGGCTCACAACACAGATCAAAAAGTAAGAGGGGCTGTTTGTGAGACTAATAGGCAGAACAATAGCTTACTGTGACATTGCACCTCATCAAAATTGCAACAGCGTCTGGCAGGTACATAATAATGTGGGGGGGGAAAGGTCACAGGTCATTTGGTCTCTTGGTGTTGATTCAGTTCATTTTAGTGTATGAACAGGCGCTTCCCTTTGCTCCCACAACCACCTGTCGGGGAGGGGTGGTGATTTAAAACCCCATCCAGCATCAGCCATGTTGTCACATGTGGCCTTCATGAAAATGAGAATAAGAGCCGTGAAAGCCAGACACGCCCATCCATAATTTACCCCTAAGTGCCACCCTTTGCCACCGGCAGGCAACTGTAAAGCTCCTCAGGGCAAAAGTGAACTTGTTTATTAAGCTGACAGGTGGAGAAAAAGAGGCTTTAACTGGCATGCGGTCTCCCAGCTGGGCAGAGGAAGGATGCTGGACTTAGTAAGACAATGTGTGTGCGTGTCTGTGTGTGTGTGCGTGTGTATGTATCTCATGGTGTCGACAGGGGGAAAGTTGACAAGTTCAAAGATGTAATTGGACCGTATTTAATAAGTAGAGCGTTCATTCTGGATTCAGTTTTTTGTTGTTTTTTTGGTTTTTGCACCTGTTCTGTCTTTCTTCCCACATTTTTAAAAGTCCTTTTTTCGTGTTGAAAATCTGTTGAAATATTAAGATGGACAGAGACCTCCTGACTGCATAAGACAAAGTAAGAATTGTCCGCGATAAATAATGCATCCAAAGGCTTTGTTGTTGTTTTTTTTTCCTTTTCTTTTCTTTCCAAAGGATTTGCCTTTTTATTAACAGGCTGCAGTCATGCATATTTACTAAGCAGCAGACTATAATGGATATGACTTGACTTGGGTAGGGGAGGAATAGGACAGCTTGACTGCTTCTATTAGCCCTGTTTTGGTGCGGCTCCCACCATGTGGCCCCCAAATGAGATTATATGTGTATGAAACAGGAGGCAGAGCACTCACCGACCATCCATCAAAGCCTGGGGGGACCTGTGTGAAAGTTTGTGCATGTGTACTCAGTGGGTTCGCTCACTGTGTTGATGCATGTGTGCATTTGTTAGGGTGTGATAAAGTGTGTGGGTGTACAGTATGCACGTGTGTGTGTGTGTGTGTGTGTGTGTTTATGCATCCTGCGAGGACTGGAGAAGAGAGCAAACGGGGGCCTCCGCAGTTCAGCCTCTCCATCATCCTGCACGCCAGGCACACGCGTAGCGACATGCCTGAGAGGGTTTCAATATCCTGTGTATGTGTGTTTGTGTGCCTGCGAAGCTGTGTTTACCCAAGGAATGCAGTTCATTATATTTGTATGTGTGTCTGGTTATTACATATACTCTCTACACACATGCGTAAAGAAGCAGATGGAGAATGAAGGCGGGGGCAATACTTTATCTACACCTTTTAAAAATCCACAACAAGCTCCAGCAGTCCGGGTGTTGATAGCGCGCCTTTTTTCGTGGCTCTCAGCAATCACAAGTGCAAAGGACTTGGAACTTCTTCGCCCCGGCTGAGCTAATTATTGCAACGCCAGCGCGTATATATTTACCCTTTTCAGCTTAAACGTTCGCAGTTCCACGTATATTAAGTCCTGCAGATATGCTTGGAGGAAAGAAAAAAAAAAAGCTGAAATATTCATTAGCAAAGTACTGGCAGGGGCAGCAGAAGCCCCTGTATCGATGGGACCTTACCTGGCAGAGAGCAGGCTATTAGCCAGGCCCGATAAATCTTGTCAGAGGCTGGAAGAATCTGCCTGCCTGCTGAAGAATGAAGGTCACGGGGCAGCTGGAGTTACGACCGGCCTCGCGAGGTAGCTGCTACCAAATCAGCTGAAATATGAAGTACAGCTAGTCTTCTTTTCTTTTTTTTGAAAAAGCAAATTTTTCAATTTGCCTCTTTCTTGGTGTACAGTTCCCTCTGATAGCTTCTTTCTCTGTGCTGCATAGAGCTATGTGAATAAGTGCTTCCTACGTGCATTTAAAAAAAATCTCGTCTTTGTACTCGTGTTATCATGAAGTAGAAGCATTGACAGCAATTTGAGACCAATCCAGTTTTTGTTCTGTGGCATCAGTAGTGTATGATTTCATAATCAGTATTTATTTATTTATTTTTTTAGAATTGAAGCAATTATTCAGTTGTTATGGACAGAAAATCAAGCATAACAGACAACCACAGTTTCAGTCTCGTGGCAGCGTAGGGTCTCTAACTTACATTATAAAGCACTTTGAGGGGACTGTGGTGATTTGACGCTATATAAATGAAACTGTATTGAATAGAATCTTGCATGTTCCTGTTAAAACGGAGTTTTTCCTTCCCACTGTTGCCAAGTGCTTGCTCATAGGGGTCATCTGTTGGGGTTTTCTCTGTATTATTGTAGCGTCTTTACCTTACAATATAAAGCACCTCACATACCGACTTTTGTGATTTGGCGCATGTAAAAAAAGATGAACTAAAAGCATTTTTCTAATAATATCTTTTAGTTTTAGAACTTTGTTTGAGAAAAATGAGAAAAATCAGTCTGAAGAAGTTAATTTGGGCTTTTGGGAAATGACTAGGCTTCACTAGATCAATAATAATCAAAATACAATCTGTTGCGCCTTAGTTACCATTGGAGTAATGGGTCTGCGATTCAAATATGTGTTCATAACTTTCGTGATGATACAGCGCTTCTGTGGTAGATTTTGCTGATTAAAAAGAAAAGAAAAGAAAAAGATGTCTTGACTAAAAAGCAGTTAAAGTTTTTGCACAGCTCTGTATCATCCTTCAAGAATAAACGGCACTGTATATAGTCTGACACCAGCCCTTGTGCGTTGTGTGTATATACTTCCTCGACCGGCGCTGTTGGAAACTGCAATATAAAGCAAAGACGACTGGCTTTAGTCAGACAAATTCTACTGTGGATTGAGGAGCTCCAGACATTTAATATGGTTTCATGTATTGATTTGCGGCACCTTGCCCTATAGCCTGTTTATTATCTTGCTTTGGTTTCACCTTTTACTATTTTTCTGACAGAATCTCAGGAGATTGAGTCCTCCCAGTTATTTCTCCTCCGCTCTTACCGGCAACAAAGTTCTTGATAGCGACTACACATTAGTCTCTCTCTCAAACTTTGCACTGGGCAAACAACTGGCCTGCTGTTTAGGTTCGCCGATGAGTGGGCGACCCCAGGTGCTTGAATAATAAGAACGTGTTCTGAGCTGTGGCTTTTGCTCAGTTTTCTTCGATTATGGAGGAGAGACAAACGGGGGGTTGTAATCAAGACTGAAAGACTGGCCTTTGACAAGGTTCATTTACTCTTTGAGTTGTTCCAGTGCAACACTTGGGACACAAAAGCTAATTTTAAATTACAGAGTGGATTCAGTGGTGAGAAGTGCCTTGAGGGGGAGCCGGTCCACAGAGTCAGGGTGGGGGGAAATAAGGGAATGTTGTTACATTTGTTGCCATTCGGGTCGAGGTTGATGAGGTCTGGGATTGGGGAGAAAGGCGAGGAAATCAATCAAACTGACATGTCCGGGGCAGCGAGATTATTAGAATAATGGTAAACAAAGCAGCTTAAACATGACTGGGTTTTTCCTGTTTTTTGTTTTTTTTGTGCCTCAACTTTATTCCTCACCCAGCATTTGCTTATTAAGCTTCACTTTACGTCAGATTCATCACTTTTAATCTGCATGTAATGATATATTAATAACAGTCTTCAGTGGAAGGAGGCAAACTGCTGTGAGCGTAAGTGTATAAAGGAAGCCTATCACACAGTGAAGGGCTCTTATGAACTGGTGACGTGAGGGGAGCTCAAAGTGACATCGACAAGCGGCAAAGTGCCTACACGGGTGACATTTACAAGTGCGTCGCGGAGATCCCCAGCTGGACTTAGAGGGAAGATTGTTACTTTCTGTTTAATCACCATCAGAATTCTGCGGGTGCTGCATCAAATGTTTGAGTAGCGCAGATTACTCTCCCCCGTGAAGCCAATTGCGGGCAATCGTTTGATGTCTACGCAAATGTGCTTAACATGCATAACCGTTCCTGCCTCCCTTCCCTTCCTCTGCACATTTGAAAGATTTACGTCGGGGTGTGAGCATGTGTGTGTGCCTACACTTTAAAGTCTCTTTGAATAAGCTTTTCTTTGCAGAAGCAGCCTCTTCTTCTCTGTGAATTGGGGACATGACATGACAATTGGAGACCTTGTAATTTATGTTTAAAAATGCCAGCATTATCCGTGCCAGCGTGATTTTGTTTGAACACGAAGGCACACTGGCTAGGGTCCTCAGTCGCTGTTTAAAACCTTATGCCTGTGTTTGCGCAGGAATCCTTGGTGGGCTATCCATTGTTACTATGGCAATATACCTCCGCCGCACTCTTCCCCCACCCACTGCAACTTCTCCCGTGGCCATATGCCTGGAGTTTTTTAAAAGGTTTTCACTGCTCTCTCATCTCGCTTGTACCCGGTAATTCAGACCCACCAGTGCCAAAAGCTGAGCTCAGGGGCAACGTCCTGCTTAAAAAAAAGTCACGGTATTTTAACAGCTTTGGCCCGAAGTTGGATGAGGCGTGGGAACGTCATGTTCCGCTAAACTGTTTTGATAAAGCCATCTGGGCAAGCGGGGAGCATTTCAAAGATGAAGGTCCCTGAACACTAAATTGGCAGCAGTTTGCTTTACTACAGTGGGCTCATCTCTTCTCTGTGTCACATCTCCTTAGGGAACCTTTGGGATTTACTGCCCTTCCCACTTTGAGTTCTTGATTCATGAGATCAAATTAGACAGTGAGAGAACATCAGTGGTTGCACAATGCTTTGCTCTTTAACTCAAGGCCAGTATTTTGGCAAAGCCTCAAATGCGCTCTACTTGCTGGTTAACCATTTCCTACATCTATTTCTGCTCGAAATGTGTGAATCATAATATGAAACTGCTACAGAGAGATTTGAAATACTAGGAGGGACCACTATAGCCAAAAGATGATCGTGAATTCCATCTGCAGTAAATTATACTGGGTGGTATGGCTCTGTTCATGAACTCCGCACATGCAAACTTGCATACTTGGAAAGACCCATCTCACATTTCCATGAGCGTACGTGGAAAGACAGAACCAGGTAGAGCAGCGGTAAAAACAGAGCAGGTATCAGTGACAACAGATGTGCCATTGATTCATTCAGACGCAGCATTAAGCCTAGATTACACTTATCCGCTAGGGTACGCTTTGGTCCGATTGATGTAAATTTCATCAGGGTCTGTGCACACATCACTATACCTATCTTAGTCGTCCACGGTTGCTTTACATTACACTGAACCGACTGCACATGCACCTCAGGCGAAGACCTCAAGTGGACTTTGAAGACGTATAACAGGAATAACAGTCTCCAGAGTTTATTCGGGTCTTGTAGGAGGGTTACAAGGCAGCTTGCAGTTGTGCAGCAATTGTGGGGAAGTTTAAACAACTTAAATAGTTTGCCTTATGTGAGACTGGATAATTTTATGTTTAAAAGGGTAATAGCTGAGGCACCAGCCAATATGGACTGGCCCTGGGATCAGCTGACCTACTGGGATTGCCTGAGCTTAATTTTGTGGCTCAGTTATAAGCACTGTTACAAGTTACAAGAAGAGAGAAAAAATATGCTTGATGTGGCTAAACAACAGCAGTTCCAGCCCTTTTGAGACAAGAAATGCTTCGCAAGGTCGAGCCTATTATTGATGGGACGTATTGAAATCTTGTGTTTTTTAAACATTCCACGCAATCTCGTCATGAATCAAGAGATGAAACAAGTTGTCTGTATTTTATTCCATATCTGAGGAGAATGACGACGGAATAGCAATTAATCCAGTGAATGATGGCTGAATAGCAATGAATTCATTCAGGGAGATTAAAGGAACTGGTGTTAAGGATCAAAAAGAAGGAATGGTGAATGCATACAGTGAATGCCTAAGGACTAGAGCGAATGACTAAGTGTGCGTGTGTGTGTGTCCATGTGGTTGTGTTTGTGTACGTAGAGTGAAAGGCAGTAAATCACCCTATCATAACAAGAGGTACACAGGAAGCTCATCAGCCCACAGCTTAAAACCAGAAGCAAGAATAACAGGAGTGAACTCCAGAAGTTGTGTGTTTGTGCAACTGTGCGTGCATGTCTGTATTTGTGTGTGAGTGTGTGTGAATCTAGCTGGAGAGTATCTCTTCACCGTAATGACTCTCAGCAAGCATGCAGCCTAATGAAGTGGGACTTTGCCTGTGTGACGACATGAATGCGCCTGATTGGGAAGTTGCTGCGAAATTGCTCCCAAAGACTACCTGCAGTGTTTGAACACGTTCGCTCCATGTTTTACGCTTGGTGATGATAAACACTCACCTTTGTTTTGTCAAATCTTGCAGTTCCACTACCATTTCATCTTACGCATCTAATCCTGTAAGGAGGTGCTGTATTTCAGTCTCCATAAGACATTGCTAGTGTGCAGAGGCAACTTGAAGAATTCTCTTACAATAATAATATCCCTCCTCCTCGTTCTAGAAAAGCTATAGCTGCCTTTAGGAACACACATTGGCTCCTGTATGATTACTGGCCTCTGCGCCTCTGCAGACTTGGTGTCAAAGCTCATAATGAGCGCTGTGGGCAGTGAGCGCCGGGTTCCTCAGTGCGTGATAAAACGAGGGGAAAAGAAGGTGTCTGTGCATGTTTGTCAGACGTGAGCAACGCTAACACAAGCTGCATTTTACCTGTTCCACCTGCAGCAGCGGCCTGATCTGCTTTGCCTGCTTAGCATGTATCTCACTCCAGGCAAGGCTGCGTGAGAGGCTCAGCTGTTTTTATTAACATCCAGGAGGTATAAAAAGGTTGACGAGGAAGACAACCAGGTAAAAAAAAAAAAAAAGAAAAAAAAAAAGAAACAAGCTCCACTTCATAAACTGCAGCTGATGGAACTGACTAGGCAATGTGTACAGTTTCTTATATATTGCCTCAGCCATCGTGGCTTATTTATACCGCTCATACTTTCAGGCGTTTGTGTGATTTTTCAGCTCTGACTCAAATACGCCGCACGGATATTGTGTGCTGTCAAAACGCAAATGGAATGGCGGCGAAAAACCCACCGCACCCCCCCTGAAAAAAAACACACGCACCCTGTGTCCCTCCCACAATAAGGTTTGATCCGAGGGTGGATGGATTGTGTGAGGAAATGGACGCCGCCGCCGCTGCCTCACGTGTTTGCCGTGCACAGGCACAATGACAACAACAGTTGCGACAGCACTAGGAGGAGGCCCCTTTTGTACAGCACGAGCTGATACACCGAAAGGGAGTGACAGGTTTGAAAAATTGGCAAACAGTGTTTGCTGGAAGGCTTCCTTGGGGCTTGGGTACCTTTTGAAATCATGTGCGAATGCAGAGGAGTGTGAATGAAAAATAGCTGTGTGATCCTGCCATGTTGCTTCTGTCAAGAACGCGTGATTTTCTATCTTTCTTTCCCTCTCTCACTCCTTCTCCCTCCTTCCCTCCCACAGCTTGCTGTCATCCTCATCTGCCCCTCAAAGCTCACCTCTTTTTCTTCTTCTCCCTTTTCCCCTCTCTCTCTCCGTTTCTCATCATCTCTGTTTTAACGCTCCCATTCTCTTACCAACATGCCCTCCTCCGTCTCTCCTATGTGTTTTTGCTTTTCTCTCGTTCTCACACCCCCCCAACAATCCCCCCCCCCCACGCCCCTGCCCCCCCTCCCTCTGTTCTTCCAGCTTAGCGGACGTGGTTATTTAAGGCTTAGAATCCATAAAACCCGCCTTAGGTGTGTTTGCTTTTGTTACTTTCCCAAAATGGTGCAGTGACTGCCACATTGTTTGCTGTTGATCCTCATTCAGCCACTGCCTGTTAAGAGGAGAGCTTCATGTGGTTTAGCGGTGACTCGCGGCCTTGATGGGGCCCTCCCGTCAGTAGGTTTTAGGTAGCGTACATTCTACCTGCCCCTCACCCTTTTTTTCTTTGCAGCAGGGCTGTAAATGTAAGTTATGATTACTACCTGTGTGCAATACTGCAAATTTCAGTATCGAGCCGATACCAAGTAAATACTGGGCTAATATTCCCGATATCGATAGCAATACTGATACTTTATAAAGGCAGGTTAAGTAGAGGAGAGAAGTGTTCATAATTCCTCAAGTTAATCATCATCAATTTGCTCATTCTGAACACATTTTAATGAGCACGAAAACAGATTTTTTCTTTACTTTACACAATAATTACATCTTTCAGATTTTTCAAGACCTGTCTCTAAGGTGCAACTTCTGTTTTTTAAATGTGTTATAGGCGATAATTAAAACATTTAACCGTCAACACAGTAAGGTTCACACATTTTTCATAGTTCATCTTTGAGGTATATTTTTTCATTTCCAGTTCAGTGGGCTGAATATATTTGAATATATATTATATATTTGTCTCTGTGTACGTAGTCTACATGTACTCTGGATTAATGTTGAAGTCTGACTGCATGAGAAGAGTGTTGTCTGCACCGATGTGTCTCCTTTCTTGATGAACGGGTTCAGTATACTGAACTTAGAGGACAGAATCAAGTCTAGTATCAATCCGATACCAATACCAGCATTTGTATCGATACTAGCATGATTTGTATCGATATGCTCAACTTTACTGAAAACCATAAATGCAATGCCGAGACTAGCAGAAGCCCAACCAGTACAGCAGCATACTCAGCTCCAGACCCATGTGTACGAAACAATTAGTTAATCTCCCCATCTGCAACAGCAAGATTTTTCTTCACCCCCTCTCCTTCGCTGCAACTCAGACCGAAAACAGTCACAGCGTGATTCTTCCTGCACAACATCTGTCCCAGATTGCTCTACCCTTCCTAATTAAACCCTGTTTACCTCAACAGTCTTAAAGCAGACTACTGACTAATTATTAGGCACAAGCTCCTCAAAGCCGTGTTTAAATTTCACAAGCTGATGAGGGTGCTGCTTGTTGGAGCTGGTGAGTGAGCATTAGAAAAAGAGAGCGAGACAGGAACAAGAGCCTTTCCCCTTGAGCGTCCCCTTCTTCGTGTCGTCGCCTGGCATTGCTCTTTCACACCAAAAAAACTTTAATTAATGCTCTGAACAGTTGTTAAACATTGTTTTGGTATATTCAATGGACGAGACTATAAAAGAGTAGAGAAAAGGGGAAATGGAACTTGCGGCAATTTCCAGTCATACATTTTTAATGTTTATTTCACGGTTTCTTAATTAAGTCCATGCATCAGAAAAGCCCCAGTATCAGAAGGGAGTTCAGGGGTTGGGTTAGCTGACAAATTTATAATGCGTTTATTTTCACGACAAGGCCCATGAGGGATTTTAATAGATATATATATTTTTTTCAAGTGGAGTTACACATTTGCCCTTTTGGTGGAAGGACTGGTGGCCCTGGTTAGTTTGATTTCTACTCGGGAAGCTGTGGATACGCCGCAACACATCTTTTCACATGTGAAAATATATTGGATGGTTATCTGAAGCATCAGCACAGAAAGATATATTTTAATGATTTTTCGGCCTGGTTTTACAGACTCTTTAAAAACACCCACAACTCCACAGCTTCTCTATCTTGTGCCTCTCTCTCTTGCTCACACACACACACACACACACACACACACACACACACACACACACACACACACACACACAGAGTTATCCTGGGCGGCAGCCTGATTCAATTAGTAGGAGGTGAGGAGCAGAGAGATGAGGGTCACTCTCGCCTGTTCCAGCCCGAATGGAGATGCTTCCTGGGAGACCCAGTTTGTCTCTAAATTTGGCTGCTCCTGGGTCATTGTTTCATCACAGCCCCAGAATGGTTCCCCGGGCTCCCCGTGACTCTATAAGTCTATCTATACGTCTATAATGTATATTTCAATTTAAAAGCGCCTGCTCCCTTGCTGATTTTGTTTTCTTCCAGTGTTCCCTGTGTCACTGGAGTGAAAACCCTACACCCCTCGAAGCTATTGGGAGATGCTTTGTTTGTTTTTCTCTCCATACACGAGTAAAGCAATGAAGCTGGAATTTACATTTACCAGCAGCGTAAGTACATGCGTATTACTACACTGACATTTTATTTCAAGGCCAGGATTTTCCCTGAAGGCTTTATTTAAAAAAAAAATACAAAATTAAAGCTGGTGGAAAAAGTAATATATACAACTTCTATAAAATCACTTATCACCTATCCCCGAAAATATAATGATAACTAGCCATGCTAGTGCTCCTGTGTTATTGAAGATTTTTAAATGAGCATTCATAACAAGAAAAGTATTAGATATAGATTTCCTGTAATGGCAGTTACTGACAACGGCTGGCCCTCCCATCAAGGTGTAATGGACAGAGGGATCAATGATGAATAAACAGAAGGCCTCAGTATTAGAAAGCTACTCAAACAAGCAGCAGTTCCAATCTCTGATCAGAGTCCCATCAGACCGCTGAGCCAAGAGGTTCAGCGGTCTGATAGGATGCAGAGAAAAAAATAAAAATTCTTCCATGCGAACCAGTCCATTACATGTATAAATAGCACTTCAGTGCGAGCTCACAAAGCATAAAACTCTGTGGCTGCTTGTGTTCACACATTATTGAGGTCTTTTACTTTGCCTTGTTTGTCCACAATGAAAGATTTCTAACCTTTTAGAGCGAAGGCCTCGAAAAGTCTTTCTGGTAGTGTTGATTTTTATGAGAGGCGGTGGATTTCATTAGTGATAAAAAAGGCCAGAAACGTCTCTCCAGCAGAGCCAGCTGTATGTCTTACCGTAGTTTCACGTGGATTATCAGTTGCTGTAACTGAGCAGGTAGAGCAGGTCATCTACTAATCTGAAAGTCGGTGGTCAATCCCTGGCTGCTCCAGTCTGCGTGCCAAATATCCTTGGGCTAATCCCAAGTTGCTCTCTGATGCATCCATCGGAGTGTGTCTGATATGTGAATGTTAGATAGAAAGCACTTAATGGGTGAATGAGGCATGTATAAAGCTCTTTGATTGCTCAGGTAGAGTGGAACCAGCAAATTAGCATTAATCAGCATTAAAATGATCTCCTTAATATTATGTAGATTTCCCTCATGTCGCTGACCTATCGAGGCGCGGAAACAGGACATGTGGTGGTGTTGCGGGGCGGCCAGTAACAGAGCCTTTGGGTTGGGGATCCAATCCAATACAAAAACCCCGCAGTCTTCAGTGGAGTGGGTGGTACCTGTGGAAGTAGCGCGCAACCGAATACCAGAACCGAAGGTTTCCCAGTTAAACTTTACCTTAAAAAAAAGTTAATCCCCTCACCTGCCAGTGATTTTAATGTTGTGACTGATCTGTGTAGCTGTGCTGATACAGTATGCAGAGCGAGGAGATCATCTAAAGACATCAAAGGCACAAAGCAAGAAAGGGGGCTAGCTGTGGGGTGCCTATATTACAGATAATGATGGACAAGGAAGGAAATATTTATGCATCTCGAAAAAAGATCAGCCTAGAAAATTGCATTTATTTATAAAAGAAGTGGTGGAAATATAATGTTTTCCCTCCCTTGAGGCTTAATTTGACTTTATTTTTAAATATTCAGTGTATTAAGAAAATATTATAAAAAAAGAAATCATGTTTTCCTCCTTCAAGCTCAGTAATTTTTTTTCTCCAGCCCTGGGTTGGTGTCACCTCTGCGGAGAGAGTGATATGTATCAAAGTGCAAATACAAAGGCACTTTTGAACACTTACAGAAGCTATCCAGGTCTTTTTGGCCTGTTCGGGATGAACAAAACGAAACTCCAAGGCATCAACAGCACCCGCAGGATTTAATGTCTCATCCTCTCCACAGCCGTGTCTACATGTATTAATAGCAAATCTTACAGGTTTCGAGGATACGGGCGTGAGTCTCCCAGAGTTAACATTGTCTGAAGTCGAGTGAGTTCTGGCACTCGTCTCTGAATCAAATTGTGTGTGAGGCATCTTCCCCTCAGGGGAGAAAGGGAAGATGTGAAGAAGCAAGGAGCTCAACAAAAACAAGTCTTTCTTGTTTTTTTTATTCCACTCAGTGATCGCTAATTACAGACTGACAAGGCTCTTGTTAAAACAGTATAAAAGGTGTGTGTGTGTGGTGGTGGGGGGATAAAGACATGAAGAAAACATTAAATACCCAGCGTAATTACATTTATTGTGGCACGCCGGATGGAACACACTCCTCTTATTCTCCAGAGACTCCCATGTGCTCGTGGAGGGAAATGAATCTGTTTCATTTTAATTAAATAAACACAGATATCTGATAATTTACAGTAGGTGACGGCTTGTGTCAAAGTTAAGAAGGTTTTCTAAGAGTTTTGGAATGATTTCTACACTCCGTTGAATACCTCAAAGGACCACCGTTGAATACCTGGCTCCTTTCCTGCTGACAGAAGTTGTCGCCAAGGCCAACTGTTCCCCTAACTAGTCTAAGCTCTTTGCCAAGTTTTCCTCACATTTCCTTACTTCACTTACACGCCCAGATCATAAACTTCAACTCACCTGGTTTAACTGAACAGGAAGCGGGCGACTTAGATCTTAGTACATGCCTCTATTCGCACCATAATAGTATTGCAACAACTGTAGTGCAGTTTGGATTAGTAGTAATTCTTAGATGAAAGGGCGCATGGCTTAGAAAAGCCATCTCGTGCCAAGTTTAACATGAAAACATTGCGGTTTTTCTTGAAGTCATTTCTTGGTTTTTTTTTGGCTTGCTTTTGTGTTGCAGTGGGCGTGTCCATCCTGTGCTGTCACGTTGGAATGTAACAGTAGCTTCTGCCTGTCATTTACTCTTCAGGCATCCACGTGGTTTGTTCTGGTTTTTCCTGTTCGGTCTCCGTTCGCGTGCATCTCTTTCGTATGCCTCGCTTCCGTCGCTGTGGCACGTAGTTACAAAAGTGTTTATTTCCTGACTGCAACAAGGTCACAGCACTCTGCAAGGTTATTCCACGTCAGGGCTCCAGTACTTCTAATGTCTTAGGGATCGGCAGAGAGTTGAAAGATGTAGATGTGGAACAGGCAGGGTGCTTATATCATAGTGATTTTTTTTTTTAATTCAAGACATTTCCTTAGCCTTTGTAAAGGTTGCCTCAAAAGCGGTACAGTCAGAGAAGTATGAGCCACAGGTAAATGATGGTGCTGCATATTTTAGGAGAAGGAAGATTAGGCCGAGCAAATCAAAGAGATTTTCCCATTTGGAGGTGCTGATATCTGACCATTACAAAATCAATAAACAACTTAGAGATTTCCACAAAGAAGACTTTAATATGCTCTTTCTTCAAATTACCACCTTTAGTGTAATAGTTACCTTGCTTTTACTTTTAATACTTTCTATGCACAAGCGCAACAGTACTTCCCTCACATTTATACTCCAGAAGATGGGAAAGGACTTCTGCGATTTCTTTGAGACCACCACGACACCTGCCTACCTGCCTCTTTCTTTCTTTTTTTTTTTGTTTTCTGAGATTTATGTGATCCTACAAGGAAATGTTGGATTCTGTGTACAGTAATAATTCATCTCATGTCTCAAGCTCACAGGAGCACTGTCTGTTGCTCACGTTTCAAGCCCCTCTGCATCATTAAAATGCCTCTGGCAACGCACTCCTCGTGTAAGCTGTTTCTTGTCTCACACTTACTATCCAACATCTCATTTTGGCAGTGCGTAGTTGGATCACCTCAGAAAAGTCCAAATAAGGTGTTTTCTTGCAGAAACACCTTTTTTTTTCTCCTCCTTCTCGCTTTCCACTCCCGCTCTTGCGGCCCCTCATTTTTCTAAATCAGCATGCTCTATTAAAACAACGCCAAACAAGGAGCTGTAAGCAAGGAAACAAGCTTAGAAAATTCATTAGTCAGGGCGTTGTTTTTGCAAATTAAACATTAACTTTTCTTTCTTCTTCTTTTTTTTTCTCTTCTTCTTCTTCTTCTTCCCGGCACCTCGCATGAGACACGGTTGCCTGAGTGTTGTTTGTAGCTGTTTCATTCGCCTGGGATAATGAGAAAATTCTGCATATCAATATTAGCCAAATAAATCTCATATCCATACTAGGATGAGGCTGGGTAATTTGAATTTATACCAAGGGATTTACAGTCATTCTGTGTTTTCTGAAATAGGAGGTGGAAAAAAAAAGTGGTTTACAAACTCTTTTTGCTCCCTGTCAGCCCGTGTCGGTTTGATAAATGAGCGATGTTAAGCTTTTTTTAGTCGATCTCGGAGAAAGTAAGGAAGGTGGCGTGTGCCTAATCACGATGTGATGCACAAGGCTTAAAGATTGGTAGAGGGCCCCAGTCTGTCTATCTGTGCGCCTAGATAGGTCTCACTGGAGGAAAGCTACTGTAGCAAGTAGGGTTTTGCAATCTAGCAACTCTTCTTAGTCTGACTGCAGAACCAGGAAATGTAAAGGAAAGGGTGAGTTTAAGGCCTGATTCAGACTTCTGTGGTGAATCTTTGTTGAGCCCACAGCATAACCAATGGAAGTGGCTGATGTCATTGCCAACTTTTACGCTTGTCTCTGGTGCATTATGTCTTAATTCACTTTTATTTTCAGTTTTAATTATATAGTACCAAATCACAACAGCAGTCACCGCAAGGTGTCTTGTATTGTAAGGTAAAGACCCTAGAATGATATGCCAGCCAATGCTGTGCCAGCCAATAGGAACAGATAAAATTCTTTTTGTTGTGGTCAGTTTTTTACAAAAAATGTTGCCACTTCTTTGTACATTCCCTCAAACCCATTTCAATAGTTTCCCCCTCCAGAAATTTGCTGAGATTTGTGGGTGCTTATAGTAATACTATTGAGATACTGAGGTGATAATATCAGTGATGTACTCAGCAACTGCAGCAAAAAAATTAGCCATGCATAGGATGAACATGCACTATCGCAATAGCTGCGGTTTGCGATGACCCAACGTGTAGTTAGATTTCTTTGGCGGCGCACATCAGGTTTCAGGGTTTCAGAGGGGTTTGCGGTCAACGCCGTTGATTTCTCACTGAAGCATAAATCCCTGGTCTTGCTAAGAATTGAAGACTGGAAACCAGAAGACTTCACTGATAACGAAGAATAAA
This sequence comes from Rhamphochromis sp. 'chilingali', assembly GCF_963969265.1. NCBI lineage: Eukaryota > Metazoa > Chordata > Actinopteri > Cichliformes > Cichlidae > Rhamphochromis > Rhamphochromis sp. 'chilingali'. The sequence goes on along the minus strand of NC_137929.1, from coordinate 33,994,933 downwards.
ATCAGTAAATATACAAAATAAGTCAGCAACGCACAACAATCAAGTAATGTGTAACAAAACTTGCTGGGTTTACTAGACAATGAAAAGATGTACTTTGATGTGACTGATGTTAACTTTTACTACAACATGCAGGATAATTTGCAGATCCTATAATAGTCCATTAGACATTAATATAGATTGGTCTTTAACGAAGAATTTAAAAGATGTGAGACAAACAGCTGTAAATCCTGCATTTATGATGTATCACTGTGCACACTGTACTAGCAAAGTGTGTGGATATATGTCTGCAAACACACATTAAACTTTATCTTTCCCTAATGGTGTTTATATGACCTACAAACCTGGCCAAGTACCATTAGGTCAGAGTGTGCCACCAGCCTGGCTCTTTCTAGCAAACACATAAATTCGAGTACGTCAGTCGGTCGAGTCTCATTTTCACTTCATTACTGGAGGTAACCGAATGCATTAATTTAGCTCTGCATGCGGAAAATGTGTTAGCCTCAGCATTTTCATCCACGGAAGGCCTTTTAATGAGAGCTGTTTTTATACTACAATGCATTATTCAATTAGAAGGATGAGTAAAGAAAGGCCCGCTGTAAAAGTCTCTGGCACGGGGTACTGGCCAGACAGATCTGGGACCTCATTGAGACGACTGGAAAGAGAAGGCAGAGATGGTGAGATGGAGTAATGAAAAACATTCAGTCTCAGTCAGATTATTAACATGAACCAAAATACACACTCACGCTACCATAGCTTTGCTGGTGGTAGCGTCACTAACCAGCAAGCGAAAGCAGAATGATGATAAAATATTTTAGCTTGATCGGCGTGGTACATATAGCACTGAGAGCTATTGTTGAGTTGCACATTTCTTCGATGTTCTTGCTTCTTTGGAATATTAGGCCAACTATTTAGCACTTTAGATCAAGTTCTTTGAGAAAATTGGAAACTGAGTCTGTTCAGGATATGTTTTCCGCAGAAAGCAAAGGCACGTCTTGAGCTTGAGGAAAATGGTGCCTTTATGTTTCCATGTGTCCCAAGCCAAGTTTGCCTTGTGTGGTGTCAGGGGCCCATTAAAAAACAAGCAGGTGCACAAACATACTGTAGCTGCGTCGAACAACACTTGTCAATGGTTCCTTCTCACTCAGGCAGTGAGCCCAGTTTCTCAGGGTCCCTGAACAAAATGAGCGCTGATTGAGCCTGATGTTTTCAAAATGCTTCGCTGCTTTTCCCCTTTCTGCGCTCACACCGACACGCATGCTCGCATGTGGGCGCAGGCAAATAGCCGGAGTTGTGTTGAGAGTAACACGCAGCTGAAAACGAGTTGAGATATCGCCTCGAAATAGCAACTGCCAGATGATGTCTGCTCAGAGATTTCTCTTCCAAACAATAACCTGGAATCGGAGAGGCAAAAGCTGGGACACAGTCTCACTCAGCGGCCAAAGCGGGATAAGAATACAAATGCCCGTTTTGTATGTGGGAGAGAAAGCGAGGCAGGCTGGGATTGCACACAAAGTCCCTCAAATCCTCAGAGGCGCTAGGGGCCATCATGTGCCGAGCGGTAAATTGATCGTGACATAGCTCTGTGGAAAAAAAGGAACCGAGAACGTACGAGCATGTCAAAGCCACAAAAGATGAGGCAGTGGATGCAGGGCCAGAGAGAAAGGGAACACACACCGACCGCATCATTTAAACATCTTCGCTGGAAAGCGGCGCTGCTGCGTCTTTATGTCGACGTACCTGTGCGCCCGATATAGTAGGATGCCACTTTACCCCATGCACAGAGAAAAATCAGTCCTCAGAGATGGTTATGTTGACATTTCGCTTCAACTTACAGTTAAATTTAAGTTTACAGGCTTTGAAAATATAGAAGTTGAGCAAGAAAAAATATGGATGGTTTCAGAGTATATTCAGTGTTAAACAAGCCCTTCCTTTGAAGTGAAATTCTCTGACCCAGAGTGTGCAAGCACTTATGCTCACAACCTTGAAATATTAAAAGCCGCGTGCTGCAAAGATATCTCTGGGAATCCTCTGTTTGCTTTTTCTTGCTTTTTTTTTTTTTCTTGGACCGTCGCACGCAGGACAGTGACCGTCTGGATAAACCTTGCAGGATTTAGTAACATAACCAAATGACCAAAGAAGGTAAATCTAGCAGTGAAGTATTAGGAATGAGGTCAGGCGAGTGACTGGCTTAACCCAAACAATCTGGCATTTTTAGAGTGAAGACACAGTAGAAATGTGACTTTCATCTTGTGCGCCTATGCTGCTAAAACGTGAATGGTCCACTGCTTCATATGACAAGCTGTTTTGTTTCGATGAGTGTAAGCTTGGGCCTTGATGACAGCAAGTTTTATGTTAACGCTGTTTTTACATGTTAGGTTTAATAGTTTATCCAGCCTTGTCTTGGATAGGGAGGTTGCTTTGCTAGGACCATATTCTGTTTTTTATCACTGAATCTCTGGATTGATTTTGGATTGTGGTCTAAACTGGCCATATAAATAACCCTTGGTTACCATTGGGCTACTTGAATGTCCTCTTTGCTAAGCCATTGTCCGACTTGCTTCCATACAACTGCCCCACCCCCCCTCTTTGAAGTGATGCTTACCCTCAGTCTGCCCTTTGATGTGCTCGCCTTGGCCTCCCTTGAACTCTTAACTCAGTAAATTTCTGCACATGCCATTAGGAGTTTAAGAACAGGCTGAATGAATACGGATAAATGAAGGCCATCCCAATATCGCCGTTTCTCTAAGGGGCAACAAAGCAGTCTTGAGGTTTTTTAAGGAGCCTGTGTCTTTTGTTGCTGGATTTTTGTCTTGCATAAGAGGTTCTGTTGAGGTTTAGAAGGATTTCCCCAAACAGGTGCCCTTGCACCTAAAAAAAAGAGGAAAAAAAAGGAAAAATGAAGAGAGAGAATAACCATTGTGCTTGTGAAGAGTAAGTGCCTCTCCTAGCACATTTTGCTTTTGACCAGAGAATTGTGTCAGAATATTTCTGTCTCTATTCATGCGATACCCTGCCCTGTTCCCAGCAAGTGATTTGGTTAACCATTGAGCAGCTAGTGCTGATTCTTTATGACTCACGCCAACATCTTTTTCCCTCATCACAGTAGGGGGGCGACCACTTTGTCTTTTTATACACCCAACAACAATAGAAAATGCTGTTGAGTTTTATTCCTCCTTTGACATCAATAGCATTTTAGAACTATGCTGTTGAGGCACGGCTTTTCTGCAGCCGAGCTGGCCTCTCTCTGCCTGGGGCTACAAATGATGCGTGCAGCATACCTCAGCAGGGCTACACAGCTGAAGAACCTTCGCCCCGGTCCCCTCTTGTCTCCAGTCACCTCGGCGCGAGCCAGATCAAACGCAGCGAGAAGCGAGTGCTCGCTCGCGTGCGCGCATCAGCCAAAATCCTATTAGAAAACCTGATAATGTCAAAAACTGATGGGGGATCGAGATTAAAAAAAAAAAACACTTGACATGGACGAGTTTCACCCGACTTTTTAGGCGTTCAGACTCCTCTGACGGGCTCGAAAGTTTTAGCCGGAGGATCATATTCAACTCGGCTGTCATTCTGTTTCAGCTCGTCTCTTGATAACCATCTGCGATTTACAACTTAAAGGTCAAAGTCTGCATGAGGAAAACTGAAACTAATCCATCTGCTGAGGATAACTCTTTTTTGATGACACTTTCTGATGAGAATGGCGACATCCTGGGTTTGGAGAAAATCTAATATTTGCAACATGCTGTGTTATTGAAAATGAGATTTTCCATCGTAGATGGAAAAAGCCTCTGTAGACAGAAAAAAAGAAGTTTCAAAACTATTTATAATATTCTCCCCCTGCAGTTGTTGTGTACTTTTGATGCCCGGAGCAGCATCTTTCCCACTATTACACTCTTCTTCTTCTTCTTTTTTGTCCGTCTCTCCTGTTTATTTAGTTTTGTCTCCAGTCCCCTCATTCAATCTTTCCTCAATCTGGTGCTTCTGTCTCCAGTGCGCGAACAGGTCAAGGGCAGGAAAATGATAACATTCACTCATTCTCTGGTCAAATTAGGAGACTGCAGACTATCAGGCGCGCACACACACACACAGCACTGATGGATGAAAGGTCTCACACCAAGGATGTAAACATGATTCATGGTTCCTTTGTGGGTATTAGTCCTACACACATCCACATGAATGCGCGCGCATGCTCTTGACTGTGCTTGTATTTCAGAAATGCACTCTTTTGTCAACACATTTTCTTTATAATGCCAGATGGATTCCACCCCTGGCACTTCACTAGCAACAAAACCTACTACACTGTTTGAATGTCAACAACAAGAAAGAAGCAGGGAGCATTCAACACACTGCCTCCAGTCAGTCACGGCAGGTGGAAGAAGGTTCAAGGAGGTGTTTTTATACCCAGACACACTGCCACACACTCAAGCACACACCCAAGACACAGATGTCGAATGCCTCTGATAGTATTAGCTTTGTTTATACGTGTAGGCTTACGCACATCAGGCGAAGGGACGCAGCAACACTTTCTTGATGAGTGCACCCCCCCCCACTGATCTCTTAAACAGGCATACATTCAGCCTTCAGAAACTCCAAAATGCTGAGTGGGAAGAAAAGAGAAGAAGACACAAAGAAATGAGGAGAGAGGTAAAACATAGGAATGAAATGTGAAGAGAAAAGGGGGTTATGAAGAAGAAAGGAATGAAGGCAAAGACAAGGGTAGAAAAAGATCAAAGAAGAATAAATGGTCTGGGTCTAAAGCATAAAGAGGAAAATATTTCATGCACAAAATGTGTGCAAGACACACTGAATGCAAGAAATTTTTATATTAACAACATGAGGATGCAAGATTAGTAGTCTATAGTCACACTAGCTGCTCTAAATGGCTACAGCTTGACCATAAACTATACAAATTATAAAAGTTGGGGGACTTCACTCACGACTTTGTGAGGTCCTATTTCGGAGCCTTAATTTTGAGCATTACTGCTATCTCAGTCCTTTGGAGGTGGAATTGACAATAATCAGAAAAGAAGTTTGAGTTAAATTTTGTTAGTAAGGTACATCCATAACATGTATTGATGCTTTACACTGACACAGATGGCTGCTAATTAGCGCTGAGCACAGATTTCTTGGCCATTCCAATAGGCTCTCTGCCACAGTGTGTCCCTTGTCCTGGCTGCCTCACCTCACAGCCCACTAGTTGCAGCAGATAGCTGCCCCTACCTGAACCTGGTTCTACCAGAAGTTTTTTCCTGTGAAAATTGAGTTTTTCCTTCCCTCTGTCACCAAGTGGTTGCTCATAAGGGGTTGTCCGATTTTAGGGGTTTTCTCTTTATCATTGTAGGGTCTCTACATTACAGTATAAAGGGCCTTGAAGGATCTGTTGTTGGGGTTCCCTCTAAACAGGTCGGAGAGCAAATACAGAGACACAGACAACCATTCACACCTGTAGCCAGTTTAGACTCACCAGTTAATGTAACCCTGCAGTGCCCAGAGAGAACCCATGCACAGGGAAGAAGATGCAAACCCTACATATGGTGGATCGGAACCAAGGCCCTTCTTATTATAAGGCAACATTGCACTTTCACACATGGTGCTTTGAACCATCAGCAAGCTAGCACACAAATAGCAAAAGGGAGAATATGTTAAAATGTTAAGTATATTGTTTGACAAGATTTCTGTCTTAGTTTAACTTTCTCTGCCTATTGACAAAGTAATGTAATATATCAAAAACAAACATGAAGGACAAATCTGAGGTTTGCAGTAAAGAGATCCCTGAGATCAAAACATTTATCCTCCATGAACTTCCATTTCAGTAGCTGTCTAAAAATTAAATATATGAGTTTCATGTTGGTACTAGACCTACATGCATCATGGGATCCCCAAAGTCATTAGGATTCACCAAATGCAGAACATCAGTGTCTGGATTTATTTATAGTAAATGGTAGATGTAGATGTTAAGGAGTCTCCCTGAATGGGTAATAGCACTGACCCACACCACAGCTTCTGGTGGAAAGTAAATAACTAACACGTTTCATGGCAATCCATCAAATAGAATTTGAGATGTTATATTTACGCTATGGACCAAAGTGGTGGACAGCCCGACAACACTGTGCGAATCTTCAGCATGTGACCATTTTCTCTTTGACACACAGTAATAATTTAGACATCAGTCTCTGAACTTAAGCTCCTTTTTGCTCATCTTCTTCCATGCCCCCACTTCTTTCGTTTCATCTACTTACAATCTCCTTTATCTTATTCATTTCACCGACTCTCATCTCCTCACTGTATCGCTTTTTACAGTCCCCCCCTCCCCCAAGCGTGCACGCTCACACAAAAGTATCATTTTCCCTTTCTTCCACTCATTTTTCTTTGTTCTCTGTTTGGCTTTTTATTCACACACTATAGATGATGTCTACTTTGTCCCTGTGCTGGATGCTGAAATCTGACCTATTTTTGCTGGAAGATTTGGAGGCAGTTTTTTTTTCTTTTCAAACCAAGGCCAGTCTAGAAAAGCTAATTGTATAAAATCCTCACCACATCATCTATTGTGAATTCCTCTGAGAGAATTATTTAAGATGCCTGACCAGGTTGATATGGATAAATGTTCCCATTACCACTAAGTGAAACCCGCAGCTCCGCTCCGATTTTAGATGACACTGACAGCAAAGACAGCTATTTCTCAAAAGAAATGTAATTTAATTCTCGTGTACTAAGATTTTTCATCATTTGTCGCCATCAAAATTGAACTCTGCACACTTTGCTATTTCTCTCAAGCTTATTTCCCACAGTCACATTAGTATGTGACCACGGGTAGGATCATAGCTCACCCATTGGGTGCTGTCCAACGGATTTGATCCCCTGCTCTGGCCACGGCCATCTGTGTCTGTTGGCGTTGTAATAACAGAAATCCGCCCGCTGGTCTCTCCTCCAATACCCAGCCAGTCCTTGTGCTTGTGCTGAGCACTGGACGATAGTAATTTGGTACAGGCCTTTCATATATTAAGACCACGTAGTCCTGTCCCTCTGCTTGCATAACCTTGCGGATGATGAAAACCGGATGAAAGGATAAATATATATTTGGAAATTGAAAATGAGCCAGGCACAAACAAGTACTATTTTGCTGTCTCTCTGCTCAGTTAGGCTAAAGAGATAGGGGAAACATTCTGCTTATCCCTTCAGCTAATCCCTTTAGACAAACGCTGAATCCCTCAGAGCATGGTGCTCATTGCAACATTAGCCAATGTGCTCTATCATAACTGATGATTGATTACTGTCCTATATTAAAATATATATATATTTTTTGGTCATTTTTCAAATGAATTTTTCTTTGTCTTTGACTTCCCATTTGTGCTTGCAACAAAATTTTGACTTTAAGTTTATGAAATATTAGCAGACGTTATCTTTGAGTGGTTAAAAATACACATACCACAGACAATTCTACAATTCAAAATATAGCATGACCAAGACACACAAAATAAATGTAAATTCTTATTCAGTATGATACTCTATGAGTGACAGCACATAAACGCCGCAAGAAAGACAGAAATCAATTTTGTCATAGACTTCTATAGGACCAAAAATCCTATCGCCATCTGGTAGCTTTCAGATAGACTGCAGGTTAGCTTCTTTCTTTTTTTTCTAATGTGAAGCTATGTCCATGACGTCTATGATCTAAGTAAAAATGGCGGTTGCTCCTTCCCTCTCCTAAGCTGTCTTTGTGTAAAGCATCATTTTTTGTCCACCTGTCCAGTAACACATTTGAAAACTCTAGCTATACTACAAAATTAAGAGAATGTTACCTATCAGTCAGTAGGCTTTATTGTGTGAACAAGCAGGCATTCATTTATAGCTTCATATGTTAAGCAACAGACAGTAGATGGCTAGCTTAGCTTACCTTAAAGACTTGAAATGGGAAAACAGGTAGCCTAGCTTTGCCTGAAGATAACAAAATCCATGTACCTTGCTTGAGCTTTATAAAACTCTAAAGTGTTAATACAGCATCTTTGAACCATCAAATAGGGTATGCAGCCGAAGATATGCTAGGCTAACCAGCTATAGCTTAGCTACTGGGCGGAGGGTGGGAGGAGCGGTATAGGTCCTTTCATCCAACCTCCAGTAAAGGGAATAAGAGTAGGCTATTCCCAGAAATGTCAAACTATTCTTTTAATAACGAGTGTCAAGAGGGAGAGAAAGTCTTTAAAGTGACTTGTGCATATGAGTGAAAGTGTGTGTGTGTTGGGCTCTAAATCCCATAGTGGGTGCCTCCCCATAATAATGATGCTATTAAACCCTTCTCTTAAGCTGACTTTGCTTTACTTTTCCCTCGTCCTTTATCCCCCCTTCCCGCCTCCACCTTTCTCTCTTTCTATCTCCCTCTCTCACTCTCTCTTTACACCCCTGGCCCCTCTCTCACACTTTCTGAACGCTCAGTTGACCACCCCAAACGCCCAGTCCCTCAGTTTCTCCCCCCTGCTGCATTATTATTGCGTATGGCTCTCTCCTGGCTCTGCAGAAGCCATTAGCTGAGATTAGCAGTGGAGGAGCCAGGCTCTCTCTCTCTTTCTCCCCTCCTCTCCTTCTCTCTCCCTTTCGTTCACTTGCTTTATTTCTTTTTTTTTTTTGATTCAGGCTAGCTGTAGCCACCACGCTTGCTGAATGATTACCATCCATTATAGGACCTTATTGTGCTGACAGAGGCAACTTCAGACCCCAGCCCTGGTCATAAAGAGAAAGAAAGAGTGAGAGGGGGAGAGGGAGAGAGAGAGAGACACTCACAGTCTTAGGCACATTCCCTGTAAGTGTAATGTGTAAAGTGTAATGTGTGCAGATGCATGTGTAAGGTAGAGAGGCAAAGAGCGAAGGATGGAGGCCTGAAAGGAGAGGAGGGAAAAGATAAGGCAAAAGAGAAGTGGGGTGTCTGCATAAGGGGTTTGGAAGCAGGAAGTGGCTGCTATGAATGCGAAACAAGGGGTGGGAATCTGGCAGCGATCGGGCAGTTATTACCAACTATTCGTCGAGGTCTGACGGATGCTACGGTACTGCACAGCCGGATGCTCGTGCACACTACATGCAGCGATGTTAACCTTCTCGGCGAGGGACGGGGCTCCCGTACCCTTGCTGTGATCCCTCAGGCAGGAGGCATCCAAACTCTCACACGATGCACCTTTTTGCTGTACCAAGAAAATTAAAAAATAAATAAAACACTAAAACTTCAGACAGGGCGACAAATCAAGTGTCATTTTTATTTAGAATAGGGGGGTGGAAGAAAATTTCAACAAAACAAGCTGGGCTCATTTCCTGGCTGCTGGATCGGATTGTTAGAGAGACAGAGAAAGACGCAAGCGAGAGAAAATTCTGTCACTTGACTGAAACAGGACAGTCATGGAATATCAATCATTTCTCTCATTTTCTTCCTCCACCCCCCCCCCCCCCCCTTTTTTTCCCTTTTGTTACAACTTCTCCCTATATATAAAAGAAAAGTATGTTCTCTGTTGGCAGCATTTTTTTTTCCTCTTTTAGCCCACAAGGCCTGCAGCGAATAATGCGAAGCTCAAGCTCCGATCATAAAAATACATTCTTTTGTCTCCATTTCTTTTTCTCCTAAATGTTGTCTGGAGAAGAAGTGGGCTTTAAAAAGTTGCAAGTATACTTGGGGAGGAAGGAGGCGGAGGGGGGTTAAACAGTACAAATCTGTGTGATTTCATGTAACAAACAGGAGGAGGGGGGATTTCTTTCAAGTGTTAACAACTCTCAACACCCCCAAAACACCCTCCCTTCCTCCATCTATCAGTCTGCTGCCTCTCTCTCTCGCTCGCAGCTTCTTCTTCAGAGGTTTGCTGAGCTGCATTTCAATGAGTTTGTCCCAAAAATAAAAAAAAAAAGCCCCGTCAATTTTCTTGACAGATCTCTAGAGCGTGATACTGTAAAACTAGATAAAAATGACAGGCAGCGGCAGAAATTCACCTGACTTTAAATCTGTGTCTGGATTGTTTTTTTCTTTCAAGAAAAGGCATGATGAAGACAGAAGAGTGTGTGTGCGCATCTGTGTGTGTGTTCCTCTTCCGCATGTGCACAATTTACTCCCTCCATCCGTCAGCTCATGGTCACCATCATGTGTCTGTTGTTGACAGCCCTGGTAGTCTTTACAAGGTCTGGATTAGCATACCGTCAAACCTTGGTCCCACCCCTTTCACCTTTCATAGTTGCTATCTTTAGCCAATGCTAATACAGATACCGACATTTTTATCATGTAGAGGCAGCTAATGTGGGGCAAAGTAGCGGGTTGTGATTTATGAGAGGAATCAACATTAGTTTGCAAATTCTGAACACTAAATCATTGTGATTTTTACTATAATAATTAACTAACACAAAAACACACACCTTTCAGCTGTTCGTGTACTTTGTGCCTGTCTCGAAAGCACTTTGTCTCTAAATAAGCAGTTGGCTCTAAATAAAATAGAAATGCCATTAAAAAAACAAACACACACACACAAAAAGGTTCATACATTTTTCACAGCAGATGTTTGAGCTCTAGCTTTTTTAAAAACAATTTACTTTGATCCACACGTATCGATCCTATCATACTAGTATCGATCCGATACCGATACCAGCTTTGGTGTCCATGCTATCTATATTTGGGTCGATTGGCCCACCTCTACCGAATACCTCTGCTCTTAAGTTTGCACCTTGTATCACTTTCACCTGTCCTCAGATACAAGGTGCAAAGCATCTCTGGCACTGGTTAAAGCATCACCTTCCTATATTTCGACCCCATACATTAGCACTTCCTGCAATTGCATCCACTTCGTCTCCACTCTCCTCCATCTCCTCCTGCCCCCTTCGTACGCATCACTCTCAATCACATCTATCTTCTCGGATCTCCTCCTCCCATTTTCCCCTTTCTTGAGACCCTTCTTTATTTGTAATCTATTTTCTCTCTTTTAGTGAACCTCCCCCCCCCCCCCCCCCCCTTGCCAATACCTTGCTATCTCTTCCACTTCTCCCCTTCTTTTTACTACTTTCAATCTCACCCCTTTCAGCCATGCTATTCTCTTTTAGTTTTCCATCTCATCTCGCTTACTCTCTCTCCCCCCTCCCTCTCTGTCTCTCTTTCTCTCCTGCCTGTTTCTCACCAGTCAATAATGAAAATTGCTTGCTACCTTGAATGGATTATGGGTGTGCGCAGGGGCCCCAGGTAGTTTGTTTGAAGGCGCAGCGGTGTCAAATGAAAAGGCCCGGGCCATTTTCTACCTGCCACGGGCCTTCTGCCTCCATCACTGTTCCTGGGGAAAATAAACAACAACAACAAACTGGCGCGCACGGCGGGGTGCGGGAGAGACGCACGAACGGCCACATGATGGAAGCAACCGGACGTGAGCGCGAGCACACCTGCATCCATCTCATCGACGACAGCGGATCAAGCGTTGCCACCGCACTCAAGCGCTCTCCTGCACCTTTCCTCTCTCTTCATCTCTCTTTCTCTCGGTCTCTCTCCTCCCCCTTTCTCCCTCCGGTCATGTATTATGAATGTTGCCTAATTACGCAGCCCCAGAAATTCCTCATACGGGCTGGCACATTTATTTGTTTGCTTTGTATCTCTTTGCCTTTCTCTTGTATGCAAAATCCTTCTGTGATAGACTTGTTTATTCCTTGGCTCTGCCTCGCTGAGATCAAACAATGAGCAGATTGAACGGGGACCGGTGCGCGATTGATGGTCAATCCTCGGGGTCGGTACGCGCCAATGGGGGGACAGACGAAGTGGTAAAACATGCTAAGCAAAGGGTGCATGTCTCTCCAATCCGAAGCACATATGCTTCGACTGTGACACAAATCTAAAGAGATGCGTTTTGTTTGCCTGCCGTCTTAATTATGCCAACCAGTTTACTGCAAAAACCTGACTTCTGCGAATGTGTGAATGCGTGCGTGTGTGTCTAAGATTCGACGTATTACCACAGTTTGGTGCTGTGTATGAGTTAATGCTGCTGTCTTTTTTCTTTTTTCTATCATTTTCTCTTCTCTCTGTCTGTCCCTCTTTCTTTCTTACAGCAGTGATTTCTCCTAACGGTGACTCATGACAACTATTAATTAGGCCCACGAGTGGGAGTGTGTTTTGAAATTCGGTCAAGCTCTGACTGACAGCTGCTGCGTTATCGCCATTGAAAACATAATCACATAAAGCTTTGCATATTGCATCGTCCTCCGGCGAGTGTAAAGTAGCCGCATCTGTTTGACAAATATGTTAAGACGTCGCTTTTTCAACATTGATGCGGACAGAGAGAGATAGTGTGTGTGTGTGTGCGTTTGTCCAAACAAGGCTGCCTGTTTTAATGTCACATCCACTTAAACGCCACGTCCGTCCCTTTGCGAGTGCGCAGATGTGAGCTTGCGTTGTTTCGGCACTTGTGTGGGAGTGTGTGTGGGAGTGTGTGTGTTACTGTACTGGTGTGTGCGAATGCACACTTTTATTAATGTATAAAGATTTGTGCATGTGGGCTTCTCTTCTAAAGATCTTCGCTCATATAGTGAGACGTGGGCTTTTTTTCTCTTTCTAAACTGTCCAAACACCTTTTTAGGATAATGAGGATCAAATTGAGATGTACATATAAAAGAGCACAGCTGGGGAGTGAGAATGGGGGAAGGGCATTAGAGAGGGAAACAGCACTACCTATAAGCGTCTTGTACGAGTGAGCAATCTCTATTCACTGACCTTAATTGTGAATTTTAATGTAAAGCAAATGTTGTTTTTTTTTGTTTTTTTCCAGCCAGCGACCAAAGTAAACCTGGGTGGAACAAAGACAGGCCTCCTTTGCATCTACAGCAACAGGTTTTGGACATAATAGTGCTTTTGTCCTTCACCCTACATTTTTACTCCTGTATGAATTTGTGCAGAAATCCAAAAAAAGAAAGAAAGAAAAGAGAAAAAAATCCTCTTACAGAAAACCAATAGTGCTTTCTGACTGAAGTCTGTGAATGCAGAAGGAGCTTTGGGGCTAAGATTTCACAGCCACTAATAAGCATTCAGCCTCATCTCCTCCTCTGCCTTGTGGTGACTTGGCTGCTAATGTGTGACTGACAACCCTCGGCTTCTGTGTTGATTGGGGCCGTTTTGCAGGTTGGATAAGCGCATGGCTTGATGGACAGATCTGGGCTGCAAGTGGGATGGGCGTGTCTCCTGTCGTCTCGTGCGGCTTCGGATCATACGCGTCAAAGCTTCGTCTTTTGTTGGCTACGCTTCCGCGAGAAGGTGTGCATCTCTGCTCTCTTATTGGCTCGCGTCGCTGGGGCTTTTGCCGAACACTATAATGCTGAAAAACTTTTCGGTGGATTTCAGCCATCTCTCTGGGATGGCCTTGGTTGGCTGGTGGCAGCGGGAGCATTGTTTTTTTTTTTTTAGTTTGCCAGATTGCTGGGCCTTGCCTCTCTTGTTTGCCTGCTTAAATTAGCCCAGCAGGGACCTGTGGTTGCCAGAGTGATTTTATCTGGTCAAATTTTAACATAAAGTCCGTCCATATCTTCTTTTCGCTCCCTCCACATATTCCCTTCCCTAACAATCCGATCGATATGTATTAGCTCCAAGGAGGCTACCAGGCTTAGACGGTCACAAGGTCACGTGTGTGTGTAGTGCACTGCACAGAAAGCAGGTTTGGCTCTCCGTGATCACTGCTAATTATTAGCAGTGAAAAAATCAGCAGTAGTCCTGACCCACATCAGTGTCCATCAGAGCCACCGAGCATTGTTTAGTGCTCTAGAAAAGCACACTGAGCTCCTCTCTGTGTTTATGCAAACTCCACTTGGTATCTTAAGCAGATAAAGGCTCGGGAATCTTTTTAAATCCTATCCAGAGCCACCGTGCTCGCATCCGAGTGAAAACAACAGCATGTGACTCGCATCGCATATTGGTCCCTGCATTCAAATTGCAGAGCAGTGAAGAATGGTGAGGACCTCCTGTACGTTAACACCCCCCCCCCCCCCCCCCCCACACTATCTTGTTCTGACATTCTGTTTGTTAAGCCTCCCAGCACTGTGAGGTATGGGCGGGGTTAATCAAAGGTCTTGAATGAATGAGGCATTGTTAATCCAGTTCAGATGTTGTATCTAGGGTAAACCCACGGAACCCAGCATGCACCAAAGACCTACACAGCACACAGTTAATGCTCCTAAACAGATGTCTTTTGGTGAGAGTGCATGCCAGTGACACACACACTAATAGCAAGAGCTTGCAAATTTATTGTCAAAACACACAGCCTCGCACAACTATTGTACAAATATTCAGCTGGACTAAGTGGCGTAATTAACCGTCATTTTACAGTCCACTGCGCCTCCAGCAGCCATGGTGGTATCACATTCTTACTTTCCTAAATGAGGAATTTTGTCCCACACCAAAGAGAATCTATTCTCGAAGCAAATGGCCGCGGTCGCCTCTCATTTAGCTACGCGGCACTTTAAAAACCGAAATTTTCGTTTATTTATGTGGATTCTGGTGGTCTTTTTGCTATATCCACCTCACACGCTCCGTCTCTGCATGTCATCCTCTTCCCATCCTTCTTTTAGTCCTCTCCAACTGCAGCGAGGGCTGAAATGAATTTCGACTTGTCAATTCTGTTTGAAAAAAAAAGGGTGCAGAGAAGGGTGAGGAGAAAAAGAAGACAGAGAATTAAAAAAGCACGCCAGGTCGCTGTTTGAGTTTCTAAATGCCGGGGCCCGGAACGTGACCTACAGATGTGAGATTCCACCACTTGATGAAATATTAACTAGATTGTAGGACTCGGCGGAGATCAGCTGTGCCGGGAAGCGCTGCATGGAGAGAAAGGGGGGGCGACGGTGAAGAATATCAGGGAGACGGTGGCATCTCAACACGATTAAGGTTGATAGGGTCATGTAAAGGAATGTGGGAATGAAATGGAACTCATTAGTGGAGAGGGAGAAGGATGACAGGGACCTTTATTCATATGTGTGTGTGTGTGCTTCCTCGTGAGCATTGAGACACCCGAAAGTTCCTCCAAGGTCTTTACATGGCAGACAAAGCGTAATGTGAAACATACCGCTCACCTTATCACTGGATTTACAACCCAACAACCCCATTCGTCTTTCTCCACCTTGTTAGTATTACGCATCAGCCCCAAAGTGCTGAGATAAGCCAAGCGCGAGACACGAGAATTAGGGAGTGGAAGTGAGCGTGATGGATGAGATGGCGGGAAATATTCTTGACAGATGGATGAGAAATGAAAAGTTGTTGGTGCTGAAAAAACAAACTCACTAATGGCGATGATCACATCTGGATGGGCTGATACCTAGCAAATGTTGGTTTAAATAAAAAAAAAAAGCTGCTTGACTCCTGCAAAAACACCAAGAGCATTGTCTTGTTTTTATGCAGAACACATGTTTCTTTTCCGTCTTTGCTGTCTTTAGCCATTGCGGCACCATTTCTACACCGTCAAGTACCAAAAGAAAAGGACACTCACCTCAAACCCAACCCTCTTCAAAAGCACTCCCTTGGGAATACATGTCAATATTAAAAAATATATATTTATATATACAAAGGCAGCATATGCAATTTTCCAGGACTTGAAATAACATTCAAAGACAGATTTGCCTCATGGTGGTAAAGTTGCATTGCATGCTAACCACTAGCAGGGCCACCACTCACGCGTCTTTGTGGTGTATTATTCTGTAATGTATTGAGTTGTCATTTCTGCCTGACCTGCTTTTCTTTCTGGAGTAGAGGTAGAAAAAGAAGTAGAAGAAGAGAAAGACCAGAGGCACAGTGATGGGTGGAGGAAGGGTAGTGGGGGGGCAAACTAAGTACATGGGGGATAACAGAGACTGTAGCCTTCTAAATAACTAGCCTTCCAATGCCCCAAATTCATAATAATATAGTCTGCACTGCAGATAAATAAAACACACCCAATTTTCTTGTTAGTGTAGAAATGTGGGCCAGACAGCTGCCTCTGTGTCTTTTTTTTTTCCCAGATCTTTTACGAGATTTGTAGAGAGAGGAAGAGAGAGAGATTATTGTTGTGTTCTCTATCCAACTCCCTCCATGACCTCTACCTCTCAATTTACGCAGGGGGGTTAAATTAGCCAGCCTGATGAGGGCCGTCATTAGTGCGGTAGGGTGCTGGGCTTTGCTGTGCTACAGCGGTTGGCTCTTGCTTTTGTGAGGCGCTGAATAGGGAGAAAACCTGTTCTGCAATAACTAGGTGCAGCAGAGTGGATGGGGTTTGGAAACAGCCCAGTCTGAGGAAAACCCTGGGCATTGTTCTTAGATCAAAGAAAGAGAAAATGGCAATGTAATACAAGCTCAAATTACATGGATGTTTTGTCTTTTTATGTGACAGCCTCGATTTGGGAGCCTTGAGTCTTGATGTTGGGTTGTGGCTTTATTTTTTTTTTCTTTTTCCCAAGCAGCCTTGTTGTGACTAGGTGGCAGAGGGAGGAAGATATTGAAATAGAGGTGGGAAGGATGGAGGAGGAGGGACACAGAGAATCCACAAGGACGCTGGAAGGCCTATTTATGGCAATCACAAACACACATATGGGTATTGATCTGGCATCACAGACCCATGATGTTGCCACTGCACGTGACGCGTGGCGCTCGTCACTGATAGCGGTCACGCTGGTCTCGCTTTAAATCGATGCCCAGACTGCCGCACACGATCACTGCCACCTACATCAGCTAGTAGTGTAAATACAGGGCCTGTATTGCATCAGTCCAATACCAATACCAGCGTTGGTATCGATGCTATCGATATTTGGACGGCTCCAGCCACCTCTAACACCAGCTCCTTTGTGGAGCTAGCGAGCAAAAACAGGTGCCGTCACTGCATATTGTGTGTATGCATGTGCGAGCGAGTCTCATCATCATCCCCTCACTATTAGTCCAGGATACCTCAATGGCAGCCATTGTTTTTCTGCTCCCCCTCGAAACCCCTGGCCTTCTAATTTCTTTCCATGTCTTGATTAAAAAAATTTTGAGGGTGGAGATGGGGGGGCTCCTGCTTCTGCATTCCAGTTAGGTGCTTTCACCTGCACCATTATGAGAGGAGGGCTTTCACTTCAACACAGGATCCCTTCCATCTGCACCGCTGACACTCTCCCACCCACAATATTCCTTCATCCTCCGCCGCTGCTGGCTATCTCGCTGAAGAGTCTTTTATTCCTAGGATACCAGCTGCCCGTAAGGTGATAGGTGAAACAGGTGAAACACACATGTAGACATGCACACAAGTGGGCGGGGACCGAAGGCACAAGGGGGCAATGCTACGCTGGCACCGAACTCCTGCGGGAGCAGACGCAGGTGTCGAGTAATAATGGCTGCTTGACTTCTCGGTACCCTTTGGGTTGGCTATATATATATATATATATATATATATATATATATATATATATATATATATATATATATATATATATGAATATTCTCTACATTCTGCCTGATGCCTTAACAGAGAGCTTCTTTGTTGGTGGTGTCCTATGTAACCTGACCACTTCTTATTCAGTGAATGGGAACAGCTTGCAGGCTACAGAGGGCAAAAACAAGGCCAAAGTCAGTCAGTTCTGAATGAATGTCTTTTGCACTCCTCCTCCAGTGTTTTCATTTTTTTTCTTTCCTGCGTTACTTTTGACTTATTTAAGGAGAAATACTAGAGGGAACAAACAAGCCGGGCTGTTAATTGTGTTTTTCGACACTCCTGTGTTCCCTTAACAAAGTGCCACAAGCAGAGTGCTGGAAAGCTGTGACAGTGGAGACCAAAACAACCTGACGCCATTATCAAATTTCCCATTAGCTTCCCCACTCCCGCCAAAAAAAAAAAAAAAAAAAAAAGTCTGCCCAGTCAACAACCGAGTAATGAGATCTAATAGGGCTGGACGAAAATGAGACCTTAAGAGCATGTTGTGGATCTCCCTGGTTTTATCTTCTTTTTCTTCCTTTCACTGGGAATAGTGTCAGAGAGAAGGCAAGATTGAGGAAAGGAGAGCAGAGAGGGGCTGCTTGCTAAGTGCACTCCAAGAAGAGCCTTGGAGGAAAAGGACTATTTTACATGCGGATTAGTGTGCATATCGCCGTCATCAGACAGTGATACGGGGCCTTGATAGACTGTCTGTCTTTGATGCCTTCTGAGGCGCGGGAGCCTTATCCCTTTTTGCCTATTTTCCTCAAACACACATAGACTGATTCAGCTCTTTAGAGCGGCTGAGATTCTGCAGATTGGATTGTGAGATGCGTTTGCCACTTTTTGTAAAAGAGATCATGTGCCTTTCAAAGTGCAGGCAAATATCTGAACTGGCCCGTGTTAGTATGCAAACGTGCTTTAAATGGCACACACACAGGCACACCTGAGCGAGTCAGGGCATTTGTCTTACCTTTAAACACCACACATAAGTTTGAGATATTTACTTTTGAGAGAGACACAGAGACCTACAAAATGTGCACGTTTACTGTTTTACAGTCCATCGTTCGCTGCTGAACAGCTGTGTAGTGCACTGCTACGGCTACTTCATTTTGCATTCCTACGTCAGACAAAATGAACTCTGTCGGCTGGAAAAGCGGCGCCGCCTTTATTCCTCACCCCCATCCCAAATGCTATTAAAATTTTTGTTATGTTTTCCACTTCATCCCCCCACCCCCACTGGAAATAACACTTGGGGATTGTCTGGGCAGGAGCCAAACACACATAAATTTCAATATTAATTTGGTCGGCACCTCGGCAGCCTCCCCAGCCTCCTAATCTCCTACTGCATATCTTCATTATCTGAAAGTGTGCTTTCATCTTAATTCCATTTTCATCCATCAAACGTCGGGGAGGTTTGACCTTGCGTGATCTCGACCAAGATAGCGAGTCAGGAAGGGAGCCGCCGAGAGTGACAGAGACGGAGATAGCGGAGCGAGGGAAGGGGGAAGTTGGGAGATAAAGGGGTCCGAGTGGAGATGATGAGCAGGAATGGAAGGATTGTTGTTGAAGCTGTGTTAAAAACGTCTTTTGAATGCTTTTGGTAATAATCCTTACGTAACGCCGGCTGGAGTGCAACACCGTGACTCCTCGCTCCTCTGTCGACTCCTCTCCTACCCCGCTTCTCTTTATTCATTCCTTCCCTCACTCGCCCTGGGCTCTTTCCATCCTCCTTCATACCTCTCCCTTCACACCGTCAGTTTATTTATCCTGACATTAGGGTTTAATTACTCATTTGTAGTAATTGTTTTCATAATTGTTTGGATCGTAATCATCCAATGCTTCTGTTGTCAGGAACAGGTGGTGGATGGGACCTGTAAGGGAAGCCTCTGTGTGTCTGTGTGTGTCTGTGTGTGTGTGTGTGCATTGTGATCAGGACATACAGTTGGAATTCATTTGATTGAGGCAAAGACACGCCACCTGGTGGTACTGTTTCATTGAAGTGTGGGACGTGTGGGTGTTTCTAAAAGATGACAAGAGGGCGCAGACAACAGACAAGAGCTGCAGACACGCAAGGAGACGCACGCTACTTATCCCACATGAATGATACATGCCCCCATGATCATACTCAAATAGAACGCCTCATTAGTGGATAAGCTGGATATGCTCTCTAACCTCCCTCAATCTATCTCTCTTCTCTCTCTTTTTGCCTGTTTGGATGGCAGCCCTGATCCCCTAAATGCAGGTTATCTGTCATCAGTGACTCAGGATGGTAAATAAAGAATCATTTATCAGCCTTATTAAAGGCTCTACAGTGTCTCTTTCTCTCCTCCTTATCTCTGTCTTTTTCGTTCTTTGTCCCTCCCTATCCGAAGTCTGTCTATCCCTTTTGATCATATCGCTCCTTTTTTATTTTTCCTTCCCTCTCCCTCTCTCTGCGGTGGCGTTCGTTTTCTTTAGATATGGCATTTGAAGGCTTTTTACATCTTCCATCTGTGCATGTGCGGGACAGGTAGCGACACAAGCGAGCTGCCGCCTCTCATATCCTCAGCGGCGAATGCTCGGCTCCAGGCATTTGGCCGCTTTGCGCCGACTCCGGGCTTTGTTGATGCCATGTCATGCTTTCTGCTGACACCCAGACCTGTGTCACAACGAGCTAATGTTAGCGCCAGCCCCAGGCTTGTCACAAACTGACAGGAGTAGGCCGTTGGTCAGACGCAGCGCTGCCAGTGCCTGTGATGGATCCCCACATGCGACACCTAGATACTCCCACCCCCCCCACCCCCCCAAATGCCAGAGCTGAGAACCTTAGCTGAGGGGGGTGACATGAGAAATGACATGAAGATGCCAAAGACATGACACATACACATGAATGCTGACACTCAGACAGAGGAGAGGGACACTCGCACACACCTGAATGTGCAGGGAGCGATTTCAACTCGATACGCGCACACACTCAGTGAATGGCACGCCATTCAGCTGTCATCGCATAAACCGAGCACTGAAGTAGAAAAGGAGGGGGTAAAAAATACAGGAAATGCGATCTCAGGATTTGCAGGCAGACTCTATGTAAGCAACACCAGGGTCAGGGTTTGGTTGACACTCGTTCCCCATGTCTGCCAGCACTTGTGTCAGCAGCAGCAGCTATAACACGACGACATAGGAGAAGATCCCATCCATTCCTAATGAGAGGATGCAACATAATTCGTAGTTGACGGTAGCGGATGTTGGTGTTGAAACCCGCAAAAAAAGGGGGGAAAAAATTACCACCCTATACATGGAAGTACATCGACACTGACAAGCGTCCCTTTGTGAATTACGAAGCTTTCATTTAGGCCTTTGAATGTCCTTTTTTTTTGCCTCATGCGGTCTGCTACATGACACTGGGCTCGTCTTCATAGTGTTCTTGGAGTTCAGCATCCAAAAAGCAGCTGAATCCTACAAAGGATGTTATTTGTCAGCCCAAAGCTAATCCACTGCCAGTCAAATCTACCCCAACCCTCCCCCCCCTTCTCTACTGTCCCCACCAACAACAATTCATTTTGCTCCAACACCCCATAAACCAAAAAAAAGGACTTTCTCTTTGGCATTCAGAACAGGTCAGGGGTTGGACTAAGCTTCTGAAGATGTTCAAACCCATCCCACCAGAATAGTATCTCTGTTACACCAGTGGCCTAATCCGCCACTTGAAGAGCAATTAAAAGTTTAGCCCAGACTTTAAGAAAGTAACCACGTGTGATCTTTTTCCTGTCTTTTTTTTGCTTCCTCCGGGCCCGTCTCTCTGGCTTTGTGCATGGGGTGCATGCTAATAGCAAAGCGCTAGCAGTGGCACTCTTCCAAAGGCATTCCAACCCCACTGAGGAAAGAAAAGACTAAAGTGGACGAAGAAAGGAAATGGATCTCGGGATGGAAGGATCACCAGTTTTTATATCTTTTTTTTTTCATTTCAATTCTTTAACCTTTCTTTATTCCCTACGCTTCTTTTCAAACTCTTTCCAACGTTTGCATCTTTTTTTCCCAACTTCAATGCCCACTTCCTCATTTTTTTTTCTTTTCTTTCTCAATCCAAAGTGGTTCCCAAAGCACAAGCTCTGAGAATTGATCCCCGCAGAGTTTCCTGTGCCTAGCAACAACTTTATATGGCACAACCCCAACCATACAACAGTAAGAGGCATCGGAGAGTTCGTGTTTCGGGTTCCCCGCTGTCTTTTTGACTTTCCTTGAATGGTTTTTTTTGTCTTGCTGGACCGCATATGTTTATACAACTCTTCGTTATGCCAAAATTGAGGGCAATAAAGGGTCAGTGAGACTCAAGAGAACGGCGGTAGATGAGCACCGGAGGACAGTCAATTGATCGGCGTTCTGTCAGACCATAAAAGCGACCGGCTGGTAAAACAGAAGAGTAAAAACCACCCTCACGATTCCAAAGATCGACGGGAGAGTGCTAATGGCATCATCTACGCTTAACGAGACCGTGCGCCATGTTGCCTGTAATATCTGCACTTCATGTAATAAAACTTTTTTTAAAAGGTGTTTAAAAATGTTATTATCAAGCTTTGCGCCCATGCTTATTAAAGGACCCCACAGCTCACTCACGTAGTTATGAAAAAGAGATTGTGTGCACAGTTAGGGCTAGAAGGTGGAAGCTGGATGCCCTTGTAAGCTTGAAAAGAAAGTTAAAATAAAAGAAAAAAAACTTTTCCTGAACTCAGCAGAATAGAAAAAGAAGAAGAGGAGGAAAAACAACAACACTCTTTGCATCTTTGTTGACTCTGAAGATAACGTTGCAAAAAATAAAACCCTCAACTCGCAGAAGCCTCTTTTATCTCGTCTTTGTTTTTCTTTGGTTTCTCCTGGAGTCTCGGGTGTTCTTTGGAAACGGTACCCCAGTTTTTTTTCTTCCTCCTCCTGTCTCTCTTTTTCTTTCTTTTTTAATGGGAAAGAGTGACCTGGGTGGAATGTGCATGGACTAGTGAATTCTGAAGAAGACGAGGAACAGGAAGAGGAGCGCTGGAGCTTGACAGGGCCAAAGCTATCAGTCAGGCTAGAACCTGATACCTTCGACTCTGCGGGTGGTTGCCCTAAAAGAAAAAAAAGTTGCAGCCAACTGCTCTGTGAAAATTCCCACAACTTACTCAGCCCTAACCGAATCATTTTAAACCTCCGCCCCCCACCGGCCAATCACAGGGGGGACCTAACGGGCCGGAGAGACCCTCCACTTTCAGCCTAATGCCGCTTGCTTTTAACTGCTGAGGCTGCAACGCATCAGCATTCTCCTCTGTAACGTGGTACCTGAGTACAACTGAGCTGCACCCAAATAGAACCTGAACCCCTCTTGATCAGATTCCGATTGATTTCCAGTCAGTTCACCTTGAGGACATTTGTCTTGTTTAATGCTTCAACATCAGTGCATCTCATGATCTCTGGAATTTGCGGTACTCGAATCACACCGCGTGCATTTGATCTTTGCAAAGCGAGCAGGCGCAATTGGGTTAAGCCAATTTTGGATCTCTGTAAGTATGTTGTTTGGTGTACCCTGGCTATTTGGCACTTTCTTTGTGTCTCAGGTGGCGTATCACAGGTCACTGTCTGGCTGCCATTAAATATGAAACATGGGTTCTTAATTACCGATTGGCACTTTTGGCAATCGCGAATGTTCTCGTGTGTCATTCCTTTCTCTTTACTCTATCCTGGCCTCTTTTTCTCCTTTCTTTTTTTAAGCAGGGTCTGTATCTTTCCTTCCATCTCCCTTACTCAAACTTCCTCCTCTGGATCCTTTCTCTTGGTTGACTGCAAAAAGACACTGGTCCTGCAGTTTATGTTTGCTCCCCTCGCCCCACGTCCAACCCAGCCACAATTGCTTCCTGTGGTTCACGGTAGCGGGTCACTGCCATCTGCCAAGGGTATTTACAGCTGAAATTACACACACACATACACACACACACACACATACACACTGTGCATTTCAGCTAGACTCACTTCCATCGTTCTTCCATCCTTTTCTTCATTCAGGGGCTCCATTATAAAGCCAAGTCTTCCTATATGAAGAATTTTAACACCGAACACACACATTTAGTGCATGCAGTGTCACATTGGCATTAATGAGTCAGTTTTGCCAAGTTAAACAAAGAAGGTAAGTGGACTTCTTATAATAAAGAGCCCTTTGACCGTATTGACGTTAAAGTCCTTGTATAACCTAGACTGATCTTATCAGCTATTTTCAACCAGGGTTGTTGGTCTGAGGTTTCATGAAAAGGCAGAGCTCTCCACTTTAAGCAGTGGGTTATCGTTCAAGGTTTTCTGAGAGATAAAAGAAGAAGTAAGACTCACACAAAGTGCGGCTGACAGCGGCTCAGCATTTTGTTTTTGGGGGGGGAAGAGGAAATGAAAATCAAATCCAAGAGGTCACACATTATTGACACTAGTGGCACGGGTCTGTTTTTATTGGCTTTAGGTTTGTTTGAGCGCAGGCTGCCCATCTGTTTTCCCTTTAGCATCCAGGAAATAGCCCGGGCCGAACTTCAGCCAGAGGTCCCAGTAAACCTGTGGCTTGTTTGCACTGTTCATTTTTTTTGAGGGATGACGGATTTGCTCAATCATCCGTTGCTGTCACAGCTGGATTTAGATTGCAGGCACACCCCTTAAAGGCCCTCTGCTGTCAGGACCCTATAAGACTTCCTGGCATCTGGCAAAAATAGAGCAAAGGAGCGTTAACTTGTAATGAAACCCATATATTAAAAGGTTGGCTACTCTCTGACAGGTAGCAGCATGGGGTTTTTACAGCGTACTTTCTCACATATAAAACGATGGCTTTTTGTACAATCCTCCCCTCATCCCCAGCGGGTCACAGCAGATGGCTGCCCCTATCTGAGCTGGAAGTTTCTTCCTGTTAAAAGGGATTTTTTTCCTTCCCACTGTCGCTAAGTGCTTGCTCACAGGGGGGTCGTTTAATTGTTGGGGTTTTCTCTTTATTATTGTAGAGTCTTTACCCTTGAATATGAAGCGCCTTGAGGCAACCGTTGTTATGATGTGGTGCTAAATAAAAAAACTGAATTGAATCGTCTTCAAATGTCCCCAAAATATCCATCATATATTGGACAGTCAATAAAGTGAAGTGGCTTAATCACAGCTTAAGTTTTTTTTTATTTTAATCCTATGGCTGTCCTTTAAAATGCCATTTTCATTACGTGTGTGTATGTGTGTGTACATGTGTGGCAGTGTCTCTGGCTCAGTCACTGCTGAAATGACTGGCAGCTGAGTGGAGCAGAAGGGCAGGAGGTCAGGGTAGGAGGTAGAGGGACCAGCATCAAAGGGCATGTAGTAAGTCAGGCTTAACAAACACTCCAGGTCTGAAAATGGCCAATATCTAGTGAGAGGAGGTCAACTCTGTGCCATATGACAGCATGGATAGACAGTGAGGAGGGCAGCTTCACTCACTTTTTATTTCTCCGTGTGAAATCTCACTTGCCCGTGCTCATGCATTACATTATCTTCGAGCAAAATCCCATTTGTCAACCCAAGTCCTGTGTGTATGCATGCATGCATGTGTGTGCGCGCGTGTGTGTCCGTATGCAAAGGAGATAATTGTTAAATTTTCCCTGCGGTTTGGACATGTGTCGAGTCCCAAAACGGTCTTCCCTGTGAATGAGAGAGAGAGAGAAAAATTGGTCGTGACAACCAGAAAGCCATATGTTATTTCACACAGCATGCTGGACAATTATTTATTTATTTATTTTCCTGTGCTGGCAACTAGCGAAGCACGCACCTAGATGTAGGCACACAAAAAGAAGTTGAGAAAAAAAAAGGGAACCACAGAGAAAGAATCACTTTAAGAAAAAAAAAATTCATTTATTTAAAAGACACAGAATGAAGGGAGCGAAGGTTGCTGTGCAGACGGCGGCGGTTGCTGCAGATTCTAATCCAAAGCCTCCGGCGATCTCTGCATGAACTCCATTTCTGGTCTGCAAACAAATTAGGTTTTTTTTTTTCTTTTCTATCTTGCGTTCCCTCCAGTGAAAATAAGGGGGGAAATTCAGGTGAATAACATGCATTTGTTCATTTTCCTTTCTTTTTTTTTCCTTCTTTTCTCCCTTCCAGTCAGTTTCTTTCCACTCCACCCCACAAACTCAATTTTTCCTCGGCGTGCACCGGCTGGAGTGTTTCTTTTCTTTGCCGCGATCTCGCCTGCTATTCATTAGGCAGCAGTCATTTAATTTGTATCATTAGAAAACCGTGTTTCCCAAGGACTATGGCACTGCTCTAAATCTGATCCAGACAAAGTGCTTTTTTTTTTTTTTAGCTCAAATGGACTTGTTAACACACACCTCTCACTAAACAAGTGTTTTGAAGAAATAGAATAAAACCAAACAAACAAACCAAAAAGAAAACAGGGTTTAATATCTTAACATCTCTTCAAGTGTTATTACACTTATAGAGAGCAGTTCTCCTTCTGGGCTCCGGTTTTAATTATGCAACAAATGTTTGACTATCCAAGTGAAATTTGCATGAATATTTATACCAATTCATTTGTTGAGTGTTGATTGTAATTACATGGAAACATGATTTATTGCCAAGATTGCTGTGTTAGCCAGCCAGCCATAGAAAGACAACCAGGCAGAAATATATAAATATATGTAAATTTGCCCACATACACACACCCGTTCAGCAAAAAAAAAAGCTCTTTTTTCCCAGTGGCTTGTGGGAAATTTTCATTATCAGAAAGAGAATACGCCACACTGTGTGCCTGGCAGAACTTTCTTAAACTAAGTTTAAGAGTTTAAATGATGGAGAGGTCCACTTAAAAAAAAACATGACTGTTCACCTCAAAATCAGGTTTACAGCTTTTGACCGTGACCTGTAGTGCTGCGCTGTTTCGGTCTCAATTTGCAAGAAATTATCTGTAGACATGCTGGACATCTCTTGAATATAATAGAAGTGAATTGCACTCACTGTGTTGGAGCCCAAAACAGTAGATTTTACAAAAACTCAGCATAAGTGTTTCTTGTCATAGAATCATGGCCTGGTTACTTAAGAAAAAAAAGGAAAGAAAATCTGATAAATGAAGTGTAAGTAATTATATTTGATCTTAAGTGATGTGGTGACCAGAAACTTTTGGCAACTTAACTGACTTTGAGCCAAATAACCTTTGGTGACTGTTGGCGGATGGGACCCGAGATAGACTTTTCTCAACTTATATGCACGAGACTGAAGCGACTACCATGAGAAGATAGGATACCACTGACTGAGACATGAACTGGTAGTACATCCAAGAGTACGGTACCTAGATAACAGAAGCCTGGAATGTCCGAAATGGACTACGAGTTTGTTTCAAAGCAAATTGTTTCTAAGTGAAAGACAGTATAAAAAAATGGACGTAGTTACCGTGACATTGCTAGTTGTTCTTTTGAAGTCTCCCTCAGATTCCTCAAGATGAGCTTTGTCAAACAATAGATGCGTCGAGAGATGGTGGGTCTGACTGTAAATCCACAGTCTGAGTCGCTAACGAGTTCTATTGAATAACTTACAAAATATACTTAATTTTTATTCTAATATCACCTAAAAATGAGTGACTGAGCCCATGAGCAGGAAAGAGTGTACAAAGGTCATTTTAGAAAGCCATTTTCCAATAGACCAGTAATCTTTTCCCACGTGTGAGACTAATAAAGGTTTATCTTATCTTATCGTTTATGTAACCACTGCTATCGTCCTCTGATGGCCTTTGCTATGTCCATGTTTCATGCCACGCTCCAGATACATCGGAATTCGGATGTCCGAACTCAGGAGCAATGTCACTTAACGTCTAGATGCACCAGTCAAAAGAACCAAGTAGCTGGCCAACATCACAGCCAAGCTCGTCCTCATATCACCAAGCTAGATGCTTTTTTGGGGGGTGGGATACAGTTGGTATTTTCGGCAAAATCAAGTGTGTTTTCTTTTCTTTTTTGGGTAATTTGGTCCTGACAATAGACATTTGTGCTGAGTATATTTTTTTTAAAGCATTTTTATCTATTTATTTATTTTTGTCTTTTGTGGACCGCAAGGCTATTGGCGTCTACTCAACAGAAGGGAAACATTTTTAGAGCTGATTTCTTCAAAACTAGGCAATTGGGATCAAAATGTTTGACTTTGCAGTGAGCTGTCCCTTTAAGCTGGCCTTTCAACACTTTGTTTTTGAGTTAATGGATCTCTGCCACGTGTAAATATCTGTTGACAGAAGGAGTTTGACGCGATGCTTTCACATCTGCATCTGAGACTGAGCGACAGTGTTAGATGAGTTACGCATGATGTGCAAATTTCAAAGTGCAGGCAACCGTGGCTGATAATAGATTGTACTTCATCAGGTGACACGAATGGGGAACGAATGGAGGGAGAATGCTTTAAGAAGAGAACATTTTTGAGTAATGGGCCTCTGTCCCTGTGTAATATTCTTATGATGAAACAAGGAAACAAGGAGAGCAGAAGGAGGAGTATGTGTCTGTGTGTAGAGGTGTGTGCGTGGGACGTGGGGTAAAATCGGAAGAGATGGAGAACACGAGAAGGTGATGAGGTCCAGTGAGGTGCAAGAGAGAAGATGTGCTGCACCAGAGGCGAGCTCCGACAGTGTTTGCATGTAATTAATTAACGGCATTAGCCATTTGTAATGCCATTTATTCTGGTAATGACCAAGCCTGGTGTTTGGTTCTTCGCCCTGCGCTCATTCTTTCTTTCATTTCTCCTCTCTGCCATTTACCTTTGTACAACGCTAAGGCAGGGGATTAGGAGACACGGAGAGTGGAAAAAGAAAATCAGGCTGATACAGTGAGAAAGAGGCCTCGGCTTTAATGACATGCTCTGTTACTGCTTAACACAAGACACTGTTCAATAATGTGTTAGAGCGGGCTACGCATATTGACAGCGTGAACCCACAGCTCATCAAGAAAAGCCTTTTGTACGTGCGCACTTAGTCGCATGCTGTCAAGTGGGTGTGCCTATTTGTGTGCGCCCGTCTTTTGCCTTTTGCGCCTTCGCTCTCTGGCAGCGAATCAGACCTCCCGGAGAGCTGAAAGCTTGTTCACCTTGTCCTCGTTTTAGTGGGAAAGTAAACAAGTGAATGAGGCTGATGCACCACCATTCCCCCACTCCCACTCCCTCTTTCCATTTTAGCTGTATTTAACACACAAATCTAGCTAGCTACCATGTCTCCTTGGTCCCTTGAGTTCTAAGCGTGCTTGTGAAAGACTCCTTTGTGCAGCTTCTTCTGTGTCCTTTTGAAAGTTTTCAGGGTTAGAGAAAGGCAAAGTAGTTCTTTCTTGGCTACTCTGATAGAAGAGATCATAGTTTTATTTTTGAGGGTGGCATTAGAGCTAGTTTGGTTGCTAAGGTAGCTGCTAATACCCTTAGCCATGGCCTTCACTGAGTCTACGTATCCTAGCCTCCCTTGTTTTCCTAACCTATGTCCCTGCCATCCTGACTTGAATCCCTTCTATTTCCAAAGGATCCCGCTCCCAAGCTGACATCCAATAATAAAAGTTGAAAAAAAAAAAAGTAAAGAAGTCCCTTTAATAGTGACCCTCGGCCGTTTGGTTTCTCTTGTAGCCGTTTCGCCGAGTGACCTTCTCGGTGGTGAGCCAGCCCCAGGATCCTCACCAGCAGGGATCGCTGCAGAGCTGCTACGACAGCGGCCTGGATGAGTCGGAGACACCGAGCAGCAAGAGTTCGTCGGGCCCCCGGCTGGGCGCCCTTCCCCTTCCCGAGGACAGCTACGAGAGGACAACGCCGGATGGCAGTGTCGGTGAGGCAGAGCACATGGAAAATGGTAGGGGCAAACACTGAAAGGAGATGTAGAAACCGTTAAGACACAGGAACAACACATGCACATAACTGGCTAGAGAAATCCAAGCGGGACGCTGTAGAAAGCATCACAAGCAAAGTGCAGAAACACACGAGCGTCCCTTTTTCTTTCTTTCCTTCTTTTTTTGTGCTAAAATGCTTCTGTTGTCAGTTCGACATTTCTCTGTGCCAAGGGTATGGATGTGGTGTGGTGCTTGTGATGCAACTATTTTTTGCTGAAGCCTAAAGCTCATTCAGTGTACATTGTATGAACAACGAGGTCCAGGATTTATTATAAAACCGAGGTCTCTGTTTCAGAAACAGAAGGCTTATTTGATCAAAGGGGCTACAAGAGGGAATATGTAGCAGACGAATTCTTTTAGATCAACCACCTTTCAGGGCCGTCTTTATCCTTCTAGTTTGTTGCTTTGTTGCACCGTTTTACAAATCCCGCTGAATTCCGTTTACAGGCTAGATCTCAGCTGCAGGGGAGGATAGGTGTTCAGAAAGATCTCGCTCTCTAGCTCGCCTTGCATTCTTTGAGATAAAGTAAAAGAGGTGTAACGGGGAGGGGGCTAATACTCTGAATTGTTTAGAAGCTGTACAGGCAGCTGCTGCACTGATTTGTGATTTGTGTTTGGCCTCGAGGCCCTCACCAAGGAGTTCATTTTGCTTCAATTAAGGGATCGAACCGATGATCCGTGTGTTGTAATGCATAAAGACTCCAGCCTAGAGAGAGTGGACGGGAGCGGTGGCAGAGTGAAAAAAAAAATCCTTTGTAAAAGCTTCTTCTCTTGCAGAACCTTCTCCTCACAGCTAGCCTGAACTAGTTTCCTACCAAAGCCAAAATATATATGTGTGTGTGTGTGTGTGTGTGTGTGTGTGTATCTGGGTGTGCAGTGAGAGATGAGGGTAATGGTCCCATTCATAGTCTAGGAGTCTGAGGCGATGCTTAACAAGGAGTAGCTGTCTTGAGAGTGCTAAGCCTAAGTGCAGAGGCTTCCCCACTGCAGCTTAGGATAAGGATATTCAAATGGCTTAAAGATTCACATCCTCTCTTTTTTACAATGGAGCTGTTAGGCGGATGATGCCCTTACCTTATTTTAAATCAGTGCGGTCAACACAAGCACCATTACATCCACAAGGTGGAGCCTGGACAAACACCTGGTTCTACCTCAAGGGCCGATGTCTAGTTATGGTGTTTGCACTGACTCGAGACAAGCAACAGAAAGTTAGTCAAATCAGACAGATGGGCACATCAAACAGGCCGTTATACCGGAGTGTCCACAGTGAGCTTTTTCAAATTTCGGCCCCGACACAGATTGAAGGGGATTTGAAACACTTTGATGTGAGCATGTGAGCTGATAAGGCTACCTCGTGGATATTAAAAATCTCAATTTTCCGACAACGAGTGCCCATTAAATTACCAAATAAGTCTTTAAATTAAAAGGATCGTTTCATTTTGGTTTCTGTTACAGGAAGGGGGGTGAGTCGATAGCGATCCGGTTAAGGAGCCTGTCGAGTAAAACCACTTTTAGAATAAATACGGCACAAATAGGGAAATGCATTAAACCAAAGATGGAGCGTTTGATACCCAAGGAGCTCTCATACTGGTCCAAATATGCCCACCAGTTTCACTTCTTAGCTCAATGTGCATGTTTTCGCTAATTCCTCAGCTTGGTGAAAAGCATACTGACGCTTCAGAGGAGATTTGCTGGAGAACAGAGTCAAGGTCAATTCATGAATCAGTCTCCATCTAAGAGAAACAACACTCTCCGCTGTTGCTGCTATCTTTAGTGAGATCGGCTGAACTGGTGTGTGTGCGTGTGTGAGAAAGGCAAGGCAACAGCACATGTGTGATTGGAAGAAAAGGGAGCGCTTGTGAACGCTGGCTTGATATTGTTTAAAAAATCAGCCTCTACATCTCACATTTCTTTTGCAGCACAGTTATACAAATTGGAGTTCTTACACAGTTTGTACTCCGAGGCTATGAGCTGATATAATCTGGTAGGCAGCGGGGTGGCCTTGTGGTCTGAGAGACTATAATTGGTCTAGGTCCTGTGATTCAGTCCCAGAGAGAGAGAGCGAGAGAGAGGGAGGAAAAAAAAAAAGCATCTCTGTGCTTCCAGTTAAAGCGTCCTTGAGGACACCGCCGAGTCCCTGCTTGCTCACTTATGGCAGGTCGCTCTGAATGAGGGCATCAGCTAAATACCTAAGTGTAAAGTAAATGCAATCATCTAAGGTTAGGCTAAATATTGGCAAACTGCTTCAGCCTCTGCGGTCATTAGCATCCCTTCTCGTGTTGTGGCAAGAGCTCGCACAGAAAGCATCAGCACCGCATTTACTCAGTGTTAACCCCCACCACCCCACCCCCCAAACATGCCTTTTTTTCCTTTTTTTTTTTTTAGAAAATGAGGGCATTACGAGGAAGAAGGAAAACAAAAGTCAGCAGATGGCTTGCTGTGGCGCTTGTTGCCGACAAGGGCATCATTAGCGGCATGTAACTATGTAACTGCAGACATTTATGTGCGTAATGCAACGGCTATGTCCTATAGTAGGCCCAAATCTCAACCTTGCCCCTGGAAGCATTAGTATCTGTTTGACAACTTTAGAAACTGAGGATTTGAGAGTTGTTGTATTTTTTCCCCCCTTGTTATCGATCCATCATGTTTGATTGCCGTCTCTTTGTGTTAGGGTGAAATGCAGACAAAAGCGAGTGTCTGCTTTTTTCGATTCGGAGCATTTTCCAGCTCTCGGTTACTCGTTGTCGATCAATGTTCGCACGAACAATCGGCCTCCACCGCAGCTGCTCACATTCATGAATGCATGCATGCAAGTAGCCCCCACCACACACACACACACACACTCACATTGTGTGTTCACCCTGCCTCCTTTTCCCCGTCCTTCCTTTCTTTCCACCCTGCACAGATGTGCTGAGGGACCGTGTTTTCTTTTCCTCATCTCCTTCATCAAGGTCATGTTGCAAACTTTATTATTTTCTGTTGGGTTCCTTCTTTCCGTGGGGAGCGTTAAAAGAAAAACATTTAAAATAAAAAAAGCAAAACAAAAAACAATCAACCTCTCCATCCAAGACAGATTCTTCCCACACTGACTCAGAACAGGGAGTTCATCGTGGGAATATGAACACATTGTTGACCTCAAACACACACTGCTTGATCAGCCTGAGAGACATCCAAAAAGTCTGTGCCAGGAAGCGATAGGAAGTTTTGCTGCACCTCTCCCAACGCCGTTGAACAAAACTGAAATTTCATACTTGCGAGTTACCTGCTCAGGACGCAAAATAATTCAATTTTGCTGCCATTATACTTGGGCCTCCGTATCGCTCAGAGACGCCACTCGGTACGTCTCAATGAAGTCTTGGTCTTTTTTTGATGCTCAGTTGGACCCCCACCCCTCCTCGCACCCTCGCATCCTCACTTATTCATAAGCTTACCCCGGCGCTCATCAGATATTCATAAACATTTGGAGTCAAACAGCCGATTAGGCCGTTATGGATGTCGAACAGCCCTTCCAGATGTACGCCGTTATCGGCGGGTCAAAGACTCGTGCTCTATTATTGATCGCCGCATCGCCAGGGGGGCAGAGGATTTTTCAATTTTTACCGTGTTAGTTCAAGTGCACGTCAAAATAACATGCTTCCACATTGCTCTTTCATGATGAGTTACGTGTCTGAGGTGTGCAAAGTGTTTTTTTTTTCTTTTTTTGTAAAGGCTCTGCATGAATCTGAGCAGCTCCCGGCACTGAAGATGTAATAACATTTTTCAGTAGATCAGTGCAGCTATGCAGTGTGATGTGCTTGTTGCTGTAGGTCACGCTGCCAAGGATGTATCGCATTTGATCCACAACATCACATTATATACATATATTTTTTCTTTACAAAATTGCTAATATATATCTATAACCTCTTACTTTTAAGGTTCACCTTTTGCATTCAAACCATGTTATGTACACTGAGCTGGCAGTGGCTATGCTGGGGTTAGCAAGGCCTGCTGATACTACTGTATGTGGACATAGCACCAAATCACAACAGCAGTCGCCTCAAAGTGCTTCATGTTGCACGGTAAAGAACCTACAGTAATATAAAGAAACCCCAACAATTCGAAGACCCTCTATGAGCAAGCATTTGGCAACAGTGGGGAGGAAAAACTCTCTTTTAAGAGGAAGAAACCTTTCCCAGAGAGGTGCAGCTATCTGACCTGACCATTTGGGAACGTTGAGAATGTAGAGGACAGGACAGTGTTAATAGACTTTGTATTTTCTGCCTGAATTTTGTTTTCAAGAAATATACAATGCTTGTGTGATATGCGCAGTATAACTAACGTATAACCTGACTTGTACCTGCAGGAGATCGTTGACTCAACTTTTTATTCACCTCTGCATCACAGTGCAGATCTCACAGAGGCTGACGCCTGTGCTGAATGCAGAGGCAGAGGAGCACCGCAAATTTATTGTAGCCTCTAAGAGAGTGATAGCACGTCCTACTGGCTGCTAATGTTAGCATGCCTCCCACGTTTTCTTTTCTGCATTGGCTGGCAGACAATCACCCACAGCACACACACACAGACACACACACAGACCAAACACTACCTTTCTCCTGTCTGTCCTGCTGAGAAATCTCGGGGTACCACCGCTGGATTACAAACATCATCATTTAGCATTGGCTAGTCGGTTCAATAGAGTAGGACAGACAAGTGGCGCATCACAGCGGTTATCAATCAGGTAGTCAGCGAGAACAAACACCATCTGAGCCTTTGCTAACAAAATCACCAAGTACAAAGCAAACGCCGGACAGACAGACGCTCAAATGCCCACTTTTAGACAAAAATCATCTCTTTGTCGTCTTACACACACACACAGACGCGTGCGCGCACGCACATCCACCCTTCATTCGGCGCAATGAGCCACTGAGTCATTTTCCAGCTCTGTGAAGCACCTCACTAGATCACTTCATTGTTGTTGTTTCTCCATTTCCAAAGCTTTACCCGTTGGAATGCCGCTTTGCCTGGTTAATAGTGTGCGTGTTTGTGTGTGAGGCTGTTCATTAGGCAGGCCCAATTGTAGGGCCAGATGGCAAAGCGAGTTTGTTTAATTAAAACCATTCATATTTCAAGAGTCGAGCGGCAGCAGCGCTGGTCTTAGGTCTGATTTCCCTCAACTTGGTGGCGAGATTTGTGTGTGTGTGTGTGTTTCTGTAACTGGTAGTGTAAAAAAAAAGAAAAAAAATCACTCAGCGGAAGGGAGCCGTGCTATCAATCAGCATGTTACACAATATATTCACCCCACCGCCTCCCGCTTGTGCATTCCCCAAGGTCACGGCGTAAAAACACCACAGCATTAATCCGAAAATTAAAGTCAGCAAAGGAATGAAAGGGAATGATAATCTGTTACATCTTTAAAAAAGCCTATAAATTATTCGGGCGCTTGTGCATTTTGCAGCAAGGTTTAAATTCTGCGCGCGCCTCCAGTCGTGCCGTGTGTCTCTCATTCATTTCCATCTGTCCCTAACCACTCGCCCCTTATTTTCTTTTATTTTTTGAGAGTGTGTGTGATATCTTCAGGCAAGGGGACAGCATGAGAGATAGAAAGAACAAGAGAACCTGGTGTGATGATGTGAGAAAAAAAAAACACTGGGGGGGGGGGGGGACATAAAAAGAGATATGAGTGGCAAGACAGAGTACATGAGTAACACGCCACACAGGAGCCTAGAAATGAATGGGAGGTTGGAAATAGACCAGGAGATAGCGAGGAAAAAAAATTAACAGACAACAAAATAGAGAGAGAGAGAGAAACAGAAGGAAAACGCCAAGGATGGAGGTTATGGAGTCGCCGGCAGGGAGTGGCGGTTGACAGACAGAGATGATTGATCACTGCTCAGGTGGAGGAGGCAGGTATTCAAATCATACCCAAGTGTCACATCCGTGATCCCATCTTTCTCCTCACACAGGCACATTTGGACTTTGAAGCCCCTTCAGTGCAGCCTTCACTTCAGTGCCGCAGCACGCTGACAGAATTAAGCTCGAGGAATACCTGCTCTTAAAAACCAACTGGAGAAACCCGAGGAAGGAGCGGGCGAAGGCTCATTTATGTTTGCGATGAAGGATTGGTTCAAGCAAAGTGCCGGAAACAAAACTTTCTCTCATTTACTTCCGTTGGCATCCACGGAGCTACATAAATCATCTGCTGGTATCATCTTTGACCCACATCTGAATGTTGAGTCTCACTAAGCTCGACTGGGCTTCGATGAACTGTTTAATTCATATTTTCATTTTCTCCCCGCTTTGATCATCGCAGGTCACAGTCTTCATAGTCCGTCTCCAATTGATGCAGAATGCAGCAGGTCACATAACACACCTACTTTTGCTTCCCTTCACTGGCTCCAAATGAAATCCACTTTAAAATCCTGTTATTAACATACACTGAAAAAAGTCTAACATGCAGTCATTCATTCAATCTAATAAGTGCCATTCAAAACAGAATAAAATCATTGATTTGATTGTGAAACCCTTTCTTTTTGCATTTTAAAATACCACTTTTGATTTGGATGAAACTAAATATCTGTACAAAGGACACAACGCAAAGTTTTTGATTTCTCTCAAAACATATATTTCTTTTCATGTTGAACAGATAATATCTTTAATTTGAGTCAAAGTGATTTGCACTTGAACACGCCCACCAGAAATAGACCGGGACCCATTTTTATTCTGCATGGCTGCTGGAAACATCGTGTCACATCTTTGATTAATTTCATCTGAAAATAAACGTAAGTAAAGCCAAGTGTGTTACAAAAGCTTGTATAATTTGTATTGCCAAAATTGCAGAAAATAACCCCATTTAAGCTGGGTCGACAGCCACCCCTAATTTTTGCATGATTGTAGCTGCTAGCTATAAGCTAGCTAGCTATCCTGCGCAATGTTAGAACTGGTTACCAGAAACCGACCATCACAGTCGGGAATGCAAGTTAGGCAAAAAGCCGTTTTTTACCAGTATACTAACTAGCTAGCGTTACCACAATGCATCGGTGGTGGATACAGCTAGCTAGCATAAGTTCATAGTTCATAACATTCATAGTATAACTCCGTGCTCCGCTTCGTTTGAATTTTTCTGGTGAGCTCGCGGTTTCTAGACACAAGCTTGTGTTTGTGCGCGCACGTTTGTCTCTCTTCATATAAATATCTGTGTGTTATGTGTGTGTACACCGAGCGCAAAAGATAATTATTAATGTGCATGATTTAGAGACAGAAATAACACGCCAGCATATAAGATCAGTGACATAAGACTAATTCCTTCAATTGACTTTCAGGCGCGGCTCGGAAAAATGTGCATTTTCTGAAGAAATTGTAATTTTAACAGCAAAAAATTGACCCTATGCCAAACTTAGTCGCTAATGGCTGGTCTGTAGACTGTTTGGTATGTCATGTTACGTATTTCTTGGTTTTTCTATGTAATGTGTTTTATAGAGAAGTAACATTATTCTTTTTTTTCTGTATGCTTTCAGAACCACAGATCGCTCCATCCATTCCATGGCTGAAGCATACATTTTCATTTAATCTGAACAGGTATCATTTTGCATTTACACTGCACATCCTTTTTAAACATTTCATAATAATCTAGACTCTCCCTCATTATCCTCTCATTCACCTTGCTGATGTGTTGAGGACTTGATAAAAGAATACATGGTATGTCCATATCTGTTCTGTCTCTACATGAGATGCAGTCTCTTGATGTAAATTTGACAACTCTGCTATTAAATGCAATGATTAATGTAGGACAGCAACGATTAATCAACTCATCAAGTTAATATCTTAGGGTTCTGTATTGTTTTCTTTTTTTTTTCTTGGGCTTTGTGGAACATTTATGAAAATGTTCCACTATTGATTTAATTTAATGATTATACAATTCACAATCTGATTAGGCAAATAATTGTTCTAATAGTCTGTGACCAAACAACTATCAAAATAGTAGTTTATTATGGTCAAAGATTTATCAGGTGTGCCAGACTTCAGTTCTTCACTTGTACATTTTGTTCCATATTTTACCTCAAGATATCCCAGAAAGATGAAGCTGAGGAAGAGCTGCAGAGTACCACCATGGCACTCTTCGTCTTCAGGGACAACGCAAGCCTCCTACATCAGCCTCGAGACATCGGGATAATCATTGATGGTGTGGAAGTCCTGAATGAGTTGCCTTCTGTGGCAGCTGGAGTGGCAATGGTCTTTGGACTCTGTTATGCTCTTAATATGGAATATCCACGAGGATTCAGGTTCACCTTTGAGGCTCTTCAAAAGA
Organism: Rhamphochromis sp. 'chilingali'; assembly: GCF_963969265.1. NCBI lineage: Eukaryota > Metazoa > Chordata > Actinopteri > Cichliformes > Cichlidae > Rhamphochromis > Rhamphochromis sp. 'chilingali'. The sequence goes on along the minus strand of NC_137929.1, from coordinate 33,957,431 downwards.
TTATGATGGAGCTTGACTTTAACAAGATGACCTCTAAGATTCGCAAACTTAATTGTGAACTTAACACTGCACAGTAGTGTGTTTGCATGCATGTGTATGTGCACATGCATGTGCATGTGTGCTTGGTTATTTTGCTTGGTTGGCCTGCAGTGGTATTCTACATTCAAAATTTATAAGAACACCCATTTGAAAGGGAGATTTAAGTTGATTTCATTGATACATGTGTAGATTTATTTTATTTTTTTTACATTGTACAGGCACAGTGCACATATAAACATTTTTGAGTACTTGCAAATTGGTTTAAAAAGAGTTTTTATAATGGTTTTATGCCAGTTTTAGACAGGTTGCAGGTTTTATACTGGTTTTCAAAAGATTGCAGGTTTTATAAAACAAACATTTCTCTAATCATTTCTGCCGTAGCACTAAATCTGTATATTACTAATCCTCTCTATTGATTATAGTTAAAATGGTTTGGAACAATAAATAATTTTGAAATAATTGGTTGGCCAACTGTCTTGTTTTTTATAGGAAATGCAGAGCATTTTTGAACTGAAATAAAATGAAATGTAAAAAATATAGTTTGAATATATGTAAATCAATTACCTGGCTTCAATACAAACATATTAGTTCATGTTAATTTGGTTCGAATGTGAATACATTAGGTTGGTTAAATTTCAATATATTAGCTTGGTTCAATAATTAAAATATGGTTCTATGTAAAAAAATCAATTTGGATCAATGCAAAATTTAAAGTTTCAGTCAAGTCTAGTAATATTGTTTATATCAACATAAAAGTATCAGGTCATATCAAGTGACTCAATTTGGATTCTATAAAGCCAAATATTTTGCATGTGACAACCGGACATCATTTTTTTTTATTTGAATAGGGTTATTCTTTTTACAGTGTATAAAGCGCCACATGGGCAGACCCCTCATTATATATATCCAGCTACTGACAGCTTGTCGCGGCAGCCGGTTACTCAGATCATCTGATCAAGGTCTCCTGACTGTTCCAGCCTTGTCATGTTTATAAGGTTGTAGCGCCCAAACTTTGGAAAAGCCTTCCTCGGCCTATCAGGTTAGCCGAGTGTGTGCTTTGTTTTAAATGGCTCCTGAGAACTAATTTCTTTAGGTTAGATTCCCCTTAATCATTCCCTCAGTTTGTTAAATCGTATGAAAGTGTGTATGTTGGAATGAATGTGTGACTCTGTGTGTGTGTGTTTGAATGTGTAGCTTAATGGTGTGGCTTTTATTCAAACTGTGAAGGACATTGTAACTCTGTGTTTTGAAACGTGCTATGCAATTAAAGTCATTATGGAGACTTCACGGTTTATTTGAAGAAAATTTAATGATGTACATCGGAGTGTTTTTTTTTTCTCCCAGCTTACAGCGTGGAAAAAATGCAGTTTAAGAAAAGCATGAGGTTAGTTTTCTGTGGACAGAAGCAGCGATTTCAACTCAAAGGTAAATAATGGGATTATTTAGTTGGGAGATGATTTAAAGATTTAATTGTGCAAAGTAATTATGTCATTTTTACGTTTTTGGGGGGAACAAATTAAATTAAACTCACCTGCCTGCAATTTCTTTAGGGAAACAGGAGACAGCGAAAGGCAAACAGAGGCAAACCAATCCACTAAATCAGGGATGTCAAACTCATTTTACATTGTGGACCAGATGTAGACCACTTTGATCTCAAGTGAGCCAAACCAGTGACACTCCTCCTTCTGTCAGTGTGAAAAAGTTTAACTACATGTTTAATCCCTGAGATATGTTAACATAAAAAAAGGAATCTCAACAGGACATTTTATTACATGATTAAGAAGTGCTATTGTTGTAGATGAAAGAAACCTGTCAGCACCAGTCTTAGTGGTGAAAAAGTTCTGTTAGCGACAGCTAACTGACTGTCCTACAATTATAAAACTGAAAGTTGTAGTTAGTTAATTGATTTTACTGAGTATCCATTGTACAAAATATACATTTCTACAGTAGTGAAAAAACAGAAATTTTCAATCATTGAATTTTTTTATCTATAACTTTAGTGTTTGAACAGCCATGTGGGAGGTCTTTAGCAGTAACGATTAAGTTGTAAAACCTATGAAAATGCATTAAAAGGACAAATATTTTGCCTTCTCTCATGTTTTCTAAAGGGATTCAATAGGGGCGATGTGGAGTCCTTGCCGGGCTATTTTGGCCCCTGAGCCTTATGTTTGACATCCCTGCTCTAAATCAATTAAAATGTGGAAGAAGATGTAATTAAGAGAGATTTGTTGTAAGACGTGAAAAAGAAAAGATTTGTTGGTATGGTTCTAATATCACTACCTGCGATGTAACTTACAAAGCAACCTGCCACAAACTGAAAACATACGTCGTGCACACACACACCTAAACGCACACACACACACTGTGGCTGTCTGAGTGTGGATAATGGAATTGCTGCTGTGGTGTTTTGTGAAGCCAGGGGCAGACTGACACCCACTCCTGACAGAGATTACAAAAGCCATTCTAGCTGGCTTACAAACACCGATACACAGAGAAGCATTACACAACCACAATGGCCATTTGGGTTAAGAGAGAAAAAAGTGGAGCCATTTTAGATCGACTCTGTATGTATGGTGTACGCACGCACGCACACACACACACACACACACACACACACACACACAGAAAACGTGGCAAATGCGTTTTTAAAGTGTCATAGTCAAGTGATTCCAATAAGACCCCCCCCCTCCCCCCCAACTGAGAGAGGCAGCCATATTGTTTTGCCAGGAATGTGGAAGGATACTCGCGCCTCAGAGTTGGCAGTCGGTTGCATTTCTTCGTCATCTCCTCCGATCCGGATGCACATACTTGATAAAGCGGGCGAGTCGGGTCTTGCAGCAGAGAGATTAAAACTGGGATGGGGCGGTCTTCAACGAAGACAATTAAACACCTCCCGGACATCCACCTCCACCCAAAAGCTTCCTGCACTCCACTCTCCATTCCACTCCTTCCACCCCCACCACGTTTGTCTCAGGGCGCTCTCGTCTTCTGCTCAGTTTCCCTCCTCACCTCCTGCCCTGATCTTACCCTCCTCTCTAACTCTTCTTCTTGTTTTTCTTTTTTTTAACTTTCTTCTCTCGCGTCCAAGCATCCTGTTAAGATTCCGTGCACGGTTGCGCCGAGGTGCAGAAGTTGTGCAGAGCGAGCACTCTGGAACATCAGGTGTGCAGCACTGGGACACAGTGGGTGCCGTGTCTTTCCCAGCGTGAGGTCCACAGCGAGGAAGGAGGATTGCCCGTAAGGCATGACAATAATCCTAACTCGCCAAGTTTTCATTTATTTATTTGCGCATTTTCGGATTCTCAAGCACGCGATGACGAGACCGTAAGGTCAGAGGAGTGCGTGTGTTGCAGCACGCCAGCTTCACACCTGAAGCAATATCTGAGAGGAATACTGAGAAAGACAAAGCATTAAGGTCCTATTTTTATGTATTTTTGCTTTTCTCACTTCAGGGAATTCATCCAAAAACCCCACAAACATACAGGATTCAGGTGTTCGCACGTTCTTTAGGCCGACGCCGAGCCGCGGCTCCTCATGCATTCATTCATGTGTTTGCCAAACATATTTTGTGTGCAAACACCGCCCCTTGCCACCCCGCTCCGTCAAATCTTGAGGTTAGGAGATGCAGACAGAAATGCAAGCGTAATAGCCCTCCTGTAGGTTTTTTTTCCTTGCTTTCTTGCTCAACATTGCACACATCTGAAAACTTTCAATTTCATTTGCATGCAAGGAATGCCGCACTGATTGCAAAAAACCAGGCAAACCTTTGCCCAGAGAAAGAAAAAGAAAAGGTGAACAGGGAACAAATTAAACTGTCCAGAATGGGATGTAACCTACTTGTAGCCGGTACATGAACTGTAAAATGTAGCTCTCATTTTGGAGAAAGTTTGTCAGAATTGCTGTAAGATATTGCGACTCCGTGTGTGTGTGTGAGGCTGTGATGCTGTGAGAGACATAGTTTCAGCCTGAATATAAGCAGTGACACTGTTTTTGACCTTTAAGCTAGAAAATGCAAATTGTGTATTTTCCCCCCTCTCTGTGTTTGTGCACGAGCTGACTCATGCATGTTGTAGCTCTTCCTCTGTTTATCTTACACATTATTTATGTGTGGCACCCAGCCTGCCAGTAGCTTAACCTTTGACCTTATGTCACACTGTGCTTTTTTTGGCCACCCGCAGCTCTGCCGCTCATTCACATTTAAAGGAGTGAAAAGCAATACGGAAAAAAAAGAAAGAAATACATTTCCATATTTTCGTTCTTCTCGTCTCGCTACCTCGTCCGAGTTTACCCACGTGTGTCTATTTACAGAGCAGCTTGCTGTTCCACATCTCCAGTAGGCACGGCTGCGGACTGGCATTCCTTCTGGAAAAGGATTTTGTCAGGAAGCTTTGCCAGCAATATCTGCTGCTACCGCTAATTGATAGCAATTAGGTCGCATTATTTAGGAATTTGACATCGTGTTTGTCTTTAATCGGGCTGGTTTGATGAGTCAGATGCACGGCTAAATGCTGTAAAACTGTCAAAACAGGGAAACAAATGCTTGCTTGCTGCAGGCATTGAATAAAAAAAAACCAACTAATAATAATCAGTGCGTGCTTCTTTGTGATAGGATGGCCTCAGTGTATTGTGTGGAGTGTATGGATGGTATGACCTTAAGATGCATTGTGAAACGTTCCCATGCTAAAGCTATGCATCTTTGTCAGTATTGCCTGGAAATTGCTGATAAGCAAAATAATTGTAAATCTCAAGCATCATTTTCTCATTGTGACAACTGAGTGAACGTCATTTGACGGTGGAAATGATGAAATGTTCAGGAATAAACCCTGGGCCTTAAAGGGGACTTGCAATGTGCATTTCCACCTTTGCATTTCTATTCTTGGACTCTACTAGAATAGCTTTATGTGTAGAATCTGTATTTACTTTTTACTGAGTCTTGGTGCAGCCTGTCAAACAAAGCCCAGCAGGTGAGTGGCGCTCCTGCGCTCACAGCCAGCGCTCTATCCGTGACATGACCATTATATAATATTGCGCAAATGTTTGAGTTCCATTGTGTGTTTTTCTATCTAGGGATTCTTTTACTGCGTTGTTACTTTCCAGAAGGAATTGCACGATGGATCAAAATCTCGTGGTTATTTCTGTGTTCAGTATTTTAACGGTTCTGACAAGATCCCCAACAAAACTGACTTTAATGTAGCAACAGAACAGGACAGAGCCACCACTGTGTTTTGCAGTTGAGTATAGACTCTGTCCTGGCCTCCATTGTAACAACACGTTATCAAACCTATTGCTGTGGATTTTTAGGCTAGTTGCTTTGCAATCTGACATGCTTTCCCTTTTTCCTTTTCTTAATCATTTTCATACACCGAGAGCAGGCAGGACTGTGGCAATAATGGCTTCTTCACAGCCACCCTTCCACAGAGACCATTTCTAGTGAGGCTACAGTGATAGTAGTTGGATGAACAGAAAGGCAGATGCGTCTCTCAGGTCCTTCATCTGCTAGTTTTAGACCTGCCACTTCTTTTGTTCTCCACTTGTCCAGTTTCCTCAAATATTTTAAGGACACAGTGCACGCCACGAAGAGAAAGGTGAACTTTTCTGCTAACAGCTCATTGGAAATCACATTTTTGTTGCAAAAATACTGTTTTATTTCTGTCAAACTGTTTTTCTTTGTCATTTTTCACAAATTCAACTAAAGAAATAGAAACATGCTGTTAGTAACAAAGTTCCTAAAGACACAATTTAAAAGATATAATTTAAAACTGGCTCTTTGCTCAGTTGTCTGTTACTTTTTTTTATCCTTGAATGATTCATAGGTCAGTGTTAAGTGGCTTAACAAACAAAATAATGCAAGAAAAAAATGAAATATTTTTCCCTTGGAGGGAAAATATAAAGACGTGAGGGGGTGGCTCAAGACTTCTGCAAGCCATACGCTGTCTGACTGACACCACCCAGTGGATTTACAGCAGCCTCAATATGGAGCTGTTGTCTCATTATTTGTGGAGACACCTGACTATTTGAAACTTTGGCCATGTGTAATAAAAGCAAACACATTATTTCATTTTAAGAGGCTTAATTGGTGCAGAATCACACCATTACACTTACGTTATACTGTATCATCTATTAAACTCTTACCATACCAGCTATAGATACTGCGATAATTACTTATTATCAGTCATTATAGATAATCATAAATTATCAATTAAGCATTTAAAGAAGTGTTAACAAATGCTTAAGACGGCAGGATAAGAAAGTGGAGGAAATCAGTTCTAACTGCTGTTAGTGCGAGCATGTCTGTGTGTGCATAGATGCACTCGAATCCAAGTAGAGATGCATCATGCTCTCAGCGGTGCAACAAGACTACCTCGGCCCACCAGAACTTATTTTTACTTCCCTCTTCCCCTCTCAACCCTCCGCTCCCCTGCTCTTCGCCTCATAAAAATAGATGAAAGCGTGTAACAATGGAAGAAGGGGGATTATCCTTCCGCTCTCTCTCTCTCGCCTTCTCTCTTTGAGGACACAATTAATGTGTCTCATATGGTGGAAGAGCGAGGGAGGAGGGAGGGAGCAAAGCGAAGCGAGGGAGGGAAGGATGGACTGAAATGAAAAGCTAACACACGATCTACAGGGTGGGACAGTCCGGCCCGCCTGTGGCACAGTTCGCGTTGGAGATCTCCGCGCGGGCCCGCGCTGCCACCTTTGACATCGGTGATGCTGGAGGGCTTCACAACACCGACACACACCGCTCCGAAAAGAGCGACACGGCTGCATACAAAACACTTTGACACACACACACACGAAAGCATCACAAGTACCTCTATATACAGCTGTATGCATGGATGTGCACACCTCCATTCACCTGGAGGGACAATATCCTCCTGAGCTGCTGTAGCTGAGGAATTTCATTATTTTCTCCCGTCTTATTTCCATTCAGCTGCACTTTTTCTTTTTTTAAATAGGAACTGTGCTCATGGACACAATAACTCTTGGCCATATATGTATCAGCGAAAAGAAAAAAAGAGAAAAATCCTCTCTCAAAGCAGATGTATGATTTTTTTTCTTCCTCTTTTTTCTATTTCGCAGGGAGGAAGAATGCTCATTATTTTTCTTACCCTGAACAATCCTTCCGCGCTTCTCTCAGAAGTCGCTGAGAATGACTTAATGCATTTTCCAACAGACGTTTTTTTTTCTTTACAAAGGCTCGTCCATTTAGTCCATCAAAGCAGTTTCCCTGGCGAGAAATTCGCAGAACGGTCAGCATTAGCACCATACATGTTTTATGAAGGCCGGGAGCTCACCCTACTTAAGACAAACGGCACGCATTCGCATTCAGCGCATTCACGTGGCTGGGAAAATGGTATGGTTTGTAGGTGTGTGTGTGCAGAACGAGAAAACTGCCTGTGTGTAAGTGTGTGTGCTGCCAATATTTGCACTCTGTCTGCTTCTCCTTTGTTAGTGTGACGCTACTTGCTTATGCATTGTTGACCCATTTAAGGGCTTTAGTGCTCTCCTAGCTCACAGTGTAAACACTTTATTCCCCTACATATAGTATCTGCAGTCACAAACAACAGCATAAATATATACAAAAAAGAAAAAATCACAGCATTTGGATGCTTTAACAAAACAAGATTTCTAAGCAGGCCGGCCCTTATTTGTTTTCCCTTCATAAATACTCTCTCTCGTTCGCTTCCTTCCTCTATAACCTTGTCTCCCATCTTGGAATGCGAGGATTCGAAGCTAAAATGAAATGTCGTGAGTCGCAGCAGGCAAAACATTGCCTGGCTCTGCTGACAGCTTGGGAATTATTTTGGGGCACAATGCACCATTTCCCACCCCCCTCCCATCATGCTGGGGGATGAATATGCACCCGGTAATTGAAGTGCGGCGTCAACTCGAGCCCGTGACTTGACAAATTTCACCTGGCCCTGTTTCCATCAATGCACGCCACTCCCTCCTCCGTGTTGTTTGCGACTTGGAACGCACCTGGTCGTGAAAGGCAAGGAAGCGTGCTCAGATATTAGATCCCGCCCTTCCTCCAGGTGTGGATGTTATTCTTTCCATTTTGTGTGTGTGTGTGTGTGTGTGTGTGTGTGTGTGTGTGTGTGTGTGTGTGTGTGTGTGTGTGTGTGTGTGTGAGAATATTTCTTAACCCGAGGTCACAAAACAAGGAGCAAAAAAAAAAAGAAGGAAGAATTCTCCCCATCCTTTGTGTGCCATTCACCGTGGCAGCTGTCCTTTCAAGCCTCTAAATGCAACGCAATCACCTCACAAAAGCAGGCGGCTCAGTTATGCGTGGGCTCCGATGACTACAGTCCTGAGCGTGCACAACTTCCTGTGAGGGATGATTAGAGTGGCCAAAGTGGCAGTCAAAAGCCTCAGTTTTAAAACCACAAAAGGAAAGAGAGCCCAGGAGCCAAAACACATAGGCAGGGACGCACAGTCAGCGCGACGTAACCCGACACCTTCAGCCAAACAATGAAGGCAAATGTGGTGTGGATTTGATGAGTGATATAGCCTGGTGACTGTCCCCCCCCTCCCTCCCGTCCGTCATTCTGGGGTTTACAATAAGATTAACTCCTTGAACAAATGCAATGAGGGCACACCTGTTTTTTTTTTGTTTGTTTTTTTTGTGCACTTGTGGCAAAGTATGTGTTTCTTTGTCTGTTTCCTGCCCTTTTGTTTGCAGTCTCGCCCGCAGACTAATGGCTACCTTGAAGGCTAAAACAATAGCATTTATCTTCTCTGCAGTTCAAACTTAAGCTTCAGGCAATCACTTTAGCCGAGGTTTGTAAGACTAGAAGTGCCTGCACACAGGGCGCAGGGAGGATTGAGTTTAAGTGGTGGAAAACTAGCGAGCAGTGATCTACAGAGAGCCAAAGAGCTGTTTAAGGAACTGCTTTCGAAGTCGTTTGTCTTTCCTTTTATTCCTTATTACTTTGTGTTAATTTTTTCCCTGTTATCGCAGGTTCAAACAGCCCTTCGACTTTTATCAGGTGTTACGAGTGAGTGAGCAGAAAGAAACGAGAAGATATGATGACAAAAGATCCCCTTGCTGCTGATGAAATGACAAAACAAAGCATCCAAATCTAGTTGGTGCATACTGAACAGCACACAAATGTGCATAAAGGCTCATGTTGAGGATGCAAAAAACCTCCCAAAAAATAGATATATATTCAATCTCTTTATACATGCCTATGCCCAGGGATCAGCTTTTGCAAACTTCTACAAACATTGCATCGCCTGCAACTCACTGCGAGGTGTTTTGAGCAGTCGTTGGAGAGATGCTGCTGGCGAGATGTCGACCTCAGGCTGTGTACATACGTAAGCAGGAAGGTGCTGTAGGTGTTTAGCTGGCTTTGGAAGTTTTGAACGATTATGAGAAAATGCGCTCGGCTTACTCCGGTGCTTTTTTTTTTTCTTTTTTGCTTGCACCGGGCTACAGTATGCACAGGGGTCTGGGGGATCCAGAGTAGTGCTGTTTAGGCTGCCTCCCACACACAAATGCACAGCTCGGATTTGAAAATCTCCTGGAAGTGACAGACTGGGTTCACGCACGCTGCTGGGAAACAAGTTACTGTCATTATCCAGTTACAGCTGCCGCGAGGAACTCGTCCTCGAACTGCTCTTAGGGTAGTTGTCTCGTTTCATCTGTTTGCCCTCTCTCAGCACTCTCCAAACCGTAAACATTATTGCTCATTACGGCCTTTAAATATTTAAAGGGTAATTCACATCAAACTCTGTTCGAACCTCTGGGCTGCAAACAAAAAAGTATTTGGATGTTTTCTGGCTCCTGGAGGGAACCGAGTGTAATCTGATGAACTGCTTTCAAGTGATGTCACCTGAGACAAAAGAAGGACTCAGGTGGAAGACTAAAAGTCTGACACTCACAACAAACGTAGGGGTTAGAGTCAGGCACCTTTTTCAGCTGTCATCAACCCATTAAATGGGCATTATCAGTTATTGTCAGTCCGTTATGTGTTGAAAAAGGTAGTTATCACCTCACTGAAATGTGGCCGTTCTGCTCTGCTGAACAGGAGGAATGGGTGGTGTCTGTCCGGTCTGAAAATAGCAACAAAAGTCCACATTAGGAGGTAGTAGGGGTGTTGAAGAGTAAATCCATTTAACTTTCAGCAATGATACATGAGTTTGAGACGCGTCGTTTGAACTTTATCTTCTATTTTCTTGGCATAAGCAGCAAAACTTTTAGTTCAGGAATGGAAAAAGGTCACAGTGTTTGGTTAAAACACACCTTTTTTTCTCCTTTTAATGCGAAGCACATATTGCAGTGCCATAATTTGCTAGCTTGCAGTGGCATTCAGCCACAAAGAATTCACACATCCGCAAGGTGTCCTACACAATCTGGCTCGCTCTCTGTTTATCACTGATTAGAATGGATGATAACCACCTTCCTAGCTTGCTAGTAGGTGGAGGAGGGACTGATAACAACTGACAACGGCAGTTTAATGTACTGATAGCATCGAGATCGGATGAGTGAGAAAGAAGGAACAAGAAGAGCGGCCAAACCTCTGTAAACATCCACGTCTCTGCTCGAGGCTAGCAGCAAACCGGCGGTCAGATAGCATTGTGAGAAATGCAGATGGCGGCTTTTGACAAGAACGTGTGTGCACTGGTTGTGATGCATCTCTTTTCTTTTTTTAACTGTTCTTTGCGAGTTATTTCATAAGAGTGCGACGGTAAGTCTGCGAAGTGCTCTTTTTGTGACACCCAGAATCCTCCTGTTTACGCCGAATGCACTTAGCCTAAATAGCACCGGCGGTAATGAGAATCAACACTTTGTAGACGGTTTAGCTTTAAGAGGAAGAGCTCTACAAGTTAGTTTTTTTTTACTGACAGCGAGAAGGAAAGAGGGAGACAGATGAATGATGGTTCCATCACCTTGCACATTGTGAATGTGAAGTCACTCCAGGGCAGCATAAATCATCTTAATCCCTGAGTGATTGGAGATGAAGCAAGGACACACACACGCATCCATGCAAACACCTCACCTTGTTCCAAACCCCCTGAAATCACTGTTTAAATCGCTCATCCTTATTTTTAAAATCTCATGCCCTCTCTTAATAGATCACGGGCCTCTAATCTTAATCAAAAGCAGCTGCAGATTATAACCAAGAACAGATGGTTTGGGAGTGAAAATAGTATTTTGCGGGCATTTCTTGATTGTTTGCGCTTTTTTCTCCCCTCCTTAACCCCTCCTCTGTGTTATTATGATTATTACTATCCCTGCTTTTGGCGATTTCATTTCGGCCTCGTACGCATTATCAGAGCTTAAGAGTTGCTGACCAATTCCCAAACCCCCCACCCCCAAAAAACCCCACTCCTGTCACGATCTTTCATTAGCGTCAAAGTCTTAATCCACCGCAATACATACATGCGGTAATCCCCCCCCTCTCCTCTTAAAAAGACCATAGCTGTCAACACTCGTGTTCTTTGGCTGAACTCAGCGTGAGGACAAAGCAATTTGTTTCTAAAACATCAGAGGGGCTAGCGGGGGGGGGGGGGGGGGGGGGGGGGGGGACTTTGGAGGAGGCAGATGCCAGAGCTGGCTTGCAGAGTGGCGAAAGTGCGAAAGGGATTGCGAGAATAAAGACAACTACTTCCTTTTGTGTGTGTGTGTTTTTTTTTTGAGGGGGGGTGCTTTGATACGAAGCCTGCAAGGCAAAGTCTTTATCCTCTGGCAAAAAGTAATGATGGAAGAGAGGAAGGAGCAGGAGGCAGAGAGAGGGAGAGACTGTGGGAGTGAAGCAGACGCCATCGGATTCTCTTTCAGGTGTTACGCAACCCGGGGAGAGCAGACGCTTACCCTTCCTCGTGATTAATTGTGTGTCTCGGGCAGGAGATTGTGTCAGTTTAATCTGAAGTGCTGATTGTGTGAATAGGGCAAAAAATAAAGAAATAAAAATAATAATAAAGAGAAACAAAGAATGCGCATTTAAGAGCCAGAGAGCACTTCCCCTAATGAAATGCAATGTCTGGTTTTTCATTGGTGCGCACCCTCTAAACGAATGCCTACTCTCTTGATTTGTTACAGAAAAAGAATAAAAGTACAAAGGAAATAAATTACATTCGGCCGCTAAATTGTTTCTCATATATTGCGTTCCTGAATGTAACGTACACGTACCGGAGTGGATGCAGGCGAGCGATCTGTGCGCGTTGTTCTTCCCAAAGAAAGAATTGTAAAAAAAGAATGTTGTTTAGCTTCTACCCGGTGCCGAAACAGAGCAGTGATAAGGTTTTCCAACGTGAAATCACTTGTTTGTTTTGGAGTGAGAATTAGGCCACGGACTAGCCTGAGAAGAGAGAAAAAAAAAGATTGCGCGAACGCACGAATAATCTACAAGTTGTTTCAAATCAAGCAAAAGGCAAATGTTTACTACCCACTCAGTGACACCAGGGTTTTGATTTAGGAGCTCGATGTGTGTTTGTGTGTGCATTTATGTGTGTGTGTTTGCGTGGACTGTAAAGGTCCACTGGACAGGGCTCGCTTTACTCACCCTGACAGGCTGAAAGCTGTAAAAAATTGCACCATATTTCCTCTCAAGTCTCTTCAGATACCGAGAAGCAATGTTTTCACAGCTGCCTCACTCTCTTTTCTCCAGTTTCCCACTGTGTGTGTGTATACTGTACATGTGTGAGCGCTGCTGTGTGTGTGTGTGTGCTTGCATACTATTTCTTTCCTCTTTTTATCCTGTGTGAGCAGAAATACAAAACAAAAACTAGGTGCCAACTATTTGAGGCGCAGAGAGACATGGAAGAGAGGGTCTTTCTTTGTTCCACAAACTTCTCCCCCCTCTCCTTGTTGGCTCAGATCTGTCCACATTTCAGCAAAATACACCCCCCACCTCCTCGTTTTCCCACTTCTCCGCAAACATCTTGTTGTAATGATCTGTTCATGCAAAAAACCCCAATATGATTCACTGGCTAATCAGCCTGCCACCTCCCCAAGAAATGTTATTTCTCGTATTTTGGGGCTTATTTAACTGAAAATGTGATTCTCGACATTCAATGGCGACTCGCAGCATGTGAAACAAGGATGTGGCCTCCTCTGTATCCAATTAGAAGCCAGTCATCTATGATGACAGCGCTGTGTCGACAGGGAGGGAGGAGGCGGCTGCCGCTGCTACTGCTAATAATAGACTAATAACTCTGACGGTGTCTGTGAGTGGTGTTATGTTGCCACGAGACGTTCAGCAATGTAGGAAAGTTTCATGTTCTTATTATGAGAGTGTTCGGTTGCCATTTGCATATGAGTGAGTGTGTGTGCCTGTCCAAGTCCAAGCGTCTGCTGCTGGGTTGTTGAATTTTTGACCTTCTGCATTGCTTTGTCCTTTGTTTTTTGACAAGGCATGAATAAAACAAACAAAAAAAAATAATCATGTCAATCTACTTCCATAAAGCTCTGGGTTAGCTCTCACAGGCTTAGAGACTCATCAGTAACCCTGTAGCAATAATGTATTCCTCGGCTACTTGCTGGAGGCTGCTGGCTGTAAATAGGTGAAATCAATCACAAAGAGAAAAACCTCCCGGCGATTACTTTGGTCAGTGGCAGATTGCTGCACTTGACCATAGCTAGCATGCAAGATAGAAGTCGTCTTGTCTGCAAACACTCTCGAACTACTCACCAAGCGGTAGCTGACCTTGTAAATGTGCAGTGCAAACTGAAAACAGAGAGTGTTCACCTTAAAATGAACGCTCACCTTTACAACCAAAAAGTTATGAAAGGTTCAGGTTTTATTATTTTCACCTAGAGAACAGCCACTTATCAAAAGAACAGGGAGTACTCTTTAACAAGTGACCTGTGGTTGCCAGGAGGTCACTAACGACTGAGCCTAGAGGTTTCTTCCTGTTGAAAGGAAGTTCTTCCTTCCCACGGGTCATCTGATTGTTGAGGTTTTTTCTATATTACTGTAGAGTCTTTATCTTACAATATAAAGCGCCTTGATGCAACTATTGTGATTTGATGCTACATAAATAAGTTAGAAAAGTGTATAGCACTACTGTTGTGCATTTCATGTGTCAGCTGGCATTAATTACATACTATTAACATTTAACTCGGTTCAGTCCTCTTTTTCTCCTGCCCTGCATCTACACTGATTACTTTTTAGTGAAACTGAAAGACTTTGGACTTTTTGCTACTCTCAGTGCTGCCTTGGTGTTTGTTTTATTTCAGAAACTAAAAGGTGTTGGGGCTAATAGCTAATTACACCAGATTTAACAAGCAGATAAGCAGGGTGCAGATCCAAGGAAGGCACCAATAACTAACAGCAGGATGTAGATTACACTTTTACCAACACAACAGCAATCTTCATAGAAGACATTTCAAAAAAGACGGAGCTCGTGATTATTTTTCTATCTCATCCAGAATGACACGCAAACTCAGATGTCGATGTTTTTGCTTCCTACCTTAAAATTCTGTGCCCATAAACCCCACATCTCCTGCCAACCTTGACTACACGCTCCCTCTTTTCCTTTAGGAAACAGGTCGAACACAGAGGCTTGTGCTGCTCAGCTCACCCCACGTTCCAGCAGCTTGTACTGGGAGAAGATATCGATCTGAACGTATTGCATGAAACCTTGAGCGTGGAAGGGTTGGTGTTTGTGCTTCACGTTGCTTCACCTAAAGTCCTCTGCTGACAAACAGGGGAAAAAAAAGTCATTAATGATGTATCGTCTGCTGCCAGAGCAGACAGATCTAAATAGGTGTAAATATTTGCGAGCTGGTTAATTGCGTGTCCCCTGTGAGAGCGCGAGTGGCGGATTCTGCCAGCAAGACCATCACACCTGCTCTCAGAAGCCGCCACAAATGAAAATCAAAAGGAGTAGCTGGAGAGCCCTTCTATAATAATAGACGTATAGAGGTCTGCAAGCAACGCTGAGTGTTAGAAGAGGTGTTTTCATAATGGGATAGGGAGAGTGTGTCGTGGTGTGCCATTGTGTATATACGTGTGTGTGTGTGTGTTCGACCAATAGACAGCAACAAAGAAAGCACACTCCGTTGTCTCACCGCATTCCTCTCTGTGTGGCACATCTCCCTTCCCCTCCCCACCTATGCATTGTACATAACCTTGGCTTAACTGTCACCCGCACGCCATGGCAAGAGCAGCAGGACACAAAGCCACTGACTGACTGCTGTGAGGCCAAAGGCTTAGGCAACCTTGTAATGTGTTTAAATGTCAACTCTTCTTAAACAATTCTCTAACCTTGGCTGCCATTCAGCCATACTGTGCCCTCATTCACCTTGTGTAAGGTCAACGGGATCACACTGAAGCGTCAGTACTATAGACATGGCAAACAAAGTTACCGTTACTGCCGATCTTTGCGTCCACCTTTAGCTCGATACACTTAAACAGGCTGATTAATAGAAATGGATACAAGGTTAAAACTGACTTATGCATAACTACTTACAGTTCGCTTTACTCATAATCATCGAGTCAGGTACAGCTCTTGCCCATTTTTAAAAAAATTGTCTTCTGCTCACAGTTTTGGTAGAAGGTAGAGAGGCCCGAAGGTAATGTTCCTGAGAGTAGCTGCTGTGATTTCAGAATGGAGTGTGTGTGTGTGTGTGTGTGTGTGTGTGTGTGTGTGTGTGTGTGTGTGTGTGTGTGTGTGTGTGTGTGTGTGTGCACTGCTGACAGGAAGATGATATACCGGCTGTGGCAAGTGCTGTCTGACAGTAAATGTCTCTCCCCAACCCCACCCCCCTCCACCCAACCTCCTCCATGTTTACAGTCTTAAATGGATTATGGTCCATGGGCAGCTCCACATCGGCTTGCGTGCACATCTGCTACCGGGTGTTCACGTGCGTTGGGAAAGAGATCCCGTAACCGGCACCTCCACCGGGTGCGAACGTGGCCCCCCCGGTTGAACACTAGCATGTCACTAATCACGTTAGCATCGATCGCACGAGCGCCCCGGCTCTGACCTTGGTGTGCTGCGCTCCCCTCTGAGCTTCGATGGAGGTGCAGAGCAGCGTTAGTCAAGCTGCACTTCTTATGGAGCACTTAAGGGCACGAGGCTAACGGTGTCAGTGCATTAAAGAAGCACTAACATGCGGAAACTGTGCAGAAGCTATCACTCAGCAGACTCTTCCCGCTTTCTTTTTTTTGACTGCGGTTGGAACTGTGGGGTTGGGAGAGCTTACATGTTTTATCCCCTTGTGTCAGTATGATGTGTGAGTGTGTGTGTGTGTGAGGGTGTGTGTGTGTGGGCTGCCACCGCAGATACCCCCCACCCCACCCCGGCCCCCTCTTGTAATGCGCTAATATGCATTAGAATTAAGCTCGTGCCTCTGAAATGAAAACACCGGAATTATGAGCCACTGTGAAGAGAGCTGGAAAGAATAGGGGGTGGGGGGGTTCGGGGGGGTGGGGGGTAGCAATATTATGAATGTAATGTTTCTTTTCATAAAGTCAGGGATGAGGTCGCCACAAATGATTCCCCTCGACGTAAGTCCGGGAAATGAAGCTTGCTCTTTTCAACGGGGATAATTAGCTGGGCTGACAGTCGAGCCCCATTTGTGACACCAATTTTTTTTTCTTTCCCCTCTCTAGTTTGGGACTATAATCCCTCCTTTGAGGCTGCGCGAGTGACAGAAGTATTTTTGTCCTTCTAGAATATTCCAGCAATTAGAGAGGGGTACAATAATACCCATCATCTCCTTGTAATTAGCGAGCATTTGAGAGGATGCGAGAGAAACTGAGAGCCCTTTTGACCTCAACAAGGGGCTGAGCGGCGGTTTTGTGTGTCTCTGGGTCTCGGCACGCAGAAAAGAGAGTCGAGTTAGGATGAGTAAGCAGTGTGCTTCCCACCAGAGCACGGTGTACCCATCCTTCACTGAAACTGCTGATTCGGCGTTAAAGCCCGTGCACGCACCTTCAAAGAGAGTCGCCGTGTTTGTGTGTGTGTCTGTGTGAGGTTGCGGTTAAAACCCGGGGGGCAGCACCTCTGTGTGTGTCTTTGAAAAGTTCCCTTTACGTCTGTTGTTGTTTTCAGCTGCCAACTTGCTGTTGACTGTCTGTGTCCGGCGATGGTTATCACAGCTGATGATGCCCTTCCCTGTCAGGCCGTGACCCCTCGCTTCCAGTGAATTATCATCCGTCAGAGACAGAGCGAGGAAGAGGGAAGGGGGAGGTGGAGGAAGGATACAGAAGCGCAGGGGACAGAGGGAAGTTTTGGATGAGTGCCTCAGAGGTGTTTAATTGTCTTCATTGGTGACCGCCCCCACCTGCTCGCTTGACACGCGCTTCCCAGCCAAGGCATGTCGTGCATAAACAAATAACTCATGCGCCGAACCATACACCCATATGCATCTGATGTTTTCTAGCAAATGGCAACTTATACCTTTAGGCCACTCCAGCCAATAGGAAAAAGTTTGAAACCATCTGGTTTTTCCGCAATATTCTCTGCACTGATTGACAGCAAGCATAGTTTCTTTTTTTATTTTTGTGGTTTTTGTTGCTGTCTTCAGCCCATCCCTTCCTATATCTCACTCCTGCTCCATGTCTCACTTGAATTACAGCCTCTTTGCAATGACTGAATTAACAAGTGAGCACTAGGGGTCATTAGATTACGGTTACCAGAGATTTATGACATCTCGGGGTCTTCGACCTTGGCTTACTCCTGATTTTATTTCACCAGCAAAAAAGCTAAGTTGCTTCAAACGACTTAGACAAATGCTCGTGTCATTAAATTTAATTGCGTGGTACCGGGTGAGATGGAAAAATAAGAGAAAAAAAACATGAGCTCCAAATAACACCCCTGCTTTTGAAGCAACCTGGATTTGAATATAAACACATTGCAACAGTTGGAAATGCAGTGGGATGTTACTGCAAAAGAACAAGTCAAAACAGTAACCCACTCCTCTTTTTATTTTCCTTCTCTAGAGTTTTGCTCAACTTGGATGGGGGGAAAAAAAGTATTGAAAAGTTTCAATTAGGAGTTTCAGCCACGGCCGCGTTGCGCTCGATCTCCCCCTGCACCCCGACTCCCGCTCTTCATTGCAGACGGTAGTTTGTAAAGGTCAGCGCTGTCTGCCGGCTTTATTTGAGAGTGTCTGAAGACCCATTTAAGACTGGCTTTAACTTCAAATGTGCTGACCTAGACAGCGCTGATCTGCTTGAGTCCAGGGTAGCAAGCTGTGATTTCCCTTGCTCTCTCCAGCCATCTTTCTACATTAGCCTCTCGCAGTGCTTCATTCATTTAGATTGCTTTCTGAGAGAATGCTGAAAGCCCTTGTAAAATGCTTAAGCAGGCTAAATACCGCATGCAATATTCAAAGAGGCCTTTAGTTAAGATGTGGGCATTTCTTTTGGCAATGCATCCAATAAAAAAAACATAGATTCATATTATTTTATTGTATGATTAGTATGCTGTGCACATGCGGCACATTGGTGTCAAATTAAAGGGAAAAAACACAACATTAAAGTATCTTTGTAAGGTGTTAGGTAACCTCATGTCATTCAGTGAGCTACTATATGCTTTAGCTTTGTAGAAGCAACTGGAACTTCACTGGATGGATACATAAAAGTTCACTCATTTAGGATTTTGCTGAGGAGGATGGAGACCTAACATATTAATATCAGGTCTAACTGTATTATTAATGTAATATTATCCCATTCTTACTTATACAGCAAGTGAACCCACCAATTATTTCCTTTAATTTGTCACCCCTCTGTATTTAAACGACTAATGCTGTAGTGAGAGAGCACATTTCTCTGATTTTAGCTTCTCGTCACTGACTAAAGTTAGTTAGAAGTTAGAATTCAATTCAAAATCCTTCTCCTCACATAGAAAATCTGTCACAAAGACTTAAAATGACTCTTCTTGCTGCCTTCAAGAAGCTACCAGTCATTTAATGTCTTTGGACACCCTGTTTTTTACTCCCATGATTGCATCTTACAAGTAGATATTACACTGCCTTTATATAAACATTTTAGGGCACTGAAAACTCCACCTTTTTCCTGTTTCAACCTCATACCCATGTATGACACTAACTGATTCAGACTGAAATGGAAGAACCGAGGGAGGTAAAAGACATGGGGGTGTGGGAGGGGGGTAATGGAAGCAAAAGAGTGAAAGGGAGAGTCGTAAAATAGCTGGAGGTGATGCTGTCGGCCAGAATGGGCCATTTGTGTGTGTCTGTGTGTGTTTTTGCGTGGCTACGGTAAATAGATGTCAGGCCCTATCATCCTCGCCAGCTTAACGAGGCATGGCACTCTCACTAGGTGAGGCCAGGAGGGCAGGCAGGTTAGTAGTTGTTACAGTAGCAGGCAAGCTCACACACATGCGTGCGATACAGCCTCCCTCGCACAAACGCACTGAGGCTTTCTGCCCATGCAGACATGCTGTGGGCTGATATAACATTCCTGTTACATCAGGGGAAAAAAATACATAAATACATTTGTCAGCAGGTTCAGATTCTAGGTTTCCCTGTTAGATGCGAATTCCTTTGCAGAAAAGCTCTTCACAAATTTGAAAATGCACTGACAGGAAGTGCAAAAACTCCCACAACCTACAGGCCCACCGGGTGTGATTAAGGTGAAGTAGGAACATGTTCAGTTTCCGTTTGTGCAAAAAAAAAAGAAAAAAAAAAAAAGAAATACAATAAAAATTAGAGGCTCAGAGGCCGCATGAACATACTCGGGATGAGGATGTGTGTGCTTTTCGTGGAGGACGCTGAAAATGTCCTGCCCCACTTCTCGCGCCCCTCATTTCTTGGTGAGGTAGTGAGGGAGGCTGCTCTTTAAATAGCCCTCCCCTGGGTGGGTGGAGGGGGCACCACTGGACACATGCAAAGTCAGCCTTGCTACCCCACCGATATTCTGGAGCCCGTTTACCCTTCACAACACGGGCGCATCAGCAGCGTTAAACATCGCCTGTCTGATTCTTCACGGCGCTCAGGCCTGCACTAAAGTCAGCACCTGCTCTCCATTTCCACAAAACCATCTGTATGCCACATGTCTCCACCTCCTCACGTATCATCTCGTCTTGTCTCACAACCCTGCTACTTGTCCATCAAATCCTTCCACCACTCGCTCATTCGCTCAGCTTGTCTCTCCCCGACCATCACCACCTCCACCTCCACCACCACCCATTGATGCTCTCTCCCCCTTCGCCGGCTCCCTCTACTCTCTTCAGAGCACATCCAATTTGCTGGGAGTGAGTTAGAGAGAGGTGATATGAATCTTATCTCACCGGTGCTTTAATTATTCCATCTTCAAGGTGCGTTCCTTTTGGAGGGGGCTGGGGTTATTAAATAGTGTCCATTTTAATCAAGGCATGCTATAGCCTCAAATTGGGCAAGTAATTAAAGGTGGAATAATGAAATTGAATCGGAGAGTCAACTGCACATTTCTCTGAACTGGATTCGGTTCATTTTGCGGTTGCCAATTGGTCCTCGCTGACAGGCGGCAGACGCCGTGGGACTGAACTGGATTCTTTTCTGAAGAGTTCCTTTCTCAAACATTTAGTAATCTCCCCCTCACCTTCTGTTCCTCAAACTCTACTCCATTCCCCTTTCTGTGTTTTGACACAAATGGGCACAAAATGATACTCCTTCACTGCTTTTTTTTTTTTACCCCCCCTCCCTTCTTCTGGTCTGTTCTCTTCCTCTCAGTGTCCTCAGTGTCTCTCCAGCACTTTGTAAAGAAGCATTACTGCTTCTGTCTCCCAGGCAGGCAGTGATAATTACCAGCAAAGTGAAGCAGACTGCAGTGCGGTGGCTTCATATACCACAAAGACACCTTTTATGGGATTAGAGTGTCCCTTTTATTGTGCTCCTGTCATGTAGAACAAGTGCACATTTGTGCGTACGCGTTCGCGTTTCCTTAGCAACGTGACAAATCGCCGTGTCCGACGGAGTTTTGTTGTTTGTCAATCATCTGCGAGCTACTTTTAGTGAAAGTAAAAGCTTTTAGATGGAGCCTGTTAGCTGTTTTCTATCCAAGTACACTGTGAGCCAGCACTTCCTTTTTTCCAGCCTCTGATCTCGCAGGAAAATACCGTTTCAGAATAAAAAGAACCACGAAACTCAGTCACCGTAATCCTCCATCTATCTAAATGGCCTTTTAATATTGCTATACATTAGGGCTGAACATATACAGTAGTAATATAAACACTGTTCGCACATTTTTCCTTCAGGCTGGTGTTCTCAGATGACACTAGACTGACATTTTTGCAACTGTGAGGAATGTTGGTTTTCTTATTCCCATCATTGGTAACTTTGCAAATCAATGAGCAGGATGTAGATAGATATGGGTAAGTACAATGTAAGTACAATTTCACGTGTCTGGCAATGGCTGGGTTACACAGTAAGATTTTTCCAAATCAATTTTCTTGAAAACGTACTACATGCCTACTTTTTTTTAATCAATAGTGCAAATTACAATAACAAATCAAGCAAAATAAGATTTACATGACGTCCCTCCCCACTTTCCTACATTCTGTCTGCCGGTACTTTGGTAGCAGTTACTTCCAGAGGTGTACAGTAGATCATGTTGACTGTAAGGCTTTGCAGACTTTGCTGCAGAGCATGGGGAAAACCAGGGATCCAGGAGGTTTCTATCTACACCAGAACTTTGGGTACAAAGCCACCACCTATCCCGCGCATATGCATCGTACCTCCCGACATTTTCAGCATTCTCCCTTCAAGTGTGCACACATAACCGAGCATCGCAGTCGCTCTCCTCTGCTTTCCCGTTACCTCACATGCCTCTTCCCGTATCCCGTCTTTGTGCCCCAAGGTGCCCAAGTGCCCTATCAACTGCTCTCCAAACAAACAGCCGCTGGATCAGTGAGGCTCCTTGAGATATGCCTCAGGGATAGAGAGAGGAGAGAGAGGGAAATGGAAGTAGGAGGAGAGCAGAAAACAGGAACTAGGAGTGAAGGAGGAGAAGTGAGACGCACAAAGAGGAATCTGAAATGGGGAAGCAACAGAGACGGCGACTGGTGAAAACAGAGGAGTGTTGGGGGGTTTGAGAGCGTATGTAGAGAGAATGAGAGAATGAGCTCATTAGTCCTTAGTGTACTGTATATTTCTCTCTTCCAGGTAATTACACGCAACACCAGGGTGTCTCATTCCTCTTGGAGCGATGAATAACAGCCGGGTGCGAGTGAACATACAAGTCCACGTGTGTTGTTCTACTGTATGGATTTGCATATTCAGACTCACATCAGCATGCATACAAGGCTGTTTGTTAGCAGCGCTGATGGTTTTTTTTTCTTTTTTGTGTGTGTTTGTGTTCTTAGTTGTCTGAAGGGAACAACGAGGAGCGGTTTGCATATATATATATATATATGTATATATATATATGTGTGTGTGTGTGTGTGTGTGTGAGAGAGAGAGAGAGAGAGAGAGAGAGAGAGAGAGAGTGTGTGTCCAGGGTGGTAAAGATGTTCTTTGCAAACCCAAGAAGCATGAGCGACTCTCATTCTGTCTCGAGCTCTATTTCTGTTTGTGCCTTGGCAGGCCGGATGCAAAGCCTCTGTAAGCAGGTAATTAATGGGAGTGAACACTGCAGCTATGGAGAGGGGAAGAGGGGAGGGGCCACTTTAGAGCAAAGCAGGAAGGGGGGAAAAAGAAATAAAAAATTTTGAGCTGTAGAGAGATTTTCCCTCTGTTGAGGGGAAAATAACGTCAGGCTCAACTTCACGTCGAGGTTGTGAAATCAAAATGGCTGCTGTGGAAAAAGGCTTTTATCCTTCGTGAATGTGCTGTTTGCTGAGTCACAGCTTAGCTCTTTAGTAACGCTTTATTACTCATTTCACACACTCGAGTTTTCCATGTGTTAAAGGCAGCGGAGAAAAGAAACGGGTCCGGGGGGTGGGGGCCAGACGACGCTGATTGACGTTCAATTGTTGATGCAGGTTATAATGCAGGTGATCGCACCTGACGTGCCTCTCCGTGGTGTGGTGCGGCAGGAAGGCAGTCCCATCCCTAAAAGGACAAGTCATTTAGGCTTAATGACGCGCCACCTGCATAGATTCCAAGTTGGAAACCCAACGGCTCACTTCTGTCCACATGCTGGCATCATTAGCCGGCTTGTGTCCACTTCCCCAGTCAAGGGTCACGATGACAATTCGTCAGTACCATATTTAGGAACCTTACCGCCATAACTCACAGCAGTAATGAGGGGAGCAGCAGATGGATGCCATTCTAGAAACTGTTTTTAATGACAGAACAGGGGATTGGGCTCCTGTCCCCGATTGGACCCTGCAGACTCTCGCTCTTAAAGGGCAACTGCCAGATATCCGAGCCAAATGAAGGCAGGAGGGCTCATTTCTACCCTTTTTCCCTTCTTCTTCTTCGTCATTTTTATTTATTTATTTATTTTCCTTTTTAGCTCTGTCTTGCTCTGGCGGTTATTCTCTCCCTTGTGCTTGTGGCGAGTGGAAGCAGTAGATGAGAGGGGGAGCATTATCCTCGGTTTTCTGTTTTTCTTTCCGAGCAGGCTCTGCGAAGCTGGCTTTGGTTTTATCCAGTGTCGGCCATTTGGGAGAGCCTTGTGTTGCTTTTGTCCGCCTCCTAACCCTCCAATTCCTGATTCCTCCACAATCCTCTGTTTTGTAAATGGATGCTTGTGATGGCTAATCAATACTGGCAGAGTTAGAATGGGATTTAGCATTACAAAGGTGGTCCCTCAACATTGTAATCCCACACCCCCTTTCCTCCCTCACACTTTCATTAGGGAGCAGAAAAACACTGTATAAAAATAGCTTTCATCAACATAGACAAGCTTAAGAGCTCTTTTCCAGCTTTTCCTGTGCTTTTGCCATTCCGCCGCCGCATCGATCAGTAATGCCGACATTTTGCAGACTAATATTTCAGGTTTTAATTGCTACACAGAGACCCTGAGCACTGGAGAGGATAACAACTTGCTTATTTCCTTCCTACTGACATGCGGTCCTGTGTGTTTTCAGCCAAGCCTCACGACAGGTTGAGATTAAGAAAATAGCTGTTTAGAAAGTTGCTGTAAACCTCCAGGGGGAAGATAGGGAGCAAAAGGTTGCAATCGGGGAGAGACAACAGAGTCAGGGTGCACATCCCAACCCCTCAAGGCTCTCTTGCCATTACCTCATTTCCCCTGTTTGTAATTAGCGGCGTGTATTAGCGGCTAGCCGGCACAGATGAAGGCGTATCAGGACATCAAGGAGGCCACGGGGGGTATACTGCAACAGGATATCAGGCCGTCTTCTCTGGTCCCAGAGGGCAAAGCAGGAAAACAGCTTAAGCAAACAGCCTCCCAGGTAGTGTCCTCATTAGTGCTATCATAGCTATTAACAGCATTAGTGCCAATGTTTTGATTGCTGTCATTATCATTAGCAGCTTGAGCAGCACAGCTACCTACCAGGAAGGGGCTGGCAGTGACAGGTGTTTTAACTCAGCCCTTGCTGACAGCCCAAAGCTAACAGGTTGTTGTTTGTAGGCAATCAAGTCATTGCATTCTTGGTGCCAATGTTGTACATTCATCTGAAATGGATCAGAACCAATTTGATGTTGGTTTTTTTTCTATGTTCAACTTATTTGACCAGTGCAGGTGTTTCAGTAAAAACCTGCCGTTTCAAAAACAAGCCTATTCTGTAACACCACAGCGAGCTTTAAGTGAAACCTCCAGGCTCCGTGTGCTGGTTTCTCAACCATCCTCACCCCTCTTGGCCGTATTGACGTGATTTTTCAGGCCGTTGAGTTTTGCAGCAATAAATTGCATTCCACCCATAATGCACCCATAATGCCCCGCCCACAAACTGATAAGCCAAAACTCACGAAAACCATGCTGTTCAAACACACTCTAATTGGACTCCTGCTAAACATCTCACCAGCTTACCTCTGTCGCCCATTCGCATGTTAGTTTGACATCTTAACTGTGCGTCTCCTAAACAATTAACCTGTCAACAGCCAACAAAGGTTGTACACAAAGAAGGAAAGACCAGTGGAGGTACAGGCGGACAGGATGGAGGCAGTGGTGAGAGGCAGTGTGTACAGCTGCACATTTTCTAGCTTGTTGCTGCACTGAAGCACATATTTCTCAGACCATCACGATTGACAGCTTTGGTATCAGCGAGGGAACGCTTGCATGGGGGAACAGGTGTGCATGCACGCAATCACAAGTGTGCTTTCTCCTGTTGAACAGAGACATACAATAGAAGGGAAAGAAAGACGAGAAGGGGAGAGAGGTGGTGGTGGTGGGGGGAGAATTACATTTGAAATGAGTGAGTAAGCAACACCATAAAGGTGAGATTACGTCAGCAAAGTGCAAACTCTCTTTGTCTCTCTCCTTGCTCTTTCCCTCAGGTGGCGTTGTTCAATCGTGGATAGTCATATAATACAGGAAATGGAAACAAGGGAGATAAAAGAGGGAATCAAAGATGGCAGCCTTTCTATAGCTCGTCTCTGTCTTTCGCTCTCATTTCAAATGGTCCTTTTGTAACACGCGGTGGCATCTCCCACTCTGGGCCTATGATCAGGTAGTGGTACTAACAAGCGTTCGACAGGGGGGGAGATTAAACGTGCAACTGTCAGACGCTGCACCCAATGCATTAAATCACAGCTGCTTACATGTGACATTAAGAAACCTGCCAGTGCTAGACACATCAACAAAAGAGATACAGAGAGTGAAAGAGAGGGGAGGGGAGATAGGCACTGGATGTGATGTCAGAAGAAATTAAAGCCTTTAAACTACTTATTGACTGTTCTTCAAGACTTATAGATGGATCTGGAAAAAAAGGGAAAGGAATAGGAAAAAAAATACCAGTGACTGCTTCCAAGCTCTTCAGTGAAAGTAATTTTTCCTCTCAGCAACTTTGAAGTCTCTGCGTGCTAATGTTATAGTGGCTTAAGTAGTTGCTGACTGCCACCTTTTGTACTGTTCTCCCATCCACTTAGGGAAGCACTTGTTCTATCTATAAATACATTTGCAGCTATGTTTATTTGTCAGTTATATTACTTAACAACTTAAAGGTACAGGGTGTAAAATCTCACCACTAGATGTTAATAGATTGCAGATTGCAGTGAACAGAGTTCTGTTTTATTATGCCTCCCAATTGAAGTGCATAATCCTAGCTACAGTCTCCAGTGTTGGACAAAAAAACTCTGGTTGCCATTCATTTGTGAGTGTGGGCTGTCAGCCCGCTGATTAATTCAGCTGTCCACATCCATTTACTCTAGAGGGCACTGCAAAACTTTCTGAAACGAGTCTGATACGAGTGGTACTAATTCTGAACTGAGTTGTTGAGTCTTTCCTTAACCACTGTTAGCCTGTGTTAGCTGCTGTTAGCATGCGTTAGCTGCTGTTAGCCAGCATTAATGAAACTTTTTTGAAATTTATCTAACATTATTGGACTCAGACATTAAGTGATTAAACACTTAGACAATGTGATAATATAATCAAAGGCCAAGTGTGACTTTTGTTTCAAGCCTAATATGAGCTAGCATAACGTTATCTTACAATCGGCTACTATTGTCATTTATCTTGCTAAAAGGGTCGCATGTCTAATCTGCTGACAATAAGCAACTGCCACAATATTTGGAATAAATAAACCTGTTTATGCACATATACATGGGTTAGAGCCCTGGCTTCAGTTCAGGCTTGACGTTAGGGGGAAGAGGAGGACGTTTTATTTCATGCGTTCTCTCTTTTCTTTACATTTTCACTCCTTTGGTGAAAGAGGCCCTTTGCTCTAATGATAAAAATGTATGTGTTTGGTCTTTATCCACAAATACAAAACGCAATTAGGTGGAATGGCGATGTTAAACTCACACACTTCCACAAACCGGCACCACTCCTATGTATAATTTAATGGATTAAGTTTAAGTTTATAAGAATGCATTTCTTGAGCTAATCATAGTAATATGTATAAGTACAGCATTGTGCTATTAAATAAACCCCAAAACAACTGACTACACCTTCAACAATATGTGTTAATGTCGATAATAGATCCATAATCCATAATGTGGGGTTTAATGCAAATACTAACATGATTGTGTCTACTTTTTCTGAAGAGCAAACGTTGACATTTGTGCACTGTACACAGAGAAAGTGGGTTTGAAAATAACTATTGGCATCAACCCAGGATACCAACATCTTTACAGTCTAATCCTTCACTGAGGCCATTGCCAAAGCCATGGGGGTGCTATTGATTGTAATCTGAAAAGAGAAATCTATGGTTTTTACACACTCAATGGCTGCCTCCCTGGTGCCTAACATTGGAGATGAATCACGCTCCCCTTAAGGCCCATTATTCACCCATTATTGGCAAGTGCTTGTGCTCACTTAATTGGACAACTTGTCTGCAACTGCCAACCCCCTGGGCTGGCCAAGACAGAGCCTAAGCCAATCAGTCTAATTGATCCCAACAAATGGTATTAGTCACTGTTCGTGGTTGCTGATAGTGGAATCATTTTTTGGAGAGTTTTTGGTGAGCTTAATTTGTGGGAGCTCTGGAAAAAATAAATGAGATTGTTGGAAAAATCTTATGTTTTCATACCAACAGAAATCAACAAAAATTGTTTATTTACTTATTCATTTGGCAGATATTTCCCTAGCAGTCTTGCCAGTTTTTGCCCGTTCTTACGCCAAGATTTGCTCATGAGGGAAAAAAAAATTAACCTGTAAAATATTGGATAAATTTCAGCACTGTAACACATACAAGCTTCAGTGTCCTATCACCAAACGAGAAAGCTGCACTGGAAAGGTCTCATCTTGTCCTTAATTCCCAAGGGCAATGTAGGCCACCCAGGCTGAAGTGTCCTTTTCTTGGCAAGACGCAAGACAAAAGAAGAACTCCTCCTAAGTGATTTAGTGCGGTCTCTGTCAGCAAACATCGTTCCATGTCAGTAGTTTCCAAAGCTAATACGTCTAGATTGTTCAGATGCTCTGCCAAAGACAGAGCCGTTATTTCCAACTCGTTTCACTCCTGTGTTGTGAGGAAGAGGTGAGACTCAGGCGTACATAGTTGGAGGGCGGGGTGCAGAAGAAGAGACTTGCCCTGGAGTCAAGCTCAGACTTCCAAGGCCTCTTGTGTTTCTTGCTAAAACGCTCACAGCCAAGAATGATGCACTATTCATGGGTCCTGACGGGGGGAAGAAAGGCTTTGGCCCAAATAGAAATAAATAGCACGAGGAACAAGATGCATTAAGAACGGGAGTATTCACATCAAATGAGCTCATCTTCGCTCTAAGATGTAAATGAGGGAATTGTTGTGCGATAAGACGTTATCTAACAGGTGAGGGGACAGAGGCAAGAGTCTGCGGCAAATGGGTTCGATCAGCTGAACCACAGACCTGATGTTGTGTCTTCTGCATATACAACAGCAACAAAGTCAGAGGAAAGAAAAAGGAGTAGAGACGGGAGGGAAGGGGAGGAGGGGAAGATAGCAGAGCACTCAGTGGGCATTTTAAACACTTTGGTGTTAAGCAGACACATACTGATTCTGCTCCTATCGTTCCAACTGGAGCCAAAGATGCATTTACATTCAGCTGCTGATTAGAAACATAAAGAGGAATGTCAGGAAAAGCTGTGGAGTCTGAGATTTCTAATCACACACTCTGCTTCTTCTTTTTTCCACCCCCCCTCAACTGAAGATGTCTGTGATAGAGTAAAAGAGTACCTTTGAATTTGATGTGCTTTTGATCCAATCTGGCAACTCCCAAATAAATGGGGGTAAGGTTGGTGGTGGGGGGCAAAGAAAGAGGCACGGAAATAAATATATAAATAAATGAGAGAAGAGGAGTCGGGCTTGTGCGCGGACGCCTGCTGTCAGGTCCTTCTGTCAGTGTGAAATATTGCTGATCCCACCACACTTCCAGTGGGGAGGTGCTTGTAATGATTCAGTCCTTGCGGGGTTTCAAAATGTCATCTGTCTCACCTACCTCTGAGTGTACTGGTGTCCTCTAAGTAAAGGCCTCTGCAAAATAGAGATGGCTATTTAAAGTGTAGCGGCGTAGCAATGCATTTAATGGTAGTATTAGCACTGGTCAAGAAGCAAAGCATAGTAAATGCTTTATTTGTTTGTGAAGGCCAACGCTGCATTTTGGTACTGCGCAGAAGTCAACATTGACTCTCGGATTTTCATCCAAAGAGAAATTGACGTATTTCCCACATTAATTACCGGTGTCAGGGGTTTTGCCGCGATGCTTTCCAGCGGGCCACATTCCAGCTCTTTTTCGCTCGCACGCTTGACCCTTCGAGCAACCCTGCTGCCCCCCCCCCCAAAGCTAATCGATAACCTGCCCTGATGAGCGGAGACTCTATGTCACCGCCTCCTCGGCCGACAGTAATCAATAAAAAAACAACAGCCATCTACATCCATGAACTCGGGGCCCATTTGTTTTTCCTTTTCATCACTTATGGATGCCGCTCTATCGGAACGCCTTCCAACGGCAAGTGTGAGGTTGAGGGGGGAAAAAAAATGACTATAAAGAGAAGTGTCATTACTTCAGCAGCTGTTGGGGAATGCACGTTGCACAGATGGCAAAGCTTTTAATGTCTACTAGCATTCAAATGTATTCAACTAGTCAATATTTGTCTTAAAAATTTATCGGCATTAAAGAATAAATCTGCCGCTAGTTTGTCTGCTCGCAGCAGTCGAAACGTCACTTATCGCCAGTTGCGTTCAAATAAAGCTGATCAGCCCATCGAACAACTTCTGCATCTGGCAATCTTTAGCAGAGCGTGAAGAATTGTTTATGTCTCCTTTTTTTTATGTTTTTTCAAAGGCCACAGCAATTCTGAACCTCCATACTGTTTAGTTTAACATTCACACACTGGCACTGAGCAGTGCGCATCTCAGTAATATGCTCCCTCGCTTGTTTGTGTCAGTAAATATGCGCTCACTTACAGGAAGATGGCCTAATCCATACTCAGCTGTTAGCGGCTGATATGTTTGTTGTGTATTAAATATTTGGTCGGATTTCCTGCCGTGTTGTGATACGCGCAGCTCAAATCGATTGGTAGAGATTTAGCACCCGGGATGCGTCTGTGTTTGAATTCCAAAACCTGTACATAGTTGCATAGTGTTGAAGATCGGGCTGCCACATTTGTATGTCATTGCACTCCCACACACGCAAACACACAAACAGCGCAAAAAAAAAAAAAAAAAGGCAATTTGAAGGATGACACAATGTGTTCTTTATAGCGTACAGACGGAAATGAAGAAAGAGATAACCAGGCTGGTATTGTATGAACTGTAGCAGTGTGTACATTGCCTCTTTTCTTCCCCTCCCCGCATATAGACAGAGGTTTTTCACATGACACAAAAAATAAAAAACATTTGAAAGCACTCTATAGCATATTTATTTATGCTGCACACTAACTCCCCAAAATATAGGACAAATAGAATCCAAGAATAGATGGCATTTCATAGTCTAAGCTCATTCCTTTGATTCTTTTGAGGCTCTCTTGCTGCTAAATCCAATGAAAATGTGGTTTTAGTCTCCTTTTCCCTATTCTTATTTTTTTTTTTTCAAAGGCATCATAGTAGGGAGGTTGTCTCCGAGCTTGGCCAGCAAGGTATGCAGTTGCATGGAATATTTACTGACAAATAGCTTTGACACTTCAAGGACTACACCTACACAGCCCCCGAAACGGCCGGGCTGACCTGCAGAAACGAACCGGAGTGGTCATTATTTCTTCACACTTTATAGACTGTGTTGGTTTCACATTCATTTAATACGCCACAGCTGGCGCTTGCATAGCAGTGCGGCTTCTTCAGATTTGAAGACTAATCTCAGACTTTAGGCAAAGTACAATAAAACGGTATTGGACGGATGAGCCGTGCCATACATCAAGTCCCCATCGTGTGAATGATGGAGCCCACTGTGTGCTGCAGGCCTGAGTGGGAGAGAGAGAGAGAGAGAGAGATAAGTGATCTGGGGTGAAAAGGTTATGACTGTGGCCAAAACAAATGTAGTAGGGAGTAGGAAACTTGAGAAAGAAAGGGAATATGGTGTATTCATCTGCTGGAAACGGACTCGTATTTTTCATGTCTGCTCTTAACTAATGAAACAATGTAAATAGATATAAGCTGCATGCCGGAGCAGTATTCTGGTTTGCGGGTATGAATAAAAGGCAAAGAAAGTGACATATTTGGACTTGGGGTGGCTGTAGCTCAGGAGGTAGAGCAGGTGTCTATCCCTGAAAAAACACACTGATCCCCAAGTTGCTCTCCGATGCATCCATCAGAGAGCGACTGTTAGATAGAAAGCACTTAGATAAAAAGAGCATAGAAAAAAAGTGCTTGAATGGGTGTGAATGGGTGAATGATGCATGCTAAGTAAAACACTCTGAGTGCTCAATTAGAGTAGAAAAGTGCTGTGTTAGATATTAGCTAACCTAACCACTACCATTTATTTGGATAGTAAGTTAAAAAAAAATAACAGGAGGCCAAGCTCGAGGTTGCAAAGATGTGGAGATTTCCATTGGGAGTGACCAGGTTGGAGAAGATTGATGGACAGAAATGAGCATGAGTCAGACGGACCACTCAGGTTGGGCGGCTTGTGGCTGAGGACATGTGGAGAGGAGGGACAGTGGATATATTGGGCAAAGGATTCTGAAGGTGGAGCTGCCAGGCAGGAGGAGAAGAGGAAGACCGCAGAGGAGATTTATGTATTAGTGAAGAAGGACATGTGGGGGGTTGGTGTGACTGAGGAGGATGCTTTGGAATAGAGTGAGATGGAGGCAGTTGATCTGCTTTGACGACCCCTAAAGGGAGCAGCTGAAAGAAGATGAAGGAGAAGAAGGTGTTGTGTTGTGCGAAAAAAACAAAAAAAAACACTTTGTGAATGATTAAAAAAGATTTTGCACACTATCCTCTCAAGAGATCGGTTCTAGATCTCAGCATCACTCTTTTTTTTAAATGAATTCATTCAAAAAAAGGCAAATTAATTGTATAAAGTGATGTTTTTAACAAACTTTGTAAAAGTGCTGAGCTGGCACAATGCTGAAGCCTTCTTCTCTGCACCAAAACTGGCCGCTGGCAGACGAGCATTCGCTGGATTTAAAATCGGACTTAGCGGCCGCAAAAGTGGTCTTAGTCTGTTTTCAAGGTCTGACCACAGGTCCAGCAGGTGATTTTCAACTGTTGGCAACCGTGTGAACAGATCCTCCATCATTTTGTTCTTGCTGTCAGTGAGAGGCTGCACACTGTGCCCTGACAAGACAGAGAACATTCATAAAGTCTCTAAAACAGTCTCGGCAACCTTGACAGAACGCTGTGTGCATGTCCCCACCCCTTCCTCCAACACAAAAACCACCCCAGAAAAGTAGCCAAAGAGCACCTGCCACATTCTCTGCGCAAAGACGTCAATAAATCTGGCCACTAATGTACCGCAAAATCTTTTTTCTCTGACTCCCTCGCTTCCTCTGCCTCCAATATTAATGAAAGCCAGCTGAATGCTGCCACAGGAAAAGACAGAAACACGTTCTTTCCACTAAGCTAACATGAAAAAAGGTGATAGCTTCTTCCTTAGCTCCCTGAGTGGAACTGGAAGCCAGCTCACTTGGCCGGCGAGGCTTTGCTGCAGAGCCACGGGTTCGCATTAGCCGAGCGATACGCAGGAATTGATGACTTTGAGAAAGGATATTGAAAGCCGCACAAATGAACCTCCCGGCAGCAGGAAAATAATTCTCAAGCTAAGTGATTAAAAGTTGCAAAGAAGAAAAATCATCTAATACCGCGAGTGAATAATAATGTGCGGAACCAGTATGGAAAATGTACTTTTCCATCACCAGCACTTCAACCCAGAAAAATAGGATAGAAAGGGTAGGTGGTGGTAGTGGTGATGGTGGTGGTGGGTGGGTTACGGCACGTGATGAAACCTTGGGGCTATTTTTAGAGAGCGCCTTTGCCTGCAACTCAGCAGTTGTAGCAATGAAAGAAACTCTCTATTCTGTATTCTTCTCCTAAAAGAAATTGTGATAATGAGGCTTCACCAGAGACCGCATGTGCATTAATATTTGATCAATCTGAACACACTGGCATCACACGCCGGGTCTCACAATACTGTACACAACATATGCAATCAAGGAAAATATCAAAATGTGAGACGCTGTTGAATATTTCTGTGTGTGTGTGAGAGACAGAGTGTGTGCTGAACTCCCAGCCCACCATCTCTTCGAGAACTAACATCAAATCATCAGGGTGTCTGTGTGGATCTGTGTGTGTGTCTTGATATACTTGGCCTATATCCTCTTGTGATAGTCACATGGCTTCTCTCAGACAGCAGCCATTTGTTACTGTCCTTTTAATCATGCTAATGCAACCCCGCTCTCCATCAGAGAAGCCGACCAAACTCTGGCACACATAAATTTGTGAGAACACACACTCGCATGCGTGCAGACATTAAAGGCGAAAAGAGAGAGAGAGAGAGAGAGAATGGAGCGCCCAGAGTCCCCAAAGGCGTATGAATATCTTAAGTGGAGAGTTCTATAACTCCGTATCTCCACATGCCCGTGGACACACTTTTTACATGCACCCGTACACGGTATTCGCGCAAATGGTCGCGCACATTGGCACGCGTAAACATAAGAAGAATACAAATCCGAGATGCTACAGTATTGAATCAAATTAAGTGGTAATTTCGTAGCACCGGAATGCTGCCGCTGTCTTTTCTCCGCTCCTTTTTCTCAAGTGCTCCACTTTATTAGTATTCCGCTGAGAATCTACTCCGCTTTCTTCTCCGACTCTCCTCCTCTCTCTCGCTCTCCTCCTGGGAGTTGAGCCCAGTGCATGTTAAGTGATATGGCTTCAGAGCCTCACCGGCTGGGTTTGTGGGTGCCACATAACTCGCATGTATCCAGGAATCCAGGAAGTGGGGAGAAGAGGGTGGGTGAGGATTGGCGGGGAGAGGGGTTCCCTTTTAGTAAATCCACCCACCCGTGGAAAAATGATCAATCTCATGAATTTGCCAATTGGGAGTCGTTGGCCGATGAGCGGAGACAGAGGCAGATAATGAGAGAAATGAGGGTTGGGTGTGGGGGCGGGGGGCGGGAGTGACTACAGGGACGACAACGAGGGAATATTGAAAGTTATTGAAGGGAAGAAGGGGAAAAAAAGGAGGGGAAATTGAGCAAGTGTAAGAGAACGGATTAGGGAAGACAAAAGAGCAGGTGAGCCTTGATAGACAGAGATGCTTTAAAAAAAATGGGAACATCAACGTCTGCTCAGTTGTGCAGAGGGAGGGAAGGTGGAAGGGGGAGAAAGAAGAGAGAAATGGGGCATGTTTTTTCTCCCCTTTCACGCTTTGCGTCCCCCTGTCTGAAAGCCAGCAGGCCGTTTTGGCGGCAGTGGAGCAAGGTACATGTTTGGGGTTCTTCTTGTCAAGCGTGAGCAGGTCCCAGTGAGGTAGTGACAAGAGAGCGGATGGGGCTACGGGGTGGTGGTGGTGGTTGGGTAAGGCAACTGCAAAAAAAAAAAAAAAAAAAAAAAAGGGAAAAAGAAGTGCCTGTCCTAAATTTAAGGCCTGGTATAGCCTTAGGGTGATTCCTACACTACTAGACAGTGTGGTATGTAAATGTCACAGGAATCAACAGAGCGAGAGGCTGTCTTTCTCTGTTCGTTTGACAGGACATGACAGGTCATGGAAGGGGTGGGGGTACATTTCTCAGCTGTGCTGGTGTCAACATGAACAGTCTGAGTTTGACATACCTGAGTAGGGTCGCACCTAAAATGCGACTCGAGGAAAGTCTGTGAAAGTCACACTGAGCAGAAATTCTGAAATACTCAATGAAACCACTCAGTTCAGTGCTTATTTGCCTGTAAACATACGGTGGACTTCCAGCATGAAATACCACTTAAGGTCAGGATGATGCCGGTCTTCCTGGTCAGTGTGCTTTGGATCTTTTTCAGAATAAGGCCATTATTTAGTAAAATGCCATTTAGCCCATAAGCTAATGAGTGAGATCATGGTGGTTGTATCCACTTCTTTTGTTCAGTCTACGACTGTAGGAGATGCACGTTGTAATGTCAAAAGTATATGGACACTTTTCACATACTGAGTTACTCAGACGAAAAAAACATCTCTTCCCTCTCTGTCCTAAGCCCCTCCCTCCATATTATAAATCATGGATGTCATACCGTTTTTTAACATCAAGATGAGAGTTCCCGCCATCACGATATTGCATGCAAAAATAACGGCTATAATGAGAAGGGGTGTGCCTGTGAAACCGTACAATCACTGGCTAACAACTTGTGACTGAAATATTAGCCAAAGACTATGCAGATAATTAATTTTCAAACATTGCATGACCAAGATTTAGAAAATAGACGTGAAGTTTTTATGCATTATCACCCAAAATGAACGAGTGAGCCTGAGTAGGAGCCATGTTTAAAGTGGTCAAGACAGAGAGACGTTTTTTCCTGTAGGGCTATTGCCACAGCTATCGCCATCTGATAGTTTGCACGTTTAAGGCACATTAGCTTTGGCTTCACTTTTTCCCCCTGGCAGTTTTGTCTGTTTTTTAAAATACTTTGTCATCAGAATGGTCAAACATTTGGGTAGAATTTCTGACTGCAGAATGGCTGTGGTCATTTTTGGCATAAACTGCCAGTGAAGGAAATTAACAGTGAATAAATTATCAGCATTAGTCCAAATGAATGTTGCGCTGGTATTCATTTAATCGTGTTTTTGAAAAATATCTTTTGTGATCAACAGAATGACCCACCATTAGAGGCTTTTTAAGAAACAAAAAAAAAAGAGCGTTGCTAAACAAAACAAAAGCAGAGCTTAACAATTAAAATTACACATCAGAGTTTTCCTCTGTATTACACAGAAAGGTTCGAAATGCGGATGGGGCGGGTTGGGTCTCTCTTGCATCCACCGCTCAAGTCCACTAACAGTGAACAAAGCTGACTATATTCAGCTGGAGTCAGAATAAGTGTGCAGCATGTGTGACCTTAAAGAAGGGAAGTTTGGAGAATCGCAGCGTAAGGAGTAGAGAGTGAATAATTCTTTAAAGTGTAGCCTGGGGCGCATTAGCATACTGCGCTAGCTGTTGCGGCGACACGTGGCAGTTTTTTTTTTCCTTCGTTCTTTCTTCTTTTTTTTTTTCCACGGCGCTTTTAGCACACCCCGTTTGTCAGAGGGAGGCATCATCCTTTATCGGCACATTTCATGTTTCCCAGAGGACTCTGTGAAGCGGGTGATATTATTGAGGAGCGCTGAGCCTTATTAAATTCCCAAGCATATTACCAGTCTCTCTCTCTCGCTCTGTCTGTGTGTCTCTCACTCTCGCATACACACTTGCATCTCTCACTCTTTCCCTACCAGTCTCTTAATTTGGCTGCACACTCCACTGTAACTCAACAGCCGCCCTCCTATTCCATTCTCAAGAGAAAACAAAGGAAGTAAATACATATTATTACTTTTTTTCCCCCTCGCTCATCAGGTATTAACACAGCATGCCCTTTCGTGGCTCCAGAACCTCATATGACTCACTTGCTTCCTCATTGTATATGCTATAGTGCAGCCTCATCTGCTCTGTCCTAGTCTTAGTGAATTCTTTTCATCGCAGGACAAAGACAATGCTAATCTTTCATCCAGTGAACTGGATAGAAAGCGAATTCTCTGTCAGCTTTGTGAGAATTAAGTTAGGAGTCATCAAAAGGGTTTTTTTTCTTCCTTTTCTGATCTATCTATGTGTATGGAAAGTGATAATTCCAGAGTACTATGAGTTTAATATCGCGGTACAACCACTGCAACTGTAACTTCTTTCTCTTCTGCGTTCTCCATGATAACGCTTTTAATAGAGCTCAAATCGTATCTGGTCTCAACACATGACAGGAGAACATGTGATCTGTTGTGGTTATAATGGGGATGAAACGAACATACGTCTTCATAGCCCGTGCACAGAGCTGAAACTTCCAGAGCTCTCTATTTCCTTATATATTATTTGCTTAGGCCAAGGGAATGCGTGTGACTGTGCGCCAGGCATATTTATCAAACAAGGCTTTTGCCATTTTTTATGACGCTGACACGGATGGTGATGCCTCTGTCTACCTTGCTGCAAGCGAAGCCTATTTACATATGACCTTGCGTTCAGCAATTGGTGAAACGGGGATTCGCAGAGTTTTATTTTGCTGAAATGATGTGCTTTTACCTCGGATGTGACAGCAGAATATGAATATGAAAATACGAAAGGAGCAGTTGAGTCAGCACGGGTCGTGATATTCATGAGGATTAGACATAATGTGTTTACTAGCTTGGCTGCTGATGTTACTGTATATTATGTCATTGGACTGGTTTAAGACTATTTACATTTACATATATGTGGCTCATTTCACATGTAGCACACATATTGTTCCCTACGTATGAATTAGAAGCTGTCACTTAATACTAGTACAGGTTCGACAAATGATGTGAAAATAGTAATTTAACCTCACTGGGGAAGAGTGCGTGTACTATCGCTATGTGCAAAAGTCTTGAGCAACCTCATCTCATTTCTCTGCTTTGTTTCCAAGGAGCCAGACTTTCCTACAATTGTTGCTTGTAGTAGTCTTGTAGCCCCAAGCGATAGTTTTTTGGTCTTTTAAAGTTTCTCTTTAGACATTGGCTGCTTTTTCACTCAATTTAAGTCCCGTGTACGTGACCATTTTCAGAAAATGTCTGTTAAACTAACTCACACTAACCTATGAATAATTCAAGCTTTAAAAGGGCACTTAACTCAAGGGATGAAGCAGTGTTGTGTCTACATATGACTGCAGACAACTGACTGGTTTAAATTGTATCTTTTAATTTGTGTATTTAGCCACCTTATTACTAACATCCCATTTCTTTAGTTGAATCTGTGAAGAAATCAAAGAATAATACAGTTTGACAGACATGAAATGGTACTTTTTGTACCGACAAAGGGGTTCCCAAAGAGATATTCGCTGAAAACTTGGCATATTTTGGCATGGTGTGCAGTCTGTCCTTAAGAAATGTGAGACAACTGGACAAGTGCATAGCAGACCTAAAAAACTACCTAAAGTAGATGAACATATCTGAAAGTTGTGTCCTTAAGAAACAGGAAAGACCAGACACAGGAGCTTAGAGATGCATCTGGCTCTTACATTAATCCATCTAATATTTACTAAAGCTTTCTCAGAAATGGTCTCAGTGACATGTGGCTCACGTGGCTGTCAAAGAAGCTGTGCTGGAATTATGAACATGGATACAATCAGATTTTGGTACATGTGGTTATGAACAGATGAAGCATTTGATTGGCAAAAACCATGGCATCATTTTTCAACACTGATCCCAAACACACTGCTAAAGCAGTAAAAGCATACCTGGATAGAAAAACATAAAACTACTATCAGTCGTGCATTGGCCTCCCCAGAACCAAGACCTCAGCATTATTGATCACACAGGGATCATCACAGTCATCATCACTTTAGATGTTGTTTATGGCATGTATCAAAGAATAAAGATGGTGGAAAAAATATTGACTTTTAAGCTGGTTAGAATAGCACAGACTCTGTTTTTGCCTCATATATTGTCTTTACATTTATGTATTTTTTTCAATAAATCACTCTTTTGTCCGATTTTACTAGCAAAAGACAAGGAAATGAAGGGCAGCTCAAGACATTTGCAAAGTTTTTTATGTGCACATGCAAGAGAGACGATAAACACCAACGTAAAGCATGGCTGAAGAAAAGGTAAGAATAAGAATACATGGCATACGGTCGATGAACCATAAAACAATACTTGGTCTGTGTCCCTCAAAGAAAATCAAGAGCGGGAGGGAGAGAGTCACACGCTTTAAGAATTTCATCATTTTAGCAGAGTGTGTGTGTGTGTGAGACAGGGCTGTCGAGACTGCTTGATGGTATGAAAATTTGATGCAGAAAATATCCTGTTGGCGCTGCATTTTTAATGGAGACCACGCAGATGCAGGAATTATCTTCAGAATGCTCCCTCTGGCCCCCAGTACCACCTCATGCATAGCACCCAAACAATTCTGCACCTTCAGGACAGACTTGTATGGATTTGCTTCGGGTATTTCAATCATTCTTAGAGAAGTTCTATTTGTCCCCTAAAACATTGTCTCTGACGAGTGACAGCTCACAGGAATCATCGCAGAATCCACAAACGCTCCATCACTCGTCAGACGGCTGGTGTTTTGGTGTATATTTTTCTGTTCTCTATTCAGTTGTTGGAAAATGAGTCTGGCCTCTGGGGCTTTATTGCCCTAATCTGCAGTCCAGCCTGCACTTCTCCCACTGGTGATTGATATTTGGAGACATCGGTGGGACAAAAACAGTTTGAGTTCTGACGCTCATGAAAGACCCATCAGCTCTGTCGTCGATCAATGTGAATAAATATTTCCCACAACCCAGAAGCATTAGAATCAAGGACGGGGAAAAAAGACAGACAGAGGAAAGAGGAAAAATCAATTGGTCGAGAGCTTTGCTAAAAAGGGGGTGGGGAGGCATGGTGGTTGGGGAAAAGGGGGTTGAGGGGAAAAAAAAAGAAAAGAAGAGGCCTGTCAGGCTGGGTGAATAATGAAGCATGTTTTCAGTGCTTCAAAGGCAGAGGAGAAAAGGCATAGTGAAGTCATGTTATGGACTCTGTCATTTAATGTCACTTTATTTTTGGCTCATATGATACTCTATTAAAGTACAGAATGCTGAGGTGAACGCGGGGCTTTTGAACTCTCTGGCATTAATTTGCGGTTCTCAAGTGGCTCTTTAAGGTTCAATCAGTAATATTTGCACAAAGTATCAACAGGAGTTCTCAATAATTGCATATCAGTGTCAAGTTAGTACTCTGCTCCTGCTTTTTTTAGGGGCTTTCAAATCTAACTGGCTCTGTGTATTCACTGAAGTGCTCCCCACCTTTGTCCGTGACCAAATGCCCACTGAACTAGCCACTTATCTTTGCAACATTTGAAAGTTTAAGCAACATGAGCTATGCTATCAATAGTAGCTAAAAGGCTGTTTTTCCATGTCCTTCTGTAATGATAGCGTTTCTATCCCACATCCAACAATTTAGACAGTAGATGTTCACTAGTGGCTGCCCACCTGTCTGTACTTCATCTGCCTGTGAAATGATTGTCTTTCTTGCTATCTTTCTATCTCATGCACTCTCTTTATTTTGATAGGGGATCCATTTGGTTTAAATTGACTCATTTTGTCAGTGGGAATCGGAGCAGAGAATCTGAAGAGGGAGAAACAGCCAAGGCTGCTTTGATCCCTCTGACAGGCAGCGTGAAAAGTGCATTTCATAAAGGATGTTCGCCTGTGATGAGCCCGCCAGAGTGACAAATTGGGCCCCTGGTGCTTTAAATAATACACTATGTATGGCTCCAGCTGTGGCACTATGTTCTATATTGCTAAACTGCCAGTTAAAAGGGGTGTGCTTTGCGAGTTGAAGGCAGGGCATCGGTAGTAATTTAAATCCAGAGCAAGTTTCACTTCCGCTCTGAGCCTTTTCTTGTTCACCACTGTGACGCGTCCAAATGTTAACGTGTCACATGCATTCACGTCTAGATTTGGAGATGCAGGGACGGAAAGCAACTTTTAAGCGATGACTAAGAAGAACCTTGTTGTCTCCCTGTGGCACTTATTGCTGAAAAGACATGTGGTGATGAAAGTTTAAAACGTGGTGTGCCACTGTTACAGACACTCCCCTCAGCTGGTGACGCAGAAGCACCGGATAGAAATGCCTGGATTGACGCTTTGCTTCTTCCTCCTGAATAATTTGCTCCAACATGCAAAACCTCTAGGGAGAAGACACGGGTACTGCACACGCAGCTTTCCAGCTGTGCGTGGGGTAATATATGTTACATTTCAAATGAGAAAAAAAGTCACAAAGAAAAATATCACACAGACATATGCTGTGCTGACGACAGGTGTCACTGTGCCTCATTCATCTTAACCAGTGATGTCAAACTCATTTTACATCGTGGGCCACATACAGCCCACTTTGATCTAAAATGGGCCAGAAACTCCCCTTCTCTGTTCGTCTAAAGAAGTCTAGTTACACATGGAATCCTTGAGATATCTTAATATAAGAAAAAGTAGTGCAGATTCAGTGTTTTCTACAAGATAACAAAATGTGCTGTACTTAATGAAAGAAATCTGTCAGCTCGACTCCTAAATTGTAAGAAATAAACCTGTAAAATTACAAAAAAAGTGTAGCCATGTGTGCAATGCATAGTGTGCAGTGGTTACACAGTGTTATTTTATTTTTAAATGCATCACCTAATTACTCTGGTGTAGCATGAATGGGCAAGTGGGAGGTCTTTATCAGTAAAGATAAGGTGTTAAAAATTTTAAGAATACAGTTAAAAGTCCAAAATTTCCAATAATGCTGTTCAATGGGGCTCGATTGCTGTCTTTATTGGACCAATTGTGGCCTCCGGGCCATGTTTGGCATCTCTGATCAAAACTCTTTGTTTGCCTCTTGTATCATACAGATATTCACATGCAACAGATACAGACTGTCAACCAACCCCACCATCTCTCCTCTTCTCTGGATGCACTCCATAATGGAGGAATCATCAGTGAAAATCTGGAGGTGGTTTGACCCACAGTTGAGTCTCGAGTCAAAAGATAGATTGCGAATAAGGCAGGCGACAGCACGGTGCCTCACTGCAGAAGCAAATCCAATATATTGCTCCAGAAGGGAACAAACTGTGGCCTATCTGCGAGATAGTCTATAATCCAGGACACCTTGGCGTTATCAGGCTGTATCGCTGTGAGCTTCAGCCCGAGCAAGAGTAGCTGGAGAGTGCTTAAGGCACTCAAGAAATCAAAGCTCTCCATTCCCACTGAGCTCTTCTGTTGAAATAAGTGACTTTTTGTCAGTGCACGGTACATCTGGATATGTTTTGTACATATAAGCAGTATGCAGAAGTGGCTTATTAGGACCTTTTCACTGGATGTCTGCCATAGTCTGGGATGAGGCCTTAATGCTGTCACTGAGGCTTTCGCTTTCATTCTTGAACACTCAAACACTGCGGGAGGTTTTGCACAGCAGAGAACCTATTTGCTGACTGGCACATCCTTTTAGCACTTTCATCAGGGGCTGCACTCTGCACAGCCATTTGTTGCAGTTTGTTTTTTAACCTTCCCAGTAGGTGTTCTGCCTGTTCTGCGGGGGAAATTCTCCGAAATCTGTCTGATCGCTTATTTGGTTTCCCAGGTCATTAAAGTGTAAGACTATGTCTTGTAGCATTACTACATTCACATATCCTTAAAAATAAAAGTCGAACTAGAGGGAAAGGATAAGTAGCCAAAACGACATACAACGAGATCCCATGGGACACAGCAACAGGTGTCCCAACCAATCAGATCATTATCACATCATTTTCTAACCTTTGTTATAAAGTAGATTTTGAATCTGCTATTAGTTTAACATGCACAGTATTCACCGCCCGCTCAGAATTGCACTCGCTAATAGGCTCGGCTTTCCAAAAAAAGGAAAAAAGAAAGAAAGCCAACTTTTAATCCTCCTTAAATCAGCAGAACCTGGTCAGCTCTGTTTCCCTTCAGAGTTTTTTAGGTAGAACACAGAAGTCCATCATGTTTTCAGGACCTGCTGAAACACCGAAAACAAATCCCTCTGGGAAACACAGGCCCCAGATAATTTGCCTTTCCTGCCCCGGAGTGGAGCTCACTTTGCCTGTTTATGAGCCTACATGGTGAAAAACTGAAAGCCTGTCCCTTTAGGTCAGCATAATTACACCCTCCACATTTCCACCACTAGCTTTCCATTAAGGTGGTGACTCACCATGCCCGGCTCACTCTGGCCTAGAATGTGCTAGCAGCTGAGAGCTAATTACCACACACAGGATGACAAGAGTGGTAGATAGTAGGTGTTATTTGGCTGACTCACAAGCTAACTAGCTCGCCTGCTGCTGCTAACTACTTATTACAAGTGGAGCCTTTGTTTTAGACATTTCGTGCGGAGATTACTTATCTGGGCTTTTTTTTTTCTTTCGGTCTTTTGTTATTTAAAATAGGGTCGTTTATTTTTTTAAATAAAGATGACGCAATGCATGAACACAATCTGAGATATGTGGGTCACACGGAATCTTTCTAGCAAACGGGATGAATAATTCTGACGTGCACGCGTCCTCGCCACGTGGTAAGATATTGTACTTTCTCTTAAAGAACGTGCGCTGAACATGAAATGTGTTCTTTTTAAACCGTATCAGAGAACTATATAGATTTTTTTTTCTCAAATGTCCCCATCTTCTGAGCAACAGCCTGCTTATAGTGTGTAGCTCTTTCTCCATGTGGACCTACAGTACGTCCATGAAATCCTATGACTTAGATGTTTTTTTTTAATAGTACAGTCACTAAAAAAAAGCACAAATCACAGAGTTTTCTTTTTTCTTCTTCTTTTTTTTATTTTAGGGAGGATTTAATTGAAATTGTATTTTGACAAATAACCATTTAATGGTGTAAAACAGGCTATTGTGTGAGTGTGTCTGGGAGTGTGCGATAAGAGTAACAGTGGAGGGGAAGCAATGACACTTCTTTTTCTAAAGACTGGAGAGAGAGAGAGAGAGAGAGAGAGAGAAGGGGCGGCTGGGATGGAGTGTGTGTGTGTGAGAGAGAGAGAGAGGGGGGATAATTTATAGGAATAGTAAGGAAAAAAAACTGAAGGAAAACACACATTTTTAACTTATTTAAACCCTCGCTAACACTCTCGCAGCTGCCTAGTGAGCTCTTGCCATTTTGTACACCGATGTGCATTCTTGTGTCCGCCCTGTTAGGTGACGTAGCACGCTAGTCTTCTCATTTTAGGTATAACCCGAAACGCTTCTGTGAAGTTTGCTACGGCGGGAAAGAAACCGCCAGCGCCTGTGTGAGCGCGCTGCCG
This sequence comes from Rhamphochromis sp. 'chilingali', assembly GCF_963969265.1. Lineage (NCBI taxonomy): Eukaryota > Metazoa > Chordata > Actinopteri > Cichliformes > Cichlidae > Rhamphochromis > Rhamphochromis sp. 'chilingali'. Next base: position 33,913,573 of record NC_137929.1, on the reverse strand, counting down.
AGTTGTTGTTTTATCGGTGGCTAGCATGTGCTGCATGTGTTCACCATAGCAGAGCGGCTAATTCTAATCCTCACACGGGGCTTCCAGAGTGTTCTGTGTGAGCTCAGAGTAGCATGCTGGGCAAAATGGTGGTAATACTTTATTATATATCGTAATTGGGTGTTTTTCAAGCGGAAACAAACTGCGTATAAGAATGTGTTGAGTCGCAGCTTGTAAAGGTGATTATAACTGCTGCACTGCTAATATGAAGCCCGATGAGAAAATCGCCTTTTTGTAAGATTCTGGGTGTGCTGGGCGTAGCTTGGAAGCGTTTTTGAGTTGTTTCAGTAGACTTCAGTGTGTGTGTGTGTGTGTGTGTGTGTAAATGGCAGGAAGCCAGCATCATCAGTCTTATTAGGAGCGTGGATGAGTCACTCGCCTCCTCTCCTCGCCACATCATCTTGCAGTCGCTCTCCTTATAGATAGTTGGGTCAGAAGTGCACAGATGACACAGTTTGTTGTGTCTACATTTATGTATGTGGCTTTTACCTGAGAGAGAGAGCGAATATGCTCCCAGCCAAACATGACAACCACCTGCTGTACAAAGAGCCTGCGCTCGTATGCGCACTTGCACACAAGTCTGCGTGATCGCAAGATGAATGAGGGAGCGTGACAGGCTGGGACGCTTTATTTATGGGGGTCTTTGGCTTTGAGTGCTGAGTGTTCAAATGGGCCGAGAGAGGCAGAGACCCAGGGAGGGAGAACATGTGCAGAGGGTAGGGGGAGAGCGCGAGGCTGCATTTGATAATTGGCTGAGAGATCGTCACCAGAATGAAATTATGCTAGTTAATCTCTCCTGAATTAATTACCTCAGGAGCAAGCCACAGTACATTCATTATTGCGGAAAGAGTATTGACCCTGCTGAAAGAGAAAAGCAGTCCATATCATACCCATAATGCCTACTTGCGGCGTTATTGTAGTGCTTGTTAGCGTATAGACTGCAGGCTGCAAACATGAAATGGAAATGAAAGCGGTGATATCTTCTACCTGTCTATACGGTGACCCAGAAAAAAGATCCTCCCATAAGTTCTCGATGGCTTTGTGTGCATATCTTTTCAAATGTTTACGACACTGTTAACCGCAGAGGTTAGGTATCTAGGGAAATGAGGAAAAGGGAGGCCACAGCTCACTGCGAAACCTGATCAGAGCTTTATGCTCATGTCTGAATGTTTTCTCTCCCCTCTTACTGTCAGGTTTTCCTCCAGCTTGTCTTGCACCTCTCAAGGCAAGGTTTTGGTGGTGGTGAGGCAGAGGGTGATCCAGAATATTCCTTTAGTTGCTCTTCCCAGGTAGTAAATACTTCAAGAGGCACAGGGAGCTGCAGAATACACCTGCTGCCACATTCAACAGCTTTCCTCCAACCGGCCTACGAGCAGCACGGCTAAGGCAGAAAGATGTCGGTTATGAAGAAAAAGGCCACATGTGGGTCAAGTAGGCTCAGGAAGAGTGCCTGATTTGCATAAAAGTACTAATAACACTACTAATAACACTAATAGTCATTTGTAGAATGGTAATTACAGGATGGGAAATTTGTTATTTTATGCTCTTTCGATCCAAGCGGCCTCCCACTTGCAGGATTTTAACTGGGGGGTTAGATGCCACTGAGAGGGGTGAGAAAAAAAAACAAAAAGAAGTATCCGCTGTTGATGTTAATGCGGTCAATTAATGCCGCTGCCGCCGGCGGCGCACACCACGTCTCGGGTTCTCAAAGGTCATTACTCCCCAGGACTTCCCTTTTTGTTCTCGTTTTCCCCTGCGCCGCTGCTTATCTTCCATCCCTCCTTAATTGTCTGGCAAACATCTCAGCAAGAGAAAGACAAATATCGCTTTTTCCTGTGGATATTGTTCTGTCTGAACTCGCCGTCGCCGCGTTAATAATTTAGCACCTATTCCTTTTTCTCGCCGCGCCTCTCTCCCAGGAACATTTCCTCCCTCACCTTATTTTCTCCTTTTAGACCCTTCTCCCTCTTTCTTCTCTTTCTTTTTTTCTTTCCTTCTTTTTTTGCTCTCCATTTCCTCTCTTTTACCCCCTAACCTCCTTCTCTAACCCACCTTTGGTTGGATTATATCTGCAGCTAGGGCTGTCTACCCATCTGCCTTTGATGCTGAGGACCTCTCAGCTTCAAGGCAGTGCCACAGGGGCCCTGCAAAAAAAAAAGTGAGACCGCCAAACACGGAGAGACTCGCTCTGTGCCATAATTAGTCGGCAAGTTTTCAGCTAATTAAATGGGACCCTATTAGAGGCGCGAACGAGTAGAAAGAGGGAAACAAGAAAGACGACTGCTGAGCAACTGTGGGGGGAACGCTAGCACTCTTTGGTGTTGTTGTTTTTTTTAATGCTTGATCCCTAACTCGGGCTCATTTGTTCCACTTTTTCTTGTCTCCTCGTACCCCTTCACACTTGTCCCCCCTTCTTTTTTTTGCATTTTTCCTCACAGACACCAGAGCGTTTCCAAAAGCTGCTCCAACGACACCCGGCAACGTACGTCGTCACTGTGCGCCGTGATTGCAAAAATAGAAAAGTCGATACAGGGAGGGCCTTTCACCAGGGCTGCAGGGCAATCACATGTCCGTTTCTAGGCTAGACTCTGCTCTCACACACAGACACCTTCTTCAAGGCCCTGAAATCTTTCTCTTATCTCTTGTCTTAATCGAGAAATTGAAATCATGTGGACGGGCGTAAATGGCATTTGGGAGGTCATAGCCTTCCTTTTTTGCCTTCTTAATAAAGGAGAGTGAGACAGAAGCACATTAGGTTGAGTTAGAAGAGAGGTGAGTGGCGCCTTGCATCTGGCTGCACACAGGACCTCATTGTTTAGAGGAATAATCCGAAGCTTGAAACGGGCTAAATTAAGGCTTTGGATTGATGAGTTAATGTGCGCTTGCTAGAACAGACATGGAGTGGCATACCAGGAACTATTTACACTAGACCACATATTCTGTTTTATTCTTCTGGCCTTTCTTTATCCTCCTGCGATCTCCCCCCCTTTCCTGTCTTTGCTAATGTCCTCAATTCTTCCTCATCTCCCCCTTGTCTCCCCTACTCTCTTCTCCTCTGAACTGCTCTCTTTGGCAGTATGTTTGGCCTGTGACGGCCCAGAGGCAGCCATGCTGTCTTCTCCAGTCAGTCTGCTGTTTTTCCTTCTCCCATGCCCCGACCCTGCTATACTCAGCACACACACAAACACACACTCTCTATCACTCTCCTTTATTCTCTTTCTGCCTGTCCTTCGCTCTCTACATCATCCCTGTCTGCGTCTTCTCCCTCATGCCCTTCGCCTCCTTTTTCCGCTCCGACCCCTATCTGCTATCCAGCCAAGTGCAATGTCTGTCAAAGACACAGAGTAGACACACATACAAAGAGAAAAAGAAGAAAAAAATGCGTGCAGGCGCATCATCTCTATTTTATTTCCTCATTTTCCCTCCATCCCTTGCTTTGGCTTTTTGCGTTGAATCTGCTGGCCAGAAATGAGAAAGCCTCAGAGATTGTTGCAGAAAAAAAAGTGACCATCACATGAACTCGCTGACACGCTGTAGTGAAAACACGCAATACGCTACTCTGACATAAACAAAACAGAACAAATTTTAATCTGTAAAGTGTGTGCAAATGCCCGGACAGTCTGGCGCTCTGTTTTTTTTCTCTTTTTTTCTTTTTTTTTTTACTACCACTGCAACATCTTAGCAAGCGCTAAAGACACCGCATCAAATCGCTACTGTACCCAAGCAGCGTAGGCTCTTTGAAATACCCAAAGTGTAAGCTAGTCAGCTGATAGGGGTGGCTGACTAAAGAAAAGCCGCAGCTCGACGATTGGTGCAGCCGCTGGCCCACTTTCAGCCTGCTTCTTTTTTCCCTGCACAGCTGAAGGAGGTCTTCTTTTTATACCCCTTAAAAATGTGCGCGCAGCATGGGGCACTGACATCTCAGAGCGTCGCTTGTACTGAGGCATCTCGGCACTTTTGTTCCTCTTCTGGCTCTTGTCAATCCCCGAGTCATTATCGGCACTCCTCCCTTCATCCTTCAGAAGCCTCCTTTTGAGCGAATGTAAGTCGTGGCCATTATTAGCAGACCAGCCTCCACTCGGCTGAAAGTTCTTGTCTTCCAGCCATGTAGAGAGTGGGCATCCACACTAGTTTTCTAGCTCTGGATCCCCATATAAAAAAGCAACAACAATAAAATAAAAGGTCTGAGCCCTAGGGATGTGACCCAGGATGGAGAGGCCTCCTTGTTTGGCTCTCAGTGTCGCAGTAGGCTTTTTTAACACGCCAGATCTGACCCACTTGCATTGTGTCGTATGGTGGTCAGCAAGCGTGGGTGCGGAGGACGTTTGCGAATATTGTAGCAAAAAGCCAGCGACTCTGCTGTGTGGGCTCAAGGGCTTTTCCTTTGAAGATATTCTATACGACCTCATTTCTGAATTGGCTCTTGAAAGGGCCCCGTGTGTGTGTATGGAAAGCAGCACAGCGCGTCCTCTCCATTGAAACAAACTGGCAATAATTACACTATTTTATTTTTCAGCTTTCATTGTTCAGATTTACATCCTTAAGATTTCGAGTGAGTAGGAATCGAGCGGCCCAGCGTGGGCTCATAAGTGGGAAAATGAAGGAATAATGTTTCTGTCTCTTCTCGGTAAGATAAACAATCAACGTGATGCTAGATTTCATTTAGCACGGCCTCAGCCAGCAGGTGGAGGAACTACTCTCAGCTGAACCCGGCTCCGGCGCACTTATTTGTCCAAAGCTAAAGGACAGATGGATTTAAATGGTTTCATATTGATGGTCCAACCTCTGGGGGAGGTCACGCTCGTGAAGGGAGAAAGAGAGAAGAAGAAGGGAAAAAAAAGTATTTTTGCTTTGATGTAGCAGCCCAATTCATTAGCTCAGTCGGAAATGTCTTCATTTTTAGCAAGCCTGCAGAGTCAATGGACCATAGCTAGAAAATCAGCCTCCTTACAGTGTGCACAACACACTGAGCACTGGCTAACTACCTCAGCATCTCACTGCGCAGGGCGGCAGAGACGGTGCTGCTGAAGGTTGACTGCTTACCCACGAGAGCTGGAGGTAGCGAGTGGTCTTCCCTGCCCTGCTGTTTTTTTGTTTTTTTTGTGGAGTAGTTTGCCTGAATGTGAGTGAGGTGAGAATCCAGTTGGATGAGCATTCAGGAGCAGGGCCACGAAACGGGCCCCGAGAGAGCTGCTGTGCATTGTGGGTAGCTTAATGGCTCAATCCTATGTGTAAATGAGCGAGACAATCAGTACTTGGTGTCCACTTATCTCCTTGATAGCTGTGAGGCAGGGAAAAGGAAGGAAGGGAGGGAGGAAGAAAACACGGTGCCGATCTGAAGCAAAGGTTATCATTTGCATCACACATCAGCCGCCATTAACTGTGATTGCGCTCGCATCTATTTCACTTATTTTCCACGCCATTCTTCTAATTTCTTTAGCTGTTTACAAGTCATTAGGCGCGAATACTTGTATTGTGAGCCCTCAGACGTGGAAAAATAACCCAAAGATTTGTTTTATTTGGTTATTTGAGTTTCTTATTGCCGAGCGGTGCTTACGCCCCTGAGGCTTTGTCTATATATTGACTAGCATTACACAGTTGACGCCGACATGAAAACAGACCGCAAACAGATCTTTAACAAAGATAAGCTTCCGAGAGCGTAGGAATGGCACTCTTGAAGTCCTATCAGATGCTTTGCTGTGAGGCAAATTTCATAGTGGAACAAGTGATTTGTTTGATGAGGCGAAAACCAAATCAGCAGGACTTTAGAAGACCCTCATTTCTGTGTTATCTGTCTCCCCTTTCTTTGCTGTCCTTGTCTCGGCTGCATTCTGTCCTCAGTCATGTGTCTGCTCTGCATAAAACTTTTTTGTGCCGCTGTCAGCGTGTCTTTTAGTTACAGTTTGAAGGCTGCTCAAGGTTTCTCTTGCAGTACATATAATATATATATATATATATAAACTGCGTGACATAAAGGCATAACGATTGATTTCAAATTTTTTTTGTCTTTTACAGGAGAAAAAGAGCATTAAAAGTAAGCCATGGTCCAAACTCTTTTATTTTTCATTTCTGTTGTTGTTTTTCTTAAAGGTAAAGGCATGCTTGGCTTGGTTTGCACTCACCAACGCTTTTGCTTGATTTTTGGGTTTCCATACTTTCCATCAGGTCATGAATAAAAAGACATTAACACAGCATCTCTATAACACCGGCACTTGTGTTACCTTTGGCACTGTGTAGCGTCTAAGCATTCGGGATCCTCCTTTTCTTCCTTCCTTACGGTTTTGGTCTCATATTGAACCAATTCATTAGCTCTGCTTTGCATTTGGGTTAATATACTTCACAGAGTCTGACAGTAGCTATTGACAGAAGGATATCTGTCCAACCTGTTGTCCTGATTTAGCACTGTAAGCACATAATTTGCTTTCTACAATAATGCAGTAGACGTGGTTAATCTGAGGCCAGCGCCCTGCTAGGCAATTTGTTAAGACTCCTATTACGGAATTTAAGAGGATATCAGAGTGCTTGAGCCACGCAAAGCTATTAAGCTACTTAGATCAGAGCATGATTGCCGTCTGCCAATCACCAAAATAAGAAAACAGGCTCTTGTCGGTGCTCTCTTCTCCCAAAAATCCTCAGCCGCACGATTATTAGAGACACACCCAAGCACACTCCCACACAGAGCAGGCTTAATTTTGTATCTTTAAACACACCGAAAGTGTAAACTGACCTCTTCTCTTCTATCTTCATCACTGGTCCCCTCTCCTCCCTTCCCCTCTCCTCCCTTCCCCTCTCAGCACAAGCGCGTTTTGAAGCATGACATTATTTCAACTCTGATTCACGCCACAGTTTTTTTTTTTTTGTTTGGGGCTGTTGTCGTACCAGTGGAGTCTTCTCTGGTTTTTTTTGGTTTTACTTTTTTCTGTCATGTGGTATGGGTTCTGCATGAAAACGAGAACAACCTCTCTCCGTAAAAGCCTTATTGGACTCACTAGGGATGAAAAATTGGAACTCAGATTAGCTGTGGAAGTGGGTGCCTGGCAACCATCGTGACCAGTTTCTATTGTTTTCTACCTTCTTCATTAACATTCAGATGCGTTGATGACCTCATTAGGGAAAAGTTACAGATTCACGCATCGAATGAAGGAATTCATGACAGCCCAATCATGTAACACATACCACAAACAAACACTTAGTGGTAGGAGAGTGTGTCATTACCATCGTTAGTTTTATCATTAAATAGCCCACTTTAGCAAAACAAGCAGCGTCACTTACTTTTGGTTTTCTCTTCTGCTTCTTCTAGACTCCCGGCCCTTGCCTGACGTAGCCATGACTGGCAAGTGCACGCGGGAATGTGACGAGTATGGCCACTCGGACTCCTGCTGGATGCCTGTGCGCACGTCGCCCGAGCGACGGCCATCCAAGTCAACCACCACCCCCCAACAACCAAAGCTTTCTACTTTCATGAGCGGCAACGGCAGCGGCAGCAGCAGCGCCGAGCAGCCCGGCAGCCAAGAGACCCTCGCCATGGCCGCCATGGCCAACGGAGACCCCACCGCTGCTCACATGATGGGTGACCGCAATCGCAACCTGCTCAACAAGAAGATGGCCTCCTCCTCCTCCTCCTATGAGGCCTTCGGCTCGCCTCCCTATGGCTCGCCAGGAGCCGGGGAGGAGGTGCTGGGCCACCCCACCGAGGAGATCCCCCTTGCACCTACCGGGGAGTACAAGCCCACAACATGTGGTACTCTGACGCGACGGGAGGTGTATCTGTGAGCTGGAAGAGCTCCTCGTGTGTCACAACGTGTGGCATTCAAACACAACAATAAGCATAGCTGCTTACCCACCACCATTACAGCTTTAGAAGCTTTTAGCCACACTTTCTCCAAAGACTTTTTTGCGACAGCTTCTTAATGAAAAATCCCTGTGGATATATAAACATAGTCACCGTTTTTTTAAAGTGCTAATTCTGGCCATTAACTGGACGAAAGGAGGAGGAGGAAGAACTGCTGAGGGCACTGATTCAACTCTCTCTGAGGTTGTTCTACTGGCGAGTCGGGCTCTTAGGACACAGTCTGCTGCCTGACAGTCAGTCTGTACAGTAATCAGCTCATTTTACATATACAGTGCATGCATGCATTAACCCCTGTTCTCATTAAGGGCCCCATTCCCTGAAGTTGACGCTATACAAAAGAGCCCACATCGTTTTTTTCTGTTTGTGTTTTTTCTAGAAACAAAGCTGTACATGTAAACTATTTTGACTTTACAGTGTGTCTGGATATGCCCTTTTTTTTTTAATTTCAAAGAACAGTGTCTGGACATGATGTTTTGTGGCTGAAGTAATATACTGGACAAATTCATGGTCTCATGGTGTAACACGGACCACGGATTCTGTCATCTTTACTGTTTGTGATAAACGTTGCAGACCAAAAGTCAACCGCTTTCGAATCTTATAAGGAGGGGAAAGACTAAGCTTTAAATACTCGTTCCTCTCCCGATGTGGGAATTCGTGGATGGAAATGGGAGCCAATGCAGTTTGCTGCAGTAACCCCCATGGTTTGACTACAACCCTACTGATAGACTGACAAACTTTCAGTGACTGACTCTAAACTACCAGTGTGCACGCTCTCTACAGGAGTCACTCGTTGTACATAAACATCAGCTCATAGCAACAGCGCTAACCGCTCTCATTCCCTTTTGTCTCGCTACCTTTCCTCAGTCTCTCGTTCTTTGTCTTTGATTGGCGGGATTGAGACCCGAACCTTCCTAATAAATGCAAGATCTTACAGCCATCGTCTACAACCGCATTGGCTAGAGCAGCATGTGTGTCCACAATTGTACATTTCGGATCACCTTAGTGGGATGCTAGTATTTATACCAAGTTGTGATACTTACCCTGTTTTTCTCAAACACACACATGCAGACACACACATACAGAAAAGGCAGATTCATTTAACTGAGGCCGCTGGCGCTGCTATACTGACTCATTGAAAATCCTGGGTAAGCACAGTGTGTGGCATGAGATTAAAATTGTCAAGGTTCAATGGAAACTGTATGTGTGTACGGGCCAGATATGCAGTATATAGTGTGTTTGTATAGGCCACTGTAGATGTACACCAATAATAGGCTGGGGGGAGGGGGGAAGCATACACATGGCCTAGTTGGTCCTAAAAACAGCTGCAAGTACAGCTTTTTCTAAAAACTGTTATTTTCTTTTTTGTTGTTGTTGTTGTTGTTGTTGTGTGATAGGACTGAGCAATAAATATCATAATGCACATGTGACCAACAAGCATCAACTTCTCTTTCTCTTCTTCTCAAGCCTTCGAGGTGACATTAACCCACAAGTGGCTGTCTAAGACCTGTTCTACCAGTAGTACATGCCGCTTCCCTTAGTACACAGCGAAGGCTCTTTGGGCATGAATGTAAGAATCAGCTCAATGGAGAACAATCAAAACGCAACTTCTGAATGAGCAGATTCCTGAAGGGTTTTGGATTACAGGCTGAAAAATTTGGTGTTACAGTTAAAACCAAAAGCTTCGTAAGTAATACGAAGCATTCCCTTTTTTCTTTTTCTTTTATAACACGCAGACACAAAACAGAGAGAACTTTGCTGTAAGTACACGAAGAACTATTCTTTTTTTTAAAAATGAAGGTTTGAGTTTGAACGATAAGAATGTGATGTCTCAACAAAACATCCATTACACCCACAGAGCTGATGCTTTATGACCAGTTAAACAGACACATAACAATGTTGAGATGTTGTGCCTCCCTGTCTCCAGTGACTTTTTTTTTTCTTTGCAGCTACAGAGGTGCAAAATCTCATGACTGTAATAAAGCAAAAGATGCAATGGAACTTTTTGTATGTTAGCAAAACCCCTTTGGTTTGACCGGAGATGCTTTTTCTTGCATTTCCGGTAATCTATAGTCTGTAAGTACTACTCGTTGTTTGAAAGAAAGTGCTCCTATACTTATCAACTGTATACATAAATACTTACTTTTTACTGCACGTTTAATGGGAACTTACTTCACTTACTGAGAAGGAAGAAGAAAAAAAACTGTAAAACAAAATGTACAAAAAAAATGTTATCCCTGTAAACACAGAAATTCATCGTTTTTGCTTTTGTTATACCTAAAAACACGAGTTACGTAGGACAACTTAGTACATCGATTTGGACTATGCTGTGGATTTATTTTACCCCCTCCATGCATTTTTCATGCTTAATTTTCATTATTGTTTCACCTCGTGCTACAACAAAAACCCATATCTTTCATATGTTTTCTTTTTCATCAACTTTTTACCTGAAGCTTTTGATTGCTTTTTTTAAAAAATACTCCTTTTTTATTTGATTTTTTTAAACTCACAGATATTGTTTCACAATAACAGTCAAAAGCCGTGAAAATGATCATCAGTATACTATGTGTTTTTTCTTTACCTGGTGCCACTTTGTATATTTAGAGTGAAAAAAAAAGAAAAAAAAGGGAAAAAAAAAGAAACATACAAAAAAAAAAAAAAAAACTAGAGTGAATGCAAATATGCAATTGTGCCTTTTTATACCAATCGGTATGATTAAATGTTGGTTTGGAATGGTGCATAAACAATTACGTTGACATGCAACACAAAAATAGATGGGGTGGCATTTAAGGACTGAAATACATTTGCATATCTTAGATGAAATCCCATGATGTCAAAGGCTTGTTGAAGGACGACCAGTCAAATGTCAGTGAGCCTGTAGGTCTAATAGTCAAACGGCTATTGCTCTTTGGGTTCAATTACCTTGTTGAAATATCCATTCCTAGCTTAGTGCATTACCGAATGAGTGCGGGTACATTCAAAAGTTGCTTGTTGGTAGAAATAATAACGATATAATGGATTTTTTTGTCGTGTTCCACTCATGTACATGTGTGACATCCGAGGTCAAGTAACCTTCTTTGTGCATGAAACAAGCTCTAGGACTGATTTTAGAAGCTTAGCAGGATAGAGAGCAGGAAAAAGAAATTAAAAAAAAATGCTTGGAGACATTTGACTGCTCAGAGTTGAGGGAGCCTAGAGATAAAAATGCTAATGTGACGGTTTACTAGGAATGGAAGTGTGGAGGGAAAAAGCTGCAAGGTAGAGTGGCTGACAGAACACACACCTCAGGATGTGCCATGCAACACAACACTCGTACAGAAAGATTTACAGTGTATGCATATCAGCAGATGATGAAACCCTGTCCTACAACTAAGCACGGTACAGGGTTCGCTATGGTGTTGCAAGGTGATGCCTTGCATTTCGAGATCAGATAAAATGAAAACAAAGTCTCTGTAGAGCAAGTGTCTGAAAAAGAAGCAGCAATGAAAGCAGAAGCACAGTCAACACCATATAATCTTTGAGTGGTGATAGACTGTTTTTATTTGGGGTAGTGGTACAAAAATCTGGACAATAGCAGGTGGGATTTATGTTGAAATTCTCTTTGTTGCTACCTGAGGTATGTGTTCAGTCTGTGCTCTGTTCTATACGTATAGCATTCACAATGTGTAATGAGATTTGTAATATTAACCATTACTATTTGTCCTGCGACTTGGATGTTGATATAGAAATCAAGGAACAAATTTATCATCGTTTAATATGAGTCACTATGCACGCAGCTTAGCTGAACATGGCAAAGTGTATTGAACGCAAGTCCACTTCTATTTATGAGATATTTTACATAATTTAATTTGCTTTTGTACAGGTTTGTGTAAATAAATTGCTTGTCATTTTTGTCTCTGCAGAAATTAAAATATAACATGGTAAAACAACACCTGTCTTTGAAGAGTTTTTAATTCCATTTTTTTTTAATGTGTATGTTTAAAAAAATTACAAAACTTTGATCATTTAATTGCTAATTCTACAATTACTATTTTTTGTCCAATGCTAGATGAATTGTAACCTTGTAAAGGTAGCTATTGCTAATGTGTTAGCAAACTGTTGCACATAACAGTGGCAGTGTCTAATAATCTGTCTATACTAAATATCTTACAGTTTTGTTTTGCTTTTCTAAACTTACATTTTTAGTCTTGACCATGAGGTAAGCAAATTACTTATCACAACTTATCTTTATATAAAACAAAATGTTTATTTATGTATTTATTGTGGCTGAAAAATGAAATTAGTCGACACGACATCCAAAACATTAACATGACTAACTCCACAGAGATCAAGTTCATTGCAGAATAAGGTAATGATTCTTTGTTAGTTTGACTCTGTTTGCAACACTTACATTACACATTTGATCCAGTTGTAACAAAATTCATGCAGCTTAAATTTATGAGAACATTTTAAATGGATTACAAAATAGTTTTGAGGATTGCTCTATTAAATATTCTAAACACGATCTTGTAAATTTGCATCCTCCAAAGAAGAATAACATTAATTTGTCAAATTGAGTTTGGAAGCTTTGTCTGTTATTCTTTTCCATATGGTATTAAAAATGCGATTTAAAAAAAGGAAATATAATAAGCTTTGCAACTCTTCTTATTATAATTACACTTTCTATGTTTGATCAATTCGTAATTAATTATACTTTGCTTTATAAAGAACTTTTAAAAGTTCACGTGACTGAATAGGATAAAATTAACATCTTTTCACATCTTTGAAATTGAGCATTTTCACATTGATATTTTTTCTGCACAATAATGTCAGGTCCCTTTTCATTTTTCACAGGTAAAATATTGCTGAATTTCCAGCCATGAGAAACATTTTTGTCCTTGTCTAACAATAGAATCTGCAATCAAAGTCTGCAGTGCAAGCAGTTTCAAAGCAATTCAATGAATGTTTCATTTTACATAATTGTATATATATCTTTATTGTAATGTTTCACATTTTAATTTTTCTCGGTAGCTGTAACTGATTACTATTACTGATATTTTAGAAATCAATTACATAACGTTATCTCATTAACATGAACTAGTCATCACTATGGATAGTATTATATTCATATATAGTTTAGTATAGGTTTCCAATCTTGCCTTTGTGTCTGGGTTGATATATGAGGCGATTACAGTCTAGGTAATTAGAGATCCATTCTAATCCTTTCCCTACGCTCTGATTAACAGCCTGCTGCAGCCTCTCCTACACACTCAAACTGCTAATGGCATCTTTATATAGAACTACAATGCAGTGTTCAATAACATGGAGAAAGTCCCCCCCCCCCCCCCTTTAGCTGTCATAGAGACATAAGAGAACATACAATGAAAACATGACTGTAGAGTTGTGTCGTAAATATTGGACAGGAGAAAAACATAGTTCTTCCACAAAGCCGAGGAGTTTGTTTATGTTTGTTTATGTGCGACAATTATCTTTTTCTCCATGTTTGTCTTCAAAAGATGCCACTTCTAAGAAATACTAGGATTCAGTCATGTTGATATGCAAATTGTCTCACTCATTTTCTTGTTCTCTCTGACAAAAAAAAATGAAAATTTGAATTGCCTTGCATGGGATGAACAGCGGGTAGTATTAATTTTTCTGTTGAGACAGGGGGAAATTAATACAAATTAGAATGAAACTGAATGTAATTAATGTTTAGGCAATGCATACCAATGAATTGTTTTGAGATTTATTTTTAATGAATAAAAACAGTGACTGAATATTATGAATACTATAAATAAGAACAAGAGACATTGTGCAAAAATGCCTGACATCACTGGATGGCAGGAGACAGCAGCAATACAGTCAAATGTGAAACAGATTATCTCATCGTTGGTGTTAAATTTGCATATCTATCTATCTATCTATCTATCTATCTATCTATCTATCTATCTATCTATCTATCTATCTATCTATCTATCTATCTATCTATCTATCTATCTATCTATCTATCTATCTATCGTAGAGATGCCTCGGGTCCTATTTTACTTCTACCTATATGCATGGCCTTTCAGTACACCAACAGATACCAGTAGGTAGTTTGAACATGAAAATCTTGGAAATATTACTACTGGGTGTCAGTGCCAAATGGATACTTAATTTACATCAGAAATCCACAAGAAACTGAGATTTGCAACTTTTAGTACTTTTAGTGCTGAAGTCATGCGCTAGAGCTGCTACCTTTGAAATCGTTCTATCAAAGTCTTGACTTGCAAAGCTTTGAAACTAATGGTGCAATCACCATGATGGACCAATACAGAGCAGCAGCCAAATTCTGACATAAAAAGATCGGTCCTAACCTGACCATTATTTGGGTTGGCTGTGGCTCAGGAGGGCACATACTAATCTTAAGGGTGGTGGTTTGATCCCTGTCTGCTCCAGTCTTCTTGCCAAATATCCTTGGTTAAGATACCGACCCCACCCAAGTTGCTCTCTGATACATTCATCTGAGTTTGAATGTTAGACAGAAATCACTTATGTAGAAAAGCTTAGAGAAAATGCTTGTATGAATGGGTGAATGAGGCAAGTTATATAAAGGGCTTTGAGTGCTCAGCTGGAATTGAAAAGCACTACATAAGAACCAGCCCGTTTACCATTTACCTCCATTCACTGCTTGAATCAGAAATTAGTACTTGCATTCCATTGTCAAAGCATATTAAAGGGGTAAGTGAATTTCAAGTGTTTGTTTACTTGCTGTGCTCATTTTACAAATTTCAAAAATGACATGGCAGAGATGATGGAAAAGATGGATGACATGTGGACAGATCCCTACAAAGCAGGGGACAGAATATAGAAGTGTGTCAAAACATTATGTTAAGCATTATGCTACAGTAATTTGGGGCCTTTAAGATTTGTTTAAACTATTCTTTTCCAGGGTGTATATTGTACAACTTCCATTTTTATTGACATTTTATTCTGCTTAATCCACACAGGGTCAAAAGTATACGTACAGGCCCCCTAATACTTGGTTAAATATCCAATAGGAAGTTGTACATGGGCCACTCAACACTTTTGGTGCCCATCAACAAGATTCTGGCATAATTCTGGCTTGATATTTAACTACTCTTCTTGGCAGAATTGGTAGAGTTCAATTAAGTTTATTGGTTTCCAGGCACAAAGCCGGCTTTTAAGCATAGTTCATAAATTTTCATGGCCATTCCAGAAGCTTAATGTTAGTCTGATACATCCATTCCAAAACCAGTTTGGATGTATTGATCACTGTCCTGTTGTGTCCAAATTTTTGGACACAGCTGGGTAGTTGTTGATTTCAGGTGAAATTCAAGAAATTGGAGGTAAATCTATTTAATTATTCTATCCACTTAGTGCAATGTACCAGGATCAGAGGCAGCAAAACAACCCAGATCATGACGCTACCACCATCGGGCTTTGCTGTTGGTACAGTGTTCTTAGGCTTGAAAGCTCCAACTTTACTCTTCTGAAGATAACTTTTGTAATTGTGGCCAAATAGCTCAATCTTTGTCTCATCTAACCATAAAACCTGCCTCCAGAATCGATTAAAACTGGTTTCACTGTGCACAATGATACTGGTGTTCCAGCAGTTTACAGTTCATGGCAGGCCTTGAGCCTTCTCGGATCCTGGGATTCCTGAATATGCTAACTAACTTCTTCTCATCTAAGGGTGACCATTTCAGTCTTCTTCCAGACCTTGGCAAAGTGTTGACACATCACAAAAAACGTGTACTTATGTTGTTTGAGCTGATGATCCTGTGGACTAAGCTTAAAAGCCAGGAATCTGTGTAGATTAGAGAAAATCCGAAATAAAGTCCAACTTTTGCATTTGTTTTATTAAGATGTTTGCAGTATAATCCTTATATCCTGGATATAGGACAGTACCAAGAAATCAAAAATACCATGACTTTCATGCCCATGATGACTGCATTTAATATTTGTATTTCTGTAAAGTTGTACAAAGACACATGGATTATTGTAGGGTCTTTACCCTGGGCCAAGGACAAGGCCAAAACACAAGATTGAAAATATTGCTCATATAACTAAAGCACATCAAAACAAAAATCTACAGTCTTTCTAATTGGGATGTACAGTATAGGCTGTCTTTGTGATTATATTATAAAGCAGAGCACTGCAATAGCTTCACAAGCACCTGATTATTTTTTCGTTGCAACAACAAAACATCCATATGCATACAAATTTGCGAATAAGTCTGGAAATACAGTGACCTCCGACAGGCTTCACTGGGCGAGCACAAGGCCTCACCAAGCCGCAGGTGAGGCCTCGATAGTAATCGGGCATTCGCCTGAATTGAAGGTCCACACTGCAGCGGTGTCGTGTTCAACCAGCCTATGAGGACAGATAGTGTGGAACCAGCAGGCAGATAAAACTACAGGCACCGGAGGATAAGAAAGGGTACGTCCTTAGCATACTGCAGGGCAAAAGAATAATAGAGAAAATATATGGTAAAAGACACTATTCCCCACACTCAAATATGTAAAGCTAATTAATGAAATCATTGATCACTTCTCCAACCTCAAACATGAGGTATGCCATTTAAATAGAAATTTCAATCCCATTTATGCTCGCTGGTGCGAATTAACGACCTAAAATCACATCAGCGAGGGGAATTCAACCATAAACCTTTGAGGAAGCTATTTGATATCCACAATTTATGACTTTTTTATTGTCTTAAAATTTTATTTTTCCCGGGCAACCACGGGAAATGGCATCTAAGGAATAGCAGTTAGGGCTTTGTTAAAATGATTTCTGTTTCATATTTATTTTATGAATGCGCAGAGGGATTGAGGGCAAACTTTTTTTATGTGTTGTGGATGGAACAATAAACAAGTTCATAAGGAAACTCCTGCAATAACTTTGATTTAATTGTGATCACATAAATTCTATCGCTGTTTATTTTGCTAGCGATCATATCCCTGAGGATGATGTCATTACAGTTAATTTTGTTGCTTTCACAGCAGAGATGGACACACACGCGGTAAGTGCTTCAGCCTGTGAGCACACTTAATCTGCTTGAAGTCAATGTTTTCTGAAAGAAATGTATTAATATGAGTAAATTTATGGCCAATCACATACATTTCTATAAAGTGCAATATGGTAGGCTTATTTGTATTGCCTCAAATGTTGTTCAAGCCATAATTCAATTTAATTTTATTTATGTAGCGCATCACAACATTTGCCTCTGGGCACTTTATATTGAAGGTAAAGACCCTGCAATAATACATAGAACAATCCCAATAGTCAGATGACACCCTTTGAGCAAGCACTTGGTGACAGTGGGATGAAAAAACACTCCTTTAGCAGGAAGAAACCTCCAGCAGAACCATGCTCAGGGATGGGAGGCCGTCAGAACTGACTAGTTGGAGGTGATGGGAGGCAGACATGACAAAACACACACTGTGGAAGACAGCCAGAGATTAATAATAACTAATGATTAAATCCAGAGTGCTGCATGAAGAGGTGAGAGAAGAAGAAACATTCATTGCATCATGGGAAGTTTCTAGCATCCTTGGCCAATTGCAGTGTAACCTAGGAAGGATTCAGGGTCACCTGATCCAGATGTAACTATAAGGTTTATTTAAAATGTAAGTTTTAAGCTTAATCTTAAAACCAGAGAGAGTGTCTGCCTCCCAATCCCAAACTGGGAGCTGGTTCCACAGAAGAGGGACCTGAAAGCTGAAGGCTCTGCCTCCCATTCTACTTTTAAATATTATAGGAACCACAAGTAAGCCTGCAGTCTGAGACCGTGTGTGTGTGCCACAATACGTAAAGCCACAATTCACTTCCGTGAAAGATCCTTTTTCAGGTGCCTCAGGGCTTTAGCTGTAGCTGAACTACAGTAGATGTTGACATTTGATTTCAAGATGCACATTCCTGTGAGTCCTGATTTAGAGTATTTAGATCTGGGCACTGTGGGTGATCCTTAACATGATCTCTGGCTCAGTTTGGCACACAAGTGTATTTGCTTACTGCAGAAGTTTTAAGTCCATGTAAGTGTTTGGATCTGGACTTCCAGGGAGCAATGTCAACAAACCAGCAGAACTTGAAGCACTGTAGAGGTGCAGAGTGAGATGACCTTATTTTGATTTTTATCAGCATCTTGGAAACTCCTTTAACACTTTTACCTCAAACATTAACAGCAAACTTGGAGAAAAACAGATGCTGTAAAGATTGCATTTTCTATGAAATAATATCTTAACCTAACCACTAATAGAAGTGGTGTTTTAAATCTTGGACTCAAATGTCCATATCCTGGGTTTTGTATGCCCACTGCTATCCCCAATAAACTATAACACCTGCAGTTCTTGTGTGATGCTGATATACGATGCTCTTGAAAAATGTTACCTGGTAACAGAAGCTCTGGATATCAGAGCATTGAAAAAAAAAACAGTAAGTACACTGACAGGGAGGAGGTATGACTGATATAATACCAGTGTGCGGAGTCAAAGGAGCTTGCAAAGAAAAGCGTCTGGACTTCTTTAAGTTGCTTGAAGTCGTTTCACCTCTCATCCGAGAAGCTTCTTCAGTTCTAAGGTCAAATGGTGGAGAGTCCCAGATATAAACCTAGTGGGAGTATCCCCCCAAAGAGGGACAAAAGGACCCCCTGATGATCCTCGATTGCCTGAGCCAAGGTGTGAAACTGGGTGTGGGTCCCAATCAGCCAGGGTTTTGGGTGAGCTCATTGTGAAACCTGGCCCCACCTTATCATGCGAATTCCTGAGGTCAGATGGCCCAGGATGTGAGTGGGCGTTAAGGAGTCTGGGGAGGGATCTCAAAACCAAGTCCAGACGCTTTTCTTTGCAAGCTCCTTTGACTACGATGACCTGGATGACTGAGAACCTTCACAGACACCAGTGTGTTGAGGTCTCCAGTTATCATCCGCGAGACTCCCTGTGACCTTTGCTGTCACACATTCTGCACAGTGACCTGCAGCCAAAAAAGCCATTCATGTGAAGTCCCTCTACGGATATGAGGTATTGATGCAACGCGTTGTGAGGCCAAAAATAAAAAAAATAAAATCTGCAGTGGAACAGGCACATGCACTCACACTCATTAATCACACACCAGTTGTTAGTTGAATGCACACAAATTTATATGTGCTAGATTTATGTGGCAGAAGCAATTTGACAAAAATCCATACAGGTCTTAGTAGTTGGAGCTGCCCAGTGATTAATGAGAACTACTTACATAACAGAAAGTGAGCGGGGAGACAGAGCTGGAGAAGGCAGAGAAATGACAAATAGATGGAAGTATAGATGGGGGGAAAAAGATTGAGAAAAAAAGACGACTAGTTGATTGAGTATCCAACACCCGAACCCCTCCATCCAGACTTTATGCTCTAAAAATTAGGCCTTGACATAAGATGAACACGTTTTGGTTTTTTTTGTTGTTTTTTTTTTATTGCAGCCAAAGTCTTACTAGGAAGTTGGTGAGATTTTGAAAACAACTGCTTTTTAATATCTATCTATCTATCTATCTATCTATCTATCTATCTATCTATCTATCTATCTATATATATATATATATATATATATATATATATATATATATATATATATATATATATATATATTCTGAAGTCATTCTAAGGTCAAGTTTACCAGCCACACACAGGCCCGTTTACTGGCAGACCTGTTGAATAGAACCTGTCTGACCAAGTAAAGTAGACTAGAAGATCTTTAGAAGCAGCACATCATGCCACCATCTAATGAAACTCTACAGCTGCTGAGAAACAAGTCACTGATATCTATCAGTCCTGAAAGGGTTACAAAGTGAACCTCAAGCAGCAAACAACAGGAATAGCTCAGTAGGTAGAGTGGTGACTCTGTGATCGGAAGGTCGGTGGTTCGAATCCACTAAACGACTACACTGAGATACCACTGTGCAAGGTACTGTCCCTGCACACTGCTTCCCGGGTGCCCAGTGGTTCCCCACAGCTTCACTGAGTAAATGGGTTAAATGCAGAGAGGAATTTCCCCACGGGGATCAATAAAGTATACATAACTGTTGTTATTATTATTATTAAACCAACCATGTTCTTTCCCCCCCACAAGTCAAGGACCATGTCACGTTTCATTTCACTGCGTGTTACACTTGTATATCTATGCATGTGACGAATAAAGAACCTTGAACCTTCAACAGTAAGAAAGAAAGAAAAATCACATCTGTGGTTTGGATAGCTTTTCCCCCCTTAATAAATCAAATAATAATAATAATTGAACAGCTTTTCGTAATTACTCAGGTTATCTTTTTCTAATATTAACATTTGTTTCACAATCTGAAACATGTGAGTGTAACAAATATGCAACCTTCTGCCCAAAAAACTTAAGAAATCAGGAAGGCAGCAAATACTTTCGTTTGGATGAAAAACCAGAACACGAGTTCGACCTTTAGTCAAAGAGCATTAATAATGAAAACATACAATACTCACACTCTGGGGAAAAGCCACTATGTAGAAATGTTCATTTATGGCAGACTTTGTGACGAGGATCATCTTTGACATATGAATCATGGGGAGATATTATGCAAAATTAGCCTCGATGATAACGCATACTGCTTACACTTTGGCAGCAGGAATCATATCTTGTCTAGAATTTTACGCGTTGCCATTGCACACAGTGTTGCAGACTCTCAAATTAAAACACTTCACTTCTGCCGCCGCAGTTAGCCTCTGCTGAAGTCTAACAAAAAAGCAAAGCGCCCCGGAAGATATGAGCACTTGAACCTGCCGTCAAACCGGTGACATGAAATCCACAGCTGTTCTTGTTCTTTAACTTTTTGTTTTGATTTCCCTTCTTCTTCCTTTTATTTTTCCCCAATTCCCTGTCTGCAGGCTTCTTGTGTATTCCCTTCACATGCTCTAGTTTTTGCATTAACAGAAGCCAGAGGGAAGGAATGAGTGAGAAAGAAAAAGGAAGAGGAAAAAAGAGAGAGGCGCGTGGATGGAGAGCTGGATTTTCTTCTTGCCTCGTGCTGTTAGCATGCAGAGGGCATCAGCCATGAAAATGCAATGGATTTCTTTTTCTAAGAGAATGATCTTAGTGATCTCATTATTTCCCATGTGGACAAATGTATAATGGAGCAGTTGTATGTGCAGGGCCAGAGGGCACACATGTGAGAGTGCCCTGCTTATGCGCCTAAAGAGCCTTCTAGCTCAAGAATGAACCCAGTCTTAAGTGTTTCTGCTGTCTGTCTGTCTGTTTAACTCCTTTGTCTCTCTTAGTCACCCTTTGAGGCCAAATCACGAATATAGCGGTTGACTCAGGAGTGATTTTATTGACCTTACAGTATGAGTGTAGGTGTGTGTATGTCTGTCTGCATGTGAGTGTGAATGCCTGACTCACCCTGTGGCTCGAGGCCAGAGTGCAGCACAGCTATATTCCATTTTGACACTTTGATAGACACCAAGCCATTTCCATCCCACTGTGCCCTGCTAGCTCTGTCACTCTGCTGCACTTCTCATTACTGTTAAACTAAAAGAAATGACTGGGTAGGTAAAAGGATTGTCAAAATGCGAAGCATAGAAAGAGAGCTGTTTGTAAAAGTCATAAACCACACTGTATGCCTTTTATTGTTATTATTATTAGTTAGCTGTGTGTGAACATCAACAATACACCAAATAACCTTCCAGTAAAAGAACCATAAATCACTCTCCCCATTAGAGCCATTTACTATAGTAACTGTTGTGGAGTTGTCAATTTGAATAGGATCCAGTCACACAGGCATAAAAAAGTGGTTGGCAACCTCCTGGCAACCACTGGTTTGTGCAGCACTGTACGTATCTTTGCGACTAATTTCAGCAACTCCGGCAGCAACTATCTAATCAAGTGGAAGATGCACATTTTAGCAACTTCCCTAGTGACGAGAGTTTGTCAGGGTGTTGCTGAATGGTGACTGATGGAATATGTTGGAGCTGTTATTTATTTATGCAATCAGGAGGTAGTTTTAAAAAAGTGTCCAAGCAGCACCTGAACCAGGAGTGGCTGCATACGCACTTATTTTCCCATACACATTTCGATTATATTGAGTTGACTTTCCACCTGATTCCAAGTGGAGGAAGCAATGTATTTAAATCCCTGTTTTTCCTCTTCAGTCTGGGCTTCGGGGACAGATGGAGGAAATAAGTCTTGAGAGTAAAGACAGTAACTTCCCACACTTCTTTTCAGTGATCTGAATGATTTTTTTTGTCAACAGTTTGCCTCATTCTACTTAGTTCTCTAAGTAAAACAGAAGCAGACCAAGAATAACACTGTAAATAAAGCCTTTCACTGAAAAAGAATAATGGACAACAGAATAGACCATCCAATTAAAGCAGGCCAGTAAGGTTTGTAATGAATCTGCAGGATAGACGGTGCTCAGTGCATGTAAACATAGCACGTGTATGTGCGATGCTGAATTAAATCCTAAGTCTAGCTGACAAATAGCATTAGGAGAAGAATCAGCTCATCACTGCATCATCAGCATGACGAGAAAACGTAACACTTTGGCTGGTATTGAGTTTTAGTTCAAATAGCAGCTGAAAATGTGCAACCTTTTCGTCTCCTTCAGGCTTTCTGACGGAAAGGATCTGTTCTGCCAGAACATAATGTGCTAGGTATGAACTGAAGTTAGTAATAATGAATCACACGGATGTACAGATATGAACTTGAACAGGTATAAAGATGATAAACCCAAATATATTTGAGGTACAGATGTTTTCATTACCCACAGAGGAAAAGGACTGACTAGGAGGAGAGATCGAGCTCAAAGGGATGGTTTGAGTGATTAATGATATAGATGGAAATTTGCTAACAGGAGAGTGAAGAGAGCATTGAGAAGATAGGAGTACTGTGAGGATCTGATGAATGTAGAAAATGAGAGAGCGAGGGGAGGACGGACGGAGGACAGTTAGGAGAAGAGGAAGACCACAGAGGGTTAATGCGACAGAGGAGAATGGAAGAGATAGGATGAGATAGAGTAAGATGATCTGCTGTGGTGATCCATAAAAGGACCAGCAGCAGCAAAGGAGACAGTACTTAAAAAGAAAATCTGTGCATGTGGTCTTTTTGGAACTTTAATTCTGAAAAGCCAACCTAGTGTTTCTGTGCATCATTTATTTTTAAGTGTCTTAGCTCATTAATAAAGAAAGAACTTTTACAACTACGAAGATGTCGGCCTTTAGGTTTTGTTAGAAACATATCAGAAATAGATTCATACCAGTCTGTGCATTTTCAACTCCTGCCTTTCTTTTCATCAAACAGTCCGTACCGGTGCACTGAATCCCTGCTCACATATGCAGTGTTTGACGTGAACATGTGTACATACATTAGCAAATGAATTCACTCCAATCCATTCAACTATTGATCCCTCAGTGATCTCTTAAACCTACTGCTGGTCCAACCTGCTGCTATCTATTTACATATCTCTTTTGCATACCAAAGTAACACTGTCCCTGACACTTGCTCATGAATTATTCATTATAGGTACAGAGCCAGGCCTCAACCTGAAATCTCCACCAGTGGTATGGGAGTGACTTTCGGATGGGTCTTTGCCGTGTGGAAGATTTTTGCATTAAGTATTCTCTCTGCTCACCCCCTCCTCCTTCCCCCTGACGGCACTAATTAATTAGCTACTTTCAGCTTCTGCCAAGATCAATGGATTTGGCTACCCATGCAGACTAATACAATTCACATAATGAGGGTCGAGTGTAGAAGCATATACATCCGTGGGCCAATTGTCCTGGGAGAGTGGCCTCTTCCTTCCACTTTTCACGGATCCTTGCAACTCAACTCTAGCAAGCAAAACACAAAATACTTAATGCAAAGCCCTTCTTGGTCTTAAACCTTGAGTCTTTCTACCAGCAAAAGGCCTCAGGAGACAATAAGTTTGTTTTTTCTTTTTCTTTTTTGTCTTGTCTTGTTTTTCTGTCTCATGAGTGTCTCATGAGGTCAGTGGTTGGTCAAGTTTGTCATCTTTATGCAAAATGCTTCACTGCACCTTCAGTACACTGGAGAGAGGCAAGTTTATTTATGAGGCAGTTTCTCATATATTCATTTATATGTGGCAGTGGCCATATATAAATGAATGTATCCATTTGTCTGACACAAATAGATTTTCTATTTTTGGAGCCGCACACCTTGTCCGTACACCGGCCCTTATTCTGTGACATAGCCCACCCAAAGAGATGTGGACACACATGCGCTGTGAACCATTCTACCCATTTCTGAATGGTGTCTCTCTGTCTCGGCACTCCCAATGTCTACACTCAAGAGGTGTGGTCCTGACATCTCTGTTTTAAAACCTTCAACACTTAAAATCTACATCACTTTGTAAAGTACCAACCATCACTTTAAAACTGAGGGACACTTCACGGTGCAAAACATCCTCAAACCCAAGGCCTAAAGAAATACTAGAGCACCCCTTGGAGTTCTGTATAAAGTTTATGTTTGAAGAGGATGGAACTTATTTTTATGGCTTCTTGCATATGCATTTATAATGGGTGCTTTTGCATAACTGTGGTAAAGAATTCCAAAGTTCTGGGGGGAAAAAATCTAATCATTCAGGCACTTATGCATGCATACATCTACAAATTTATATAAATACATTGCTAAGAACAAGGCAACTTTTTTGTTGATGTATTTAGGTCAGAAGCGCTGTATAAAAAAAATCTTAGTATCAAAAGACGCTGCTTTGTGACAATTACTGATCAGTTTGTTGTTTTCTGATTGATGTATGGGTTGCGAGACCAGAGATTATTTGAAATATGACGCTGCAGACGCTAATTTTATGCGACGTGAACTTAAATTCACCCTTCTGCAAAATTTAATGTCACGTAAAAAAAGCAAAGCACCTCAAACTGATTGTGCATCCTCTTTTTTTTCTTCCTGTCTTTTACTTGAAGACACCCACGGCCCGAGTGTGAACTGCAGCATCCCTACAGCCACTTTGTTTACTTGCTGCCTCTCTCTGTTTTGCTACACCTAATATGATGAAGAGAGCATTTTGAGGCGTGAGGTGGGGGGATTGGAGTTACAGTGCGTTTCCCACGAGAGGCTGTGTGTCTGGACCCTTTGGTGAAACCTCTGCTTGCTGCCTTTTTCCTTAAGAAGAAAATTGTATTTGTGCGTGTGTCACGTGTTAACTACACAACAAACACATAGGCGATGTACATACAAACTTGTTCTCACATTCATAGTAATGCACACACACACACACACACACACACACGTGCACTCTCCAAATCTACATGGATTTGATGATGCTAAGCAGCAGGAGCCCCTGGGAGCAGGCTGTCTTGACAAAACAAAACAGATGTTTTTGTGCACAATGCCATCCTAATGTCAGCAGCCACGCTCTTATCCTCTGTATTAATCACACAGTTCCACTATTTGGGCTTCAATTTCTGTTCTCATTTGATGTTCCCATCTCTGTGCTGTTGAGTCACATGGGATAAAATGTGTGATAAAACCACCTGTGTCACCGCTGGGATGTTGAGAATTTATGCCGTCAGGTTTCATCATCTGTTTCAAATGCTTGTTTATATAGCAGCGGGATCTACTTCTCCATCGACAATTACTGACAGTGTGCCCTTGAGCAACACCTTTAACTTCCTTTGCTGTGTGATTGTTGCAAGTGGAAAAGACTCAGCTTGACAAAGTGTCTGCCGTGACTCAAACTGACAATAGCTGTGCTGCAGAATAACTCTTTAAACTCACCTGGATAAATAACAAGTGTCTTCAGATACTTTCTAAATGACTGGGGATGTAGCCATGGGTGGCAATACAATCTCACTTGTACGTGCAGTAAGTGAGATTACACTTCCTGAATATAGTTGTTGGCCCTAAAGTGCCACGGTTGAAAAATATTAAATTCATACATCAGCTCTGCTTGAGCGTGCCCTCTTTGCTCATGCAGTAAGCTGTAGTACTGCATGTATTTGGTGGTAAAATTGTGGTCTGCACATTTTTAACACCAAATACCATTTTAAATAATAATGTGCAAAAGTCTTGAGTCACTTATTTCTTTATATTTTACTTCCAAGGAGCCATACTTTACTATTTTTTGCAGTCTCGAGTAATACTGTAGGTCTACAGGCTTTTTTCTGAATTCTTTAGAATTTTTCAATGGACACTGGTTGGTTAGCCACTGGCTTAAGTCATTTAAATTTCTTCCCATTTCTTTAGCTGAATCCACAATTTCTTCCAAAGATAATACAGTCTGACAGGCACAAAATAGTATATTTGCATCAATGAAGTGATTCCCGAGGAACTATTAACTGAAAAACTGCATGGTGTGCAGTGTGACCTTAAAAAAACTTGAGGAAACTGGATAAGTGAGGGACAATAGAAGTGGCAGAGCTAAAAAACGATGTAGAGCAAATTCACATTATTTGAAAGTCATATGCTTATATGCTTAGGGAATAGGGGATAAAATCTACACAGGAGACAGGACCAGAGAGATGCAGCCGGAAATGAAAAAAGAACTGGACTGAAACTCTGTGGCAACAGGTAGTTTTTTTAAATCCAGATTTGAAATGCATAGTTTAAACCCTTATTAACAGTCAGTGTCTACAGCTAATTGTAAAGGCTCTGTCATTCCTTGGAGCTGCATTTCAGCCAGTGGTATTGGAGACTTTATCAAAATTGATGGAATTAAAAACACAGAAAAGATTTTGATTCACAGTGTAATACCATCTGGAGAGCATCAACAGCTCATCACGGTGATCCCAAACACACTGCCGGTGCAGTGAAGGTATATCTATAGATAGTCTTTTATTGTGCGTTTTTCTATCAGTCATGGATTGGCCTCCCCAGAGCTCAGACTTCAACAATATTGAAGCAGTGTGAGACCTTTGCAGAGAACAGAACGAAAAGGCAGCCAATATCCAAAGAAGAGCTTTGAATTTCCTTCAAGAAGCCTAGAGAACTATTCCTGAAGACTACTTAAAGAAATTATAAGAAAGCTTGACTAAGAGAGTTCGGGCTGTGTTGAAGAATAAAGGATGTTGACTTTCAAGCTCATTAGAAGTTCACTGACTCTTGTGAAATGATGAGTCACTCAAGACTTTTGCACAGAACTGTACACATACGCAGCAGTTATATTTCAGCTTTCATGAATGAAACTCTAGGTTTAACTCGTTTTTGCTGCAACTCTGCATTCAGGCTTTCACCTTAAGAGGCACATCATGTCATGTAGTGGCACTGAGTGCCGAAATGTTCAATAACTTGTCCTAGTTTTGCTCAAGACAAAGTGGCCCCTTCACTTTTTGTTGAACTTGTGACTCTCTGGATATTGAACTTGTGACCCTCACTGTCAGACCACTGCCTCCTCTGTGTAAAGGAAGTGCATAAAACTCTCAGTCTACCCCCGGTTGATGTCATTTATTGAGTCTACTGACGTACTGTGGCAGCATTACTTCTGCAACACTTGTTTATCTGTGAAAGTGATAGCAGCCCATGCAATGCCTCCAACCTGGCACATGAGATTAGTGTCTGCTCTCTCTGCTGCCATGCCAATCAGTTCAACAGAGACAGAGGGATGGCAGGCCACCCACAAACACACATGCAAACATCACGCAGACGCACACAGCACCACCACTCCCCTCTGAAGAGCCAGATGATGGCACAGGACTGGTGTGCTGGTGACAGTTTTTCTTGCGAGTCAACATGAGGAATACAATGGAGCGTGTTTAGCCAGAGGGTTGGGGGGCGGGGTGGGGGGGGGGGGGGGGGGGGGGGGTACAGACACAAGGGGAACGAGGGAGTAAGAAGGAGAAAGTTAGAGAGATGTATTGTACACACAGTGCACATTGCAGATGTCTCCTCTATCCATCTGCTGTGCTGTAAGAAAAGCAGAAGTTTGATTTTTTTTCCTCCCCTCTTGTTTCACATCGTCAGTCAGGATGTGTGTGGAGCAGAATTTAGATGACTGATTCAGAGCACTATTAGGCTATAGGAACAGCCCACACATGGTGAACAAGCTGCAGTATGAACATTGCCTCCAACATACGTATTTCATAATCGTTTGCAGTAGACGGTGTACTTTTCTATGTTGTTGATACATCTTGTAGGTTTACATGCTTTATTGATTTGGATGATGGTAATCTCTGTATGTACAGTATCTTTTCATGAAATAAAATTTAAAATATTCTTACCAAGATTATTTATTTTCTCAATATGACAGTTAACACTTAACGCAGTAACGTTCAGTGACCTTTACAGAAAGGCAGGGACTAAGTCAGGTTTGCTTAAAGGTACTATTACAAACCTTTTCAAACTGCACTCTAACTACTCTACATTACACACGCTGGCCAAGCTGATTAGTAAGAGAAAGCTCATCTGGTAAGTTGATAAATAGTGGTCATTTGCTTGCTAATGCTAGCTCTGTTTTGACAAATGCACAGACCATACTCATCTCAAAGCAGTGAAAGCAGAGCCAGAAGCTTCTCCAGTAAATAGATCAGAGGTTTATCCACAACGCACATGCACAACCAACCAAAAAAAGATGCTGTCCTCACAGCTTCACCAGGCTGCTGTTAAAGGGACACAGACACTCCCGTGACAATCAACAGAAACTCAAGCAGACTTAAGCCTGTGTCCAGAGTCAATAACTGAAAGCAGCCACTAGATGTCAGTAATATAAGTGATAGAGGCAAGCAGGTGAGAATGTTTTGAGATGAAAACAATGGTCGCTTTCCCTTTGGTACATTTTAATTGATGCTAGGGCTGAATAATTATGGCCAACATGGTTTTACATGAATTGCAGCTATAAAACCCACTTTAAATTGCATTTAGTGCATTTTCAGTATCTTAGTCTTTTCAAGCTTATCTTGATTCATATTCACATTATCTTAGATGTAAAACATTTGCAATAAGGTCTGGAGCATCCTTTAACTTACAGTTGGAGTCCATTGTCATGCACATCCATTGTATTGAATAATAACTACAGTAAGATACAGGAAATCTTTCAGAGGCAGATAACCAGACAGCTGCCTTACTGTCCACATCAGCCGGATAATAAGAAAGTAGCCTACACAATTTTTTTTTTTTTTTGTAGATGATAATAAATCCAGTGTCCAGTGAAGAAAACCTGAGGTCCACAGAGGTCTATCTGCAACAGAAAACTTTGCGTTTCTCTCATCTCCTGCTGTCTGCACATTTCAACCTGCTTTCTGGAAATTGCCATGCTTTGGAAATGATCTGCACCACTGCAAAACCTTGATTTGAAAATAAGAAGCTATTGTCAGAATTTACTGAAGGGACACAGTAAGTTTTTAAAAGGAATCATCCAAACCTGATTTACAAAAGCCTCCTGCAGAAATGTCTATATTTTACTAAATTTTACTGTAAAGCTGTAAATTCGGTACCAAAGCTTTAGCTGACTCCTTTAGCTCTTCGGTCCTCACTCTAAATGTTCAGAGTATAGTCTCAACTATCTCCTTAATAATAGTGGCATATTTCTTTCTTTCTGTCTTTATTTTTTACTTCTCTCTAGTATTGGATCATACTGAAACATCTGTCAAAAGGCAGGAATTAATGGGACAGATGTGAAGTGTGTTAGATTAATATCACAAAAATTCTAACATAGTACTGTTCTCCTGCATCTCACTGATCTGAATTGCATAAAACATACATTTTAATGAATTCTGGTTGTTATAGATTATTGATTTATTAAATAGACTATGCCTTTGTTTGTACATTAGCATATCTTCTGTGGCTCACCAGTAAAACTTCCCCTCCTACAGATGCATTTTTACATTTGCAGCCTCACATAAATATGCACCACATAGTATCTGGCCCACAGAGTCACACTGGCCAAAATACACCTATATCACCATTGGCATCTAGCTAGTGGCAATATGTCAATAACAGTATCATTTACTGTTATTGTGTATCATTTACCCATTATCAGTCATAACCAGAACTCCAAAGTTGTTCTAAAAATGAGAAGTAATTCACAAACCCTATGTAAAAGCTAAAATATTTTGTGTTTTCATTTTTCTGCTGCTGTTTTTTTCGGTTTAAGATTTAAGGGTACATGATGGTTTGGGTTGAATTTCACCTTTCATATTAAAATGCCAATTTTTCCCAAACCTCATTTCCTAGCATACAGTGGGGCAAAAAAGTATTTAGTCAGCCACCGATTGTGCAAGTTCCCCAACTTAAAATGATGACAGAGGTCAGTAATTTGCACCAGAGGTACACTTCAACTGTGAGAGACAGAATGTGAAAAAAAAATCCATGAATCCACATGGTAGGATTTGTAAAGAATTTATTCGTAAATCAGGGTGGAAAATAAGTATTTGGTCACCTCAAACAAGAAAAATCTCTGGCTCTCACAGACCTGTAACGTCTTCTGTAAGAAGCTTTTCTGTCCCCCACTCGTTACCTGTATGAATGGCACCTGTTTGAACTCATCATCTGTATAAAAGACACCTGTCCACAGCCTCAAACAGTCAGACTCCAAACTCCGCCATGGCCAAGACCAAAGAGCTTTCGAAGGACACCAGGAAAAGTATTGTAGACCTGCACCAGACTGGGAAGAGTGAATCTACAATAGGCAAGCAGCTTGGTGTGAAAAAATCAACTGTGGGAGCAATCATCAGAAAATGGAAGACATACAAGACCACTGATAATCTCCCTCGATCTGGGGCTCCACGCAAGATCTCATCCCGTGGGGTCAAAATGATCATGAGAACGGTGAGCAAAGATCCCAGAACCACACGGGGGGACCTGGTGAATGACCTGCAGAGAGCTGGGACCAAAGTAACAAAGGTCACCATCAGTAACACACTACAACGGCAGGGAATCAAATCCCGCAGTGCCAGACGTGTTCCGCTGCTGAAGCCAGTGCATGTCCAGGCCCGTCTGAAGTTTGCCAGAGAGCACATGGATGATACAGCAGAGGATTGGGAGAATGTCATGTGGTCAGATGAAACCAAAGTAGAACTTTTTGGTATAAACTCAACTCGTCGTGTTTGGAGGAAGAAGAATACTGAGTTGCATCCCAAGAACACCATACCTACTGTGAAGCATGGGGGTGGAAACATCATGCTATGGGGCTGTTTTTCTGCCAAGGGGACAGGACGACTGATCCGTGTTAAGGACAGAATGAATGGGGCCATGTATCGTGAGATTTTGAGCCAAAACCTCCTTCCATCAGTGAGAACTTTGAAGATGAAACGAGGCTGGGTCTTCCAACATGACAATGATCCAAAACACACCGCCCGGGCAACAAAGGAGTGGCTCCGTAAGAAGCATTTGAAAGTCCTGGAGTGGCCTAGCCAGTCTCCAGACCTCAACCCCATAGAAAATCTGTGGCGGGAGTTGAAAGTCCGTGTTGCTCGGTGACAGCCCCAAAACATCACTGCTCTCGAGAAGATCTGCATGGAGGAATGGGCCAAAATACCAGCTACTGTGTGTGCAAACCTGGTAAAGACCTATAGTAAACGTTTGACCTCTGTTATTGCCAACAAAGGTTATGTTACAAAGTATTGAGTTGTATTTTTGTTATTGACCAAATACTTATTTTCCACCCTGATTTACAAATAAATTCTTTACAAATCCTACCATGTGGATTCATGGATTTTTTTTTTCACATTCTGTCTCTCACAGTTGAAGTGTACCTCTGGTGCAAATTACTGACCTCTGTCATCATTTTAGGTGGGGGAACTTGCACAATCGGTGGCTGACTAAATACTTTTTTGCCCCACTGTATTTGTGACGGTACCAATCACCATTATGATTACACATCCTCGGTTACCATAGTTATCCATCCTACAAGAGCGATGACACCAGCACTTTCCCCCCACAGATGTTGATGGATCCCTGTTGAACGCTACCAGGCAACCCACCACATCACAATGTGTCAGTATGTGACAACTGGGGAGGTGAGAAAGGGCTGCAGTTTCAAGAAAACATTTCTTGGCAAAAACACTAAGATTAGCGAGTCTTGTTACACACAGAGTCTATAATTTCTTGAGGTTTTTGCAACATTTTTAAAGGAAATCTTCTTACTAATTGTGAAAATATCAAAGAAAACCAAAACAAAACTGAAGGTAATCAGTGACGTGTGAAGAACTGAGAAGTTGTGTGCATTTGTTTGACGCAGATGCCCCATCTCCCCTCTGTGTCACTGCACGTAAACCCATTACAGCTGCTGTAGATGTATGTGTTTTGAGTCAACTTCATTCAATATGTTTTAGAGTAATTGAGGGAAGATTGGAAAATCTGGGGCCTCTGAATTGCTCACCATCAGCATTCCTGCCCAACTTAGTGGCTTATTTGTCATCCCATTGACACCTCTGATCACAGAGAAAGGTCGGCAGTCTATCATATTACATTATATCTCTCTCCTCCCCTGTATTGACACCAGTGGTTTGGAGAGGGGTGTGCTGGTGTGTTATTTGCTATGCATCTCATAGTGGAGTGCAGCAGAAATATTTGCATTTTTCACTCTGTGCTGGCCGGGCAGACAGTTAGTCACTAGAGACGGGAAGTAATGATAAAACAACAGAGAGAGATGTGATGATGTGCAAAAACAATGAAGTGAGGAGGGATGTGGGTGTGCATCAGTACATTTGTTCTCCTTGCTTTCACTGAGACTGAACTGGCCTGATCCTTTTTTTTTTTGTCACATGCACACCTATTTGTGCACATAGCTGTCTGTGCAGGTCCCTCTGTGTTCACCTGTCAGCTGGTTTTGCTTAATGTCATTTCCCATGCGCTCCTTCTCTGTATTTACAGCTTTTTCCATTTCCATCACTCTCTTCAGTCTTCCGTCTTTAACGCGTCAGCTCTCCTCCTTCCTCGTTCCTTTCCCCTCATTTCTCCTTCCTGCCTCGTCTCCTCCCCACAGGTCCTTTCTCCTTTCACTTGCCCAACACAGTGAAAAACACAGCGATGATAATGAGCGCTAGTTGGTATTCCCAGCTTGCTTGCTCCTCTACCGTCCTACTATGCTCTGCCTCGCTTCTTCTCTGACATTTATGTTTTCAATTAGGCACTCCACCGACGAGCCCTGTGCCCCTCCGCCTTAACCCCTGCATCCAAAAAAATAGAGAAAAAAAATGCATTAAGTAGAACACCTCCTGGGACTTTTTCCAAAAAAACTGAGAAACAGCCAGGTGATGCTGGCAGCTGATACTGTGCATTTAAAGCAGCGTGGATCTCTCCTGCTGAAACACATTTTAAATGGCACATCTTCTGCAAAATGACTCTGACATTCGCACCAATTGGGGTAAATGCAGTCCACGAGCTCCCTGTCGATTTTCCATTTGGCAGAAAGTTGTTTTCCTTTTTTCCTTCTTTTTTTTTCTTTTGATTGCGTTCAGGCTCCATGTGCTCTGTGCTTCCATCTCTTTATATAAAGCTACGTATTGCAGGGGAAGTGTAAATGTTTGTTTTGGGGCTTGGAAATGGTCAATCCTCTTTCACTGTCAGTTTGAGGGCTAAGAAATATTTCCCCAGGAGTTCTGTAATCTACTCCGAGTCTTGCTGCGTGTGTGTGACAGACTCCCTCATTTTCACTCACTTATCCGGCAGCCTGTATGTGTGCGCAAGTGCGCTTTTTCCCTCCGCCACACATGTGCTTCTCTACTTCTCCTCCTCTCCCCCGTTGCACACTGAGCAGAGGTGAAGTGATGATGACTGAAGACAAAAATAAGGAGGGGAGAGAGGCTTGGCTCGCTGTTTGACTTTCCCATCTTGTTCCCATGTCTTCAGGTATTGAGAGTGTGGGTGTAGGGTTGAGCTTGCAATTAAGATTCTGCTCAGCCTGCCTACTCCAACGGCTCAATGGGGCAGGAATGAGCAAGCCCGTTGGTGATAAATGGCCCACATCGCTGTCCATGTCCTTCCAATATAACCTGGGCATTAATTACACCAATTGGTATTGCACTGTCATCAATATCCATCTGTACTGTGGCCCACATGCGCGAGAGTGCATGCGGATATGTGAATTTGTTCGATGTATCACTCTCACCGAGCAAATATTGGAGCGCTTGCACCGAGCACTGGAATGATTTCATCTTAAAAGCAAACTTCAGTCAATAACATGCACTTGGCTTGTTCAAAAAGAGTGAAGTACACACAACAAGATTTCAGTGACCGTTTGCTTTAAAGACAGCGCACCCTCATTTTCTGCTTTTTAAGCGGCTGTGTTATTATGGGGTTTTTGCAAACATGCCTGGATTGACCTTTCTTACATTATCATTCACAGGTGTCTCTGCCTACAAGCTATTCAATTTTAAACAGTAAAAAGGGAAAAAAAGTTTTTCGTTAAATCAATTGGAGAAAACGTCGAGTGTTTGATCATCTTTGTCAGAGTTACTTCGCACGAGAGCTGGAGAGTCTGGAGCTGTCAATCAAAACACATGGGGAGAGGAAACAAAAGGGAAGGAAAATATGTAACAAAGCAGTCCGGGCTGGTCTAAGTAACTCTAAGTAACCATGAGACATAATCAGTGGCTTCGGTGTTGGCAGGGTGTTAAGTTTGATTATCAGCTTAATATTCATGTGTGACACTCGACAAATCAAGTAAATGTTAGCTAATTGAACAGACATGCTGAAAAATAGCTCGGTATCTTCTAAAACGGACGTTATTGGTCCTGTCATGTGACGCATCGCAATAATGAGTAAGCTGCAAGTGACAGCTCTTTCTTGCAAATGTGAAAAAGGACCTACTGAGCAGTTGAGAAAGAACACTTGATTTACTGAAGTGCAGTTAAGTGCAATTGTGAGGTATTTGTACTTTGCTACCTTGTCAGAGGTTTTCAGGTTTTTAAGTTTTAAAAATGTCCCCAAATTTATATAGTACAAATTAGTGTATGCTGTTTTATTATTCAAAATCATTCATCATGAATAGATAAGAGGTCCTTTATGGGAAATACGTTCAGGCAGCTCATCTTTTAAACTAAGCATCAATTACAACTATCCAAATATCACCTTGAAAAATGTGTCTTTAACCTCTGTAAACATAGCTGACCCTAATAAAGATTCATTGTTTTAAGACATTTAATCCAACAAGAACTGACCTCGTGAAGTTATTGTACTGCTTTGAATTTACTGACCATAATTTGCTGTGTTTGCCAATTCAGCAGTAGCAGTACATTATAGGCAGAAGAAGGTGAAAAGAGTGCAACTACCTAAAGTGACTTTGGTTCGAAACTCAGGCCATCTGGCCTGTCACTTAACCTGCACCTTTATGTTTGCTCCTTGTCCCTCGAACCTTCACCGTACCAGCTCTGTCATTCTTTCTTAATTAGCAGAGGTACATTTCACGAACTACATTGTAAGATGGATTTATTGTTGGCGTTGGTGTCAGTGCCAGGTTCAACTGACCAGAAACCTTTGAGAACCATATGGTGAGCATGCCGATGTCATTCTGAAGTCTTTGGGCAGTTAACTTACAGAGGAAGTCGATCTGATGTCTTTTGCATTCTAATTTTGTGCCAGAACTGAACCCTTATGCACTGTTCAGGTCAAATTTAACTCATTTTGACTAACGACAGCGGCGAGAATTCCCAAATGTCAATCTTTTACCTTGAAATTTGATTATAGTTCCTTACTGTCAGGTGTGTTCCTGCCACATTTGCCCACATTGACACAGAGACAGGCTGAGGTTTGAATCAGAGGTCAAAGGGCACCTTGATAGAGATGCACACCTGTGCATTAACAAAATAATCTAAAAATAAACAAATCAGATTCATTTTTTGAGACTGAGATTAAATTAACTCAGAGCTAACTGAGATTAAAACAGAGGTTATAAGAGGGGTTGTAGGGGTCGTAAGATTATAACAGCACCTGAGCTGCCATTGCAGTGAGTGTGCGAAACACATATACCACACTTGGAAGCTTACAACTGGCATTTTTATGATTTCTGTTCTAAATGTTAATAAATGTTGAAGTTTATAATTTTAGATGGTAGTTACGAGGATTTTATTTACGATACAGCAGTGAATGAAGCATTTAATGCATTTCGTTGCCTTGTACCTGTCATGGTTCTCAAGATCTGGAGAGGTCGTGGTGTGTGTATTGTTTGTCTTAACCTCTCCCACCAGGGCGGAACTGGACCTTGGTTCCCCGCCTCTGAACCCACCCTGAACACACACCTGTGGCTCATTCACACTGATCCTGGCAGACTACTTAAGATGGCAAGAGAGGCTGCTTCCTCGCTGGATCGTCACATTACCAAGTGTCAGTGTAGTGTAACCTATGAAAATGTTCCTTTGATCCCCTAGAGTTTCCTCCTGACTTTGTTTTTTCCTCTGTGTACAGGCCTTCTAGACTTCCTGCCCGTCTTCCCTGCCGTCCGGATTTCTGTGGATGTGTGTGAGTGAGCGTGAGCTTCTTAGTGTGGACATTTTTGAGTTACGGATCGAGTGGAAGAAGAGCGTGTGTGTACCCCCGTCTTGGACCTTCCCTTCGGACCCCGCCCTACTCCCTGGAGCCCCGTGTTATCTGTTCCACTGTATATATGTATATATTCTCACTTGGTGTCACATTTCAAATAAACCCTCACCCTCTCTCTAAACTTCAGAGTCCTGCGAGTGAGTCCTCTGCCTACTAATCTGTGACAGAACGATCCAGCCACTATGGACTCAGCGGATTCTGACCCTGTTCAACGGGCTCTCCTCACTCAGGAAGCCCTGCTGGAGCGGCACGAGAAGATGCTCCACCATATCAATAAAGAGCTCTCCGCTCTTACACAGGCTCTCGCCCAGCGCACACCCCTGGTAAGCTCACCCTCTCCGAGCGTAAACCCATCTCCGCGTGTAAGTCCCTCTCCATCGCCGAATCCCCAGGCCGCTGCTGCACCCCCCGACCCTCCCGCTGCCTGGCTAGAGGCCCCGGGGAGGACGATGCCTAGCCCCGAGCCGTTTACAGGAGAGCTGGAAAAATGTTCGGGTTTTCTTGCCCAAGTCTCCCTGTTTTTCCGTCAGCAGAACAGGACGTATGCCAGCGACGGTGCCCGGATTGCTTTCTTTGTTCAGCTATTACGAGATCGCGCGCTCCAGTGGGCTCAGGTGCTATTGAAAACCCTGCCGAATATCTCCTACCTCGACTTCCTGACTGAATTCAAAAGCGTGTTTGAAAGGGATGGCGGGCCCTCTGCTGCTGCACAGCGTCTACTAAATCTGAAACAAGGTAAACGCACTATGGCTGACTTCTCGGTTGACTTCCGCATTCTCGCTGTAGAAACCGGGTGGAAAGAAGAGGCAGTAAAGGAGGTTCTGCTCAACAATATTGCGGAGGATTTGAAGGATGAGCTCATGACGAGGGAATTACCATCATCTCTCAGCTCATTAATGTCCCTGTGCATTCACGTTGACGAGCGCCTGCGAATGCGCCGTGGGACGCGCCACTCAGTTTCCCAGAGTGCTCCGCTCAGTGTTGGGATTTTTGCCGGTAGTGCTGCTTCACCACAACAGCCGGCCTCGGTGGATGTGAGCCCCGGCGAGGCAGAGCCGATGCAGATTGGACGTGCCCGGCTTACACCAACGGAGAGGCAGCGCCGTTTCATGGCTGGTGAGTGTTTATACTGCGGCCGTCACGGACATTTCATCGCCGTCTGCCCCGCACGAGCAAAAGGGCGTGCCCGCCAGTAGAAACGGGGGTACTGGTGGGCGAAATAAACATCTCTCATTCCCCTCCTCATCTTTTGTTACCAGCTAAGCTCACTGCTCACGCCACCACTCACTCACTCAAGGCTTTGATAGACTCAGGGGCCGAACAGAGTTTTATTGATGCATCACTCGCTAAGAAACTGGGCCTAACTATTGAACCTCTGCCCCATGCTCTTCGAGCCTCATCTCTGAACGGACAGCGTTTGCCTGATGTCACCCATGTTTCTGAACCAGTCACCCTGTGTTTGTCTGGAAATCACACTGAATTAATCAGTCTGTTTGTTTTCAAAGCTCCGCTGACGCCTCTGGTTCTGGGCTATCCATGGCTGTTGCAGCATAACCCACTGATTGATTGGCAGGCGGGCTGTGTGTCTAGATGGGGGGAGGGTTGCCATATGACTTGCTTAAAATCAGCCATTCCATCCATTGGCTCCTCCGCATCACCCCCGCAGACTCCTCCGGACCTAACAGCAGTTCCTTCAGTGTACCATGAACTAGCGGAGGTGTTTAGTAAGGATCGCGCCCGTTCCCTTCCCCCACACCGGCCTTATGATTGTGCCATTGACTTGTTACCAGGAGCTCCGTTGCCTACTAGCCGACTCTATAGCCTGTCACGGCCAGAAAGAGAAGCCATGGAGGAGTACATTACTGATGCTCTGGCTGCGGGACTCATTCGGCCATCTACCTCTCCCTTGGCATCAGGATTTTTCTTCGTGGACAAGAAGGACAAGTCCCTCCGGCCATGCATTGACTATCGGGGCTTGAATGCAATCACTGTCAAGAATAAATACCCGCTGCCCCTGCTGACCTCGGCGTTTGAGCTTCTCCACGGGATGAAAATGTTCAGTAAACTCGACCTCCGCAGTGCTTACCATTTGGTTCGCATTAGGGCAGGGGATGAGTGGAAGACTGCCTTCAACACCCATCTGGGACATTTTGAATATCTTGTAATGCCTTTTGGATTAACAAATGCCCCGGCAGTCTTCCAAGCCCTCGTAAATGACATCCTCAGAGACTTCCTCAACCACTTTGTTTTCGTCTACCTGGACGATATACTCATCTTCTCCAGGTCAGTGTCAGAGCACGAAAGACATGTCAAACTGGTGTTACAAAGATTGTTGCAAAACCGCCTTTTTGTCAAAGCAGAGAAGTGTGAGTTTCATGTAACCACTGTTTCTTTCCTTGGATTCATAATTGAGCAGGGAAACTTGAGACCGGATCCTGGAAAGGTCAAAGCGGTTTTGGAGTGGCCCACACCCCCAAACCGCAAACAGCTTCAACATTTTTTGGGGTTTGCAAATTTCTATCGCCGTTTCATCCGTGACTTCAGCAAAATTGTCTCACCTCTTACTCACCTCACTTCCCCTAAGGTTCCGTTCCAGTGGGGACAGGCAGCCGCGGAGGCGTTCATTCATCTGAAACAACGGTTTGCCTCCGCTCCCATCCTCTCCCAGCCGGATCTCAACCAACCCTTCATCGTGGAGGTGGATGCTTCGGATGTGGGCGTGGGGGCCGTCCTCTCTCAGAATACTGAAGGTAAACTCCATCCATGCGCTTACTTCTCTCGTCGGCTTTCACCCGCAGAGCAAAACTACGATGTTGGCGACAGGGAGCTACTCGCCATCAAACTGGCACTTGAGGAGTGGCGGCATTGGCTAGAGGGGACGGCACAGCCTTTCATTGTGTGGACCGACCACAAGAACCTCGCCTACCTTCAGGCAGCAAAACGCCTCAACGCACGTCAAGCCAGGTGGGCGCTTTTCTTCACCCGTTTCAATTTCTCCATTACTTACAGGCCCGGGTCCCGAAATGTCAAACCAGATGCTTTATCACGTCAGTTTTCATCCTCTGAGGGGGATCGGGAGGTGGCGTCGATCTTTCCTCCGGGCTGTGTCATAGGAGGCCTCACTTGGGAGATTGAGTCAATGGTGCGGCAGGCCCAGCGTACCGAACCTGATCCGGGGACAGGACCCCCGGGGCGGCTCTACATCCCTTCGTCCGTACGATCCCAGGTGCTCCAATGGGCCCACACAGCAAGATTCTCATGTCACCCTGGAATCCAACGCACCATTGCCTTTCTGGAACGCGCCTTCTGGTGGCCATCTTTAGCCCAAGATGCCCGAGAATATGTTAAAGCCTGTACTACCTGCGCCCAAAATAAGTCACAAAACACTCCTCCCGCAGGCTTACTTCATCCACTCCCTACCCCGGGTCGACCGTGGTCACACATTGCCCTCGACTTTGTTACTGGACTTCCACCTTCGGCAGGTAACACAGTAATTCTGTCTATTGTCGATCGCTTCTCTAAAGCAGCACATTTTGTAGCATTACCCAAGCTTCCCACAGCCCTAGAGACCGCCCAGCTGCTTACCAACCACGTGTTTCGCCTTCATGGAATTCCCTCTGACATCGTCTCTGATCGTGGGCCGCAGTTCACATCCAAGGTATGGAAAGAATTCTGCTCATCCATTGGTGCCCAGGTCAGTCTCTCTTCAGGGTACCATCCCCAAACCAATGGGCAGACGGAGAGGCTGAACCAGGAACTGGAAACAGCCCTGCGATGCGTGGCCTCGACAAACCAAAACACCTGGTGCTCGCATCTAGCCTGGATTGAGTACGCTCACAACAGCCACACCTCCTCCGCCACTGGAATGTCGCCTTTCGAGGCCTCGCTTGGATATCAGCCGGCCCTTCTCCCATCTGTGGAAGGTGAGCATCTCGTTCCCTCTGTGCAGCACCACCTCCGCAAATGTCGGGGACTCTGGCGAGCTACCCGTGCCGCCCTCCTTCGAACCAAGGAACAGAATCAACGGCTAGCTGACCGTCGGAGGTTGCCCGCACCCACCTACACACCGGGGCAAAAGGTATGGCTCTCCACGAGGTTCGTCCCTGTCCGCACTGAGTCTAAGAAACTCACACCCACCTTCATTGGACCCTTTACCGTCGAGGCTGTTGTTAACCCAGTCTCGGTCCTTTTGCAGCTCCCGCGTAGCATGCGTGTCCACAACGTGTTCCATGTGTCTCAGTTGAAACCACACCTGTCCAGTCCTCTGTGTATATATATATATATATATATATATATATATATATATATATATATATATTAGGGGTGCAACGATACACAAAATTCACGGTTCGGTTCGGTTCGATACTTTGGTGTCACGGTTCGATATTTTTTCGATACAAAAAAAATGTTCATGCCTTTTTAATCTGTCATTTATTAAAATTATAAATATATATTTTAACTCAAAAGTACAGTTTTTAAATTTAACCCTAACCCTTGTGCGCGTTTTTTATTTTGACAGCGAATGCGCACCTGCGGACCACTTATGTGCAGCCCTGGTTATTCAGCTCATCATATTGCAGCCACAGAAATTCTTTTGTCCATATAAACCATAAAGCTGCACTTTCTTCTTGCCTTATAGTCTGATTTGTCATAACTTCTCCGTTTTGTGGTAAGCTTTTCTTTGGCTGTCACTTCTTCACCCTGACCTGTCTTATTTGACTCAGAAGAAATGAAATATATATCCTCCTGCTTTTACACACGCACTCACATAAGCTCAGCGATTCTCTGCGCGATCAACCTCTCACATGTTTAAGCTTGCTGCGGGAGATTTCACTTGTCATGTTTGCATAGTAAGCTAACGATTAATAAGACGATGTCAGAGGAATTGGTGCACAAATTATCATCACTCACAGATCAGTGCTGTCGCTCTCTATACACAGTTCGCGCGATTGCAAAGTGAAAGCAAAAAAACAAGCGCAAATTCAAACGCGATTTCAATATGTCACATATTGACAGTGGCTCACCGATGCCAATGACATAATTACCCAGCTACATTTCTGAAAGAATGCAAAAGCATTGACATATATTTTTCCTTCCTACAATAGCCCGACGGGCAGGGAAGAGATAGATTTTGGTAGCCCGACTGAAAAAAATCGCTAGCCCCAGGACGTCGGGCTAGCGATATTGCAAGCCCTGTATCTGATTGAGGAATCACTCATCTTTGGAAAAGAGAGTTTATTACAGAGAAATGTCTCTTTCCAAAATAAAAGCTATACTATCCGCTTCTTCTGGGCTATATTCTCAGCAGCATAAGGAGAATCATGTGCTAACAGCTGTCTAAATGACTCGGCTAAAGTTAGTTAGTTCTTTTTGTCTTTGCACTAGGATGATGTCGGCGTAAATGTGCAGTCATATTCGTTGTGTTCCCACTAGTGCTTTCAGGTTAATCTCGTTGAAATGACCTTAACGCCACAACACGGCAAATCTCCGTTAACGAGCTACCGCCGATCGCCCCGTGCATGGGGCTAGACGGCCAACACGTTAACGAGCTAACTGCGCTAACACACTAGCTCCCACCCATGTAATTGAGCATTGCACGGCACATCCAACATACTGTTTTACTTTAGTCCATGACTCGCTTACCTTACTCGAATATCGTTGGTAATTATGTCATTGGCATCGATGAGCCACTGTCAATATGTGACATATTGAAATCGCGTTTGAATTTGTGCTTGTTTTTTTGCTTTCACTTTGCAATCGTGCGAACTGTGTATAGAGAGCGACAGCACTGATCTGTGAGTGATGATAATTTGTGCACCAATTCCTCTGACATCGTCTTATCAATCGTTAGCTTACTACGCAAACATGACAAGTGAAATCTCACGCAGCAAGCTTAAACATGTGAGAGGTTGATCGCGCAGAGAATCGCTGAGCTTATGTGAGTGCGTGTGGAAAAGCAGCAGGATTTATATTTCAGCTCTGCTGAGCCAAATAAGACAGGTCAGGGTGAAGAAGTGACAGCCAAAGAAAAGCTTACCACAAAACAGAAAAGTTATGACAAATCAGACTATAAGGCAAAAAGAAAGTGCAGCTTTGTGGTTTCATGGACAAAAGAATTTCTGTGGCTGCAATATGACGAGCTATATAACCAGGGGTGCACATAAGTGGTCCGCAGGTGCACATTCGCTGTCAAAATAAAAAACACGCACAAGGGTTAGGGTTAAATTTAAAAACTGTACTTTTGAGTTAAAATATATATTTATAATTTTAATAAATGACAAATTAAAAAGGCATGAACATTTTTTTTGTATCGAAAAAATATCGAACTGTGACACCAAAGTATCGAACCGAACCGAACCGTGAATTTTGTGTATCATTGCACCCCTAATATATATATATATATATATATATATATATATATATATATATATATATATATATATATATATATATATATTTATTAGGGGTGCAACAATACTCATATCGATATTGAACCGTTCGATACAGTGCTTTCGGTTCGGTACGCATATGTATCAAACAATACAAAATTTTTAATCTATTTTATCAACTTTCCTTCTGACGATGCTGTCTGTGTTGAGCGCTCAGTGGATCTGCGCTCGACAGTGCAGCCTAGGCGGAGGAGTCGATCGCAGATTCACTGAGCGCAGGGCAAGCTAGCGAGACAAAAGTTAAGCTCTCCTTGCAACATGGCAAATTGAACCTCCCCCACCCTCATTCAGATCTGGCGTTTGGAACTACGTGACGTATGACCCTGAAGGTAAGCGTGTCATGGACTAAAGTAAAACAGTATGTTGGATGTGCCACGCAATGCTCAATTACATGGGTGGGAGCTAGTGTGTTAGCGCAGTTAGCTCGTTAACGTGTTGGCCGTCCAGCCCCACGCACGGGGCGATCGGCGGTAGCTCGTTAACGGAGATTTGCCGTGTTGTGGCGTTAACGTCATTTCAACGAGATTTACGCTGACAGCACTAGTGGGAACAAAACGAATATGACTGCACATTTACTCCGACATCATCCTAGTGCAAAGACAAGTGGAAGCTGACAAAAACAAAGCAGGCATGCTACAAACTTTACCCGAGTCATTTAGACAGCCGTTAGCACACGATTCTCCTTATGGGGACCTGATATGTTTAATATGCTGCTGAGAATATAGCCCAGAAGAAGCGTATAGTATAGCTTTTATTTTGGAAAGAGCCATTTCTCTGTAATAAACTCTCTTTTCCAAAGATGAGTGATTCCTCAATCAGACAGATTTATTTTTATTACTTTGTTGTTTCAGCAACATTAAATTTAAAAACTGTACTTTTGAGTTAAAATATATATTTATAATTTAAATCAATGACAAATTAAAAAGGCATGAACATTTATTTTTGTATTGAAAAAATATCCAACCATGACACCAAAGTATCGAACCGAACCGAACCGTGAATTTTGTGTATCGTTGCACCCCTGATATATATATATATATATATATATATATATATATATATATATCCAGTAACCATCACAGTGGCAGATATCCAAGAAAGGGTCTCCAGTATGAAGAGTTGGACAGCACCAGGACTCGACATGGTTCACGCCTACTGGCTGAAGAAGCTGACTGCACTCCACGAGCGCCTGGCAGCACAAATGAACCAGCTGCTAGTTAACGAGAGACACCCGGAATGGCTAACCGAAGGTCGGACGGTCCTGATCCCCAAGGACCCCAAGAAGGGACCGGTCCCCTCCAACTACCGACCAATAACCTGCCTCAGTACTACATGGAAGCTCCTGTCAGGCATCATATCGGCTAAGATGAACAGGCACATGGGTCAATACATGAGCGGGACACAGAAAGGGATTGGCAAGAATACCAGAGGCGCAAAACACCAGCTACTGGTAGACAGAACAGTCAGCCGAGACTGCAAGACCAGACTGACCAACCTGTGCACTGCCTGGATTGATTACAAGAAGGCCTATGACTCAATGCCCCACAGCTGGATACTGGAATGCCTAGAATTGTACAAGATCAATGGGACCCTAAGAGCCTTCATCAGGAACTCAATGGGGATGTGGCGTACAACACTAGAGGCCAACTCCAAGCCCATAGCACAAGTCACCATCAAGTGCGGGATCTACCAAGGAGATGCTCTGTCCCCACTGCTGTTCTGCATAGGCCTGAACCCCCTCAGTGAGATCATTAACAAGACTGGCTACGGATACCGACTACGGAACGAAGCAGTTGTCAGCCACCTCCTGTACATGGATGACATCAAGCTGTATGCCAAGAGTGAACGAGACATCGATTCACTGATCCACACTACCAGGCTATACAGCAATGACATTGGAATGTCATTCGGACTGGAGAAGTGTAGTCGGATGGTAACAAAGAGAGGGAAGGTAGTCAGAACTGAGGGGATTGAACTACCAGAAGGCAACATTGCAGACATAGAGGACAGTTACAAGTACCTGGGGATCCCGCAGGCGAATGGGAACCATGAAGAGGCCGCTAGAAAAGCTGCAACCACCAAGTACCTGCAGAGGGTCAGGCAAGTCCTGAGGAGTCAGCTGAATGGTAAGAACAAGATCCGGGCCATCAACACCTATGCCCTGCCCGTGATCAGGTACCCTGCTGGGATAATAGGCTG
This sequence comes from Rhamphochromis sp. 'chilingali', assembly GCF_963969265.1. Classification (NCBI taxonomy): domain Eukaryota; kingdom Metazoa; phylum Chordata; class Actinopteri; order Cichliformes; family Cichlidae; genus Rhamphochromis; species Rhamphochromis sp. 'chilingali'. Next base: position 33,868,622 of record NC_137929.1, on the reverse strand, counting down.
GCCAAAGGAGGAGATAGAAGCCACTGACATCAAGACAAGAAAGCTCCTTACCATGCATGGAGGGTTTCACCCCAAGTCCAGCACCCTGAGGCTGTACGCTAAGCGGAAGGAAGGGGGCCGGGGACTGGTGAGTGTCAGCACCACAGTCCAGGATGAGACAACGAACATCCAAGAATTCATTGGGAAGATGGCCCCAACTGACCGAGTGCTCAGTGAATACCTCAGGCAGCAGAAACCCAAGAAAGAGGAGGGAGACGAGGAACCATCATGGAAGGACAGGCCCCTGCACGGTATGTACCACCGGCAGATAGAGGAGGTGGCTGATATCCAGAAATCCTACCAGTGGCTGGACAAAGCTGGACTGAAAGACAGCACAGAGGCACTAATCATGGCAGCACAAGAACAAGCTCTGAGCACAAGATCCATAGAGGCTGGGGTCTATCACACCAGGCAAGACCCCAGGTGCAGGCTGTGTAAAGATGCCCCAGAGACAATCCAGCACATAACAGCAGGGTGCAAGATGCTAGCAGGCAAGGCATACATGGAACGCCATAACCAAGTGGCCGGCATAGTGTACAGGAACATCTGTGCAGAGTATAATCTGGAAGTCCCGAGGTCAAAATGGGAGATGCCCCCAAGGGTGGTGGAGAATGACCGAGCTAAGATCCTGTGGGACTTCCAGATACAGACGGACAAAATGGTGGTGGCTAACCAACCGGACATAGTAGTGGTAGACAAACAGAAGAAGACGGCCGTAGTGATCGATGTAGCGGTTCCGAATGACAGCAATATCAGGAAGAAGGAACACGAGAAGCTGGAGAAATACCGAGGGCTCAGAGAAGAGCTCGAGAGGATGTGGAGGGTGAAGGTAACGGTGGTCCCCGTGGTAATCGGAGCACTAGGTGCGGTGACTCCCAAGCTAGGCGAGTGGCTCCAGCAGATCCCGGGAATAACATCGGAGATCTCTGTCCAGAAGAGCACAGTCCTGGGAACAGCTAAGATACTGCGCAGGACCCTCAAGCTCCCAGGCCTCTGGTAGAGGACCCGAGCTTGAAGGATAAACCGCCCGCAGGGGCGTGCTGGGTGTGTTTTTATATATATATATATATATATATATATATATATATATATATATATATATATATATATATATGTATATATATATATGTATATATATATATATATATATATATATATATATATATATATATGTCATGGAACAGGAAGGGGAGTGTATGAATTTCAGATAAACTGTCTTCGAGGAGATTATTCCTAAGAATTCTGGTTTAAAATTAAATGTTTATTGGGATTTTAAATGTTTGCAATTGGAAAAAAAAATGTTGCAGAGCCACCCAAACCCCCACAAAGTGTGAGGTTTTCTGACCCACTCGGCTGTGCGACAAGCAGTTGTGGCAGAGTCAAATATTTCTGATGGTCCCCGAACAGAAAACACGGGCTGTGATCTCATGTCATATTTCCTATGCATCTCCTATTAGGCTGTTTTTCAAAGGCATCGCTTGGAATGAAAGCAATCACGGCACTTTGCTTCTCAATTCGACCTTTGCAAACAAACAGGAAAACAGATAGGCTTCTGTGTTTAATACTCTCGCCCCCTTTCCTCCAGCTATACTACACCACAGAGGTCACCGAAACGGGGCCTATGGACAGAAATATCCCCTTTTGTCTGAGCAGCGGTGGATGGTTTGTCTTCCAAACTATATTTATGAGATCTCATTATTTTCATTTCCCATCCTGTCACTTAGTATTAGGTTTCTTCCGTTCAGTGCACACAGGAATAGCTCCACTCTTGATACGAAGCCAGGGTCCTCTGAAAGAAATGCATTTCAATAACAAAGGGATATATCACTAAGGATTGGCGGTTTAGTACCGTAAAATATCATTTGCTCAAATGCTTCAATCTTTTTACTGTGCAGGGATGTGCTCAGCTGAGCTGGAATGGAAATCAACATAAAATGGGCTACTTATTACAAGCAGAATGGGTCTCTTCTTTAGTCCCTCCCCAATAATTTTGCAAATGAAATTACAAACCGTTGTGTTCCCCAGCACCATGTAGAAATGGAAATGCACCAGTGTTAATTCATGCATGAAAGCATAGTTGGTGCTGTTGAAAAATTCCACTGATTCCAGACGCCGGAATCCACCGTGGTATTATTCATTAAGACAAGTGAAACGTTGGGAGTCTGCAAGTGTATCTCAAAACAGGGCCGACCATATGTTTAGTGTCAATATGACTTCACGGTTGCCCATGTGGAAAATAGCTCCGGGCCACAGAATGCACACTTGCACAGAGCTGTGTTTAGATAAATAATCTTGAACTGTGAAATGCGAAATAGGAAACGAGAGCCATGTCTAAAAATAATTTCCATGTATTGCTTCTTAATTGCGACAGAGATGAAACTAAATGGTCGATTATGAAAAAACAAAACAAAAAAACAACTCAGGTCTGTTTTTGGGAATAGGGAAGAGTTGTCTGATTGTTTCCAATGCCCTTGGTGATTCTCCAAGGACTGGCCTGGCATGAAATTGGCAGAAGCATGGACCGGAGCGAGGAGTGAAGAAGAAAGCAAGAAAATAATGTGCAAGCGAGAACAGATATAACTGTGGGTAAAATGTCCAAGAGTAAAGGAATGGTGTGCAAGAGAGCTGAAATGATGAAAAGACCCAGAAAAGGGAGGAGGATAATTTGAGGTCTGCTGGGTTTCCTCCCAGCGATATACACTCCAGAAACTTTGCCGTTAAAAAAAAGAAATCCTCAAAGTTCAATACAAATGACCAGGAGCCTTTAGCGAGACTCAGACACGGTAAAGCTTCTCATTAACGGGAGGGTTCACACCAAACGCGCCGTCACAAATGCATTACATTTGAACATGTTACCCCTCGTTCTTCCGTGGTGTTACCAATAATTAGAAGAGATTTCTGGTTTCATCGTGTGTGTCTTGTAGTAATAGAATGAACTCGCCAAATTAAAGAAGAACCACAAGTTACCAGTGAAACTCAGTGAACTCGTTAGTCCTTCAAAACCTTGGGAAACTTTAACTTTACGCTATGATAGGAGCGCGAGATACATTTACAGTTTTGCTTGGCTAACCTGTTACATCGGTGAGAACACGTCTTTCTCCCAATTACAAGTGTAGTGCTACAGAAGATATTGCAAACTATAACAAGATGGAAAAAAAATTAATGGCTTCAGATATTCCTGACTAATCACCAAGTAAAGCAGAAAATTCCCTCCAGCTTCCACCTTCCCTCCAGCTGGAATCTTCCCCAAAGCACTGCAGTGAATTTTGCATTTCAACTCACATTTCTACCTGCGTTTGCATTCATCCTGTTAAATCTTAAAGTCCCATGCTTATCTGCAGTTTTTTCTTCCTGTTAAAAGAACGCTTTGGATCTTTACCTTTTCAATATCAATCAAGAGCATAATCATCAACAATCAATACAGCTGGACCTTTCAGACACAGCCTATTCCCCAAGACAAGGATCGTCCTTTCTTTCATTCCCTACTTCCCGAGAGACCCCTTGCCACTGTGAGCTTGTGTTCCACGTGGCCTCTCTCACAGCTCCCTGCTGTTTTTATGGACCCGTTTCATTAGCCACCTAGCTTGAATAGTCCCAGAGGAAAGCCAGAGGGGCTCACTGTTTACTAAATGTACCTTTTACTGCACATCATCCTTGTAAAAGATGCAAAAGCCTCTATTTAGGAAGATGGAGCTAAACGAGAACGTGGTAATGGGATTGGCATTTCACAAAAGGCAGATTTGACTTCATGCTAATGTGATTGTACTCTCTCTCTCTCTCTCTCTCTCTCTCTCTCTCTCTCTCTCTCTCTCTCTTTCTTTGCAAGGAGACCAGAATGAGGTGGGTGAGAGTTTTCTAGAGGACATATGTGTTCAACCTACTTTTCAAACCAACCAGGCTTTTGCCTTTTTTTTTCTCTTTATGGGTAGTCATTTTCATTTTTCGCTTTATATATGAGGCAGTCAACTGACCTACCAATTGCTTACTTTTGAGGTGTTCATATATATATATATATATATATATATATATATATATATATTTCTGTGTTTCAAGTTATACTGAATGAAAGTGATTGACTTAAGCCATCGTTTTGCGGGATTTCATAAACTTTGGTTCTTCCCCTGCACACCTCATCCCCATCTCTGTTTTTCCCCTCTAAATTTCCACACTACCCTCCATTGCAATTGGACTAATCAACCTTATCAGCTGTTCGACTGTGGAGCACTACCCAATTACAACCTCAGCAGATCTCAAGACACTGACGAGTGTGGGGGTATTACTGTCCAATCACATATCCAGCTCTGACACTCTGCTACGGGCTCATCGACTCGGCCTCCTAATCCTGTTCCAAGTATCAGCCTGACATGCAGATGGAGTTGATTCTAAGTGTCTCCATTTGTTTTTCTGCAGTGGCTGATGTACAGACTCAGGCACTCTCACTTCTTTCTATCTGCTGATTAAGACCGATCCTCCGGCAGGCTGAGCCAAAGCTAAATTAATCATCCCAGAAATGGGTTACGTGTCAATTTTTTGGTGATAAGTGTTGCGCTGGAAAATGGCTGTCATGCTATGTTGGATGAGGGAAAAACAGAACAGGTAAGGAATGACTGCTCCTGATGCAACCACTATGGATTTCAGTGGTATGGATTATGCTCCGTGTGCTGCTAATGCAACTGAATATGATAAATTAGTTTTTTTGACATTTGACATACAAAATAGCACTTTAGTCGGACAGGTTTTCCAATGAACCAAATAACAACCTACAAAATGAAATGTCTGTTTGGGCTGATTCTTGGCATCTGAAAGTAAACCAGAGCGAGAAGGGAAATTTGGGTTTTGCACATAAACAACCCCAAAACGAAAGTGAGGGCAAGAAAGTTGTTTTCATCCTGTAGTAAACAAAACATTCCCCTGCGGGGTAAAATCTCCTCGAACATCTGGCTCCATTATAGGCCCTGTCCAGTCTGCACTTGCTGTAGAAGCTAATTAGAAAGAGAGAGCAGATGAGGGGAAAGAGTGAGGGCAGAGAGAGGAAGACCCAAGATAGAGCTCCAGATTTTTCAGGCCAGTAATACACGACCCACATTTTCTTTAAAACCACTTACATCTCAGAGGTTTCTTGAGAGCTACAAGGCAACAGATGAGGAAAAAAATGGAAATAGACTGGTCCTCGTCTGTCATAAATAAGTGGTTAAGGCATTCACTAAATAGATTGCTGTTTTTGATGTTATCTTTCCAAAATTGTGGCACAAGTTCAACTCAAAACAGCCGGCACCGTCAAGCCCTCTCTGAAAATTAAAATGCTAAAAAGATGCTAAGGGGGTGGATGCTATTGATGTCACTGCAGCATGAGTTATATTTTAAATAATAATGAGTGATAGTGTTTGTTGGTCCTAAAAACAGGACATGAGAGGCTACACATCCAAATCCTTTATCCAACCTCAAACAGGCCTCAGACAGGCTAACGCTATATGTGAGAAAGCATGCTAGCTTGTGTCGATACAACGATAATACTGTTAACTTAAATATCCTTTCAAGCTGTGTTTGCTTGACTGATGCAGATCATGAAGGGTTGATTTCAGACACTGTAAAAAGTTGTTTCCATGAACTTAAATGTATTTAGCTTGATGATAACAGAAGTGCCAGAGACTGGGGGACTGACCAGCTTAGCCACTCGTCCATTTGGAAACCTGTGGAATTGATTCCTAGAAAGTGCTAGACTGTTGCATTGAACAATTGCACTTTTTCAATGTTGGTACAATCTTGTTTATTTTTAAGGCGTTTGCACTAGTAGCTAATACTCTTCCAAACTTCAAGCTACTAAACACTGGCATGTTTGGATAATGAGTTTGGAACGAATGCATGTAAAACAGTAAAAGTACATGGCTCCTTCTGGATTTCTTTTTTATATTTTTGCCACACTTACATGTTTCAGATCTTCGCCTTGTAATCGGAAGGTTGCCGGTTCGAGCCTCGCCTCTGACAGTCTCGGTCTTTGTGTGCTTGGGCAAGACACTTCACCCGTTGCCTACTCCAGAGGGCCCGGTGGCGCCAGTGTCCGGCAGCCTCGCCTCTGTCTGTGCGCCCCAGGACAGCTGTGGCTACAATGTAGCTTGCCATCACCAGTGTGTGTGTGGATGACTGGTTGTGTAAAGCGCTTTGGGGTCCTTAGGGACAAGTAAAGCGCTATATAAATACAGGCCATTTACCGTTCTAAGGAGGATGGACAAACCCTCTATAATGCATTACAACCTTCACATATCTGCTTGCGTAGGTTTGCACAGACGGTCACGGGGACCAGAGGTATTAGCTCCCCAGTGTGTACAGAATGGTTTCACATATGCGCATATTCCACAAGTTTCACAATAACACGTCAACAAATAGAAACTTTGGAATGGATCTTCCATTAATCTGTTGTAGGGTCGTTGTCACTGCAGACATTTTGTTGTGTTTTTGCCTGTGACTTTCTGAGCTATGTGATGAAATTGAGCAATCATAGGTAAAATTAGTTTGTTATGCTTTTTTCTGTCACAGCACATTGTTTGCTGGGGGAGACGGGGGGACGGGGACAGGGGGGGGGGGGGACGGTCTTACACATGAAGGTGTGGTCATTAGTGTGGGCACACCTTCTGATGAGCACTGAGCTTGAGTTGACCAAAAAGTGCACACAAACACTCATGGAAGCAGCAGCACTGTCTTAATTGACAACATCCTGAGAGAAATCTGCCCACTGGGCCTGAACGGCTCCTTTGAAAGGCCCTTTGACAGAACTGCGGGCCATTCACTCTGAGGGGCAGAGGAGCGCATCACCTCGCATTTCCGCCTCATGGCTTGTTGGAAATACTTCAGGAGAGGATGTTAGAAACCAATCTCTCCCCAAAGCCCTCATGACAAGCCGAGATTGCTGACGCATACACTTTGATAGCTGAATGTGACGGGGCCCTCTCCAGCAGAAGCTGTGGGAAAGAGAGCGCGCTGTCGAGCAGCTCACCAAATCAGCTTCTCTCTCCTTATACCACTTCTGAAAGCTCAACAATTTACCTTGCAAGCAGAACTGCTGCACTGTGCATGCGTATTCTGCAGAGTCTGCACCACAGAATCATAAAATCCTAAATGCACCAACCTTTGCCTCTTACATTTCAGGCAGCATTAGGCAGCTCTAGGCTCTGCATTGGCACCGTGCTATACCGGGAGACCAACCAGGGTGTCAGCTGAGCAGCTGAGTCATGCTGTATGCCAGAATCAATGTCTGCATCTCAAGTCAGTGGCAAAAATCTCTGTGTGACTTTTGAGTTTGTTGGAAAAAACTCAATTCAGAATGGGTGCTTTTGCCTAACTTCTGAACTTACTCCAAAATTCTATCTATTAATATGAAACCAGTCGCCTTTACCCAGCAATGCAATGCTCAGAACAGTGAACATCTTCATAAATATATTGGGATTCTTTGTAACATCAGGATTCATCAGGAGTGTTGTTGTAGTAGTAGAAATGGGCAGATTGCATGTGTGGGGGTTAGATGGACTCTGTGCTGGTAAGACGTGTTCCTTTGTAACTGTCCTCTCCTAAAGCCATAAACTGATAAGTGTAAATGCGGCATTTTTATTTCTAATTGTAAAGGTCATAAAATGTTTTTCATTACTTACAGCACAAAAAATATACTTTTAAATGCTGTTTGGTATTTATGCATTAATATATTTCTATGACTATATATTTTCTGTGATTTATCTTTTTGGAAATTTAAATTTAAGCAATTAGCAACTTACAAATGTAATTTCTTCATATCTATTTGAATGTTATCACACTTTTCCATTTTGTGTTTGAAACGGCTAGTGTGGGAAACCATTCAAATGCTTGAATAATTTTTTATGTAAAATTTTTTTTACATTAAGAATTAGACGGGAAGGGAAGAGAGGCCCGCTGCCATTTGTGCACTGATTTTGCTGTTTGGTCTTTTCGTCTAGATAATAAATTCAGCTTTGCAACTTGTTCCTGTTTGTTGATACAGTGCAGTCAACTAGCTCATATCTGCTACATATGCAAGATGTCATGAGTCACCCCTGATGTAGTGTTGTTTTCATCCATGATGACACACTATGAGAGTTAAAGCGCCCATTTTCATTCCTGTCCCAAAGCCAAGCCTTATGTCATTGGGTTTGAGCTGATGTTGTGTAGTCTGAACCTGGCATAAGGTGGTCATAAACTAGCATATATTAGATCCGTAGGCCACTGCAATGCTTTAAGAACCCGATATGAAAAAGTTTTCAGGTTAGGCTGATTAGTTGGCAGGAGCTTAACTTGCCGACGCTGCCATTCTAATCAGTGGTGGCTAGCGTGGCCAAATTAACTGCTAAAACTTAAGAATATATTTGAGGAATTAACATCACTTGTGCAATGCAATTTTCCAACTTTAATTTATGGAAATAGTCATTAACAAACCTACTCAGGTGAAAACAGTCTTAAAGCTTTCATTACATACAATATTTATGAAGAAGTCATCCAATTAGTAGCGCACTTCTTAAGTTGAATTCAGGCGGAAGATGAAGCAAAATTCAAACGTGTAAATGCATGCACACGGATTGGAAGACAAATGGGAGAAAAATGAAGGAATGTCGTTAAACTTCCTGGAAGAGTTGTAACACTGACGATAACACTGTAGCAGCTTTTTAGCCACTTGAATATGGATTTAATCAAATGCAAGTTAATAAGTAAATCCCGAATTTGGCACAGATTATATTAAGTATTGCACAATGCTAATTCAAAACCAGCTTTATTTTTATTGGTGAATAAATCTATACAGCTTTTCTGACCCTTCACTGACCCTCCTCACACGTGTTCGGAGCCACGCTGTTATCTCTGTTAGCCACATTAATGCACACCGGTGTTGCTGAGTTACATGTATCTCGCTAACCTCCCACTGTAATTCTGTGAGCCGAAACGCCGCTTGGATTAAGCCTGTGGCCCTAACCTTTCCCTCTAGCTGCGGAGAGAGCAATTTGCCTGATTCTGTCGCCGCCGTGGGTGGCTCCCCTCCCGATGACATCTCCTGCTGTGCGCCCAGCGTCGCAGGCCAGCTCGCTCCCTGAGGGGTGATCAAGATGCCAGAAAAAAAGCTCACTAACACCTGCCACCGAGAGCATTGTGCTGATTAAGGGAGAACTTTGACTCTCAGCCGACAAGAGCAGAAGGAGAGGGGGAGTGCGTGAGGAAGACAGTGAGGGACGGGGGAAGCTAACGGGCCCATTGGGGGTCAGGGGCAGCAGTCTTGTTATGCTGACAGGATCGCCAAAGTCACGGCACTTTACTGCTTCGCTCAAGCATTCGATTTGCATGCAACGCAAATATTTATTTCTTATGTCAGTGGATTCAGTCTTTCTAAAGCTCAGAGCTTTTGAAACAAGCGTGCGAAGCACCGAGGTTGAGGAGCGGGCAGAGCATGCACGAGATGCTCTAGTTCACACTTTGTAAATTGGCCAGTAATCCCGGTGAGAACATGCTTCAGCTGCTTGTACATCCACACAGTGTATTTTATATGCTTTTAACGGAGTCTCCCACAGATGATATTCGTAATGAGCCTTGCAGGAAGCCCCTGTCATCATTAGAAGGCCCCGGGGGGAAAAATTGGCTCGACTGCTTCCCGTTTGACCCTGCCTTTCTATTCGACAGACAGAGGGGATGAGGTGGGCTCTGCCCAGTGAGGCTGCGGTGTGGGTGGCTCTGCTATTAGAAGTCAAGAAACCCGGCGCTGGCCCTGTTGGTAATGACCAGAGTGACCACATGCAGAGAGAATCCGCTGACCCCAGAACGGCTGTGGATTATAAAAATAGAATGGGAAAGGATGGAGTATCAGAGGCAACACGAATGGCATTATTTGGTCAGGCTATTCTTTATACTGATGTTTGTTCTTCCTTATATGTATTGATATTCAGGATGTGCCTGCAAACTTAGCTGAGCAATTGCACACAGAAAAAAAATGTTATTTGTTTGGCAGAGTCCCTTTCAAAAAGCAATCTGTATAATTTGAGTATGCCAATTATTCTCAACAACTAAAAAGAGTATTAATGAATATTAAATATTTCTCATGCTTTTAAGACCAGTGGGAAACCTTTTTGTGTTTTCTTGTTCTTAATTAACCCCTTCCTCTACTGAATCTACTGTTTGAGATCCCCTTTAGTTTACAGGATTACAATTACATCCTAATCACTGTTTGCAGCCTTTTCTGTGTTTGTGTAAGCTTCTAATCACTGTGTTCTGTTTTTTGGGGGGCTCCATGCTGGGTTTCATTAAGGAACAGCACTCCCCCACCTCCAAACTCTGAACCATACGGGCTCTGGGATGCTACTGGGAGATTGCAGGCACGATCTGTTGATTGTAACTCATTAAGCTGAGGTAATTAGTGCCTGTGAGATAAGTTTAGTAAGATTTGGTGACTTTTTTTTTTTTTTTTTTTTTTTTTGCTGTGAAGGTACCACCGTTTGAAATAACCATTAGCAGTAATTACAGCAAGGCGGAAAAAAGAAAGGGCTATTCTGAGAACATGTTGCATAGCTAGTTTACAGCCAAATAATGTCCCCCCTCAGATTAGCCTGAAAGGAGCAGCCTCTGTAGTTGGCCAGTGTGTGAATTTCTAATGTAGTTCCTTTATTTATTTTTTATTTTTTTTGAAGTATCAAAAGAAATTCAATATGTTAGAAATCAAGGATAAGAATCGTGCAGTATATGCAAATGTTAATATTATGTTTTGTTTGACAAAAAAATCTTTTGTTTTGGAAGTCTTTAGCATAAATCCTAATTTCCTTTGACGGAACATCATGTGGGCTTACGTTGCACAAACACTTGAATTAACAGGCTTTATTGTGCAATGCAATCTGTGGAGTCACATTCATTTAAACAAACATAAACCGTTTGCGCTTGCATAAAAATTCTCTATATGGAATGAAATAAGGTCTCTTTAAATCAGACTCGGTCGTGATTGTATTGCAAAGCAGAATTTTGCAGTTCTGGGGCCATGCATGGTCAGGGGAGGATGCAGGGAAAACATAATTGCAAAAGCTAGTCAAGCCTAACAAAACATTGCTTAGAGCCTGTATTACTATTGCTTCTGAGCGACCCTTTTTTTTTTGTCACTCCCATTATTCACAGTCTATGCGAACCAGGCAGGAATTAGTTTATTGTAATTCTAGAGCGGAGTAATTGTGAGGCAATAGCTACAGGAGGAGGAAAAATGACTGAGACAAAGGTATTTGAGTGAAAAAGAAAAGCTTTGAATCTGCAGCATCTCATTCACTCGTGTTTCTCCCAATAGGCTGAAAGTTTAACTCATACATATAGAAAGATCGTTGCACATTCTGTATGCCTTGAGCACAAAGCAGCCATCCATTGCACAAAAAAGAAAAGAAGGGAGAAAAAAGAGAGCATGTGGGCGCAGTGGGGCCATAGACCTACTGGAGACAATATACCATTTTAATCAATGCTGCACTTTATGAGAATGACACCTGCTGAGGCACTTTTACAACTTGAAGAAGTGCCTCAACTTAAATGATTATTTTAATCCATGGTGTGTAATTGTAATTGGCAAAGGTAATATTGGATGGATGTAATTTAGATCTCTATTACCTTTAATGTTCTTCTTTGAACGACTACAGAACAGTTAAGGAGTCCGCGAGGAATCGAGGCTGAAGGCTGAAAAAGGCTGAAGTCCATACGTTCCCATAGCTACATATGCACTTGTATCAGCAGCATTCTCATATGTGACACGCACACGCACACAAACTTCGGCTATAATAAGCGCAACACACTCATTGTAATATAATCCAATAGAGGAGGAAAAATCACCACATTATTGGATAGAGGCAGAAATGCCCATCTTGGGTACATGCCATCTGTCTCTGGGAATCAATCAATCGCCTCAACCCTATTACACCATCCAACCGAACAAGGGGAGAGACAGAAGGGAGGCACTGAGGACAACTGTAGTCTCCGTCTGACCAACTTTGCACAGCTTAGGATCTCTGAAATTTATTGTCAGTCAACTCATTGCGGCTTCCTGCAGCTTACGATGAAATGACACACCTGATATCAAAACAAGGTCCAATACAATCCATAAACTACACGCCAATCACACAAATCCACTTTATTGTCTTTCATTTCCTCCACACATCTGGTGCCACTTCTAATCGTCGGTGCAATGCTATGAAACCGGGCCTTTTGAATTCACCATAGCTTGCACTTCAAATTCTTAATGGGCAATTTAATGGCTGTTTGGGTGTGAATCTTCCTATGATAACTCTCCTCTCAGCCTATCACGTGTACTCACCTGTATCCAGAAGTGGGTTAGGGTGCTACTGCTCTTCACTCTCCTCCTCTTCACTCGTTGGCAGATTGTTCTTCTACTCTGTGTAGTAGTACAGCTCAGGCGTTGTTAAACCTAGACGAGATTATCAGTTTACCTGTGAACATGCTTGTCTTGATCCTACTTGCAGAAATCTCAGTTGGTGTGCTGTTAGGAAGATTTACCAGACTTATACCTGGAAGTTTTGCCCTGTGAAAAAAAGTAAATGATGTCATGTTTGGAGAGTCCTTAGCCAAGTTATGGTAAACAGACGGGTTCTTATGCAGTGCTTTTCTACTCTGCTTAAGCACTCAAAGCACTATACATCCACACAAATTTACACAAGCACTTTTTTCTTGGCCTAAGTGCTTTCTATCTGTCATTCACACACATACAGTGGGGCAAAAAAGTATTTAGTCAGCCACCGATTGTGCAAGTTCCCCCACTTAAAATGATGACAGAGGTCAGTAATTTGCACCAGAGGTACACTTCAACTGTGAGAGACAGAATGTGAAAAAAAAAATCCATGAATTCACATGGTAGGATTTGTAAAGAATTTATTCGTAAATTAGGGTGGAAAATAAGTATTTGGTCACCTCAAACAAGGAAAATCTCTGGCTCTCACAGACCTGTAACGTCTTCTGTAAGAAGCTTTTCTGTCCCCCACTCGTTACCTGTATGAATGGCACCTGTTTGAACTCATCATCTGTATAAAAGACACCTGTCCACAGCCTCAAACAGTCAGACTCCAAACTCCGCCATGGCCAAGACCAAAGAGCTTTCGAAGGACACCAGGTAAAGTATTGTAGACCTGCACCAGACTGGGAAGAGTGAATCTACAATAGGCAAGCAGCTTGGTGTGAAAAAATCAACTGTGGGAGCAATCATCAGAAAATGGAAGACATACAAGACCACTGATAATCTCCCTCGATCTGGGGCTTCATGCAAGATCTCATCCCGTGGGGTCAAAATGATCATGAGAACGGTGAGCAAAGATCCCAGAACCACACGGGGGGACCTGGTGAATGACCTGCAGAGAGCTGGGACCAAAGTAACAAAGGTCACCATCAGTAACACACTACAACGGCAGGGAATCAAATCCCGCAGTGCCAGACGTGTTCCGCTGCTGAAGCCAGTGCATGTCCAGGCCCGTCTGAAGTTTGCCAGAGAGCACATGGATGATACAGCAGAGGATTGGGAGAATGTCATGTGGTCAGATGAAACCAAAGTAGAACTTTTTGGTATAAACTCAACTCGTCGTGTTTGGAGGAAGAAGAATACTGAGTTGCATCCCAAGAACACCATACCTACTGTGACGCATGGGGGTGGAAACATCATGCTATGGGGCTGTTTTTCTGCCAAGGGGACAGGACGACTGATCCGTGTTAAGGACAGAATGAATGGGGCCATGTATCGTGAGATTTTGAGCCAAAACCTCCTTCCATCAGTGAGAACTTTGAAGATGAAACGAGGCTGGGTCTTCCAACATGACAATGATCCAAAACACACCGCCTGGGCAACAAAGGAGTGGCTCCGTAAGAAGCATTTGAAAGTCCTGGAGTGGCCTAGCCAGTCTCCAGACCTCAACCCCATAGAAAATCTGTGGCGGGAGTTGAAAGTCCGTGTTGCTCGGCGACAGCCCCAAAACATCACTGCTCTCGAGAAGATCTGCATGGAGGAATGGGCCAAAATACCAGCTACTGTGTGTGCAAACCTGGTAAAGACCTATAGTAAACGTTTGACCTCTGTTATTGCCAACAAAGGTTATGTTACAAAGTATTGAGTTGTATTTTTGTTATTGACCAAATACTTATTTTCCACCCTGATTTACGAATAAATTCTTTACAAATCCTACCATGTGGATTCATGGATTTTTTTTTTCACATTCTGTCTCTCACAGTTGAAGTGTACCTCTGGTGCAAATTACTGACCTCTGTCATCATTTTAGGTGGGGGAACTTGCACAATCGGTGGCTGACTAAATACTTTTTTGCCCCACTGTATGAACACATTGGGATCAACTTAGGGCTCAGTATCTTGCCCATGTATACTGGAATGCAAACTGGAGCAGCCAGAAGTTGAACCGCCAACCTTACGATTGATAAATGACCTGCTCCTGATCCACAGCCAGAGAGTTGTAGTTCTGGAAAATCTGGCAGTAAAGTAGTGATATTTTTTTTTATCAATTTATTAAGGCCCGTTAAACAATTTTCCTACTATTGAGCCCTTTAAGGGAAAGCATAACAGATAGTTCCTTGTTTTGCGATATTAAAAGAAAGTTGATATGAATCTACACCGCAATTTGACTGGTTGTTTTGTTCGCTCCACAGCCGAAAAAAAGAAAGAGAGCTGTGTCTCTGGTGGGAGGTCAAGACGTCAAGAGCAGTGCTGTCCATACATTTAGATTTTAGGTGTCCTTTTGTTTTTGTTTGTTTTTTAAAAAAAGACAGTAAAGAAGAAGTTGCTAAATCTAGTAACAAAGTTGTTAAGTCGGCAACAGCAGGATGAACTGATGATCACTGCTGTAAGTGAGAGTGAGCAGGATGTCAGACACCCAAGCTGATACAGAAAATATAAACATAAAAAAATCATAATCTGAAAACTGAGAAGCGTTTTTTTTAAAGTAATCTCCTTACTCAAATATACATCTAAAGCATAGCAGCACCTCTGAAGCCCACTGGTTATCATATTCTAACTTATTTAATTCAACATTTTCTGCTTTTAGTATTTTTACAGATATATATCAAATGTGTCCACTGTAAATAATCCTAATGCAAAATGGTACCAAAAAGTTTACTGCTACAATCCCACAATGCAATGCATTATGGATGCAAACCTATCATTGAGCATCCTTGTATCTGTCAGTAACCATGCAACATTATTACTGGATGTCCAAAATCCCAATTTACTGCTCACAGTTGACAAAACGGTTTAGCGCTTATAATACAGGGACTTGGGAATGAGTGAGCAAAGGGGGCGATTTTGCACAAAGGCTATTTATTGGCCATGACTAGCACCTTCCTGGCTTCTCTGCCGGTTGCCTGGTAACTGGTTCTCTGACATTTTTTCTCTAATTTAACACTCTACAAGAAAATAAATAAGCCTATTTCCCAAAACATTTAACTTTTTCTTTATCAATACGGCAGTGAGTAGCAGTTCACACAAGCAGTCAGGTACACAGAGCGCAAACACACATTAGAGACCTAGAGGTCCGACGCCTGAAAGCTGCACTGTTGTGTGCAGAGCCTATCGTTTCCTGTTTTTCTAGTGCAGTATCCCAGGCATGTTAGCAAAGGTTTTATTCATAAACTGCGATATCTGGAATGCTGACGCTATGGGGTCTCGTACGAGTGCAACATCATTTGTGAGGTGCCACCACAAAAAAGTCTGAAGTAGATGATAATAATAGACTTTCTTTCTATAGAGCCTTTCTAAACCAAACTTACAGTGTGCTGCACAGAATTCACAAAATAAAAGTAGCACAAGGTGAACCACTGTCAAGAAAAGCAACGGGCAGCCCTTCACACACAGAGATTCCTTCATTTATTAAGATGCACTTGACCTCCCTGAAACTTGAGATTTTCAGTATCTGATGCAATCGTATTGGAAAAAGGATCAAAATACAAAACGCTCACAATGATAACATCGTTTCGCCTCATATTTTACACCATTTATACTATTTTGCAACACCGCCAACCTTCCAAGGTCACAATTTCCTCTGCTTCCAGAACAGATTTTGTATTATTTCCTGTTTTTTTTTTTTTAAAAAAAACATAAACTACATTACATTCTTGCTTATTATCGGTACAGATTTTCTGGAAGCTGTATTAGCCAGTGTAATTACTGCTTTGTAGCAATGGTGTGCATGTGTGTGTGTCCCTGTGTTATCTGTAGAACTTCAACAACTGCAAAGATTTGGTTTAATATCTCCCCCCACTCGTATTCCCACCAGGGGTGTAATTTCCAGGGGGGTTATGACCCCCTCCAATAATCAGACCAACCAATATAACGTCTCCAATAAAATTATGAACTATCTTGCATAAATAGGCTGTTGATTTTCTTTACTCATTTCAGGTATTACCAGCAAAATAGTTGCTCAAGCTCAAAAACAGCAACATTAATCGCCATCATTTGGTTCAAAAGTTCCTACTATTCCATTCTCTCTTGTCTCCACACATTTTTATATCTTTTTGGGAACATATATATATATATATATATATATATATATATATATATATATATATATATATATATATATATATATATATATATATATGACAGAGCATTATTTTGCACTCTGCTCTCACCCCCCCATCCAGACTGGCCACCCCAGGTGCCACCCCGAAGCTAAAACAATAAAATTTTATGAAATATCAAATGTACGATTATGGTTTCACAGTGAAGCTCAGATATCCGAGGGTAAGTGAATGCAGCACCGGCTTCTGCACTATGCGCATCATGTTAGCAAAGGTAGGAGAGCCAAGCACGAAAAGCACCGCAGAAAACATTTTTTCGGCGAAAGATTAACAAGTTAACATAGCTGGACTAGCCATCGGACATTTGCACGGTGGGCTGATGACTTATTTATGAGAGGTGGTGGATTGGCCAGATGCTGGCCGATGTGTAAAAATAACTCTGGTGGTGGCTATGGCGGAGCTTCCACAGAGGCAACAGGTGGATGAGGGAAGGTGAGGCAGGAGGAGAGACCCGAGGCGGCCGCCGGTCCGAGTGTCAGGTGAACTGAACTTCAGGTAAGAAGTTATGACCTGCAGTCTATCTGGGTCAGATATAAACCAAGTTTAGGTGCAGTTTATTTTCGTTGTGCTGACTTTTTACAGTCAGTTACAATACCTCATACTGCGTGAGCTAGCATGACAGTTTATACAGCTGTTCGGTTGCTATGATGTTACTGATAGTGAACTTTATTTTATTCATAAGGTTAGTTAGTAGAGTTGCCAACAGCTCCTTAAAAAATGTGATGGTCCCTCATTCAGAGAAAATATTACGCGTTTCGTATTGAGCTGAGAAGAGACGCAGTTTGTCCCGAACTTTAGCTAGAATGGAAAAAGACACAAAGCTGGAGTTATTCTGTCGTTACGCTGCACAGCTGCCTCTTCTTCTCTCATTCTCTCCCCCTGCCTCTCCTGTTGCTACTTCAATCATGAAACTGATCAATGATCAGCTGATCGGCTTTTCTCTCTTGTTTGTTTATCGCCCACTTTGCGCCAGAAACAGGAAACCAGCGGATGTCGCGGTAAACAACAGCAGCACGTTTAAGCTTGATCAGCTGTTGTTAGAATTTATTTAATATTAATTTCTAGTATCAGCTGATGTTTGCTGGAGCCACAGCTGTAAACCTGCTGGTCATGATGTCGGTTTGGATATGTGGTGAGAGGGAAACATGAAGATGAAACCAGGAGATGTCCTTACTGAATCATCAGAGCTGTGATGGAGAAACAGGTTTACCTTTTAGGTGACATGAATGAGTTGAAGTTATGAACTGTTTCTGAGAGACAAATAACACCAGGATCCTTTTCTAAGTAGCTGACAACTGGTAACTGTGCAGGGGCGGGTCTAGCAAAGTGTTTCCAGGGGCCAGGTAGGGCATTAACAGGGAGAGGGGGGCACAAAGAAATACTTTTCTTTCTTATTCTCATTTAAAATATCTAGCTTTTATTAAATAATTATCTAAATCTTGTGAACAAAGTTTTTATCTGACGTAAAATGTATAGAAATCATACATATACCAAAAAGACTGTACATCACTGTCACAACAGTGTTTGTTTTCATTCAAAGGCTTTATGGCTTTAACACCTGGTGGGCCAATCTGTAGTGAAAATGCCCAATTTTTTGTCCCAGTCCAGTCCTGCAGGTTAATACTGGCAGTGTCACCATGCCAGCTGACTGTATTTCATCATCAGCCAGTGTTGTTCTTTATACATCAATATTACCAAAGTTTATCATAAGGCAGCATATAAAGTATTTACTTGCTTTCAGGTTTTATTCAAATGTTAGTCTTTTCATTTGTTTCCCCACTTTTTTCCTATTTCAAAATCAAACACCAGTTTGTGAGAAGATTATCTTCTTTTTTTTAACAGGCATTGGCTAATTTGCCAATTGTATGTTAAAAATGTTCGTATTTTAATATTCAAAAATGTTTTTGCCCAAAACATATGTGCACTACATGTCAGTAAAAATACTATGCAAATATTGATGTCCTTGAATGCTGAGTAAACACTGACAAAGCACTGATTGTATCTCTTGTACTTTATCAACGCAGTATCTAAAAACTTTGCACCGTAGTGGTTAAAATCTCATTCTAATAAGAGTTAAAAGTGCATTCGGTTATTAGGTTTATAGGATTATTGAATTATGGTTAACGGTTGGTAGAATTGTTTTTAACATTATCTGCCAATTACATCTGCCACCCTTCTCCAAATCTGTGCCCCTACCTGGCCCCCCCAACAAAAATTCTCTAGACACGCCACTGCTCTCACTGGCTCTGGCCTATAAATAGGACTCTGATGATTTTTCCTCCAGCCAAAAAACTTCTGTGTGAGAAGCAAGAGTTGACATCTGACCTCATTTGTTGTCTAAATGTTACAAATAACTGTAATTTACCATGCCACAGCATTGACCTTATTATGTGGTGAACAATAGCGCTGCCACTTTTTTGGACTTCCTCTAGGCCAATGCCGAGTCCTTGATGATATATAATACCACTTGGCAGGCAAGTTAATTATAAGCTGGCCCCCAACACTCGGTGTCGGTGAAGCCCGCCATCTGAAGGCAATGCGACTGCGGTGGTGGTGTGTGTGTCTTTATGTGTGTGGGCAGTGAGGAAAGCAGGGTAGCACTGTTATCCAAACTGTCAGAGTCACTTTCAAAAGAGTTGGGGAGACAAGACCGGTGTCCACACCTCTTCTGCGTTCACAGCCATTTAGTGTGTACACACTGTATACAAGCTGCTGCAGATGCTACAGCAGAAATGTGGTGGAAAAACAGGATGCCCGACACATATTGTAATCTTGGCACATGATAAATGCACATATGGAGTCAACATTGCAAAGTTACACAGTTTGCTCTTGTTGAAATATTTTATGTCACATGTGAAATTTTGTCAACACTTCTTCGTTAGCCAAAAAGGCTATATTGTTTTAGCAAACAACACAGCACGAAACTTATAGCACAAACACAAGTTCTTTAATTTTATCCTACAGCTAAAGAAACAACAAAACAAGGTTTCTGTATTGTGCCAGGAAGGTTTTTTTTTTGCCAGGTGTGATAAGATAAAATGCTGCATTGTTACTCAGTTGGCTGTGCAAATGGCTAGAAACCACTCATTTGCCATGCTCTAGCAAAACATAGAGCGTGGCACTGTGAACACACTTGTAACCCTGTCATAAAAGCACAGTTGCCAAAATCATCCTTTTCTGCTGCAAACCTGGTTAGACTGGATCACTGAAACTTGCACTCCTATCCTAAAAAGATGGCTACATTAATCAACTCAACTTTAGTAAGCTAGCTAGCATTAGCAAATTAGCAGCCACTGAGTGCACATAATAAATCTTCCCTGTTGACAATTGACAGCATCAGGGATAAAATATTTAAATTTAATCTTGCCTCCAAGTAACACCATGTATCTGAATTTCCACCATGACAGTTTTTAGCAAATACTTTCTTTTCTACACTGAATATGCTTACATGGTACCAGCATATGTTAGGAGAGACAACAGATAGCAAACTGAGAATGAGAGTTTGCTCCTGCTGATATCTTTTTGGGAAGGTATTGATGATAGTTTGGTTTGATAAACTGCTGATGTGAGGCTTCCTAAAATATGCTTACACACTTTATCTGTGTTATCCATTTACAGTTTTCCACAGCGGTGTAATGTAATGCTGTCTGAGGATAATGCTCAGTAGTAAAGCAAAGCATAACACTTTCAAGCACATAAAATACTGCAGGTTGCATCAAAAAGAATCCAAATTCAAAAGGCTATATTTTATTTTAAGTAATGGACATAGACACTTTCTCTGTAATTTTACTGTATTTTTTTCTCCATTTACTATATCAGCCTTTTTTTTTTATCATGTAGAATAACTGCTGAAATCGGACCTCTCTATCTTATAGTAAGCTATCTCTTACTAATGTAAAGTTAAACTTCTTTACATTGAGAGAAAAAGGGACTTTCACTGATCTGGCCCACTTAGCTCTACAGTGGATTGTGTGTAATGTTAAATGACTTTGACAATGCCGATGTAAGATATTAAAACACTGTTTTTTATGATCTTAAAGTAATAGTATTTGGCTCTCCTGTAAGACTTCAGGATCAGGGTCCAGTATTTCACCAAAAATCACAGAATTAAGAAAAAGCCCAAAACCTGATTTTTTGTGTGGAGCTGTTTCTTTTTTCCAGTAATAATTTCACAACCTCTAATATTTATCTGGTGTCCTGCATATTACATTTACTACAAAGAAGGTCAAATTAGCTTCATCTCAAGCAGCTGTCACACTAACATGCTTCTTATACAAAGTGATGCTATGGTGCACTGTAAAAAAAATTGTAATATAAAAGTATTTTACTGTGTATTTTACAGTTTTGTACTGTTCTTCTAGAATATCATTAAATTCACATAAATAGACTGTGATTTTACATTTCAAATGTAAATTAACATAAAATCACTGTAAATGTAATAAAACATCATTTTCTTGTTTTTTAAATGTATCTGTCTGTACATATGCATATTTAGATTGTTAAAATACATTCACAAATGCATCATAATTTCACAAATATTTGTCCGTTATTTGAAAGATTGAACTGTTAAATTCAAATGTAATGCTATGGAAAAATATGTAAAATGATTCATTTAAACTTTTTTACATCAAATAATTATTATTATTGTTATTTAGGGCGATCGTGGCTCAAGAGTTAGCAGTTTGCCTTGCAATCAGAAGGTTGTCGGTTCGAGCCCCGGCTCGGACACTCTCGGTTGTTGTGTCCTTGGGCAAGACACTTCACCTACCACCAACTGGTGATGGCCAGAGGGGAATTATAAAGTGGAATTGTAAAGCACTTTGAGGGTCTCAAAAAGCGCTATATGAATGCAATCCATTATTATTTAAACTAACTGTATATTTCTGTACAGTTAAGTATTATTATTCATATTGCCGCATTCATTGACCTTGTTTATAGGTAATTTCATTGTTTAATCACATTAAATTGTTCTTAATTTAATGTTTAAAAGCACTTGAAAAAGGCAAAATCCCATGTAAAATTATGGCAACAAACTGTATTGTCATTACTGAAAATAACCGTATTTTCATGGGAAAGTTATTTTCTGGTATTATTTTATATATTATATTATATATTTATATATTTATATTTATAATATATTATCCCAGCTGCCGGAATATTACTGTTTTTTTTAGAATTTTTTTTTTTACAGTGTGGTAATAATCTAATCAAATCTAATAAAAGATTTCATTTAAGGGCTCAACTTACATTTGGTACTGAGTGATGCTCTTACTTTTGTGCTTTTACTCAAGTATGATCTTTTATAACTGATTATTTTTACACTTGGAACTTTTGGTGATTGATTTGAATACTTTTCTCACCACAGGTAAAACTTAGACAAACCTAACTTATTAAAATACTTTTTAAACTGGTGGCAATATTAATTATTTTTTTAATTTGGGCAATTTAACATCCTATGCATTTCTGAATAACTGGAGACTAAACATGCTCTTTTCAAATTAGTGGCTACTGGAAATTATTTGTTTTAAAATGCCCTAATTGTAGATTTTAACTAAAGACCTTGTGTTCAAGTAAAATTAAAAACTGTTGTACTGTTTGCGGTCGAACTCTCAGCATGCTTATGTTCACGTTTTTCAGCCAGCTTCACTTTAAAGCTAACACCATATTTATGTCCTCAGAATTACAGCTAATCTCCCCATCAAACAGGGAAGATTTACAGCAGCTTACAGGCAGAGAATCCAGTTTGGCTTTGCCTGTAACAAGCCGAGCCATCTCCCCCTTGTCTTCCATCAATCTGACAGTCAACATCGCTTCAATAAACCTGGCCCCGTCTAGACTCACTCTTGCAGATTTAATTCAAACAGCTGTTCACTCCTTACTCCAGACGCCCTGAGCACTTCCACTGAGCAATCGGAAGTGGAAGGGGGTGGGGAGGTGGAGTGGAGGGGCTCGTGCCTATCTGGAGAATGCATGCTGGAGGTGTGGGAGGAAGTGACCGCGAGGATATGAGGATGTCAACTGCTAGTTAGCTACACATTTTGGGTTGTTTTGTTTTCAACTCTCATACAAATTGCTATGACCTGAACAGCTGTTGCCGCTGCTTTTAGAGCACAGAAGATATATCAATGTTGCTGTAGCACCGAGTTGTTAATTTGCATGATGCAGATCTGTGCAGAGTCTCTGTGTTATGAAATAAAGATGATCCTGCGCAGTGCCTAAACTTTTGGTGTATAATATACCCTCATATGTGTTTTTCTCAAGATTCTTTTTTTTTAGATCATTTCAGAGTGTTCCAAAGTTAGTTATTTACAATTTCAAATTGTTGCTAAAGTTTCAAATTACAATGTGCAATAAAATATATTTTAAGCACCATTATAAAATAGATACTCATTTAATATATATATTTATAGCAGTGAGCTGAGAAATCTAACAAAGCTCCCACACAGATGTTATACCCCAAACAGATAGGGGGAGCTCTTTATTGAACACTTAAGCTGTACCACAGTGTGCTTCAGAGCGTCAGTAACTGCACGTCTGAACTCTCTCAGGGTACAACATTCTTTCCATCAGCAATAACTGTCGGTGAATTTATACTGCAGCATCAACAAGAACAGTTAAGAGAACAGTTAAACGCCACGTAACAATAAACAAACGTCTTATCTAAACTATCTAAACAGCAAGCAACACATATTCCCAAGGCATATTCCGAACACGCCATATATATATATATACATATATATATATTTTTTTTACTTCTTAAGATATTAATATCCCAATGTTGCTATGATGTACAAAGGTGTAGGAAAGTTAATTAATTTTTTACTTTCTACTTTAATGAGTTTCTCCACAGAGTCCCTAAGCCTTGTCTCATGCTAAGCTTGATGGCGATATCTGAGTAATAAATCTGCAAAGGCTTCAAAAACAATTGCAGTGGTGTGGAAAGTACAATACTTTCTCTATGAAATTCACTGCAGATACACTGCTTATTAGATCACTGATTGATATGAGATCACTTGTCATAAAAACCAGAAAACATAAACCTATCAAAAACGTGTTTAAAATAAAAAAGTATAATGAATTACGATAATCAATTCATTATAATTAACAAACTGATTTTATGTTTTTACAAGCAGCCTATCTATCTATCTATCTATCTATCTATCTATCTATCTATCCATCCATCCATCCATCCATCCATCCATCCATCCATCCATCCATCCATCCATCCATCAGTAGGCAAATTGATATTGCATCCTTATCAAAAAATAATAACTTTGTAAACCTGGAAAATCCATACAGTTGCCTCAAGGCACTTTATATTGTAAGGTAAAGACACTACAATAATACAGAGAAAACACCAACAAACATATCCCCCCATGAAGAAGTGCTTTGGCAGCAGAAGGAAGGAAAAACTCCCTTTTAACAGGAAGACACCTCTGGCAGAACCAGGCTCAGGGAGGGGCAGCCAGCTGCCGTGACTGGTTGGAAGACGAGACAAAGACACCCTGTGGAAAAGCATTTAAAAAGGTTGTTCATACTTGTGGGTTAACCATTAGAGAAACACACAAAACTATTTTTGGTAATTAGCAGCACCTTTCATTTAGAGCAGCTGTAGGATAAACCTGATGTTGGATGTTGGTACCATAAATCTGTTAGGCATTGCATAAGTGAGCAGAAAAATGAAATACTCAAGTAAGGTACCAAAAAATGCTGTCTAAAGGTACAAAGTGTTCGAATGTTAAATCATTTGAACATTTTCAGATATAGTTTAAAAGAGCTATTTGTAATATTAAAAATAAAAATAACTTCTAAGCATACCGCAATTTATGAGGAACATCTCAGCCACTGTAGTCAAGATGTCGGGGGCAACATGACAGCCTCCACAAACCCGCTCCTATCTTTAATTTTTTTATTGCAGTTGTTATTTTAACATGATCTGTTTCAGTGCTTCTGTTCAGTTAATAAAGACATGTAGCCATCCCTTTTTAAAACACAGCCTAAAGGTGTTACAGCTGTCTGGTTGGTGGGTGGTGTTTACTGTGCAGTTGGCCTCTTTTCTGGCAACCTGCTGGTTACTGTTACAATGAACGTACAATAAATGATATCCTCATACCTATTTCTTCAACCCAGTTCAATTAATATTTTTCTCAAATAAATTCTATTGTGCAGGCACTACTTTAAAAAAAATATATATATAAAAAAGCTCATTTACAATTCTTTCAGACAACCCCTTGCAACTTTAGAAATACCCCTTGAGATAGCCATACCCGGCTGTCTGGGAGTGAGTCGAGGCTGCATGTGTGCATGTGTTTGTTGTGCCTCATCTACCATCTTGCCTCAGCTCTGACCAAGCCCCTCAGTGGGTATGGGAGCGTCTTGTTTGTGTATGTGTGTCTGTGTGTCCTCCACAGTCCAACATTCAGACTGGGGCTCACAGAGCAGATTGCCTGGCTGCTAAAGAAGTGCTGAGGCCTACGGTGCTTCCCACCCTCCCCCACCCGCCCAGCGGAGCTCCGCAGATGCCCAGGTACAGTAGGCGCTCTTGTGTGCATAAGCCCCTGCCAGTAGACGGGATGGGTGGAAGGAGAAGTGACAAGCATGGCCCCACGCTGGTCTCCAAGCTGTCCCGCAGATCTGCTCCCTTTGCCGCTCTCTCCCTCTCACAATTCAATTTTTATCCCTCCCTCTCTTGCTCTCTCTTGTCGACACACTAAGTTCTGCTTCACCCCAAACTGAACTGATAAAAAAATGTGGAAGAAAGGAGAAAAAAAAGAGGGACAAATACAAGGGAGGGCGCAAAGAGGAGGGAAGGAGGCCCAGTGTGAAAGAATTGTGTTGACAGTGGGAGAGCCGGAACGGAGCAGTGAATGCCCTTCATTATGAACAGTTGGAGGCCACGCGTGGCAGGACACATCTGTCTCACTTTTGTTTGTGTGTTATTTCCTTTTGTCTTTTTCTTCTTTCGTCTTCTTCCAGCCTCTTTGCAGAAACACCTCTGATACATTGCAGTTTTGTAACCAACTCCTCATTACAATGCTCTCAGTGGAAATAACCACTTTTCACCATGGCTTAACTCGTTTATTGCGAATAGTGAGTCCTCCCATCCAACCCCTTATTTCTCTAAAACTTATGGAGTGGGGAATGAGTGAATGGTGACACTTCCTAATGAAATATAATGGCTTGTGATTGGATTCGAATGGATAGCAGTGACTTCATTACTCATAGCAGTGTTTCAAATGTTCAAAAGTCACATGACGGTGATGTATGAAAATGAAGTTTCAGAAAGTTGTGAAAGCGTTAAGAGAAGGAAATGTCAGGAAACACAACAGAAGTTGAAAAATGGCCACTTTGGCTGTGAATTCCCAACTTTATTTAACATGGCAGTGATCAGGACGTACACTGACAAACCTTGTGAATGGAGATGTCAAAACAGTGTGGTGAAACAGCGCATATGGACCGGATGCTACATCGCACCATGAATCATGATGCATAATTAAAGCTGGCAGATACTGAGCGAGGCTGTAAGGTGTTTTAACCAAAATGACAAAAATAAACCAAAGAAAGAAAAAGAAACTGCAGCTATTCCTCGCAGATGTTAAGCTTTTATATACAAATTTACTTTGTAGGTCTTGACTTTAGTCCAGGTTTATGCTAACTTATATTTTAAGGTTGTTTGATCAGAAAATAATGAAACCACCCGATGATGTAATTGCTCTTCATTTCTGAATAGGTTTGCTTTTAATATTTTGCTTCCAAGACCTTAGAGTTTTTAATATTGATCTTAAACAAAGGTTCTGGATGATTTTCCAAAGTTTTTGGACATTTTCACTTCTTCCCTGTCCCGTTTTTATATCTGACCATTTTATTTGTTAAATGACTTAACACTGACCTGAATTGTTCAAGCAGACAAATACACCTAACTTAAGGGATGAACCAGTGTTGTGTCTACACATAACGGACAAGTAGCAAAGAATCGGTTTGAGGTTATCTGAAAGTCACATCCATAAAGTGCAAAACAGACCTGACACAGGACCTTAGAGATGCATCTGGTGGTAATCAAGAAGGCATTTTTAAGGAAGAGAAACCAGTAGAAAAAAATGAGGTGTGTCAAACAAGACAAGAACCAAACTTAAAATCGGCGGCGACAGGTCTGATGGAGTGATGGATCTAAATGTAAAATTTTGGTTCAGAGGACGTCAGGAGAGAGGAACAGAGTGAGTGTCTACAGTCATGTGTAAAACACTGTGGAGGCTCTGTCATGGTTTGGGGCTAAATTGTTGGAAGTTCTTCTTGAAACAGAAAAGCAGCGCTGTGCAGCAACATCTGGAATGAGTCTGATTGGCACTGAATAATAAAGGTGGTTTCATCAAGCAAAACAGATTTTTGAACATTCCTGTATCCTACATGTTTTGCTTACTGTGCTAACAAAGCACTGTGCGTGAGTGTTTTGTCACAAAGTAACTCACAGAAAATGCCATTTTATTGCAGAATCTGATTCTGATGTAAAGTCAGTTCATTTACTTCTTTAACAACAGAGAAAGAAAGAAAGAAAGAAAGTAAGTCAGACAGTGGCATGATGCTGGAATAGTTTTGTAAATATGTGTTGTGTTGCGTGTAACTGGCCACGTGCATTTAATCCCATCCTATCGGATAAAGGGAGGAGGGGTGTATCTTTGTGCAGAACTAACTCCATTAGATGAAAAGTGATCTCTGCATGAGAATGAGTAATACTGTGGAAAGGTGAAGAGTGCTTGGTCCCAATTGACACCGAGTTAAACAATTGGACACTGGATTTTTAATAAAAACTGTTCTACTGGAAGGTCAGCAAGCCTTGTATTTTTAATGGACTGTGCACATTTATTGTTGTCATTAATGCAATGAATTGAAATGGTTTTCATTTAACATTCACCGAATAACTGACTGTATCCGCGATGTGCAATTTGTGCTGGTGGACCCACATCATATCTCACAAATTACCAGCAGGTTTTTGCTCTTTTTTTTTTTAGCTGATTCATTTATTTATTTATTTATTTTAAAGGAGCACTGAAGGTCATGTAGTGGCTGAGAGTCTAGCCTTCTCCATATCCATTTGGCCAGAGGGACAGTAAATAAAGAGGGGATGGAGAATGCTAATGGAGCTCTTCATTTTCTCAATAGCATAATTGAATCTCCAACTAAAAAGTGTTATGCAGATCATCCTTTTGCTGTGATGACTGCAGACTGGTGAAGAAGATGAAGTGGTCAACACACACCCAGACAAACACACATAAAGACACACACACGATTGACAAGCAGGTATGTGCATTCATACCCTGGAGGGCAATTATGTTCTCCTCCTAAACACATGTACGATGTAGTTACAAACAGGACAAACGGACAGATGAACACAGATCGGAACGGACAGGTATACAGAAGGATACCCGCACACATGCTGGGAGCAAGTACTGAGATGCCCCACTGATTTGGCAGCCTCTTGACCCCTCCAGCGGGTACTTAAAAGGCTTGAAGACAATCCTCTCCTCCTTCTTTCTGTTCCTCCCTCCCTCCCTCCCTCTCTCTCTATCTCTTTCTCTCTTCCACCTTCTGTCCTCGCTTTGGCCTCTGTCCAGACAACCAATCAGAGTGATGGCTTTGTTTTCAACTCTCTCAACCCCCTTTCCTCTACCATCGCATCATTTCCTCCTTCAGTGTGGGTAACATCCAGGAATCCAGGGCTGACGAGCCCAAAGAGATGTTCTGGGATGCAGCCAGCACTGCCAAGCCAAATTGAGACCAAACTCATATTGGCCTTAGATCAGGAAAGGGGAGGGGGAAACTTTGTGCAGATAGTGTTACTATTTAATCTGTTAAAGCATTTTGCATTCTAGGTATTTTTTGGTTTTTACGCCTAAATTATTTATCTCAAACAATTTGTACTTTTGGCAGAAAGCTGGTCACTGTGGCCAGTGGGCTAGTGGCCAGTTCCATTCATCAGTCTCTTAATGAGATTCCAGTGTTTACATGTTAGCTCTCAACTCGCTGGAGTCATTTTCAGCTTGTGGAATCTCTTTTTAACTAGTTGCATGGATTTTCTCGAGTGCACCACTACGAAAGTGAAAAAAAGAATGCGTCACATTTTTTTTTCTCAGCTACTAACAATTAAAAATATGAATTTTTGTGGAATAAACGTCAGCATATGCACGCTCCACCTTTAGTGGCTCACACTGGAGGTGGAGAATTAGTCTTACAGCATGTTGACCTGTGATGCTGGCCTGCCTTATTCGCTGTCTTCCACTCCTTTGGATAAAGCTTTACTGGCCATTACCTCCAGCTCCTCATGTTGCAAGTTGATGGCCATCATCAGCGGACAAATTAGCCTTTTTTTGGCTCTACGTTAATCCTCACGGACACGCTTCTGTTGTTCACTCCATTTAGATTCAGTCATTTGGAGCCAATTTTAGGAAGTATTATGGGCAAAAATACTCTGTGCTGTCTTGATATGAGTTCCTCCTCTGGTGTGATTGCTCATGCGTGTGCGCTTGCATGAACAGCAGCTCTTCAAAACATGTTTATGATTATCTTTTCTTTTTACAAGCCCCAAATATGATCAGGTTTTACTGTGGTCACAAACATATGTTTCAGTTTCAGTTTGAGCAATAGAGGGAAAATATAAAATAAGCTCCACCCCCTGACACACACATATACACACACCTCGCCTTTTATGATAGAAACATGCAATTTCATTTGGGATTAATGCTTCCTTTATGAGGGCGAATATGCAAATGGAACACTAATGAACTTAAAGTATTCTCTTTGTGAGAACTGATTAACCAAGGCGCTCCTCTGCTGCACATTTACATTTTTCTCAAGTCAAGTCAGGGTTCTCCAGTCACAAATTACAGTGCTTTTCCAGGCCAATTACATTGAACAAGTGCACCATTATCCAGTTCTGAACATCACACATGTATATTTGCCCCCTTCATTTTCTCAAGAGTGCTTCAAGCCAAGGGCTCCTCCAGTGAGAGGGGGTACAAGAGGAAACAGGGGAAGTCGGAGAATGAGGGCGGAGGGAGAAACAGAAGGCAAAATAGAGAGAAAGATTTTTTTAAAAAGTGGAGCACAGAGAAAGATAAATTGGAGGCATATAGGTGGTAGTGCTGTGAAATAATTTTCAGCAGTTTAGCCAATTAAAATTATGAACAGGAATTATTTTCTCTTACAAATGAGACCAGCATGTTTTTTCTTTTAAATTTCAGTTAGTGGGCTGACCTTTTTCTGAGAGCAGTCGTTTTTCAAGTGACAAAAACAAAACAAAAAAAAAAAAATGAATGGCAACAAGGTCGGCAAAAACCTTGTTTCCAAAGATTTCAGTGGCAAACTAAAACTGCATCAAAGCACGTGAGCAGAATGCTAAACGTCCGCGTGGAACAGGCCAGGACTCTTATTGCCGTGATAATTTGTCAATATGATTGTTGGCTTTTGTGTGTGGCGATTTCCTGTATTAGCGAGGCCAGTCACAATATATCAAAGTGCTGTGACTTGATGTGCCAACAGTCACCACTTGCCTATTTCTGTCCCCGGAGGAACAATAAGGTAGCGTGACTGCACCGCAGCCCCCCACAGAATAGGCTCTAGGATTAGATTGCTTTCGTTCTCTGCTCATGCATGAGGAAGCAAAGGGCAGGAATCACATATTATTGTTGGAATCCCACAGGATACAGAGAAACATATTTTTTTTCACTCCTCCTTCTAAAGCACTGCACCTAGCCACTTACATGTGAAGCTGTGCTGGCATTCAAGCACAGAGTGACACCAGCTTTTTTGCAAAACAACAATAATAAACCAAAATCCAATCTCACAACAGAGACACAACTCCTGTTGGAGTGACAAATGTTCAGGGGCCATCTCCAGCTAGCTTTCCAACTGTTCTATTCATTACCTTTCCCTCTCTCACTTATTCTCCTCAGCTGCCGCTGCCGTCTCCTCTCCTCTCGGCATGAAATAGACACTCCAGGAAGTACATTTTGTGCAAACTCTCCTCCCGCTGCTACAGCTGATTTCACAAATGATGGTGGAATGGCCAGGAGAGCGAAGGGGTAAATGGAAAAAGATGGCTGTTGCACACTATGACCATATTCCTCCGCTCTCCTTTTTCATAGATAACAGGGGATGATTAGAAAACAGCAGATGGGAGGGCCGGCATTAACCTCCACCAGGGCCGTGGTAAATTTAGTTTGAGGACTCCTCCGCATGGAGTGAATTCTGAGGTTAGGCTTACACGAATACGTGCGGACAAAGGTTTGCGCACATACATAAACACACAAAAATAGAGCAATCCCATTACCACAAATCCTGCCTTGTTTAACACAAGGCTACTCTCCAGCTCTGACAGGAAACATCAGCACAGATATTTCAGATGTTTCCTAAGTGGTACTATGTGATTATAGTTTGTAGATCCTTTGCCCTTGTTGGCTTGTATGGTTGGTGGCTAGTATTAGTGTGTTTTGGAGCATGTTTGTGAGTCAGGGGCGTCTGTCAAAATAGAGCTACAGCTTTTTATTAGTAATGTGAGGAGCTTGGCAGCTAATAGGATGCCTCACAAGCTTTTTTTGTGACCCACCCCCGTTTTCACACCTTGGCTCGTGTGATTAGGTAGTGGATCAATAGGGGGTCCATGACCCTCTTGCGGACAGTCCCATAGGGCTTAAAATCTGGGACTCTCCACCAATTGCTCTTAGAACTAAAGAAGCTTCTCAGATGAGAGGTGAAACATCTTCCGGAAAACTTAAAGAAGTTTAAACGCTTTTCTTTCCAAGCTCCTTAGAGCACGATGACCTGGATGACTGAGAACATTCACAGACTCACAAGCTTTTTTTTTTTTTTAAAGAGCAAGTCCAAGCCACACCTCAAGTAAGACAAAACTTGAGTGAAAAAGTCACATTTCTTAGAGGGTAAGTTGAAGTTAGACAGAAAAGTTTTGTTGTCCTCAGTGAACATGAACAGCAGCATAATGCTCAAAATGTAAATGTCCTGTTGCGAGTGACAGTCAGAGGATTTATATCTGCAAGACTGGACCTCAAAACAAGGCTGATGCTGTGTAAAAAGATGACAATGACTTTTCCTCTGGAACATTCTGGCGCTCTGCAATTTATCAAAAAAGTTTGGCAAAATCCATAATAATGCACGCACGTATGAAGGGTCAATTCAAGTTGGAATTGTTTTTTTTTTTATTGCTATAATAATTGAACCCAAGGATACTTTTTAAACATATTTTTAATTTTGTACATTGGGTCCAACACACAGTGAGTGATGTTTACCATCAGTATAATGAGGCGTCTTTGGTTGTTAGCTAATTGGCACACAACAACATCATATTTTGATATGATCATTCACAGGGAGAGCCATGCAACTTTTTTTTCAATTCAATTCAGTTTTATTTACATAGCGGCAAATCACAACAGCAGTTAACACTTTATATTCAATTCAATTCATAATTTATTTCTATAGCACATTTAAAAGCAACAGAGTTGACCAGTGCTTCACAATCAGTTAAAAACAAGAGAAAACAATAGAGAAACAAATACAGATAAATGAGAAGACATTGTATTAACATTAAAAACGTAAAACAGGCCTGATGGTACTCAAAGTGAACTTGAATTAAAGGCCAAAGTAAAAAAGTAAGTTTTAAGAAGCAATTGTAATATATATAAGTAAAAACCCCACAATGATCGAGAGAAAACAGAGAAAACCCAACAATCACATGACACCCTATGAGCAAGTGCTTTGGAGACAGTGGGGAGGAAAAACTTCCTCCTAACAGGAAGAAACCAGGTGCAGTGACATGCGGCCACCTCACCTACTGCCATGACTGGCTGTAGGTGAGGGGAGGGAGACTGCATGGCAAAATTAAATCAATAAAAGAAACATTTTCATATATAACAACAACCGCTTGTTTATATGCTAATAACCTTTTATGGTTGCTTGCTCCCTGCTAGCTGCCCCAATCCTGCTTCAACACATTATCAGATGCACTGCCCTTTCATTTACATGCAGTCACCACTACACTCTCTGTAAGATCACTTTCTAGATTGGCCTGTTGAAAGAGATTTTCATCTCAAATTATGTTTCTTCATATCTTTGAGACTACTTTATTATAGAGAAGGACTAACATTCAGCTGGACACCAATCTCCGTAGCATCAATGGATTCCCCCAGTGTACAAACTCCGGCTCTTTAACAAGTTCCTCAGATTGTGAGTGACAGGTTATTTGCTGTTGTGATTCAAAATAGACAAATGGGAATACTGCAACATTTTCCCCTAAACTCACCAGTCTAATCCAGCCAGAGATTGTCTCACTCTCCAAATGCTGTTGTCAATCCACAAAATCTTAATGCCACATTGTTTTTTTTTAATTATTTTTATCTTTATCATAAACCATTTAGGAATTTCAAGTTCGGCTGGTTGATAAAACGAAATTAAATATTTCAATTTATCCGTGTGTTACTGAAGTTTGGATGGATGGATGTGGTTTCCCAATATTTTCTTTACACAAAGATAGGAATATGATAAAATGTACAATGTGAAATAAAAAAAAATGTGTTAGTCTTTGCAGAGCTACAGAAAACAACGTATCTTATCTTGAAAACCTAAAAGCAATGCAGATAGATAACACAGGCTCGTGACTTGTCTCTCCTCTTATATATTTTCTGTTTGCTTTGTAGAAATGTAATTTGTCACACATTAATCACACAGTCTGACATGTCTCTAACTGACACCTGTCTGACTGTAACAAAGACCAATGATGCATAGGGTGACCCAGATTCCTTTAACCAGACCACAAGCTAACCCCTTTAGCGCGGTTTCTTTAATGAAGACATGATGCTTCTGGACCAAAGCGTCTTTCAAATTAATTTATAAAATGCACTGTTTGGTTATGCCCTGTAAAATTAGACAAGATGATCTATGCGATCATCAGCAGGTTGCCATTCGTTCATCTCCTTTAAAGCACACTAGGAAATTGAATCAGTCTCATGGTGCGACAGCGCTTTAGCACTTGTGTTTTTACGGAAAATATTGTGTCTTCTTGGGCTAAAGGTACACACTGTGGTAGTGGTTTAGCTTACAATACAAGCTTTTCTTAAGGCTAGGATCCTTTGTCACAAATTGTTTGGAACTGCAACGGTGATACTTACATAATGTTCTTGGGAATGTTTCCTGTTTCCTTTTTAGTTTCCGCAGTGTTAGTGTTGTTCCATGCCCTCCAGCCCCCTCCTAAAAAATAAATAAATAAATAATTTCAAAAGAAAATGCTTAATTGATTAACCCATTGTTGTTTTGGGGCAGGAAATTACTTTATTACTGTGAATATGAAACATTTATTCTATAGATCAGGGATGTCAAACTCATGGTGGGTCACATACAGCCCACATCTCAACATCTCAAACCCCCTTTCTGTCCTTTTAAAGAACTTTAACGACACATTTAATTGCTGAGATATTTTAATATAAGAAAAAGATTAGCAATTTCAACAATATGTTTTAGAATGTCAGTACGACTCTTTGTGCTTAAATTGATAGAAATAAATGTGTAAAATGACACAACTTCTGTTAGTTCATTGTGAAGACTGTCTTGTAAATATGATCATTTTTATTTATTTATTTATTTATTTTACTGTGAACCTATTGTAAGAAGTTTGAATACTTATAGTAGATAGTGAAAAAAGTTGTGGTATAAATGGCCATGGTGGAGATCTCTATCAGCAGGAGAAGCTGCAAAATCTTTGAAAATACAATTAAAAGTTTAAAAAAAAATACACCCAGTGGCTTTGCTGGGCCTACTCTGGCCCCCGTGCATTTTTTTTTAAATTAATATCAACAGTTTTTCTGGCAATAGGATTAAATAATAATTATTACTGTACATGCCCATCACTGACTTGTATGACAACAAATAAAAATAAGGTTCATTTGCAAACCTGAAAAATGCATTTTCAGGTTTGTTTGTAATGAAATAACAAGTAACATTTCCTTTCCAGCTAATAAATCACTGCCTTCTATAATTGCAACATTTGGCCTTTACTGTTCTATCAGTTAACATATATGTCTCTCCTTTGTTTGCTTCTATTGATGCCCATAATCATTTTCTTTTTTTACAATTGGGATGCCGAAGCATTTATACTGCTAGACTAAATCCAGGCTTCCGGATCAGTGCTCAAATTGAATTCTCATTATACTTTCTGTTGATGTATACACAATAAAAGCTCTTCATTTGAGACTGCACCTGTGTCTAAATTTGTTCTGTTGACTGTGAAATACAAGAAAGAATTTGATCTCATCATATCAGCGTCTGTATGCCTCAGTAATGTTCTCTGATGAGACAGTAACAAGCACCGAGCAAAAGCTGTAAATAGTGTAATAGCTAACATTTGTGTTTGTATAGAAAGAATAATAGCCTATCATCGTAATGATGCCTCAATGTAAATGTTGCTAAAACACAGATCGGGATAGCGAGAAGTTATATATCAAATGGAGCCGGAATCATAAGAGTAGAAGCTGCATTTCTCTCAGTGTTTTTAATGAACTGATTCAATGTTACAGCAGCGTGCCATGCATAATGTTCTAGGCAGAGAATAATGGTTGTCGCAGAACTCTGCAGAGTTCAGCATCGTTTAGACAACAATTTGATCCATAGTTGAGCAATTTTAGTTGTTAAATACAATTATGGTTTGTAGTTGAGCTACATTTAATATGAGATCAAAGTCTGCTGGTAACTCTTTTGCACATTTAACACATATTTTACTCAAATAACTAATATTTCTCCTTAGAAAACAAAAGGATACAGCTGCTTCTTAAATAATAATACTAATTTTAGCAGATTATGTTATATCACATCAGACATTTGCTTTTAATTGGTGTACACTATATTTTACCTTAGTAAGTCCGATTGTGAACTAGTCGGGGCTTAATCTCTTAAAAGTGTAAACATGATGTATACAATTTTGAGTGGTTTCTAAAATACTGGTAATATCCACTTTTTCCACATATCCACTGTTTCACATCCACCAAAAAGCAATGAAACACATTGAAATATCCACAGGATGTGCCTTGACCACATCTATGGTGCAAACCTTAACCCTGCCTATAGGTTGCGATTCATGTACAGCATCCACACTGCCCAAATAACATCAAAGAAGGACCATCAGTCTCATTAAGAGGGTTCCTTAAAGTAAGCAGACACAGTCACACAAGCTTTGTGAGGTTTCCTCGAAATGTAATCCAAATTGTTATCTCAGTTAATAAAAACAGCAAAACATTAACGAGACCCGAAGTTGCGTTTGTTGCTTCGAGCTGTTTGCATGAGTCTTTCTCATTAAATACTTTTACGGGGTCATTGTACATAAGCACAATCCACAGTATCCCCCATAGCAAGAGAGTTGCACACATTTGCACACCTGGCACAACAGCAGTAACTTCATTAAATTTTCATAACTACTAATTATTCTAGTGGGATTTTTGCTCCCTCTGTTTAAGCTTTATGTGTCAATTGAAAATAGCAAAAACAACAAAAACTATTGCGGAGAAACACGATGACGTTTACAGTAGCTGTTGGTGGGACGCTGTCCATGGTGCTGAAACAGCTCAGAGCACAATGGATGTACATTAGTTGGGTTTCTTTCCTTGCTTGATTTGTGAGGTTGCTTTGTAGCAACAATCAATACAATGCTGGCATCTCAAACACACACAGCAACATTTTGTATGCTCAATTTAATAAAATGTGACCCCAAAGTATTGTATATTGTATTGTTGGAGCTTTTTATGAATTGACTAAAGTGCTCTGAATTGAGTCAGCAATAAAGACAAAATGTCCTTCTTGTAGCTCATCTCGGAGCCTATATTTGGCAGAACTTGCATGACACACCAAAATCTTCAAACATGTTTGGATCATTTCTGGAAAACTGTCCTAAATACAACAACATAAAATGATTTTATACAGTAATAAAGGAGAAGTGTTACTTCTTTACATTGTATGCCTCCTGCTATTGTTTAAGTGCAGAAGAACGGTGAACCTGGGGGTCATAGTTGAATTAAGTTTAACTTTGAATACATAACCACATACAACCATTTTGCTTTGCTTCACCCAGTTGCAACATGGATCATCTGAACAGTGTTGAATGTTTAGCATGAAAATTAGTTCCACATATTACCAAAATGTATCCTAAATATAAAGAGTGCTTCAAAACAAGGCAGTTTTGAAAACTAATCT
Organism: Rhamphochromis sp. 'chilingali'; assembly: GCF_963969265.1. Taxonomy (NCBI): domain Eukaryota; kingdom Metazoa; phylum Chordata; class Actinopteri; order Cichliformes; family Cichlidae; genus Rhamphochromis; species Rhamphochromis sp. 'chilingali'. The sequence goes on along the minus strand of NC_137929.1, from coordinate 33,831,762 downwards.
TATTGCTCCCAAGTAATTATCTTTTTCTTGAAGTAAAATGTATATTAGAAAGTGTATATTCTGCAGAAAAGAAAGTCACACACAGAGACAAAGAAGAACCCAATGAAATCAATTCAAATAATACAAAAAGTGGATGCCACTAATGATCATAGGCCACAGGATCAGCCACTGCAAGGTCTGCTGCTTAAGTAACCAAGGTTAGTTTAGCATTCTCGTTTTCTAGTTTCCACAGCAACATGCAAAGTAAAATACTATAAGGCCAGATGGTGCTGATTCAGTGATGTTTAGAGATGCAAAAGCAAAAAGTTCAAGGTATGAAACTAAAGATCCAAGACCCAAATTGATGAACAGCAAAATTGAGCCATACATTTTTTTTTGACTGATAGCCTGCCTAAAGAATATACTGCAACTTGAAACAGAACCAAACTCAAAAATACTGCAAAAGCACACAAACCATAACAGAAGTTGCATAAAAAACAATGGAATTGATTTAGGAGGGACAATAATGTGACGGAACAGGTACTGTAAACATATAATAGCAAACATGATTCTACAGGATTAAATAAATCATGTGATTAGATAACACAGGACCTTGCATCTTTTCCCCCCTTTCTTCCTCTGCTTCTTTTGAGCGTGTCTTGCTGCACTTCTTATGTTTTGGTTCCTGTCTATTCTGCAGCTGTTCGTTATTTTCTCCCCAAAATCACTTCCACTGCTTGAGATAAACTAGCTAAATGTCACGTTAGGCTAATTTGCAAGTTTGAGTTAAAAACATTATGGGCTACTCCATTTATACCCTGGCCTAGTGATGTCTGTTGGTTTGACCATTTTTTAGCCAGAACTGAATGTCTATCTGTGGCGGCTGTTTGTTTTGCATACTGCCACAATACAATAAAGCATTCAAAAGGTTTTCCACCTTGTAATGGTTTATATGCAGACTACCAGATGATATATATCATAAGCCAACTATTTAATATCTATATAATTGTTTTTCATTAATCAAACATGAGCCTTGTTATTGTGTTCAGAGTTGTTATGCCTGGGCCCACTGTAGTAAATGTTTCCTTGCTGGGCTTCAATTTCTTACATCGATTCTCATAAACCCTTAGCTTGCTACGGCTAATATTACTAGAAGAATGAGTGCACGTTTCATATCATATACCCATGGCACCAAATTAGCGGTTGCAATTGTACGTTTGTAGGATAATTATAAATGCATACTGGAAAGTGAAAAGAGCATACCCTTCCAGCAAGATGGTCCCTGTGGTCAGAGTCCACAGAGTAGAAGAAGAGAGAAGTAGCATTGCAAAACCACTATATTTACTGAATCAATACCTACAGGATTAGGTGAAATATCAATCCGCTAAAGGTAATGTGTGTAACTGAAAATTTAAAATGCCTAATGTGGTTTCAAGCAAATATCCACAATTAAAGCCGGAAAAAAGGGCAGGATACATTAAAATGAACAGAACTGGTTGAAAGCTTTGAAAGATAAACCTGTTTAATATCAATAATAATTTCCTGGAACCAGATAACAATCAAACCTATTTATGAACTTTTAATATACATTACATTGTTTTTATAAAACGATGGTAACTAAAAAGCTTTTATGTTTTTATGGGCATTTAAGAACTCAAGTTGAAACTTAGATATGCTGTCTAATTACAACAACAAACTTGCGTGGAATTCTCACAGCCAAATTACATTAGCTAAATGTCAACCTGAAGAGGCTAAACAGCCGCATCCTTACCAAAACACCAAACAAAGTCATCAAAGTCAACATGGTCTTGAGAATACACACTCCTCCCAGAGATTAAACAGTAGGAGACCATTTAATAAAAACACCAGGCAAATAAAGACTGCGTCTAGTAAGCAGACATTAGAACAAATTATTTGTTGAGGCTGATCAATTAATGGGGTACTTGGCCTGTTGGTTCTCAGTACAGCACTGGGAGACTTGGTCAGTAAATCTATTGGCTTCAGTGTTGTTCAGAGATAAACAGTTATTATTTTAAAAAGGGTTTTGGCTATGCACTGTTTAATTAAGGGCTTTTGGGAATTATAATCAACTGCAAAAGAGATGCCATGGTGATGAAGCATAAATCCATAACTGTGCAGCAGACAGCTTGGCCAGTCTAGTGCATCTGCAATATTGTTCACTGGATAAACAACTCTGTGCGTGTGTGTGTGTTTCTTTCTAAAAACACTCTGAGATTGTCACAGCAGTCGGAGGTAGGTTTAATCTGTGTGTTTTTAGGTTTGTCTGCTGGTTAATTAAGTGCTCCCCCCAAGAACACTGAACCTTTCGAAATATCTTATGTTTTCATTAGTGTTTTAAAATCCTCGCGTCGCATCTCTTCTGTTGTTACTGGGCAGCCGTGTCAATTTGTTAATGGCCAATCTGTCAGGAATTTCAGAAGGAGAGAAGCTGGGGGCTGTTTTGTAAGTTTGTCACAGTTCTGTCCATCTGTTAAATAACTCTGACTTGTGTTATCTATTATTAATTGTGGCAACTGTCAGTTTGAGAGGAAATTGTGTTTGGAGTGTTTTGGTTGGTAATTTGGCTGAATTAGAAAATGGTATAACTTGATGGTGAACTGTAATCAGCTAACAGTCAGTCATAGTGTCACAAAACGGCCGGAGGCCGAGCACCAAAAATCAAACCCACGTGCAGGAAACCCAAGGCGGAGGCAGAGTAAAGGGTTTAACAAAGGTTTATTAACTAACACCAAAATGACGTTCACGTTAGTACTTGTTTTAAGGCTTGATATATGGGGTGTGAGGGTCTTGGCCAGGGGAGAGGGACAAGCAAGGGGACAGGTCCAAGGAAGCAACAGCAGCTGCTGGTGATTAGGTAAGTACTGGAAGAGAGGAGAGCAGTGTTAGAGCGGTAGCCAATGAGGAGTTCTGGAGAGAGTGGAAGCTATGAAAATCTTCGTCTTACTGTGCAGGTGGGAGATGGAAGCGTTGAGGGAGAGGTGGTGTGGTCCAGGTGGGTTAGGTGGTGTGTGGCAGCTGTCCTGAGTGGTGAAGGTCCCGAGGTGGTGTAAGGGCAGGAGGGCAGGCAGGTGAGGCAAGGAGATGATTCAGAGAGCTGGCGGGTTAACCAGATTTCCAAGATGAGTGGTTCAGTATAGTGATGGGACGTTCTGTATCGAGGCTTCGGAGCGTGTGTCGAGTAATGGAGGGGGCGTTTCCGCGAAGCGCGTATCGAGGCTTGCTTCATTTATGGGAGGAGCTGAAAATGATGACGTCCGAAGCCTCGCTGCCCGGCTGTACCACGTGACTGGTTCATGAAGTGGTTCGAACTTTGCCGCGAGATATGACAGCGATATAAACCCCTCAGACTTCATTCAAAAATGTGGGTGTTTGATGGAGAGTTGCGGTTAGTGAGAGTTTGGAGACCGTTTGGAGGTTTATGAGAGTGAGGAGAGAAAGTCAGGAGAGAATGGAGCCAGCTAAGAAGAGGAGGATGTCCTCCCCTGTGTGGGAACATTTTGATCTTATTCCTCCCAACAAGGTATGTAAATTTCTACAGAAGATGTATTTTCATGATACTGATGGTGCAATACAATTTATGTTGAGCTGTCTTGACTTTTGTACAAGGTGAAGTGTTTGCTATGTGCCAGGGAGCTGGGATATAACAACAACACTTAGGCACTACAGAGCTTTGCATGAGAATAAGGGGAACACCGATTGTGGAGCAAGACCAGGTGAGCCATCAAATGTCATGATAATATAGCATGCAGTAATGTTACTAAATGATATAACAATATTATACAGCTGTTATAAGTTACGTGTGTGATATTTATATTTGTGCTTTATCTTTATTGTCTTTCCTCAGGAGAACAATCTCAAATAGATGAAGACCTGGTCAGCATGGTGATTGAGGACTCACAGCCATTTAGCATTGTGGAGGACAAAGGATTCAAAAGATTTGTTAAATCATTCAATCCTAGCTATGTTCTCCCCACTAAAAAGGTCGTAAAAGCAGTGGAAATTTAGTTTTCACAGAATAAAATGTGAACAGGCAGGACTGAGGCTCAAAGCCTCAGTGTGTAGCTGTCCATACCTCAACGTTACAAAAGCACAACCACTGTCCACACCCCAACCACACCTCACCTCACAGTAAATGATCATTTCCATTTTAAGCATTTCCAAATGATCATTTTCCATACTGCCAGTATAAATATTCACAGTATACTGCCATCACTACAATATACGTGTTTTACACACTCCTTTTGTTGTTGACATTTACAGGCTGTGTGCAAAATGCCACACTCTTCAAATTCATGCCAGCTATTATTTCTACGTCCAGTAGGTGTCCTGCTAGAGCAAATGAAGCTTCATGAAGCTTCGCGTTGGGGTGAACCAATTGGATGAAAAGCTTCAGTGCTTCATGGGGCTTCATCTGCCCATCACTAGTTCAGTATGATGGAGTTTTCCTGGAGTAACTAGAACATGAGATTACAAGGTTAGTAGAGCACTTGAGATTCATGAACATGAAGCGTGAGGCCTGGTTACCAACATAGGGTAGTTGAGGAATTGGCGAGGAAGCAGTGTCAGCAAGCAGCTTAAATCTCCAACCTGATTGCCTCAATCAGCTTCAGGTGAGGGGGGCTGTAGGCCCTGCCCATGGGTGGATACCAGGGAGGTCCAGACCTTCAATGGAATTTTACAGCCACACACCCAGACCATGACACATAGATTGGACTACTGACTTTTCTATTAGTACCTCCTAGGATTGACTTGGCACAGTTCACCATGATGCTCAGGGTTTTCCATTAGGTCATTGTACCTGGTACCAGGTACTTTTTTAGTACACCAAAAAGCACACCAACAAGGGTAAAACCAAACGAATGTCCTTCTAGCTTCTTAGATAGCTGATGCTGACTGTACATACAGAGAGTGAAGGTAAACAAGCTAACGGCCTAGAGAGAGAGAAAGCACTCACTTATCCTGTGTTATCCTGCAGCAGCACCACAAGCATGCAATTCTGTTGTTGCTGTAGGTGAAGCCTATCTGCAGCTTATTTATTTGTAGAGCTAACTTGAATAAAAATTCACAAACATAACACTTGCATATATTTTCCTGTCCCCTTTCCATCTCAGCCTAACATCAGTGTGTTGTTGCGAGCACGGTAACACAAGCATTTCAAAACAATGCTGTGTTAAAGTCTCACCGAGCTGTTACCAGGACTGTTTACTCTTGTTCATTCGCTGTATGCAGGTTTTGCATAATGAGATGCACTTTGCCTAAGATGCGATTCATTTTCATGTTTACTCTTCAATGTACAGAAAGAGTTTGTCAGACATATAGTAGCATATATGTGTACAGGTCATAGTAATGATATGGTTGAAACTGAGATGCCCCTCTTATCAAACTCTAGAACTTTGTTATTTTCACATGTACCAATATCATCACTAGCTATCTCAATTTGTATCTATTGCTAAATATAAATCTTACATACTGTGTTATCTTATAATATTATATATATCTATATATATATATATCTCTATATATATACACACACACACTATTTATAGATTATATGTATAGTATTAAAACTGAGTCCATTGCTATTACTTACAGCATTTTTTTAGAATGTGGTTCATTTTTAATTAAATCCCAACAGTTAGCCGTCAAATGCAAAAACAACCACCAGGTTTCCAAATCCATGCTGACAGGGAATCCAGTGGTCCGACTAGGGCAAGAGCTGAAGAGTGTGGAACTGTATTTTCTCATTTATTAAATGGAGACATTCAAGTTGATGGGGTGGCAAAACAAAATACAAAGTGACAGGTCTCAGAATTAGACTGCATTCACCCTGATTCCTCAGGAGAGTCAGAAGTTTGTTGAGCCTGCTTAGCTTGCACAATATAGAGGTACATCAGGAGTCATGCAATCACAGAAGTGAAGCTGGACCAAAGTGACGCCTTTTTTAGAGTTGCTGATCCAGCAGCAATTTTCAGCTTTAATGCATGTCTCCAAGGGTTGTGTATTCAGCTAAGATGACATTAAAATGAAAAAAAAAAAAAGTCCAAACAAAATAAACAGACTGAATAAGAACATTTATTTACTGTATACATACATCTCAAATAGCACACCTACTATACACACTGGTTCTTAAGAAAGCTGCTAAAAACAATATCTTTGGAATGACCTAATGGCGTGATCACAATCCCATTAAGGTTCTTCAGTTATTGTACTCAAACTTTGTCATTTTGTGCTGTATATTTCAAATGGTTGTGTAAAAGGGGTATATTCTTTACATACTGTTAGTGTCCTTTTAAAGCCTCTCAAATGTGCATTTACAAAGTAGGTGCATGAGATATGAATCTCTATGGAATTAACATATAAATGCACTGAGATGCCTAAAAGCTAAAACACCTAAAGAGTAAACATTTTGGAGAGACGTGCTTTCACAAGACAACGAAAGTGCTCTTAGAAATATCAGATTATAAACTACTAAAAGTTCTAAGAGATGATGTCACTTTTTTTATTAGGGACATAAATTACACATAAGTGTGATGGCATCATTCTGGAGGGGGGAAAAGTACTGTCAGATAGTAACATTAATATAATGATAGTGTTATATTACACATAGTAACACAGCTCACAACTAACGGCACAATTCCCTTTAATTAAATGGAATTCTAATAATTTTATCAGAATGTCTATGTATTTATATCTACCTACAAATGTTTAAAGGTAGGTACACTAGAATAAGGAGATACTAAGTCGGGGTTTTAGAGGAAACAAACAATTAATTATACTGGGAGCAATTTTAAGTATTGCTTAATTTCTTGGTAATTTAGTGGAAAAACAACATCTTACATTGTAAGCACACTGTACTTTTGGAGAGGCAGGCTGTATTATGGAGTGACTTCACCTTTCCTGATTTCCAGGTATAACGAGACACTCTTCCTGTACACTCTTTTAAGAAATTTATGTTTGAACATTGCAACAGAATAAAATAAGTTAGACTTATAGACACATAGGTGACATGTGCTTGCAAATTTGGTGCTAGTAATTTTTTCTTGAACGGGGGAACAGTCCTTAACACATTTATAGTGCTAAATAAAAGGACAGCTGAAAAATACAAGACCCATCATGCATATTAACATAATAAATATTAAATAAGGATGTGAAAAGGTGAATATCCAAAAAGACAAAATTAATCCACTTCAGAATATATCCAACAACCTTAAAGATATACTTTTACAAAGTAAGATGGGGAGATATTATCTGTTTCTGCAAAAATTACCCTGAAATTTAAAATTAATAAAAAAATAAGTCAAAGTGTGTAAAATGTAAGTGCACTCCTATAGCTTCCATAGAAATTAAGAGATTAAGAAGAAGCCATGTGCTGCCAATCAAATGCAGTTTTAGCATTTTGATTTTGTTAGTTTGGAGCAGGGATGGGGAACTCCAGGCCTCAAGGGCCGGTGTCCTGAAGGTTTCAGATCTCACCCTGGGTCAACACGACTGAATCAAATTATTAGTTTATTACCAGACCATTAAAGAACTTCAAGACATGTTGAGGAGGTCATTTAGCCATTTAAATCACCTGTTGGATCAAGGCTACATCTAAAACCTGCAGGACACCGGCCCTCGAGGCCTGAAGCTCCCCACCGGTCTGGAGCATTCAGGTGTGTGGTAACTCAATGGCAAAGAGGAAAAACATCAGCAATAATCTTAATGGAGCAACAGTTTCTGCCCATGAATTTGGGAAGAGATATAAGGCCATTTCCAAACATTCTGAAGATCATCATCCTACAGTGAGAATATTATGCACAAGTGGACAACCTTTACATATTCATTCAAGACAAGTCTTACCAGGAGTGATAAATTCACTCCAAGGTCAGGCTCTGTCAGGGTTTGGCAACTTTTAGCATCCAAAGAACCTTTTTAGCTACTCCTATCAAAAAATAGGAGAAGAACAGCTAGAGACATGGAGACAGATGTATGGATATAACTGTGTGTAAATCCATACCTATAGTAAGTGTATAAATAGGGTTAGGTGTGAAGCCTAATCTTAATCTGTGCCCCAAAACATCTCTAATTCTGTCTTGTCTGTCCGAAAGGACTTTGTTCAGACATGAATTTGCAAACGTATCTGTGGCTCATGAGCTGCAAGCGGTTAGTTTGTACTTACCTAACTGTAAAACCTGGTAACCACTGAGTTTATTATGACTTTATGTAAAATCTTACAATTGACAGATGTTGTACTTTCTTTTCACTATGACTCTATGTAGCCAAAGAGGTTGACCTTCAAAATGTGCATCAAAGCGGAAAGAAATTCTTAATGAGATTTGTAATGAAGACGTTCTGTTTTTACTTTGTGCAAAAAGATGTAACTTGATTTGAACAAAGCGTGGTCGGAGGTCCTTTTAACAAACCCTTGGTCAAAACTGCACAAAGTGGCCATATAGGAAAAAAAAGACTGCATTTCAAAAGCGCAGAAGGCTTCGGTCAATTCATATCAGATAAACCAGATAACACACTGTGCATTGTATATTATATTGATGTAAGTCGTTCACAAGAATGCTTGTTCATATTGATTGCAGCGCTCCCTACAGTTGTGTTTCTGCTGCCAGTGCTGAAGTGATTACTTTTATCATTCGGCATTGATCAAGGAAACATATTTAATTTCCAAGGGCAATAAATGTAATGTTTGCTGACAGCGTTGTTTATACGAAAAAGAAAGAAAAAAACAATGAAGAAAATAATTAAGAATTGTAAAAGTAAAATATAGTAAATCATTTTCCGGGGCACTTTTATTGTAATCAGAAACATCATTTTCAGTGTATATTACTTTAATATTGCACCGAACACCACCCAGACATAATATTGCCTTTAGCAACAATGACGTTAGAGCAGCTCATGTTTTTCTCTGATGTTTTCAATCAACTCCTTCGGCGCATACTCGACACGGCCAGTCATGCACGAATGTGAAGAAAGCAATTATTTGTGGCCACAAAATGGATTTACTAATGAAATGCTACATACGTATACATACCATTCCTAAGCAACAACTGCAACCAGTGAAACATTATAACGTTGCAATGTTAGAAGGGTTTTCCTTACATCTGCACCACAGGTTGTCTGCAATAATGGCAGTGTGAATTGCTATTTACACTAACTCAAATAGAAAAATAAATTAAGGATCTCAAGATTGTAATATTAAAATAGTCCATTGTTTTCATATACAATAGCTGTATGTTTCATCATAATTTTAAAAAGGGGAAAAAAGCCTTCTTGTCGTATTAAATGCTACTTAGCTAGAGTCCTACCTTGGATTTGATGTCTGACCCGAGGAACCTAAATAAGCAGATGAGAATTGCTTCCTATTACTCTGCCTACTCAGGCAAATCTTTTCCTTTCTTCTTTTTTTTTAAACCGGTATTAAATTGGAACATGCTGATTTTAATAGGTAAAATCACTTCCACGCTCTGTTATTTATAAACTTGGTTTCTGGCTCTTTCAAAGCCAGAAACCACATGTTTCATCATTGATTTCTTGCTCCCGTACAGCCTAGAGCTGCTGCGATGATGACTACTATCAGGAGAATGAGTACATACAAAGATACTTTGAACTTTATCATCCTGTTGGGTGTTTTATACTATAATGATATATGAACAATTACCTCTATGAAATCCAAATCAGCATCACACCGTTCCTGCCCGCAACCTTCTCATGTGCAATCCACATGATTGCAGAGTATGTGGTTATGGAAGGGTGCAAATCATTATTTGTATTTGTAGCTATGAGAAAGAGAGCTCTGCATATGCGGGTGCAGAGCTGATACACAGATGCACGCATAAATAAAGAAATGAATATTGACATTGTTTTCTTTTCTTTCAAGCGAAAATACAGAGTGGACGAAAATGCTGAGGCACTTGGAACTGGCGTGCCCTCAAATCCGTCTGTGCAACTTCAAGGCAGACCTGCGGTACGTTATTTTGTTTACAAATGCCCTTTCCTAATAAATTGCAGTGCTATTCTCAGCTTTAGTCTCACAAAAAAGAAAGGAAAAAAAGTCTGTTTTGTTCTCTCTGCAGCAGACATTTTCTCCAGTGCAAGAAATAAGCTGACAGAGCCCAAAATGTTGGAACAACCCCCCCCCCAAAAAAAAAAAAAAAACAGTCTTTATGTTCTGGGAAATGTATTGTTCTCTGCACAGCTGTGAGAAACTGCATAAAAACACACAAAGGGTTGATCGTGGCTTGGGGATTGTTTGTTTTTTTTGTCCCCTTTCAGCTGCACAAAAGCAGTTTTCCAGCTTAAAATTATTTCTCCCATTCCTATACACACATAAAAGGATGAAATTATTTGTCAAAGTGAATGTCATCTCATTTGGGTCAATGTAATCCTGCATGCTGATACAATCTTCTCAGATGGTCTGAGCTTCTGCCGAGATATATTGCTCAGCAGCTTCCCTTTTTAAGATCTCAATCTACATAAAGCGCCTCGCCTTTTTCCACTCTCTTTCCTTCCACTGTATTTTATTACATTGAGGGCATCTGACTAATGCAATGCACTGTTGGCCTGCTGCCACTTGCCAATTTATAATACAGCAGCTTTGGCCACTCCATGCATACCAAGTAATGCTGATTTGTTGTACTGGCTATACTGCCTCTCACTCTGCTACTAGATTTTTTTTTAACTCCCTCTCTCCATTACCTCTTTCCAAAATGGTAATAAGTGTGGTAAAACACAGCACTTAGAAATGGCGGAGAGGTGATAAAGTAGATGATGAGTATAAAATACCAAAAAAATACCATAAGCTCAATATGGACGCGTCACTTGAGTAAAAGAGGGAAAAATCTCATGATGGAAAATACATTTGATCCAATGCGACCAAAAGCCTAAGAAAAAAGCAGGTATGTGTTTACATGTTGTTCCATTAATGTGACTGTTTAGTATTTTTTACACATGCAAACTTGAATACACAGTGCATGCAGGCCTTAAACCCTAGATTGTTTTTGCTTCCTGTTTATTAACCTTAATGTTGGTTACATGATCTCACTGATGTACTGTATCTTCCTCATAAAGGTGTTATTTTAGGAACAACTATACATCTATCTGAATATAAAATTTGAATCCTTGTTCGCTGTTCTTTTTTCATAGATGCCTGGCTTTTCAAGGCATAGAAAAACCCTGAAAAAGCTCTTGCGAGAAACACAATTGCTTATCATTGCTATTGCTATAATCCTTTTAGTACACACGCTATGAATTTAACCACATGAATGGCAGCTTTACTTTATTTAACCAGGAACTGAAACTCTTGGGATTAAGAATGTGAGAGTGTGCTGGGCCAAGATAGGCGGCATTACCCCAGCGTGTTTTTCAATGAGCACAGACGGAACATGCAAACTCCACACAGAAGGACCCTCTTGCTGTGAGGTAACAGCGCTAACCATCGAGCCGTCGTGCTGCCATTTGATGTCGGAACGGCAAGTGAGAGCTCCTGAAAAGCTGGTAATAGTCCACATTTGCACATGAAAACTAGCAGCCCTTCTGCTACAACTGAAGTGTTTGTGTTTGTCGACAGCGATGAACGTTTAGAAGAGACAATTTGGCTAACTGTGTCAAAAAGTCTGATGATTTTGACAAACCGCGTGTTTTTACAACACACGCCATTGTCTCATTGCTCATTGCCACTTTGTCTGACCTGCTTTTAGTTTTGCAAAGTGCTTTTTTTTGCTGGGTTTCTGTGAACCGCACAGAAACTGTAGTTGAAATGAACTGTGAGCTTCCTGATGCTAAATGGAGGTTATGAATTTCAACAAGTTCTATGAGCGATCGTGCCTCAAGAGTTGGGAGTTCGCCTTGTAATTGGAAGGTTGCCGGTTCGAGCCCCGGCTCGGACAGTCTCGGTCGTTGTGTCCTTGGGCAAGACACTTCACTCGTTGCCTACTGGTGGTGGTCAGAAGGCCCGGTGGCGCCACTGTCCGGCAGCCTCGCCTCTGTCAGCGCGCCCCAGGGTGACTGTGGCTACAATGTAGCTTGCCATCACCTGTGGGTGAATGTGTGTGTGAATGGGTGGATGACTGAATGTGTAAAGCGCTTTGGGATCCTTAGGTACTAGAAAAGTGCTATACAAATACAGGCCAGGTCAGGTGGAACCCTCTGACATACAGTAAGGAGCCAGTTAATTGACTCTACATGTGCTTATAGAAGAAAAAGACTCCCAATAACTTTATATTTTTGATGGATTCAAGTCTTATGAGGGTGATAACACACACAAACACACACACACACACACACACAGCAGCTTAATTAACCCTGAACATATGCATCCAAAAACAACTACACTCCACCACTTCTCTCTCTCTCTCTTTTTTGATAAAAGATCAGTATGAAACATAGGTTTTAAAATGTCAGCCAGTCTTAGCTCGCAACTGCCACAGCTAGGTTCAATGAACGTCAAGCACCTATTTTTACATTGCCTGCTTTTACTCCCTGTGAAAATGTCAGTGGCTCACAATGTGTCTATTTGGAACACAACTGCCTCCTCTGAACAGATGCATTTAAATACTGGTCTATTAGTTAAATGGATCATCCACAAGTGCAGCTGTCATGAGGCAAGAGGCATCTGGACTCAAAGCGAGCCAAGGAAAATTGCTGCATCACCAGGACTTTGTGATGGGAACATCGCTTGAATGTTTTGCTCACTGAATCCAAAATGATTTCTAGATAATCTGTAGACGTTGCTAAAACGTTCAAAGCTTTGTATGTGAATACATTTATCCATAAAATCCTAAAAAACAAACAAACAAACAAGCTCTCGAGTTTCTTAGAAAAAAAAAGGCTTATTAAATTGATAGCACAGAACAGTTTTGACAATTTTAAGACAAACTTTAAGATGAAGTTTATGTCCTTTAGCTCTTGTAGCTCTTGCTGTAACGTAATGATGGAACACTTCCCATTACACGACTGCAGGTGCTGTCATTAAGGTCTTTTAGACCAAGCTAATCATGATACATAGCATGATGAAGGGTTGCTCACTCTTGAAGCTCAGCTTTGGCAGTCATATTTATTGGCCACCTGAAATGAGAATGTGGCCCCTAGAAGGTCAACAACGGGGATTCTGAAGTGAAGAATCTGAATAATTATCACTTCCAATTCCAGACTAGAAAGGATGTGGTGATCCAGAGGCCACTCAGTGACACAGTCACTGAGTGAGATTAGTTGGATGGAGGCCCAGTAGCAAAAGGTTAGCCCACTATAAATAGGACGGGCAGAGAGTGCTAATGGCAGGAAAAGCTTGAAGAAGACCGTGCAAGTTTTTTGTGGTGTTCAGTCACAGGCACTGTCAAGACTTCAGCCTTGGTATTGCTTTTGATATTTTATTTGATCACAGTTACATTAAGGGTGATGAACTGATATATTGCAGTCAGCTATGGAGGTGTTACTGAATTTGTAATCAGACTCATTATACTGGGCTGGACTATCTAGTACAGGAGTGACACCTTTATGTGTGTTTAAACTGAAATGCTCTAATTGGATTTAGCAGGGCTCATGAGGGTGTCTACCCCTGACTACACCCACTGCTGCCCATCAGGACTATTTACTGCATCGGCCTGCTTGTGTGAACAGCAGTGGGACACGTACACATGCACAAACACACAATGAAAACAGAGGGAGAACTATGAATCAGGAGATCTTGGATACCCTGACTGTAATGAACCTCCTGTAAGGGCTCCTGGGTAATTCAATCTCCATTCAGGAACGGCTCTCCCTGCATAACGCCCATTTCATCTGGCTTGCATCAAGATATGTCTCCATGTCGGCAAATGAAAGAGCTCAGAAAGCGGCAGTAGCATTAGCTATTGCACGGGCACCAGGCCTAAGTGCGCGGATAACCTTTCAGCCATGCTAACACTGGGAATTTAGTGAGAGCATCCTAGCGTTAATTGTATGGTGAAGTAGACCTTATTTCAAAGCATGCCTCCACAGTTTGGTAATTGTTACCATTATGGCTTGACAACACCACTCACTGCACTTTAAGTGATTCCAAGCCCTTGCTCAGTGGCATGAATATTCCACCCCACTGTTCTCACCAAGCTGTCTCCGGAGAGCCAATGCTCATCAGCCCTGAATGGGCGTGTGTGCTCAGCCATTGGAGCCGATGCCCATCATGCTGAAATGTGCTGGAGTTCTCACTTGAAACTAGGAAGGTGTTCACTTTAGGGAAAAAACTGAAATAGCTGTTGCGGCATAAAAGATACATACCATCAGTATAAAGGGGTGATTCGCATAAATCTTCATGTTTGCCATTGTAATGTTACGTGCTAGTGCACAGCAGCTATGCAGCTAGTGCTACGTGACATCTGTCTATCTCAGTGCATGTGGGACGATTTAAAAGGTTATTACTGTCACCCAGTAAACACACATATTGACAACAATATAGTATAATATTGATAACTTGTTAATATTAGTATGTTCAGTTTGTGAGTACAGTGAATGTTATTTGAAGTACATGCAGGTTTATTGTTTTTTAAAGAGTACAATATACCCATCTCTTTAAAGCAGTGGTCCCCAACCCCTGGACAACCGAGTCGTGAGGTGAAAAAATTTTGAAATTTATGGTTTTCAGGGTTTTTATTGGTTTTTATCGTTGTTATTTTTTTTTATCAATAACTCGGTTTCCCTGGGTCGTTTCCCGTGTGTTATGAATAAATCTTCTTTTTTTTGGGTACCGGTACTGGTTTTATTTTGTTGTATTTATCCTAACACTTTAAAGATAATAATGATAATATTGTCGGACATAAACCAGTTCGTGGCGCAAAAACGGTTGGGGACGGCTGCTTTAAAGGATACAGAGTTAACAAGCCTTCTTCACAAATGCATTTGAATAATGGAATCAGATTTGAAAAGTGTCTAACAATTTCAATATCCCACTTCTTATTTATTATGGTGCCCCCCCCTAAACCCCCCAATCAATTTCCTGAAGGCCAAATGGCCAATTTATCTCACCACAACCCAAATAAAGCTGAATGGGTTTAAAATGAAAAACACATAAAAGAGAGGAATGGCCTTGGTTCGTGTTTCCTCTAATGCAAGAAGGCAAGGACAAAGCAATTTTGAAAAGAAATTTGCAAATATGCTTTTCATATCTGTCGCTTTTTTAAATGCAACCCCCCCCCCCCCCCCCCCCCTCCCAAAAAAACCCCAAAACAAACAAATCAAAACAAAAACACATGAAACATGTTGGAAAGCCAAAATAAATCTACCGTGGCAATTAATTAGCTTAAAAGCAAGAAGATAAATGTACATGTTTTCACATAGACATCACTCAAATCTCAACATAATGACAGACATTTCCAAAAAAAATTTCTGCGCCACTAACGTAATGAAAATATGTCTCTTGAATTTTCATTTCAAGTTCAGCCCTGACAGTATTGCGCTAAATTTAAAATAAACACATAATGTAAAACAAAAAACAAAAATGGGATTGCATATGCATTTATGACACAATAAGGATTCCTGCAACATGCTTTCTCTTTAATCTGCATTCCTGTAAGTTGCTGGCATCAACAACAACACCCATCACACATCCTCAATCTGTCAAACAATGTGACAACATGCTTGCAGGCATGAGAAAACATGAAACATGATTCTGATTAAAGAGGTGTAAGTGGACTGGAAGGGAAAAAAAGTCAGAGTAAATGGTTAATGCATCGCCGTTTTATTGTGTATAACTGAGAATCTGTTGCCACGGTCCATTTGTTGACCTTGTGACTGACATCAAGCTGTTCAGAGGATGCCCCTGCCTGTGGCCCATTTGAACCAGCGCTGATCTCCATCAGCCCTGTACAACATGGAGTGTGTAGCTCATGAATGAAATGAAAGAAAAAACAAGAAAAACAAGGCAGGATTGTTTTTAATTGAGCGGTGTGCCTCATTATTCAATTACTAATTGCCATAGAACTATGTTACACTTGGCTACAAACTCCTTATGTTTAATACTAGTTCATTTTTTTTCAACAGTATACAAGCTGAAGAAAATGAGAACCCCCACCCCCCCCCCCCCCCCCCCCCCTTTAAAGATTACTCTTCCTTAACCCTAGAACACTATCGCTGGGTGATTTACACCCGAGAAAATACATTTACATGATTTCTCTCTCCTGCAGCTGTTTGCGTGTCGAGGAGCCTGTGCCATCACCAGGGAAGTCTCAAATGTCCCAGGAATGGGTGGACCAAAGACCAGCTTTCCAGAGTCATTATTTTGTTTTAGGAGTTTTATTTTTCATTTTGTTAGACATGGCACAGTTGAAAGTAAAAGAAGACCACTCTAATTTGTCATGTGTTGTCATATTTTGATATATTTGATTACTTTTCATTGGTTATATTATATCGGGTAAAAATCACCCGGCATTAGTGATCGTGTTACTATTTATAGCGATAGTGTTCTAGGGTTAAAACCTTGAATCCTGTATGGGAGTATAGCCACATGCAGCGCTGTTTATCATGAGGAATTTGAATTACTGTACGACTATATGATGTTACATAACATACCATACTGCAAATGAAGCCAAATTAAATTCGACATCAGATCTCCCCAGGAAAATTAGACCTCATCTGGAATTCAGGAGATGCACTTTCTGTCACCTGTGTTAATAACAAGGTTTGATCCATGCTCCCATGTCCACTAATGGCCCATCCATCTGTATCTTGATGCGAGTGCACAAAGAGCACCGTTTCCCCTGTCCTCTCTTCTTGTTTCTAGTGCTCTTTCCTCTCTTTACACTGTGAATGATAGCACCCCAGTGGCATTGTGGGTGATAAATAAATCCTGCAGGAAATAGGAACTGGATCTTGAAGGGGAGGGTCCATGCGATGGAAAGAGAGATCAATGCATCTTTTAATTACGAGTGCAGCTAAAGCACACTCTTGGGTTCAGCTACCTACAGGAACCAGCTCTGTTACACTGAACTAACCAATTAGATAATACACTGTACATTATTATTAAATGTAACATACATGAAATGTGTTTTTCTGACCTAAAAACCACAGTTACAGATCTCTTGGAGGCCAACAGATACCTCTGGTTATTTCTGCAACATTGATTGAGCACAATTATTAACAACTTTACCTTTTTTTCCACAAGAATGTATCCCTGGTGTTGTACCAAATAAAACAGTACCCTGAGTTTGAAAGCTTCTTATGATATACAGCTTTCTGCCTCCATCTAAAACACAGATAGCAGCTGGTACTTCACTCAAATGTTGAAACTGCATTTTCCTTAAAAGAAGAGCACAGTCTGTGGGTGAAATATGTGGGAAACTGTACTATATATTCCAAAGGGGCTAGTACAGCTGTTATCATCGTTGTGTCTTTTTAAACTACAATGCTGAAAAACACACACGGGCACACAAACAGTATGCATAAACACATACTTATCAGATTGAGAGGATGCAAGGTGGTGCACGAGGATTAGGACAAGGCTGTAGCTTAGCAGCGATGGCTAGCGAGTGAAGGATTCACTTGCATCTCACCCTTGACCATTAATCCCTACTGTAACTGAATGAAGCAGATGGCAGCAAAATCTAGTGACACTGATGGAATCTCGGCTAATGATGCTCCCAATCCACAAAGCGAGACAAACAGAGGAGAGGATAGTAGGACTACAGGCTTATTTCGTCTCTGAGAACAAAAACCTTTCCCTTCACTTAGCATTCATGTATGCACGGGCCTTTTCTCAAGTCTTTGCACTGCAGCTGGGTTTTTATTTTGGAATGTGGTCTAATACAGCATGGCTTAGTACATTACACTCTCGGGGGGTAGCATAATTGCTTGCTGAAAAAAACGACCTGATTGATTTAAGTGATCAACATTTCACTGATCCAGGATCATCTAATCGTTAGTTTTTGTTGTTGTTGTTTTTTAATTAGAGCATGACTTCACGACATGTGACGTCTTCATGAAAGAAAGAGCTCTCCTTTAGCTTATGCTAACTTAATTATATATATCAAATGCAGATATATTCATTAGTCATTTGAAATCACTCTCCATTAAAAAACACTGGAAGGCCCCAAAATGCTAAATAGAAAATTAAAAGTCTTTTTTTTTAATTAAAGTTTAAATTGATTGGAAATATTGCAAATTACAATTAATGGTAACATAATGGCTACAGACCCATTTGCCCCAGTGCAACACTGGTCTACAAGTTCATGGTGTTAAAAAGTTAACTGACTGCTAAAAACCTCTTAAGAATGTTAGCACAGTTGAACATGGTATTCATTAAAAACAAAACAAAATTGTGTTTGGCTTATAGAGTGTGTGGAGTTTCATATTATGGGGGCTTTTGATTTGGCTCAATATAGTCTGAAAATGATTTTTTTGTCATGAACCCTGTCAAAACATATTTTTGTTCCAATAAATGAAGGGCATTCATTGAACATTTCATACAATGGTGTGACTACTTCCTTCACAGAATAGAGCAAGCTATGCACCGCTAACCTGATGAAAAAGGGCCGCTAATGAAAAACAGGGGGGAAAAAGATCTCTAACGGGCACCTTCATCACCTA
Organism: Rhamphochromis sp. 'chilingali'; assembly: GCF_963969265.1. NCBI lineage: Eukaryota > Metazoa > Chordata > Actinopteri > Cichliformes > Cichlidae > Rhamphochromis > Rhamphochromis sp. 'chilingali'. The sequence continues at coordinate 33,813,222 of NC_137929.1, read as the reverse complement.
CCTGTAAAATCTAAGTCTTCGTATCAACAGTAAAGATGCAGGCAAAACAATAGATTCTGGACAGAGGAATGAAGGGCAACCTTCATGCCTTTTTTTCCCTCTTTTTTTCACCACATGTTAAAAAAAGCAACAATTTTTTCCCCTCTACCTTAAGATTAATCTAAGATTTTGATTATTGTTTGGCTTTAATGAAAGTTGAATGAAGGCTGTGGAGCTTAATACCATGGTTTACACTTGTGGCTGTAAGTGGTGCTCTAATCATCGCCTCATCAACACCACCCAATGTTATGCTTACACCACTTGATAAATTCATCACTGAGCATCCATTCATTCAAGGGCAATAAATAAGTAGGATGCACTGCAGGCGCACACGTATTTGGATATTTGTTTTTTCTTATATTGAGAGTATCTTTGTGCTTTTTCTTGTGTCAGACTGCTTTCTTTCCTGTCTTTTTCGCTTTCTCCTCCATCTCTCACTGTCTCAGATCCATGCTTTTCATTTTTTCTCCATTGGTTAGGAATCAGCTCATGTTAAGACCTCACTGATGTGATGAAAAGGGTAATCATCCTGTCACTGTGTGCTGCTAGACGAGCACTTTCAGGTTTTAAGAGTTACAGCTGACACCACTGACAGGCCAGGTCACTGTTCAATGTAGTCAGGAGAAGAGAGAGGGAAGGAGGTAGTGAAGAGAATTGAGGTAAAAAGGAGTGGAGGAACAGGTAGTGTTTTGTAGCAGATATCACAATTTGTGTTTGAAGGTTGTCAAAATTAGTCAAAACTATTAAAAATATCTGCCAACTAGGGAAAAGGTATTCAAACAGTGTCAAAGAATGTAAATGATTCAGTTTAGGTGTGTAACAGTTCTGAAAAGAGATCTTTTTCACAGTAGACATTTTGACATGTCAGAGGATCACTCTCCCTCTCTATGAGTAAACCACATTGGAACTGGAATAAAAGTTAGGTCAGGTCACATAAAATGACATAGTGAAATGGTAAGAATGCACATAAACATGTTTAGCTTAATAAGCTTAGGGAGGATATATCTTTATTGCCAGCTAACATGTTAGCCATTTAATGGGTCGACCAGGGGTCATTTGGTAAAAAAAACTAAATTTAGGTGGGAATCTGTGTGATTGGATGAATAACCATAAAGATGGAGAAACCAAATGCATGGGTTGAAATTAAAATGCTAATATATCATGTATATTAAATAAAATTTGGCATGATGTTCAGTAAGGTAGTTGGCTGATTTCTTTAGAGGGTCAGAGCTGACAAATTACTCCTTCTGGTGGTAGTAAGGTCAGGAAGTTGAATATGTGGCCAACATTTATCAATTAATTTACTAATTGGTACGTTCAGTTTGGTAGCACATTACTCATCAGTTATTAACAGTGGGGTAAAATGATCTTGCTAATGAGCCTGTTGGCTGATTACTAACTGTTGGTTAGCGAGATTCGAAGCTTTTCTGCTAATGAAGTGTTTGATTACATAGTTTATTTAACAGATATCTGCAGCATCTACTCATCCATGGTTTTGTACAGTTTAAACTCAAGGTAAAATAAGTGTATTTTATCCAAATGTTGCACTCTGATCTCTCAATGCTTATCAGAAACCACTTAGGTTGAATTCAGCATGCCACAGTTGCACACTCATACTCACGTAAACACAAGCTGATCTGATGTGCACCCGTGAACAAAGCAACTTGTTGCAACAATGATTTTGAAATTTTAAGATTTTTACTGAACGATTGTCTTTTTTTTTAATGCTAATTCGACCACACATGGAATAGTAACAATGGTCATTTCATGTACTCCTGTAACATAACATTTCTACAGTTAAAGTTGCATATTATAAGTTGAGCCACACTTCGGCGCAGAATATAATTAGTAAGTATTCAGAGTTTTCATGCCCAATTTAATGATTTCAAAACACTGCTGTCCTCTGTCTGTTTGTCTTTTGGTGTTAATACGTGGCATGGTTTTTCAGCAGCCAGGGCAGACTGATGTCACATCAGAGTCACCCTCTCTGTCTCCAGGTGACAGAGCAAAAGCGATGGATCACTGGGTTGCACCAGAGGAGAGTGGAGGCAAACAGAGTATAGGACAAAATGCTATCAGCTCTCTCTACCGTATGTTGATGGCATTAGGCATGGATGGGCAAATCTTACACCGTCAAAGATACACAAGGGACTGTGCTTTTCACCTGTGTGAATATTTGTGAGTGTACGTGTGTGTATGCGTGAAAGTGTGTGTATAGGGGATTGCACAAGGGTTCACCCAGCTGTGGTGTGAGGGCCTACAAGTGATCGACTTTTCTTTCAGAATTTTCGGACATGATGTCGCCTTTTTTCCACCAAACAACTCTGCAGTGAAAGCTAAAATAACAGACTGAAATTAATTTGAGTGCCGTCTGTGTCCTTTATGTTTACATTAGCAAGTTAAGTGTGCTATGTTAGCATGAGCCTGTTTGCTAGTTTGGTTCACAATATTATTAAAACGTTTTCTTATTACTGCTAGATAATACATCACCTCTTAGTTTGTGGACTATCACCTTTAAGCCAAGAGTTGGCCATGTTAACTAGTAACTGGTCACTAGAGTGACTTTAAAAAAACTGCACAGGCTAGCTAGCATAGCGAGGTAAAGCTATGATTTAGTGTAGCACTGTATGGAATGCTAACTGGGTCAAACTGATATAAAAAAAAAACACCTAATTTGAAAAGGTCTTATAAAAGTAGTGGTTACTTGTTAATTAAAAGCTAAAATGTTAATTAAATGCAAAAAATAATTAAAAACTAACTACCTTCTTGGATTGCCTTACCTAAGGATCTTGAACCAGTAACAGTTATTTTTTATAATCTTTCTAAACCTGTAATCAGGTTTTTATGTAGTTTTAATTTTTACTGTGTGTTTTTTTTAGCTTGTATTTCTTGTTTTTAAAACATTTTGATAGTTTTTGTTTCATTTTTCTACTTTTGTCAACTTTGAAAACAGTCTCAATAGTAATAATAATAACAAAGGGATTAAAATTATTATACAAATGTAGTAGCAGCAGAGCTTAGGTCAGTATCAGCATTAGCAGTATATCTGTACTGCTTCCGCACATGTAAATACAAGGACAGACTTTCTCTTGCATCAGTACACATATTTCCACGAGCCCTAGAGACAATGCGAGAGGGTACACACTACTTCACAGATTATGTGCATTACCCAACTTGGTTTTCACCTCAGTGGCACTGCAGTAAATAAAGGAATGACATTCAATATTGACTAAAGAATGAGCTATTGTATGCATTCATCTAAGCTTCTCAACTCCCTTCCAACTGTGCTCTTTGTTATTCATTGAGGGGGCAAAGACAATAATGCTAATGAATTCTGAATATGCATATCTCTGAAGAAATGGAAGAAAAATGTAGCCAGATTAGTTTTTCATGTCAAAGCTTTGGGTTAGCACTGATTAAAATGTGTGCAATTCCCAGTGGGTTACACTGCAATTATTTGTTTGTAAGGATAAGTCATAAACTTCAAAAATGAAATCCGCCCTAATGAAGAGAAATTGCTATTGCGGAAGAGAGGCGAGATTAGAGCCGATTTTTCTGCCTAAATTGCACAAGTTATAAGAAATCATTTACACACATGTTGGACTTTGCCTGAGAAATCATTCATTATTTTTTGAAAAGAGAAATTAATAACTTGAGCCCTCAAAGCATTATGCCTATTCTTCACTTAAGAGTTTAACAGTAAGGCTTGAAACAAAGCTTGTTTTGAGCTGAAACATGTATGTCTTATTCAAACTTTAAGAAGCTTTAAGAAGAAAATGTCACTGTATTTTTCTTTCTTTTTACATCCCACAACATGCAGTCCCTTCCAAATTACTCCTACCGCTGCCAAGAAACATCTACCTACGAAAATTGTGTTCACAGCAATAAATATTCCCTCATCCCTATGTTTCTTTTTTTTTTCTTTTCTTGTTTTTTTTCTCCTGCAGCACAGATGTGCTTTTTTGGCAGCGGCACCCGTCATTGCATCTGCCTGTACCTCAGTGCTCAAGGATTAACTGGGACAACTGAGGATAATTAACCATGCAAAAACCCACCCTGACTCTACATCCACCTGTCTAACAGGGTAGATAAATAAATTGATGACCCTGGCTTGCATTAATATTCAAGGCCCTTTCACGAGGCATCTGTAAACACTTTCTCCTTTATTTTCAAAGGATTTCTTCTTGTCGGAAGAACCGCATGCCGCTCTCTCTTCCACTCTCACTGCCTCTACAGAATGTGTAGGTGGAAAACTTCAATGAAGGACCTGTGTGCTTGGAAATGGGACCTTCTCTTGCTGTCTCCAAACATGAGCGGGGAGATGAAATAGTCAAATCGCTGCGAGAAGGCCTAATTTGCAGAACGACAAGAAATCCCGGCTCACTGGCTCTTCTCCATCGATCGGCGTTGTATAAAGCAAAACCCGAACCGCTGCATACAAATGATTGGATGCAGCCTGTTGAGATCTACTTTATATGGGTGAACCACAGAGGGTATCGCAAAGTTTTAAAGCTTTGAACTTCATCCCGCATGTGTAATCAATTGAAGGATACGTGCCGGGGAACGTGCATCGATTGGCTGAATGCGAGAGATCGGGCTGTGCGTCTCTGCCACGTGGAGAAGACGCCATTAAGAGGATTACGTTTAGAGATTTCGCCATATTCATGGTGCAAATGGGATCACTGCAACTACAGTTCACACACATTTGTGGAAGCCAGTGTTATATGGCGCGGTAATAGGATCATGTTAAAGGCATTAGGTGTAATTTAAGTTCACCTCCTTAGCTGTTTATGGATGTGCAAAAAAAAAAAAGTACAAGAGAGTTGTGGGGTGGCAGGTGGCGAGAGTGCTCTTTTTCCCTTAACCAAAAGGTCACGCTATCGATTGGCACAAAGAGAGTGGCCATCCATGACAAAGTGTCCTTGAGTAAGACACCTTCTGTAGCTGCTGCAGGAAGGATGCCCAAAATGACTCACTCTTATATAAAACAGCAAATCCATTTATGCATTCCAAAACATTTTTATAGATTGTTATTCTTTAATTAGTATGCCATTCAATATAAACCCATTAATTAATTGTTGTTGGATTTTTTTTTCTAAATAATGAATTGGAAGGAAACAGAATGTGCTGAAAATGCCACCTAAGGGCCCCGGGGAAGGCAGAGCATTAGGTGCTGGTGAGACGGCTCGCCTTATAATGCTATTTTCAAATGACAGAATAATATGTTATGGATCATTTGACTCCTCTCTCATCTTTTTTTTTCTCCCTCGCTCCACTTGCATCTCCCTGAGACGAAGGCGTGTGCTGCGTACAGGCTGAACAACACTGCCTCATATAATGTGGCATCTGGCAACAGTGAAATATCAGAGCGTGTAAGGCAGCCAGAGGGGGAAGGGGGTGGGTCGGGGTCCTGAGGTACGGGAAAGATAGGAACTCACAGTCGGCAAGAGTGACTTTCCATGGGGTATATGCCATTCAGACCCTCCTTTCCCTGAAGCTGGAGGGCCTTTAAAGAGTCATCCCCCCACGTTTCTGTGGCTGGGAGCTAAAGAAGTGGTGTTAGCTCAAGAGGTTCTGTCACATGATTGTGGGAAAAGGTGCTCAGTGAGTGGAACACACCATCACATGAGAAAATTGCAGACGGGAAGAGCGTGTGTGTGTGTTGTACACGTGTACAAAAAGGGTGGGCGGGAGGTCTTTCATGAGAATGGGAACAGGTTAGCAGGCAAAAATCATTCTTTGAGTGTGTGCTATGAGCAGGCAATGGGGGAAAGAGAGCATGTGTGAGACTGTGTGGCTTGCTGCTGTTTACCCTGACATTTGCCTGAGGTATTGCTACACTGACCTTTCCATCTAGTTTTTAATTAGTATTTCTGCTCAGATGAAAATAGTATCAGATTTACAATCGAATAAAAGAAAAAAAATGAAGCATGTGTTTGATGTTCTTTCACTTCATTTATCCTCTCTGTTGTAACATTTGGTTTTGACAGGCTTGTGACTGTCTGTCTACACATTTGAAACGCCAAAGAAAGGGAGCGAGGCATAAAAAATTCAGACAGACTGGGCGAGAAAAAAGAAGGGAAAGTGAGAGGTAGAACCAATAATGGTGAGATGGAAAAAAGAGGGAAATTTGCATTGGTAATACAAGTAATGATTATTATCAGAAGTGAGAGTAAAATTTACTGTGGCATGAATGGCACCCTGGCATTTCTCCGGGATCTACTGTGCTGTGGATGCCCAGGGCCATGATTACTCATCTCCTCACTGCATTTGAAGTATGTCTATTAGCTGAAATAAATAAAATACAAGCTTGGCATCTTTTTTCTTGTGATTCCATGCTAGCACATAATTGACACATAAACACTTTTCCCCCTCCTTTTCCCCTTCCTTCCCTCCCCTTTATCCCCTTACTTATTTGCTTGCTGGCGTTCCATCAAAATAACAGTAAATACATAAAACACTCAAACTAATTAATGATTTTGGAAGACTATGGGGTAATGAAAAGTATATAGATGGTGTAGGAGTGCTTAAATCCATTTAATTACATTTAGAGACAGGAATTAATTAGAGGATAGAAACCCAGCCAAAAAGAAGCAGATTTATAAAAGTGTGGAGTTCAGCCAGTCATCCTTCACTCATTAGGGTGTGACAGTTGCCGGGATGTACAGGAAGTCATCCAAAAGCGGGGTTGACACATGCATTTTTCAGGTAGTCTTTGTACAAGTGACCTTGGTGGCCTAAAAGTGTCCATACCACATAATGAGCATGAAGGTAAGACTTTAGAAATGCTTGTGCTTGTTTTGACTGATTTACTTTTGACTAATGTACTGAGTGCATTTTTTGTTTTTCTGCAGTAAACAGTCCCTATATTAATGCTCTCAATTTTAGAATTTAATTTAATTTATTCATTTATTTATTTTGCCTTTGACTGATTTAGTCAGTATCGTAATTTGCATGGTCAGACATGCTCCTACTTTAGGAAAAGAAGGAAATCTAAAGCTATCAACATTTAGCAATTGAGAATGAGTAACTTAAAAAAAATCTAACTCAAGGGGGTTATTAGGCTATGAATGAGCATAGTGTGTATTATATATAACTTTCAGACTACTTTTTTTTTTTTGCATATTTTGTTTATTCAGTAATTTCAGGTTAATTTCAGTGGTGTGTATTATAGCTAGGTCGTCAGCAGCCTAGTTACCTGGTCTTGCTATCTACCTCTTAGAACTACTACTACAGACAGACACATACAAAACAAAACCAAACAAAAAAATCCCCAAAATGCATAAGACAGAGAACAATGTGTGTAATTTGTGTGCTCCAAATACACGTAGCCTATGGGGTATTTAGCATTCAGGAGTTAGCTAACACTCAGCAGGTATGTATGGAAAATAGGCTATATGTGATGACAATAACACAGCAGGTGTGGAAATAATGTGGAGAACAACTACATAGCATTAGCATTAGCAAGTGGCAATGACTTATTGACTTTGATGACATTAACTCAGTTAGCTTAGCTTACTAGCTTCTAGTTTGTAAGCTAGGAAACTAGTATGAGAAGCAAGAGGTTTATGACAATGCGAGTGAAGTATGTAAATCGGTATCCTTATGTACCACACGGTATAAGAGCACATATAATAGTAAATATACTAATTTCTTACTTTATAACTTTATAATTCTGGCCAAAATCTGCCAAACCCCTTTAAGTGGTAGTTTTTTAGCCCCTAAACCTCTGCTATGTACCGGATGTGTACCACTTAAACTTGACAAGTGTAAGGTTACTTCGAGAGACTTTCTGAAATTCCTCAGCACTTTTGAGACAAGTGCTGAGAGCACTTTTCCATGAGAGTAGTGAAAGTGACACCATTCATGAAACGGGAGGGTGACAAGAGAAGAGAGAAAATAGGGAAGGGGGAAGAGAGAAAGTAGGATTTTGGGAGGGGTGAGGGTGAAGAAGAACAGATTTGGCGGGGGTTACTTTGCCTTTGCATTTCATCTCCTTAGAGCGCTGACTTCAGCATGGATTAGGCAACGTGTTTGTTCTCAGTGGTCTGTTCTTCTGCTCAGAGGAGGAGACGAGAGAAGCTGTACTTCATGCACTGTCAAGGTCAGCAAATGCCCTCAGATAATCATATTCCACTGTAATTTTACCTGTGTGTTGAAGCCAGCTGTCGGCGTGAATAGATGAGCACCCAAAGTACACTCTAGATCCCAGAACAAATGGTGTGGCTGTGTAGGTGTTTGTAGTTTTGTGCACTAATATCCACCTTTGTGTTAGTTTTTCTGTATAAATTAGACTACTCATTGAGCTGGAGGGCAAATACCAATTTAAAACACTGTGTCGATTTGGCTTATTTCCACTGGTGACTTTGCCTTTAGGATAATGACAAAGAGCCTTGAGAATCTCCCCTGCCATTTGTTAAATGAGCCTAAGGACGGCACGGCAAGGCAAGGAAATCCCTTTTGAGTGAAAGATACAGGCAGTTGTATCATTGCTATGATAACTTTCCTCTGGTTCACAATGTGCTGGGTAGTGGAGCTCGTGTCTCTATAATGAACCTCATGGGCTTTGCAGAAGACACTGTGAGCTGCCTGAGCTGTGTGCGGTAGCCCTTTCCCATAGCCTCTGGCAACCTAGCACGCTAATGATGCTGTGCTGGTTCAAAGTGTTCCACTGAGCACATTTCTGTGTGAGCAGGATACCCAATGTACTGTTTTGCGTTTGTGTGTGTGTGTGTGTGTGTGAGAGAGAGAGCGCGAAAGAGTGCCTTTTCATGTATCTGCAATTGTGTGTTTTTGCTTTCATGTATATGTGTGGTTGAATGTATTGCTGAATGTGGCCTCACAAGATTATTGTGTTTTTTTTAAAGCACACTGTGGATTATGTTCTAATTAATAAAAAATTAGCTTTGAAGGCCACTAAAATAGCTGACCGGCATTTGAAGGAGGAGCTGACCAAAGTACAAATAAGGAAGTCCAGATGCTGCACTGTCCCATGGCGCTAAGTTATGAAGGATCAACTGTTGATGCAGTCATTACAGTCTGGGATAATTACCTAGTCCACCTCATGCACTCCCAAGAGGGAGTAATTCTGGACTACCCTGCCAGAAAACACAACATATAGTTAGTCAGCTATTTTTCAGTTACAACACTGGGAAATTTACAGCTTATTCAGTGGAAGACAAGCAGCAACTGCACCCAGTAAAAGGGTTGACATAAACTTGTTTTTATTTTAATGTATGTTTTGTTTATTATGTTTTTTTCCCTGTGGTTTCAAATGGAAACTCGTTATCAACAATGCAGCTATCGCCTAGGTGTCATTGTACCTTGGCAGAAATGTCTAGTTGAAGTCCAGTTTTGTGTTGAATTAAAGATCAGCAGGGGTAAATCAAAAGTATAAATTACTTTGCAGGCATAAATAATGTAGGGTATACAGAACATAATGGCTCAGTCTCACTAGAGGAAGAGCTCAAATACAACCTTGTGAATCAGTGGTTACCTGGTGTTTGTGCTTATTTTGCTGTTGGAGACCAATTACGAGTAATTGTGGTGGCCCAGAGGTTGAGTGTGCAACCCTTTCAACTTCTGGGTGGTCGCTTTTGATAACAAGGTGACTGAAAAGGTCAACAGGTGGGAGACAACTTGTCTCCAAACAATTCTGGTGTGACTCAGATTGACTGCAGTCACTCCCAGACAGTGTGGTGACGTTTCGCGAATAGTTACCCTCTAATTTACAATTGCAGACTGCATTACAATCAATTTGAGTAACTCTGTGCTGATGACCCAAAACATGTCTGCAATGTGTTGCTATGCAAAAGGGAACTCAATTCAATTGGTCGCCAACTGGCTGTATTCTGGTTATATTTCTATATAAAAGTAAGGTTGTTGTCATCGTGCAGTTAACAACTATGTTACTACATTACTCTCTAAGGAATTTCTGAATCTTATCCATGAGGTTCTGGCTAGACTGAATGATATAGCTATTTTGTGAACTTCTGTGTACACGGGAAGAGATTGGTGACCAACGGTGACAGAGTTGCAGTTTTCAACGATCACACATAGATTGCATGTGATTGCCAAATTTACTCCCATTCAGCTGCAAACTGACAAAAACACTTGCACCAGTAAAATCAAACATTTAAGTGCTCTGACAAACAGTGTCACCAAAATCCTCAGTGAAATGACACAACATGTTGCGCAGCTCTTGATAATGATCCCTATTTTATAATGCATTTACTCCCATATATGTCACTTGGATCCTTTACACTATCAACAGCAGCCATATATAGAAATAATGCAATTCTGTAGTACTCGCAGCCAGCTGCTCTCTCACAGTGGGTATCTAACCTTTTTATCTGGTGTGAAAAAGACAGTGTTGGAGCAGCGGAATTATCCCGACCTCTAAGGTCTGAGCTATACACTTCTGCTGACGTGCTCCTCGGCTAAGGTCTTTATACTGTGTCACCTAGCCCCTTCCAATACCAGCAGTTTCAGTTTCCTTAATGTCAAGCCACTTTTGTGCATTCAGCAGCAGCCTGTTCCTCAGAGGAAAAGGTTAAAATGCTGTGTTTCAGGGGCTTGGGCAGGATGCCTCCCGTGCTTTCACCAGAAATAGTCCCACGGGGAAGGCCACAGCTGAAACTAGCTGACAAGTCCACTTTGCCAGTAGGTCATCACGTAAATTGGAACCAATTAATTTTAGATGTAAGCAAGTAATTCTTCTGATCTAGATTTTGGACAGCGGTGACTCGCATGAACTGCACACATTGTGTGTGTTATGTGTGAGAGCAAAAATGCGCTATGCCAAATGTTGCTGAGCATCTTGCCCTCAGGGCTGCAGGTTCCCAAAGGAAGATCCGCGTATGGGTGACAGTTTGTGACTAACAAGTGGAGCTGCTGCTTTGCACTGTTTGATCAAGGTCTACACACCTGATAATGACGTGGATTTTTCCACATTATCCACCACGGATGATTTCTCAAAATGATGGTCTGCATTTTGGAATTTCTCTGTGATTTTTAGGAAGTTATATCTCTCAAGGACAGTGAGAAATTTCCCACATGGCGACTTGGCTGTATTCACAGTACTCTTACCAGCCTCTTCTTTTTCTTCTTTGCTATTTTCTTTTCTTTCTTTCTTTTTTTTACTGTTTTTCAGCAGAATCACAAAGACAATAAATGCAGTAGGAGAATGTCTTCTAATCAGGGAGTGTGACAGAGGATTTACAAGAAGGGAGCAACAAAAGCTCTGTGTGCCACAAACAAACAAAACCATGAACAGTAAATTTGTTTCAATTTACCAAAGGAAAAGAAGCATGAATAATTCATACTTTCTTTAGTTAGATTTTTACAGTAGATGATCCCCCAGCATCATCCTCCATGGAGAGTTGTGGCTAGAAACAAAAACAATAATAAAAAAATAACTTTTTTATTAGTAACACTATGTTCTGCCCAAATCAAAATTCATTTTATCTATGCATTTTGTTTGTTTACTTCTACCATCCTGAAAAATGCTGAATTTTTCAGTTTTCATTGTGTGAAATTGCAAGAGCGCAAAACGGTAAAAGGATAAACAAAAACATGAGAGAAACCTGCAAAAACAAGACAAAATGTGGACTGTGTATTGGTAAAGATGTTTTGTCTTATTGACATATTGACAGTTCCCTCATCCAACCACGCATATATATATATATATATATATATATATATATATATATATATATATATATATATATATATATATATATATACACACAAATTGAAAAACACAGTTCTCATATGTATGGCTTTGATTCAGATATGTATCAGCCATTAACATACAGATAATGTATTTTTGTATACATGTGTATACAGAAGCGCCTTGAGGCAACCATTGTTGTGATTTGGTGCCATATAAATAAAAGTGAATTGAACTGAACTAAACAAGAGTCCTTACTATGCTAAAATAAATCTGCTGGGTATCTACTCAACAATTAGTTTCACTTCACCAAGGTCAATGAGCCAAGAGAAGGTGTAGAAGGTACCATCATATAGGGCCTTTGTAAAAACCTTAATGCTAATTTCCAGCCATTGATTTGACCTTTGCTGGAGAAGTGAAATGAAGAACCTTTCATGGTTGGTTGAATGAAAAACAAAGTCCATATGTATCTTACCCTAGAAAGCATCAGCTTGTTAAAGGGTTTGAGGTGGGTGTGAGAGAGCACGAAGTCGTCACTGTACCTGTGCAGTGCTTATGGAGGGCCCCTAGCATCCGTTTTCCATATTCCTCATGTTGCTAGAAACTATATGGCACATTTCTCTGAGGCAAAAATCCCCCAGACTCCTGCTGGCAGACCGAACAGAACATTCTGACCTGAAACTATCTCTTTCATAACTAATTAATGCTGCGTTTAGGCCTAATCTCCCAGTGCGTTTTCTTTTATGCCTTTCTTACTGTAGTTTATCATCACAGTGACAGCAGGGATCTCCCTTCCTCGAATTCAGTGAGCAGCAGCACGCAGCAGGAGGGAATTTTCGACAATAAATGGGTATGTGACTTAAAATACTAAAAAGCAACATGTGTCATCGCTGTTCAAACAATTGATTGCCATTCAAGGTCTCACTGGTCAAGGATCTGCTGCTGCAGCAGGCTCAGCATGGAGTATGATGCCAGACTGGAAAGATAAAGACAGGAAATCAACAGCCAAACTGACATGATGCCATGGTTAGGGTTACGTCAATCTTACACCCTAGCCTTAGCTGACAAAATTTAAGAACAGATATCTTCTCAGATGTCTGAGTCATTGCTGCACTTGGGCAAATTAATCTCAAGTCCCAAATAGGCTTAGTATCATCATTTGTATATACAGTCGCAGCCAGCTCACATGTGGTCATCAGCTGAGAGTGTAATTCTCGCTGTTTGCCTTGAGCAAAGCTCCAGCTGACCCTCATCTTTTGTTTAACGAGTAACAAACTGCAAAATGAGGAATCACCACAGCTGCCTCAAATAGAATAGTTTTTCTTTTTTTTCAAGGGCCTTTGTGAGAAGATAGTGGGGGTTTCAGTCCCCGATTTCCTCTTTGCTACCATTCCTGTCTTTTCAAGTGATCTTTTTAAACGGCACTTTTACAGAGGTGGCAGTGAGTCATAAAGGAAAGATTGGGTGGCTGTCTTATGGGGACATATTTGTCCCATATTTATCCAGTTTAAGCTATAGCTGCACTGTAAATGCTCGTGCTCATTCAAGTTGCTGAAGGAAAAATCACTTTTAAATAACAAACAAATAACGATTTCTCACGCGTCACAGGATGAATGTTTGTAATATGATTCCCGTGCAGTGTACAGGAAATGCATTATTGTTACAAAAGTGCATCGTGGTTGCATTTTATCACCGATACGCAGCAATTTGAGTTCATTTGGAATTAAAAGAAGCAGACACTGACATGTGCAGTGTAAGAGGGGAGAAAGACAGGATTGCTTCTTAAAAAGTAGCATTGGGAGGGGGGAGTACTCTGTCTTTATTTAGGTGTTAAGGCCCCAGTCACACAGGCCTACAGACCAGTCGCTAGGGAAAAATATATATTCCCTGAGCAGCTGGGAAGTACTTGGTCTAGGTTCCTGGCTGTCACTTGCTAAAGCCACAGGGAGACACAGAACTTGGCAGGACCTGCAGCAACCTGCTAGAGGCTGCTAGAGAATAAGTGTATTTCCTGACTGATTGCTGGTGGTTGCTAAGTGGAATTGTTCGCTGACGTTTCCAGTGCTGCACCAAAAATCTCCTTGCCGTTGCTTTGGTTGCTAGCAGATTGCCATGGCTTGTATTTTGCACCAAGAGTGCTAACTTCTCTACAAACACTCGCCAACTACTTGATAATTGGTGAAACCGTGCCTTTTTCAAATTACTTTGAAGGTGAACAGTCACCTTTTATGTTTTACTTTTTCAGTTTTCAGTACTTGGAAGCTTTTTCAGATAAGTCAGTTTCTCCTCTGCAAACTACAGGAAAAAGAAAGGATCACAAAGAGGTTTTTGGTGCAGCTCCACTTACGGATGCCAGATATTTTGGGGAACATATATTCTTCCATCACTGACGGGTTTCTAGACCTGTGTTACAAAGGCCTAAAGTTCTGTTCATGCTGCATATTTACTCATATTTGTTCACCAACTCGTTCACCTTCTGTTGGAATAAACAGTGTTAAGCAATAAGCCAATAAGTCGTATGAGGCGTCTTTCTCTCAGAGTAGCTCAGCTGTCTCATGGTCACAAACACAAAAAGACACAGACTAATGCACACATCAGGAGAGGCGGGTGAATATGACCCAACACTTCACATTCACCCGTAAGGAGCAAATGGAACAAAAGGTGAAATATAACATCTCCGGAAAGGAAAAGAAGAGATGCAGAAACCATTTGGAGGCAGCGCTATGGAAGCATTTTCTTTTTCCTTATGTCTTTATTTTCCTTTAATAGTAAATAAACTTCCTTTTACATAGCAAGTTGTCTGTGTATCCGTAGCCACATTGTAAACAGGGTGCCAACATGTCAAAATCAACATAAAAAGGCTTAAATAAAATAAGGCTTATAAATTATGCCAAAATGAATCCATTGTCCAAATCATGATGTTTGATGGTTTTCAGTCTTGTATCAGGAAAATGGGCAAAATTCATTGTTGTCTTCTCTCGGTTCTTTTACATTTTATTTTGATAACAGCTACACAGATTCCTTTATGAACGCAAATACAATTCATAATATTCATATGGAGAGTGGGGCCACATAAATAAAATACTACTAATACTATGAACAGAAGAGATTACAGTAATTTTCCTGGAGGTCTAGCAGAGACTAGTTAATGTCGCTATCCATGGTGCTGATTTGAAGTCAAGGGCGCAACGAGAAGAGCTCTTAAAATACATAAATCATACAAGAAGTTTTAACTCTTGCAAATTTATATTAAATAAATAAATAAAAAGAACAATACACTATTTAAATCCCCATTTATGATGGAGGATTCACCAGCACAAATGTTTACCTGAAGCGGTGAAACAGTAGTCATGAATATTCACAGCGTGATCGGAATGTCTTTGTGTCGTTGGGGGAAATGCCATTTGCTTTTCAAACCTGTGACAAGATCAACTTTTATGAAGTGAGTGTAGGTTGGCTAGGTGGGAGGTCCATCTGGCGCTATGGGATGCCCTTGTCATTGAGGGGGGACACAGCATGGACATGCCCACGGAACAAGGCGACAGATGCCAAAAAAAAAAAAAAGAAAGAAAAGAAAAGTACAACAAAAAAACAAAAGTACACACACTGACAGGAGCTGCAGCTGGCACCCGGGGGTGGCATATCCTTGACATGCAATCGCCTTTCCTTGATAAGAAAGTGAAAGACAAGAGGGTGAAAGCAAAGGAGGGTATGATTGAATGTGGGTTTTGCTGTTGTTTTGTGTGTGTGTGTGTGTCGTAGACTTTTCCGCTGCCTCAGCTCCTTGGCAGTATCTGTCTGTCGCCAAGGGGCCCCAGCCCTGGCCCCGAATCAGCCGGCGAGCTGTGTCCACTCAGCACTTCCCCTTGCCGCTGGTAAATTAGTCCCAGCAATATGCCACACAGCTCCTCACACCCTTCTCACTTGTGTGCTATTGTTCATGCCCTTGAGGGAGGCAAGTATGTGTGTGGACTCTTCTGTGTGTGTGTGTGTGTGTGTGTGTGTGTGTGTGTGTGTGTGTGTGTGTGTGTGTGTGTGTGTGTGTATGCACTGCTGATGCAAATATGTTCATGTTCAAATGTGATTAAGGAAGCTTATACTAGATTTTTAGGCATATAAGCCTTATTTCCTATCAGGGACTTTGGTCATAATTCCAGCGGTCACCTTGAGTTCCACAAAGCTAACAAAAACTAGTCTCCTTTAAATCAGATGATGAATTCAGACATTTCAGCAATTCAATAACACCATTTCAGTGGTACGTATCTGATGGGCCCTCAGGCTGAATTTTCTTCTTTCAAAAGGTCTCTGCTGAAACCAGAGTGTGTCTGTTTTAACCCTCCTGCCATCCTTTAAAAAACTCACACCCATCACCCTAGGGACCATTCTCAGCCACGCCATAAAAAGACCATATATCCATATTTTATTCCACTTTAAATTAGCCAACCTTGTAAAACTACTTCTCCCTGAAATATTCATGTAAAGTTTTAATTATATTTTCGTTGTTTTAACCCTTCAAATCCCAGTGTTATTACATGAGCGCCCTGTGTTATAAGCCCCAAAAACCAAAAAACGAAACTAAATATTTCCACAAAAAACCAGTTGAAGTAATATGTGATTGTCATTATAAGTAGGCCTTTAGATGGACCAAAGATTGGCACCAACATACATTTTGACCTGCCATTATTTTTTTTGCATTTTTTTTGCAATTTAAAAATTAAAACTTCAAGGCCTTGAGTCTTCATTGACATCCAAGAAAAGAAGAAAAAATAAAATCATATGATGATAATTTGGGGTTGAAAAATAGCGTTTATAATGGAAGTCAATGGGCAGAAAATGGTCCCCAGGGTGATGGGTGTGGGGATTTCTGCTGCTCAGCCATTTTAGGCTGATTTAAGGAATTCACACTGGAATATTAACATTGACAGGTAAAAACTATCCTGTGGCAAGTTTGGTTATATTCCACTGAACACAGTGGAAATGGCAGCCATTTAACACATAGCAGTGGCACAAAAAGGTCCCAAGAAGGCAGGAAGGTTAAAGAAACACAGAGAGTGCTGTTTGTCACAGGTTGCCACATTATAAGAAGCCACATGATACTATGATGGGCACAGCCTTTCCATCACATTTGGCAGAATTGCTCTTAATTTTCAGAACAGCGTTATTGGCTTGTGGTCGCAGGGCTATCGCGCTCAGCTCTCCTTTCCGATTTACAGCTTTGACCAGGCGGAAGTACATTTTGTTACTTTTTGGTATTTCATGGGGTCATTTTTAGATCTTACTCAATTGAATTTCAGAATTTCAAAACGTGTTCTGTTTTCAATAGAGGTCAAGGTTGTTCATTTTGGACAGTTGTTGCTGTTGTTACTGAAACAGTTTAGTTTTTTTAATGGGGAAATGTCAAACAATAGCCTAGGGCTTAATGCTAGACATGACAATTTTTTCTTTCGGCTCACCTCACATAATTTCGAAGAAAACTTTTCTGTTAAGGGTGAAAAAAGAAGCAGACATCGGCAGATACGATGCATTGCAGTTCTCTGGTCGCATGAAGCACAAGACAGCGGGTGTCTTTGGCACTTTGCGCAGCAGCCGGGACATTAATAAAGCTGAACTGCCTGACTTTGGTCTTGTCGGTGAGCTTCAAAGTTAAGGTTATAAAACCCATGTATCAATATTAAATAAGTGTCGTTTTCAAATTGTATCGCCAGTAATGTGACTGCTTCTCACAACAGTGTTTTCATTTTTAAAAGAAGATAAGCTGTTCACCTATATAGAGCGCATAAATAAAGATGTGACATTTAAAAGGCCCCACATTCCTGGCTGTAATTCTACACACTCCACCAGCGGGTGGTGGAATTAACGAGGCTACTAGCCACTAAAGCACATGTAGCGGGTGGGGACCCCTGATGGTTGCAGTGCTACTGCCAGGGCTGGACAAACTTTACTATCTTAACCACAAACCAGGTCCAAAGGAGAAACACATCCTGTGATCTGTCACCCCCCAGTTGTGCATCAGATCAGTGAAGTGGACCCCTAGCTTCAAGCTCCAGGCAGGTCAACAGATGACTGTTCAGACCTCCTTTGTAGGTAGAATCTCCTAGGGCCCGTTGCCACTCACAGATCACTACAGAGAATTTGCTTTCTAGATACAAAATATGCACCATTTAGAACAGCACGGCAAGACAAGATTTAGAGCAAAGATTATTTCTTTGGTTTATAAAACCATTATGTTTACCACATTACGCTAATTTCCTACCACGGAGAGATAGACATCGTATATGGCTGTATACGGTTCACTTTGATCTTAAATTAGGCCAGATCAATGAAACTGCCCTTTCTGTCAGGGTAAAGAAGTTTAATCATGCATTGAATCCCTCAGATATTTTCATGTCAGATAAAAGAAGTACGATTTAAACAGTACGTCTCAACTTCTCTACATGATAAAGAAATGCCGCTGTGATAAATACAGGAGATCTGTTAGCACGGCTCTTTGGAACTAAAATGTAAGTAATACATGTATAAAATTACAGTAAACGTAACTCACTGGCCAGACTGTCTTGTAATGATGAAATGAAACAAAGCTGTTTTGCTTAGATTTTTTTATACTGACTAACTATAGAAATGGACATTTCTGTTGTAGATAGTGAACAAAGAAGAAACATTATGCTATACCAATGTTTATCTATTATTTAGTTTCTTTGGTGTAGCATCACTGGCCAAGGAAGAGGCCTTTATTGGCACCCGTTTAGCCGATTCTGGTCCCTGTGGGCACTGTTGGGTTAGGGTCTATTTAGACTCAAAATTTCTTGCTACTGCACAGACACATTTTCTCCAAAGACGTTGATGTACAACTGATACATGTTTTAACACACCGGTGCTTGCATGAAAAATGTGCCTTCTTCGTTTTCAAGCACACACACACACACACACAAAGCGGAAACGCAGTTTTCATCCGAAGAGTGCTGAGTTTCTTGTTTTTGTGCTATTGATACAAGCCCCGGATCGATGGGTCGATCCGACCTCTCCTTAAATCAGACAAAAGAAGGAAGCAAGTGTTTGATGATAACTTTCTATTGACAGGGATCTGGGGGTGTAGGGTGGGGGTGTGGATGGAGGCATTTAACATAAAAGCATAAAAGGGGGGGGGGGCAGTTGTAGGACACAAAAAGCAAAACATGACAGATAAGCTTCTGTGGATTTTTAACATAAGCCAAACCCTTTTTGGGGTTGTATTAGGTTACGTACAGTGCAAAAAGCCAAATCCTCACCTCATTAATTCACCCACATGTTTAGAGCATAAATATTACTATCCACACAGAATTCTTAGGAGCTTGTGGTAAAGGTGGAGTGAACATATTAGCTCTGATTGCCAGTCTGGGGGAAATGTGCTTTTACATTTTTTGCAGGTGGAGCAGCTCCTGGATCCAGCATGTATACCTAAGAGATGAGGTGCTGATGGATTTTGTGGATTTTTCTTTGTTTCATTTTGGTCATATACAATTCCCCGTGCATCCCGGCTCTCTTCACCTTTCCTCTCGATTACTGAATATTGTTGTTTCCTCAAATCTCTTTTATTCATATGCTGGAAAGCACCTGGCCAACTTAACACCATTCATCTGGATCCCTTAGCATATCAAATGCTTTCAGTCAAGGGTCGTTTGCATATCCTCTTGTCTTTCTGAGGAGAATGGTCCCCACTGATAAATGCAGAGCGTATGCTGCAAACTGAAGACAAGCCAAGAGTTTGCAGGCGCTGTGAACTTGGGCGATCAGTCGGCTCTCGTCTGCCCTTGCTTTTCACGCTTTCTGAACTTGAGCCATAATGGTAGTTGATGAGCAAACGCTAAGGCATCTGTTTCACTATGATGTACAAAGTTGTTTCCACAGGGACTCAGGTGGCAGTGACACCTAATTATGAGTTCAGCTTAAGTTTTTCCAATTGTAAGTAGTTGTACTGGCATGTAAAGACGTGCCACTGTTTAGAGGGAAAATTATTTCGCCACAAGCTGTACCGACGTCCACTCGCAACCAATAACTAACACGGTGTAAAAAATGTTGCCATGTTTTACAGATTTATATTTAAATGTGTGGAAATGGTGATGACAGTGGATTGAAGGCAGCGAGGCGCTGCTGGAGATGCAGCAATGTTTATTACAACCTGATTCTGCATGCGGCACGGCACTTGCTGCCAAGAGAATGGGTGGCTTTCTTCTCTGTCCTATTTTCAGTGTTCGTTTCCTTCAAGTGGCCATTTTGTGCCATAATCCTGTCACTACGGCCGCTCTGTTTGAGTTTGATATTTTAATGTACTCATTGCATGGCTCTATGAAGGTCTAAGCCTTTCCGTGCAGCTCACCTCAGATGAATTGTTGGGAGGGGGTTGGGAGAGAAACAGGGAGCCAAGAAAAAAGGTCTGATGCAAGTGCTGAAAATACCTAAATAAAGTGGATGGTGTATACTGGTGACATATGACTGCAGTGCAGTATTAAAGCACCCTGCCGAGAGTACAGCTGCACGCCCAACTTTCTCTGAGGCCTTCTAAGGTGCAGCAAATACTGTTGAATATAAAATATTCATATGCAGCTTTACCAACAGGATGATAGAACTGCCATGTGACTGCAATCTTGCAGTGGAGGCATAATGTCTGAAATATACATTTGTAGGGTTTGATGAGAGCAATAACAGCGCAGGCAGAACTGCTGGTTCGGCAGGCACACCAGACGCCGCAGATTGCACTGCGCCATATATTTTATTTTTAATCATGCAAAGTCCTGAGTCTAACGACCAAAACAAAATGCTACATCAACGATAATGATAATGGCGCTCATGATCAAGAAAGCAAAGCGCTAGTAAAGTGTAAAGGAGTTTTGCAGTGACAGAAACCACATTTACTGTCCATATGGTAGCCTGTTGAACCACATAACTCATCGAACAAAGCGTGGCGAAGGAGAAACCTGGGAGGAGCGCTCAACAGGCAAATGGAATTGGAAAATTAAAAAAAAAGGCACCCGAATAAGGCTTACAATCACCCTTTTATAAATCAACGAAACAACGTTCATTTCCAATCGTCGTGTAAATCTCACAAGCAATTCCTGGTGCTAAAAGTCGCAGTGCTATCAGGGAGTGATTAGTTCCCTCGCAATTTCAACACTGACACTACTCAGAGACACTAAAATAGTATGTCACAAATTAGAGGTGATGATAATCTCAGTAGAAATGTGCTGAAGAGTGGAAAAGCAGGGCAGATGGCAGGAGCTTCATCACTGGTCTGTTTAGTGACACACCAAGTCGCTTTGCCAGAGCAATATCAGCCCCCATCCCATATGACCAATTATCAGAGTTTCACCTTGGGCTCATGGTGGTAATGGTGCTGATGGTGGGTGGATGGGCAGGGGAGGAGAGGGGAGGGGGAAGGTGGGTAAAGGCATGAGCACCTGTTACTAAAGCAAACTGAATCCTCTGTCATCAGTTGTCTTGAGGATGCGCCTGCTTTCCGTCTATCTGTTAGTGTCAAACGGCAACCGTAACAAAGGGCAACTGAGCAAGCAGATAAATACTCTAATAATGTGGGAAGATGGTAGGAGGTTGTTTGTAATGGCTGCGATCAGTAGATGCTCGGCCTTTGATGCCCATGGCTTCAGCCGTCCTCTAAATTTGTCAATTACACCTCCTTTGTGTTCCCCCATTGTTAAGCCTTTGCATGCCACACAAAGCCAATTTCTGGCTGTGCTCAACAGGGAATCCCATCTTCAAAAGGCAGCAGGGATCTGTGTTTATTAGATTTGAGAACCTGGCCGGAGATAAGGTGAATTACCCTGTTGTGTCATCTCCCAGATGAGAAAGGGAGTGTGAAATACAAGTTGTTTGACTAAGGGAAAAGGGAGCAATTCAAGACTACAGATTAGTCTTAAATGGGTAGAATTTGTAAATGCCTCCAGGCTGCCTACAATATTTATCTCTTTACATCACTCATCATAATCAAATATTACATATGAACACATTTGATCAAGAGCATTTTCACATTTAGTAAACAATTATCAGCAGCTATTATCATGATGTTCAGTTCCAAAGCTTTTATGTTCAACATGTTGCCTGCCCAGCGCCCTGTCAGATGGAGACCGTCATCATTAGCATCAATGTGCACATTTGAGCTGATGTTTATAGAGCCTAACAGAATCCTAACAGAATGTTCCACATTCTCGAGGATTCTGGAAAAAAAGCAGAAATCTGATGAAAATACTTGAATTTAAGTGTTTATTTAAAAAGCATCAGTTATAAATTAGCTTTAAACTAATGCAACAAATAGCTCTTTTCCCTTTCTTTTCTCATTTGACATAGATACAGTTAGATATTTATCAATATACCTTCATCAGTGTGCATGCCTCCCTTATCTCCACTTCATCCTCTTCCTTCTCGCCCAAAGTACCATTTTCTAAAGTGAAGCCAGGGCTCTAACAAAGGGAAATATGCCTAAATGTGATTATTTATTCCTAAAATTTTACGCAGTTATGTATTATTAGTTTAACTTTGTTACGTTCCCACATGAAAGCTAGGCGAAGAGGGTGGGGGACTGTAACATTAGCATATCACAAATGTAACCCTCCTGTCTCAGGGCAGCTGAGAACGAGGCAGCCTTATGAACAACAGTTGGTTGTAAGCTAACATTATGCTAGCTCCTAGCTTTTAGCTAAGTGTCCTAAAAATCGCATTTTCCCCTGATAACACATTTTAATATGCTCTCACATTGCATAAGAGTATTTGCTAGATGCCTGACAACATTAGATCCACTTCAGTTGGGGATAATTTATTCCTGTCAAACATCTATAAATGGCTACTTGTTCAACACATCCCCATGTTTCTATTTCCGTGCCTTGCCCTCCACTTTCCTCTGGTTGACATCTGTCAAAGGTATCAGGGGATCCGCCAGACCTGAGAGCTGCCAAAAATTCAATTCAGTTCAATTTTGTGTATATAGCACCAAATCACAGAAACAGTCTTCTCAAAGTGCTTTATACTGTAAGATAAAGACCCTGCAATAATAAAGAGAAAACCCAAACAATCAGACTCCTGTGAGCCGTTCTTTGATGAGGCCAAGCTTTTTGCTTCTATATCAGTAATCACATTGCTGGCACTTTGATCGGATAGAAGTGAGCTTCATTGACTCAGTAACTTATATTGGATTTCTTTCACAAAGATTTACAGCCAAAAATTTTATATAGTAGAAATTCAGAGAAACTAAGGCACAGAGGCCTAAGCTAGTGGTGGGCGGATCGATCCAAGTATCGATTTTATCGATACCAAGTCGGCATCGGTATCGGATCGATACTAGCCTGGTTAAGTTCCGCTCTTGTTTGCAATGCTGTGGTTTCGGCAAACATGAAACAGCCAGGTCGCTGGACTCACTGTTCCTGTGTCAGCGCAGAGCAGACACAGTTCCCCCTCCCCCCTCTTGTGTTTAGATGTTGCACTGTCACATGACATAACTTAGGCTACGTTCACACTGCAGGTGAAAGCGCATCAAATCCAACTTTTTGACCCTATGCGACCCACATCCGATCATGGCATGACAGTGTGAACGGCACAAATCCGATATTTTCAAATCCGATCTGGGTCACTTTCGTATGTGGTACTGAATCCGATTCATATCTGATGTTTTAGAAAGCGACTGCTGTTTGAACGGTCATGTCACATTAAATCTGTCTTTTACGTTACTGACACAAGACAGACGCCAATTATCAGCGCCGGAGAAGCGCCCGAAGACATCGCGAACGCTTCCTGGCCATTCCGTGTAGATGTCAGTGAAACTGTTGGGAAGACAACGTTGGAGAAACGTGAACATTTTATTTGTACTTTATAATCTGCAGATTCTGACAGAAATCTGCAACTATCCTTTGAAGCAACGCTCCTCTCTAAAACAGCAATAAGGATAATTATTAGGCCATATGTAAGTAACAAAAAAACTTTAAAACTTAAAGTCAAAGGAGCTCCTTTGACTACGATGACCTGGATGACTGAGAACCTTCACAGACATTTAAAACTTAAAGCAAAATTGGGAAACATAAAGTCCGAAACAAGTCTTTATATTAAGGGCCATCAGTCAAACAATACTGTTTGCTCTGGGTCTAAACAGAGCACGTTGTGTGTGTGATGTCTTCTTTTGCACATGGAGGTCGCTTTGAGGGCCGTGAACAGTTCATGCTGGAGCGCGTTTGCTGTCACATTTTATTTGTAGTGTGAACAACCAGACAAAAAAAATCAGATTTTATCAAAAAATCGGAATTGAGCTTTAAGACCTGCAGTGTGAACGTAGCCTTAGACGCTTTGGGGGTTGTTGTTTACATATTATTTATATTTTCACCAGTTGTTGTTTTTGTTGTTGAGAATTTTAATTGTAATTTTTGTATTATAGTTTCTCAATAGTACTTGTTTGTTTTAATTTGTTTACTGGTTTGCATGCACTGTTTAGATTTTTCTTTAAAAAAATTAGAATAAAGCATTTTCTATATAATTATAAACTTTGTCCTAATTATATCCTGGGTGTTAACTATTTAATAATGAAAACGGAAACATCACAAAGAAGACTTGTCATGAAAATTAATTGACATTTAGCAAATCAACTACATATCCACCTTATTTATTGAAACGTATCGGCATCGTATCGGTATTGGCGATACTGGTCCGTACTTACTTGGTATCGGATCAATACCAAAATATGCAGTAGCTTAAGCTTCGTACTTTTTAGCATGTCACATTATTTGTAGCAATAATTATTTTAATTACTTTTTATCCAAATATTTTAAGTCTTTATTCTATTAATTTATGTATATCAGACTATTTGTCGTCCCACTCTAGCTCTTCCTTGCTGATATTGTTTTTCTTCAACGCACATTAGTAGGTACAATTCCTAGTGTAGGACTGGTGCCTGCACTTGCTTGCATTTCACCTTCCTGCTGCTTCTTTCTCTTTACAACTCACTGTTTGTCTCCATGACTGATTTGACTGCGCCCCAGTCCCGTGCTCCAATCCCGCTGCTGTAGTAATCCACACACCTGCTTTGAAAAGTGCAGCTAATCTGTCAGTCAGGAAGGCTATGATTTCAAATAAGCAGCTCACAAGGGTGCCGGATCCATGTCAGGTGGGGTGGGGATGGAGCATAGAATACCAATTTACCATAAGTTCCTGTAGGAACTGGAAAGCAAACCCCTAAGTTATTGGGCCAGTGCTCTACGACGTTACCCCCACTGGCAAGATATAAATACATGTCAGGGTTAGTAACTCACATCCTGGTCCCTCCTCAAAATGAGATCGCAACAAAAATGTAACGATTTTGTTGTGGTACACGGACAAAAACTGTGCCTTTCTGTGCTTACTGTACTAAACTTAAAGCTGATCACCTGTCATTAAACTAAGAAATGTATATATTTGTTTTTTCAAAGCAGTAGATTTGAGAATTCATGGATAACAACAATAACAACTATATTTTAGTATTTAAAATATAATTTTTATTAAAGAGCTTGCACATACTGGTGGTTTAACCATAACCAGGAATATTTTTTAAAATGTATTTTATTAATTAACAATATTATGGCTGTTGTTAAGAGCAGCTGTGGTATGAAGCTTACATTGGGTGGTGATATGATACATTTAATAAGCACTGCTTTTCAAAGCATAGTTAATGGCATGTTTTTGAGCCAACACTCACTCAGAAAACTGAGCTTTTAAATTAAAAAGTGTAATCATTGTATTTTAACCCAAACCAGTACCTGAATAGCTCTGTTCCCTAAATCTCAATAAGAAAACAACGAATGAAAATGCAACTGGAGTGTAAAGTTATAGCCTACAAAAGAGTTCTTAGGAGTATACTTGTAGTCTCTTCACTGAATGACAAGTGAGCCATTGCTAACACCTCCTTATGCACACGTAGTTGCTCTTTCAAACTGGAAGCACAAAATATGTTTCAGGAACACACTGTGTACATTTCTTTACCATGAAAACGAATCAGTAGATTAAAGTGCTACGCTTGCCATTAGACTGTGTCGAAATGTAGGATGACGTCTTCTCAGGGGCGAGAATATAACTTGAACTTACATGTGAAAAACTAAACGGTGTTAGAATGCATTCAAACGCCCTTAAAATTGGCATGATATAACTTACAAGTTGTGCTTTATGTCAGGTAATGATATAGGAGCAAAATTGCCAGCCAATAGTATAATGATTTAACATTATTATTGGCATTGGAGCGGATGATGCCGTCATTCACCTCCTACATCGTTCCCTCGCTCACCTGGAGACCGCTGGAAGCACTGTGAGAATCACGTTCTTTGATTTCTCCAGTGCCTTCAACACTATTCTTCCCTCGGTTCTGAAGGACAAGCTGGTGAACTCTGGAGTGGACCATCACCTCACTACCTGGATCCTGGACTACCTCACCGACCGACCACAGTATGTGAGGACTCAGGGCTGTGTGTCGGACAGGGTCGTCTGCAGTACGGGGGCCCCACAGGGAACGGTTCTGGCTCCGTTCCTCTTCACCATCTACACTGCAGACTTCTCCCACAATTCCACCCAGTGCTTCCTGCAGAAGTTCTCTGATGACTCTGCAATAGTCGGCCTCATCACTGATGGGGACGACAAGGAGTACAGAGGTCTGACCCAAGACTTTGTGGACTGGTGCCAGCTGAACTACCTCCAGATCAACGCCAGTAAAACCAAGGAACTGGTGGTAGACTTCCGCAGGCACAAGCATTCTCCACTGCAACCACTGAACATCCAGGGTATGGACATTGAGGCTGTGGACAGCTACAGGTACCTTGGTGTTCATCTGAACAATAGACTGGACTGGACTCATAACTCAGACGCCCTCTACAGGAAAGGGCAGAGCAGGCTGTACCTGCTGCGGAGACTCAGGTCGTTTGGGGTGGAGGGCCCACTCCTGAAGACCTTCTATGACTCTGTGGTGGCTTCTGCTATCTTTTATGGTGTGGTCTGCTGGGGCGGCAGCATCTCTGCTGGGGACAGGAAGAGACTGAACAGGGTGATCCGAAGGGCCAGCTCTGTTCTAGGATGCCCTCTGGACCCAGTGGAGGTGGTGAGTGACAGGAGAACGGCGGCTAAGCTGTCATCCCTGTTGGACAACATCTCCCACCCCATGCAGCAGACTGTGACAGCACTGAGCAGCTCCTTCAGTGGGAGACTGCGGCACCCACGGTGTGGGACGGAGAGATTTCGCAGGTCTTTCCTCCCCACTGCTGTCAGACTCCATAATAAAGACTTTAACTGATCAAACACACACATCCATACATATGCAATAATACTAAGTGCAATAATCCTTTCTGTCATCGTTGTATTTTTACTCAGTTGTATATAGTATTTGTATTTGTATTCTATTTTTATCTTATTGTATATTTATTTTATTTTATTCTACTGTATATAGTATTTTATTTTATTCTATTCTGTACAGTTGTGTACTGTATTTATTCTTATTGTATTCTAATTTTTGCCTCATAACTTTTGCACTGTCCACTTCCTGCTGTGACAAAACAAATTTCCCACGTGTGGGACTAATAAAGGTTATCTTATTAACCTGTCTATTTAGACAATTTAAGTTTAAGTAAAAATCCATTTTACTTTTATTGAACTATTCCAACTATTTACCTTACTGTTAGTTATCTGTTCAGACCTCCTTGTTTGCTTGTTAATTAGTTTTTTTATGCACTCAGATACACAACACATGAAACCACAGGTGTTTTTCTTTTTAAAAAAAACAAGTAATCTCTTTTTGCCCTTCATTGAGCTGCTGAAGGATTTTACCACTTGGTAATAACAAAAACCAATTAAGTCAGCCAATGTTCATTGCTCTGAAAAATATGAAGAAGTAAAAAAAGAAAAAAAATGTCGTCTTGAAATTGTGTGTCAGCCAGCGAGAGAATGGCATTCACATTTTCCCTTCAAACTTGTATTCAAATTGGGATGTGTGACACCAGTGTCACTGCTCCACCTGGCTTGAGCGTCTGCTGTCACCTTTGGGGAGTGAGTTCAGCTTTTGCCAGAGTGTCGATCAGCCAAACTGTCGTTAGGCCACAGAACAGTCACGCACTGCCAACTTTAAATCGCTGCCAAGACAACTTTGTATGCAAGCATCTCCTTCACTTCAGATGCTCCTCTTGCCTCTTTCTTCCTCTTTTCTCTTCTCACTTCCCTCCATCCTCCACGCCACCTGTCCTGCATTCTCTGAGATTGAGCGCAAAGTTTCTCACTTTTGTCACCAAGACAAGGGATTGCGAGTGCGCGCGAATGGTGTACGTGTGATGGCGGCCGTGGCCACAGACTTGTGGGGTCTTCGAGCCTGCTGGACCTCCACTTTCCCCCACTAGTCACCCATTGGTGCGCTGAAGTGGTGTCCATCTGCTGAGTGTCTGTACGCCTGCCTTCCCAACCCACACAAGAACCCCTCACTATGCCACAAGTTCATTTTACTAACCAAATGGAGCACATCTTGTATTAGACAGATGGACATCCTTAGTCAAAAAAAGAGGTTATGACTTAGTGTTGATAAAACGTGATTTGGCTAAAGAGCCAATGCATGCTTTGTGTGTGTGCAGGGTTTTTTTTTGTTTTTTTTTACTTTCTTGGTGCTTGCATGTGCTGCTTCGGACCTTTTCCGAACGCCATGGAAGTAGAACAAGTTGCACACTAACAAATGATTTGTCAAATGACAGACAACATTAGTAACCTTTTAAGTTGCAATGCTAATGAATCGCTTATGTATCATGACCAGCAAACTGCCAGGCAGCATCCATCCAATTGTTAGGTGAGAGGTGGAGAGAGACAAGGCAGGACCAGCATCTGAGCACCATTAACTCTTTATGTTTTGTTATTCAGCACACAGTTTATTCTCTTGTGTCTGGTGGAGGAGCCTTGGGGGAGATAACCAAAAGTTATGTGACTGGGCTTTTGATGAGTCTCAGCAGCATTCAGTGAAGTGCCGTGCTTGGTATGAGTTTACTAAGGTTCTGGAAAAGGGAGACAATAAAAGCTGTATTTCATTACATACTATTCTATAAAGGCGTATAGAGGTATAAAATGTTTAAAAGTGGGTTTGTTAAAATGGAAACAGGTGACTGGAGGAGCAAAAAAGTGCTGAAGCAGCTTGTTTTCAGATTAAAAGTGAATCTGAGCTGATTTTTAATTACCCTGTTTTGCATTTTTACTTTAACACCCGACAGATGCAGTTCCCTCAAAGAAATTATACTTTTTTCTTGAAGAGGCATGAAAAAGTAAAATCTTGTTAAAAGTACAGTTAGGCCTATATGCATTTGAATGTACAGTAAGTCTGCCACTGTAGATGACCACAGTGGCCTTTAAATCCATCTCTAAAGATGTGATTGCAGTGCAGACCTACAGACTGTGCAAACGTTTTAAGTCAACCCTCATTTCTTTATATTTTGCTTCCAACGAGCCAGACTTTCTTTTTTAAGGTACTTTTAAACGATAGTTCTCTGGTTTTCCAAAGGTCTTTCAAAGTTCTTCTTTGGCTGATTTTTCATTCATTTTCAGTCCAGTCCTTGTACCTGATCATTTTGTGAGGAATGTTTTTGTTTGCCACTCACCTATTAATCATTTACGCATAAAGAGACACCTAACCTGCGAAGTTGTCTTTGCTAAGACTTGCAACAGTTTAATTTTTCAACATGACAATGATCCCAAAGACGTTATCACTGCAGTAAAAACATACCTAGATAGAAAAATCACACAATGCAATACTATCAGTCACGGAAATGACTCATTCTCTATGTGTTAATTCACTCACTATGTGTTAATAGACCTCTCTACACTGAATCAAGCTTGTTATTAATCTCTGGCACTCTTCCACAGCATGTGTTTTATCCTGTCTTCGGCCACCCCCCGGCCCTCGAACCTCGATCTGCTGGAGGTTAAAAGGGAGATTTTCCTTTCGACTGTTGCCAAAGTGCTTGCTCATAGGGGGTCACATGATTGTTGGGTTTTTCTCTATATGTATTATTGTAGAGTCTATCTTACAATATAAACTGCCTTAATGCAACTGTTGTTGTGATTTAGAGCTGTACTGTATAAATTACACTGAATTGAATTGAACTGAATGGATTGGTTTTCCCAGAGACAGGACCTCAAATTATTGTATACTATATAAGACATAGCATACATTTTCACTGCTATGCTGATGATACCCAACTCTATCTGTCCATGAAGCCAGATAACACACACCAATTAGTTAAACTCCAGGAATCATACCTGTTATTAATCTCTGTCTCTCTTCCACAGCATGTCTTCATCCTGTCTTCCTTCTCTCATTCCAACCGGTCACAGCTTGAGCCTGGTTCTACCGGAGGTTTCTTCTTGTTAAAAGGGAGTTTTTCCTTCCCACTGTCGCCAAAGTGCTTGCTCATAGGGGGTCATATGATTGTTGGGTTTTCCTCTGTATCTATTATTGTACGATCTACTGTGCAATATAAAGCGCCTTGAGGTGACTGCTGTTGTGATTTGGTGCTATATAAATAAAATTGAATTGAATTGAAATTATTGGAGTAGTGTGGGATCATCTCTACAGAGATCAGAACTAAAGGCAGAACATCCAAAGAAGAGCTTTGAATGACCTTCAAGAAGTCTGGAGAACTATTCCTGAAGACTACTTAAAGATATGAGAAGAAAGTTTGCCTCAGAGAGTTCAGACTGTGTTGAAGAATAAAGGTGGTCAAACCAAATATTGAGTTTCAAGCGCATAATTAAGAACCATGCAAACTTTGTTTTTGCGTTTATGCTGTATTTACATGTATGTTTGCACATGCTTAAATAAGTCAATTTCCTAGCAAAAGATAAAGAAATGAGATGTTGCTCCACCCTTTCACGGTTCTGTAATGTAAGTGATACAGTCATTTCTATACATAGACTTTGTGTCCAGAAATGTCCAGAAATGTACTACATAAGAGGGAAAGATGTGTTTCTCTTGCTAAATGTTTTACCACTTGTATATCCATGTTAGAGTTCAAAAAGAAAGTTATTTTCTGTTGCCTCTTTCTTAAAACAATATTGAGGCTAAAAACAGGGCTGAAAGTTTTAGCAGTGAACTAACTCGCTTCGCTATACTTTAAGCCTGCATCCCCTAAAGCATTATGTGAACCCTAATTAGAAAACACAGAGCATGATTATAAGTAAGAATAGACAACATTAATTAATTTAGCGCCTTTTCTGCATACATCAGTACATTGTTTCGACATTACTAAGCCTCAGATTGCACAAACACGGTGCTTATAATCCAGCAATGAGGACGCTTCTCTATACAGTAATTTCCCTTGTGTCTTAAAAAAAATGTATATAGCACAACTGACTAATTGCATTCACGAGTAGCCCCGTGTATACTGATGATTGTGAAAATAACTATGTGTTAAAGACATGACACTACTGTGCTAAAAGCCTCTAAATAAATGGAGCAAAAAAAGAAGATAAGCCTACCGTTAACAGGATTAACTTTTTATTAATCACTACACTGAAAGGAGTCTCAAAACAAGGTCATATCTTTTGTTTTTTTCAGTGCTGAAAGACCTTAACGTGCACTTCTTAAAAACGACTCCACTTTACCAACCTAAAATATTCATGTTTTAGATATTTTAATAGTTACCTGTGCAGTTAAGAAGATGTTATGTTGGGTGTTTGCTTGATGGACTCACAGATAATTATGGTTGTTGCTTGGTGTGCAGATCGTGGCTCAGTCTGGGCCCAACGTAATTGCTTCAGTTTAAAAAACAAATGGTAGTTTTATGAAACCAATTCCAGTCTTTAAGACATCATTTCGTAAATGTGCGTCTTACTCAGATTTACACAGTATGTTAATCGTTTCTAACTGTGAATCATTTGCAAATGGAACGCACACAGGCGTACCGTACTACATGCATTAAGGCGCTCCTCATTGCAGTAACAAGAAACTGCTTTAAAAAGTGCTAGAAAGCCTTAAACAAGTAAAACAGAATTATATCTTGCCTCACAAATTAAACAAAACTAAAAGAAAAAAAAAAGATGCTTTCCCTTCTGAACTTTTTAATTCCTTTTAAATCACTTTACGAGATTTAACTCTGAGCTGAACAAAGGAGACGACAATTAATTGAAGGCTTTTCATTAATCGTGCTCAATTTCATATCAGTCTCCGGGGAGAAAGATGCTACGATCGCAGTTCTTTGTCTCATTACGTTTTCTTATCTTTTTCAGCGCACTAGTTAATGTTTATTTATTTAACTCGATATCGTCTACAATGCAAGGTAATGGAGACGAGAATGTGTGGTTGAGAGGAGGGATGTGCAAAGAGCGACCTGTCAGGATTGATTAGCCTTACAACAGTGCAGACGCAAGCAGACAGAGGCAGAAAAAGAAAGGGAAAACTCGGGGGACTGTGTTTTTTTATTTCCTTTTCTTTTTTGTTTAAACTCCCTAAGCCCCTTTGGAGGAAATCCTCATGAACATTATTGTGTTGTATTTATTTCTTTATTTTTTTAAGGGTGTGTGTGGGTTCTTGTATCACTCACACTGCGGGGACACAAGTCTCTTTCATCTCTATCGTTGCTGGAACACACCTCCCTTTTGGGAAGACCGAAATAACAAAAAGCAAGTGTCTGTATAGAATTTAATGTCATGGAAATTTATAATGAAGACTAAAGGTGTGGGCCTATGTTTAGAGAATAGGCAAGTAGGTTATCCATTTATATGTTGAATGACGGGTGTGTGAGATCCAATTTAGAGTATATACTTACCTAATGCTTACCTAAGACCAACATTGACCAAGTTATGGTTGCCCTTTGGCGATTACTGTGTATAAAAGCAGAAAACCCCAAACAAATGCACCATTTCTTCCTGACTGCATTTCCATTACTGTTTCTAATAACCTTGAAGGATTTTTTTTTTGGCTACAAAATTGCAATTATGTGGAAAATATATTGTGTTCTTTTAGTGCAAGCTTAGGTGGCTTCGAAGAAGGAATGGTGAGAACTAATGCTGCCACAACCCCAGCCCCTTCAACTATACCTATTAAGCTTGATGAATTGAAACTGAAATGACTGGGATCCCTGCAGTGAACATATAAATAAGCTTCTCTCCGAGGGACAACAACAGAATGGGTTGGAGATTTATTGACAAGTTCTGGAATAGTGGGGAAGGTTTTTTTTCCTGTTTTCTTTTTTCTGAGGGGGACTTTAAACCTCATGTTTACACTACTTTACTTTATAGGATATAATGTAGGGGTGTATTGTGTAGATCAAGACAGTGAGAGGGCCAATATAGAGGATGCACATGCACTCCAAGTTTTAACTCTATATGGTTCAGAGGTGGATAATAACAACTTACATTCATCTTTTTTTAAACTTATTATACACATTATTTTAATGTTGGGGGGGGGGGGGGGGGGGGGGGGGAATACATTTGGGTTTCATGCACAATACATTAAGAACCCGATCTGTGTGGATGTCGCCCCTCCTCATGAAACTGTTAAATAAAGTTAAAAGAGATTGAAACAACACAAAAACATGAGCTCAACATGAGCTTCAAAACTCTCCTGCTTTGTGTCATAAGTATAAGTTAAGGCTGTGCATCTTTTAACTGTATTTAAGTAGTCATGTTAGTCTGATGAAGACAGAAAATTGCATGCATATAATAAATGTAAGAAAATGTTATAACATATCAGCCATGACATGGTTGGAAGTGAAGAAACCTAAGTGTCTAAGTTTGACAGATCACTCAGAATAAAACATCAGCTCCTTCCTGACAGCAGCATGGTAGTAGAGTGGTCAGCACTGTAGGCTCACAGCAAGACGGTTCCTGACTTGAACCCCTGCTGGGGCCTTTCTTTGTGGAGTATGCATGTTTTCACAGTGCCTGCATTGGTTTCCTCACATGCATGGTTATATATGTATGTAATGTATGACTCGAAGTCCCAACTGCTTGGAGTGGTCAGTATGACTAAAAAAACGCTATGCAAGTTCCAGGTGGATGCAGCTTTGGAGTCTGAAAAGTAAAGCTAGTACAGAAATGTCTTACACTTGTATACTTTTTAATGTCCACCAGGGAGGCAGACGGAAAAGAGGTCCAGCTACATATAAGTGTGAAAGAAAATGGTACTTATTCTCATTTTATTTGTGCTGTCAGAAAAAAAAGTTCCTAATAATTTCATGTTCTAAATTGTCATAGTGTTGATTTTGCAAATTATGCTTCAGTTTACAGTACAATTAAGGATAGAATATGATTGGCAAATGTGCATGCAACACCCCCAGTGCACAGGGTGCGGTAGTTAGCTGGGGTACATAACTCTTGATGTATTAGCAGCAAAAGAAAAGAACGTCCTGGCAGTGTCATAATATCATGTAATTTGTTGCAAGAGGTGATCCAAATGCCCATTAATAGCTGTATTTTTGGTCATTTGATTAGTCAAAGGAGTTTGCAAAGAAAAGCGTCTGGTCATTTGATTACATGCAAAATATGAACTGAAACAAGCGGGTTAAATGGATTTAAATTAGGGCAACAGTTGCAAAGGCCTAGCATAGCATACATATACTTTATATTACTTACATACTTTTTATAATGGAAAAATCTAAGTCTGAATTTCCACTGTTAGCTGTATCTGTCAGGTGGAAATCAGTGGTGTAAAAAGCTTAATACTTGAATAAGGAAGCAGAAACTAGAGCATAAAACTGGGGCACTCAAGTAAAATACAAGGACATGCAATTTGTACTTGAAAATAATATAGTTACATTCCAGCACAATGTGAGGAACCAAAACTGAATTTTTACTTTAGTGCAAGCTGATATAAAATCATTAGGGGAATATTGGTTGTGCCAGTGTGTTTTCCATTATTTTTTCTTGATCATTACATACCTAAAGAAATGATTAAGGTATAAAACTTGGCAATGTGGATGTCTATTTATCTTAGTTGAAGCCTCTGGTGAAAGTGTTGTGACTGGCAGCTTGTTGGATAGTGTCCCTTAATCATGGTTAATGAACTGTGGGATGGTGATCAGTGCACAGTTGCATAAAATGTATCATTTCACCTAAATTGGGTCTCTCTCCTGAGTGCTTTGCTTTCCTCTCCTCGGGGATTCTTTGATAGGTGATGCATACAGTTTCACACATCACATCCTTAGCGGAGATGGTTTTATGTATATTTTTTTTTACATGTTATCTTTTAAGGTTATTTTGGCTGTAAGGTTTAATCAGAGTTTCTATGGAAACTGCTCCTGATTCCAAAAGATTTCCAGCCACTTAAAAACTCATTTTTAACATGCACATGAGTTATTTGACTGATTAGCTGAAAGAGATTCCACTCTATTGCTTTAGTTAATTAATTAACTTCATATAAGGACAATTAATGGAGGATATTACACTCTTTTGTAAAGGCAATTCCAGTTTAAACTCAGGTAATGAGTTTGTGGACCTCTGCCACCAGCTGTTGGTCTCCGGTCTACAAAAGAGTTTCGTAAGACTTCCCAAGGTAATCCGACTTAGTTAAAATGCCAGAGACTTTGATTATGAAGAACAAAAAGGAAAAGGGACAGGTGGGGGGGCAGCATTGTTTCATGGTTCCCCTTCAATTAGATTTAGCTGTAATTGAACCCCTGGGGAAGCACTGATCGTCACAATAAAGTGCGGCATTACCTCAAACCGGATTTAGTGGCAACACGATCCTCCGCCGCTCTAGGTGAGACATTTAATTAAGTCCCATTGCTTTTGCAGCGCAGCCATATAACTGAATTAACAGTGCAGAGACCCACCAGGCATGCATTCACTCACTTTATACGGCATCTTCTTATAAATTACTACCTTTTCTGCCCAGCTTTAACAACAAAGGGATTTGAAGGCATCTTTCTTTAGCAGAAGGGCAAAAGCACAATGACACTGAAACTTAAAATACAAAAGAAACACAAACATAAACTTTTATTTTTCATGAACACATAAGCTCCTGGTGTGTCAGGATCTCTACCCCTTTGGGCTTTGTTTTTGTTTTTTTGCACAACTTACTCTAAGTGAGTCTGCACCTTTTCTCCAGTGTCTAGCCTTATTGATGTTTGCTGAGATTTAGTCATGCAGTAATGAAGGCCAGCTTTGATTTGGTTGGTGGCTTTGGTCTTGTGTATGTGTGTGTGTGTTAGAGGCAAGCAAATCAGGGCATGCTTGATAACACCCCTAGCTTCCCTCTCCTCATTACTGCCAGACAAATAAATGCTGTGCATCTCCCTGGACCGCTGGCCGGGAAGATGGACCCTGGGACTTGAGTCTATGGGAATCTCACTGTGAGCTGTGCATTTACAGATACAGGCACCAAATTCACCACACACATTCAGTCACCAAGGAGACGAGAGAGGAACTGACAAATATGACAGCGAGGGTTGAGCAGGAGTGTAGCGTGAGGACAGAAATACGCAGAATGTGTAAAGCAGCGTCACTGTCCCAGAGTTGGCTGAACTCTTATCTAATCTTATAACAGTTGTCCAACAGTCCGATGAGCATAACAGTGTGTTCTTTGTATCAAGGTCACAGATCAAGAGGTCTTTTACTTCTACCTCTTTAAAAGCTTTACCTTCTTCTTCTTCTTTCAGGTGCTCCCTTAAGTGTACCATCCCCCTCTGTCACACACACCCTCTGCATGTCTTTCTTCACTATATTCATAAACCCTCTTTGTGTTTTTACTCTTATTCAGCATTTTTTGTCCAATAAATCTACTATCCCTCCTCTGCAAACGTCCAAAACATCTCAGTCTAGAATCTCACTTGATTCTGGTACTGCTGATATACGCATTTCCAATTCTATCCATCCTGGACAATATATGAGCTTATTTCATTTACTGAGAGCATGGATTTCCAATTTGAGATAATGATTTATTGTTTTCCTGTTCAGCCATTGCAATGTTCTTCTTCAAAACTAAAACTCTTGCAGTGAAATTGTCTGCACTTCGGCACTCACGTATATTTGGCCAAACGTAGCCCTCCCTTTTGCTCTCAGACTGCTTCTGCACAATCACAAAAACCATTGTTGGATTGTTTTGTTTGGATTATTGTGTTACAGCCCTATCAAAATCCCCCCAAACAACACAATGGAAGATATGGTGCCGGTCAGTGAACTCATCTTTGCCTCATTGCGGGTATGTTTGTTCTTCTTCTTAGAGTGCTCCTTGCGGATGAGTATTGTTCTGCTTGGCAAACAAGTTGGTAGATGCTAAATTGGATCAGCAGAAGGCATGCTCTGGTCTACTGTGATTGGTTGCTTAGCTACCAGGTTGTATTTTTCTTTTCCCCATAAGGCAACTGGTGATGTTCTTGGAATCTGAAAATGCTGTTCAATATGTCAGGGTCTTCCCAACTTTGTAATAATTTATACCGAGGATAGAAGAATCACACGGGTCACTCAGAAGACGAGAACTAGGAGGAAGAGTTTGCAAAGTTAACGCACCTTCTTCTCAAAAGACATGCACCACATTCAGAGAAAGACAGATGCATAGTGATGAATATGCAACATGTATAAAAAGCCTCTTTATTTAGCTTGAATGTCACCTGTTATCAGAATGACTTTCAGCATGGATGCTTGCCTCACATCTGTCTCAACCATGAGAAAGAGACCAAAACAGATCATTTGGTATTTTTTAACCTGTTTTTTTTTTTTAAAATCTTTGACGATACTTCTAATGAATCTCTACCACATCCAAAGCTGTATGCCCATGCTGTTTTCTATTTTTGTCTATTTCTGACTAGATAACAAAACATATCTACATACAACGTTCATTTCAACCCAAATCTCACCGGACAGCCTAGGCACACTGCAACAACGGGGGAGATAGAGACGAGTCAGAAATGAGATTATTCTTTTTTTCTTCCTCTTCTTCTTTTTCAGGCAAGTGTGCCTCTCGCTCACTCGTCTGTCACGGAGAGATAGACAGATGAGACATAATGTCAGTGAAGACAGAGACAGTCAGGCATGGACGCAATGCATGCGTGTGTGCATTCAAATGCAAACAAGCAGACAGAGCACGCCGCTATGGACGCTTCGACGTACAAAGTCAACCAACTGTCTAACTTTCTCTTGAATTTGGCCTGACAAAATACCCATCTAAATCTAAATTTTCCATTAAGACACTTTCACTGGCCCAGTAATCTTCAGGAAAAAAGGGTCGTGCAAGGCCAGCTGGTGAGAGGCTTTATGGCCGCTGAGTCTCACTTTCAATCCCCTTTTAGGAAAGCCAAAGCTCCAGAGATCACCTAACCACTGGACAAATCTGGCCAGTTCCATCCAAACAGGACCTTTTGTACCCCACACCGGATTACCTGCTGAGTCCCATAAGTACCCAATGTCTCCTCTCTAAAGATTTAACAAGACCCAGGGGGGAAACCTCTAATTTTCTGGCTGTGTATTCAGTTGAGTTTCCCCTGGCATAATCCCTGGTCAGCACCGTTGGGTCCAGCTAATCAAGTGCTCTACTGTGTTTGGACTCGGTCGTGGTCTGAAGTCAGTCTTCATATGAGGTGTACATACCAGAAAGAGAAGAGAAATAACACAATGAAGGCCAGTATCAGTATTCGCTGATGTTTAGGTCATGGGAATTGCCTGTAAATAACCCATTAGGCTTCAGAGTGTAGGAGATACACACAGGGGAAAAGAAGCCAGTGTTACTCTT
Source organism: Rhamphochromis sp. 'chilingali' (assembly GCF_963969265.1). Taxonomy (NCBI): domain Eukaryota; kingdom Metazoa; phylum Chordata; class Actinopteri; order Cichliformes; family Cichlidae; genus Rhamphochromis; species Rhamphochromis sp. 'chilingali'. The sequence continues at coordinate 33,774,838 of NC_137929.1, read as the reverse complement.
CCTCAGCTTTCTTCTGGCATGTTTTCCACAGCCAGCTGAAACAACAGCTACACAGAGCAACCAAAGGATTCTTGTTCAAAGCTATACATTTATTGATTTTTGGCCACCACAAGGCAGAAGATGTCCAAAACAAGATGATAGAAGGAGGCTAACATGGTACCAAGCAACTACGTGCTTAGACACCGTGCCAAGACAGAGCAACATATCCCACTGGAGTTCTGTTTTTGGCCATATGACAATGAAAGTCCAATATATGTCTGCTTTGTGTATGCTTTGAACTCTAGAAACTAATGATTGAAAATGTTCTTTTTAGCTGCTACATGTTAGACTTTCTTAAACAACCACTTCTGGCTGTTTATTTCAGGGCAAGCTCCATATACGGTGCGGTTTTATCCTGTGGTTGTTTGTGTGGTTGTCGTCTCTCCACACAGTTTCTGTTGAAAATGGTTTGCTGCTGATACATTTGACAAAAAATATACAGACTTTCACACTTCTTGTTATGACTCTACATTGAAATTTGTTAAGAAAATTAAGAGTGCCTTAGATTGGGAGGTAAATATCTCTTTACTAGACCAACAATTCTTCAATTCTTTTGTACATTGCTTAAAATTCACAAGAGATGCATGGAAACTAATAGAAAAGATGCGAATATGCACTGGAAGCACTACATTGTTAATTGAATATAAGGGGACAGCAGATTTCATTCACAGAACTGCTAATGAAGTTAGCAGAAATGGTTCTCACCAAGAATTATTTCAGATTTGAGAGTATGCTTTTCCCACAGAAGCAGGGCTCTCAATGAGTAGCCTTTTCAGGCCTAATTATGCAAATTTATTTATGGGGAAGTTTGAACTAGTTCATGTTTATAATAATAATAATAATCCATACTTCTTCTTCAGCAAGTGTTGATTCAGATATTTAGATGACTTGGTTTTATATTCACTAGGACTTTAGAGGACTTTAGTGGTTTTAAGGTATACCCTGATGCTAGGTTACCTAGACTGCCATTTACACCAGAGGCCACTTCTTTCTTTCTTTCTTTTTCTTTTTTTTTGGATCAGAACTATTACATTGAAAGGAATAACTTTTTAAATTATACGTCTTATTTTCCACGCTCCTTGAAGAAGAGTTTACTTTATAGTCAGCTCTTGCAGATAAGAAGGATTTACAGTTCTAAGGAGGAGTTAGAGAAACAAGCCAAAAAAAGACAAACACAAAAACATTTTAAATGACCGTCTCTCTAGGATCAGACAAATTGGATAGAAACGACCTTTTGGCATTTAATAATTCTTCTCGACAGGGACATTCAGTTGTTTTTTTCACCCGTTTCTCATGCCCTTAAAAATGTGATAAATATTGGCGTTTTTTTGTCTAATGACCCTGCTGCGGGTAAAGTTTGATAATTCTTCCTTATTCTCCACAAGGCATTCTACTAATTTGAGAGATAATCTTGTAAAGACAGATATTTATTTATTGAACTTAAAAAACGAACTGTTATGTAGTGCCTTAATTAAAGGGCATCATTCATCACACCCACATACAGGTAAAAAAACAAAAATGACTAATAGAATCACTTGTGTACGTTTATATTTATTAAAGTGCCCTTGTAGATTTTGTTATGTGGGGAAGACTGAGATAAAGGTGATAATGAAAATTTCTGAGCAGAAGAGTAATATCAGAAATATTGATGAAAGGTCTCCTAAAGCAAGATATTTTTTAGTCTGCTCCACAGCACCACATCATGGGGATTGAAGCAGCTGAGTGGTTGAAAAGAGGACGTGATGGGGAATGTAAACCTCCAAAGGGAGGCCTATTGGGCATATTACCTGCAAACATTGTGTCATGGAGGATTAAATAAGGAACTACAGTTTATTAAATACATTAACATATCTGTAGTTTGTACCAGGAGTCCTATGATATGTATATAATTAACTGACTTATGTAGACATTTGTGGAGTTTTAGATGGATTCTTTAGCTTGATATCACAGAAAACTCGTCATTTAGGATTTTCTGCCCGTTGAAGCAGATGGCTGCCCCTCCCTTCTAACAGGTTTCTTCCTGTTAGAAGGGAGTTTTTCCTTCCCACTGTCGCCAAGTCCTTGTTCATAGAGGATCGTCTGGTTGTTGGGGTTTCTCTGTTGTAGTGTCTTTACCTTACAATATAAACTGTCTTGATGTGACTGTTGCTGGGATTTGGACCTATATAAACAAAAGTGAATTTAATGGAATTGAACTTTGCCCTTCTTTGTACGTGGAATAAATACATCATTACTTTTGTTAATGCTGTTGCATCAATGATTCTGGGTTATGCTCAGATATGTTTCAGAAACGTGTCTTTTTCTGTATTTTCTATTCTTTTCTTCCAGCCATATTATATTAAATTACATTCTAAATGCAATTTTGAGTGCTGGAGTTCTTATTAATAATTGCTGCAGATACAAACATATAATTGCAAATGAGGGGTCTTTAATATCCTCCCAATAAAAGAGCGGGCTCAAATGATCTGCACTGAAGAGCCAGGCAATAATTCTCTGCTTAATTGTAACAAGCAAAAACCCTTTCACATTAACAGTCATGGTTTCGCCATGTGATTCAGAAAAGATAAATGATGATGGCGATATGACAAATGATTAACAGAGATTCAAGGATGTTCTCTAAAACAGCACACGCAGTCCTCCTGTGGATGCTATCAACTTCTAAAGCACTCTCTGATAATGGTAGTCCAAGCAGGCTTTATAATGACAATCAAATGGTTTCCTGTCAAAACCTGGGTCCCAGCATTTGGAGTAGGAACTATGTTATTACCCTTATTGACATTCATGGCATTCGTTCCACAGTTTCAAGAAAGACTGCAGCAATTGCCCTTGAGTATAATACTTGAATAAAATTTATACAACTTCCTGCTATTAAGATATCTTCCCACTGGATATATGAGATGTTATCTCTCTATAATAGATGTATTATTTATGACCAGCCATGCTTTAAAGTCAGCAATAAACAAGTGACTGAACACAGGAAACAAAGGCTCAAAGGAAAACAGACGGTCTTGGCTAAGTCGCATTAAGGCATGTCAAGATGCCCTCTGTGTCACTGTGGGGTCTATAAAGGCCTGATTAATCACTTAATAACACACCGTAGAATTAAATCATCTTCACTGTTGCAGACAGTTAAAGCATGAGAAAAAGGTTTAGAGAGGAAAATGAAAAGAGAATACCTCAGCATCCAGCTCAGTCCATGCCGATTTTCCTGAAAAAACGTTACATATTGTTAATGGTCTGTTGTTATCGTATCTGCCCTGCATGAGGTGGTCATGTACGTCAAGGTACTGCTAATCACAGCATACACTGATTATTGTTTTCAAAGTGCCATTTTTCATTACCGCACATGTAAAAAATAATTGGAATTTCTTTTCAGTTGCTGTACTAATAGCTTGCCCGCAGGTTAAAATTTCAAAAAAAGGGAGAAACAATGCGATCAACACATGCAGTTCATTGGGAGTATTCTTAGTTTATGAGGTTTTAAAATAATTCATGGGTATGAGTGCATTCCTGACATGTCAGCACATTTGCACTTTGCTTGATTGAAGACGTTTGTGTCCGGACGTATTAGTAATTCATGATCTTGGATCATTTAAATCCGAGTTACTACTGCTGCATTAACTTTGGACTATGCAGTCTTACCTGCAGGCAGGAGGCTTTTTTTTTTTTTGATTGCTGAGGTGCATACAGCTGTTGAATTCATTACTTTTATTCGGTTCACTTTATTCAAATAGTGCCAAACCTCTGTCGTCTCAAGGCACTTTGAATAGAGAGGGAAAAAATGCACTACAGGACCATGTGAGCATGCCAAATAAAAGCATGGAGTGAAAGAGAAGAGGGGAGGAGAGATGCTCAGTGCTTCACAAGAGGCACCCCAGCCACCTGAGCCTACACAAGAATAACCAAGGGATGGTTGAGGGTTTTCAGAGCAAGCCTTAACTCTAAGCTATGTCAAAAAGGAATGATGATTTTTAAATGTACAGAAGACTGTGCCTATATGAAAACCAGACTGGAAGCTAGTTTCACAGGTGGAGACCAAACATCTGAAGGCCTTCGAAGTTAGGGATTTCTGTTACACTGATATGCTCAGGGACGTTAGTTCAGTTGAGCTAAGGATTAAAGAGGTAGTGATGAAGCTCCTGAGATAGCAGGTTCTACTTACTTTGGCTTTCCTTAGTCACTAAATTGTTATATATATATATATATATATATATATATATATATATATATATATATATATATATATATATATATATATATATGAAAGAGAGAATACCCTCATTTTAGAGTCTCCTCCTTTTCATTCTTTTTTGATATCATTATTCAAGTCACTGTCGGCTCGTAACAGGTGATGATTAGATCCCTTCCGAGCCCTCCCAGCTTTGTCAGGCCAAAAGGGTTCACCTAATTCCTTTTGGCATTCATTCCACTTAGTCTCCACTCTTTGCTTGCAACTCTCGCTCTCTCTTTCTCACTCTTAGGGGAGTTGTCAGACAAGGATAACGCCTCGCTGTGAAGAGAGAGGGGGAGCGAGTGAGTGGGAGTGAGTGAGAGATGGAGATAGCTGCTGGGATAAAGGGAAAACACACCGAGGAGACAATTTACTTAGTAACAGCTTTTTTTAATAGAGATTTTGTTTAATGCTTTTTGAGGGGAAAAAATAGGTGCTGCAGGTTTTACAGCAGTAAGATAACTGCTGTTCTTAAATCTTATAATCAAAGGTCTTTAAATTGAAAGGTACGACCTCCATCTGGAGGTGGTACTGTTGGTTAATGTAGGCAAGGCGGAGGTGAAACATTGTGGGTTTATTGTTAGCGGTTCAAATTTTACATTGACAATTTTTTAAACGCACACACTTTTCTTCACCACTACGATGCAGTGAAGCAAAGGAAAGTAACACCTACATGTGGATTGGTGAAGCACACGCACATTTCGCACTTTCTAAAGACTATCTCAAAGAAGACAATGTGTTGTTATGTAAAGCAGAAAATTATCTTTTCTTATTTTACAGGAATAATTGATTCCAACACAGAATAAAATGTTATAGAAAATAATATAAGCTGTTCATCATTTTAAATAAGTTCGTAATGGTAGCATAGCTCTATTGCTCATGCCATGACGAGGAGTCCATCCATCCGCGCACAATTGCCAGAAATCACTACTCCTCTTGCAGAATGGGCCAGAATTTAGTGAAACTCACACACATCGATCACCTGATGGGGCTTCTCAAGGTCAAAGTCAAGTTTGCTTTTTTATGGGCATTTTCGCCAAATTCTTGTCCCTGACATACAGCAGAAAAAATATCCTGAGTTATTAAATGATGTGATATTGTAGCTAGAAATATCATTTGGCCACACATGCTGTATGGTAATTGTATCCCATTGAACGGTGATAATCATGGAGGGAGTGGCTCCTATCGGTTGATTCCCTCATTAAGCAGGCACGGTTGGAGCCTTCTCATCACCATTAGGGCAATATCAGTAATGGAGTCATGCATATTCGTGCACATGTTTTCATGCTTTTTATGTCCATAATTGCAACTGACCATATAGCCTTAATACTCTTGAACTCAAACGCTTTGATTTGGTGGTGAATGATGCTGGCTCATCCCGGATATGACCGTTTGTGAGCCTCTTTGAGTTCTCGGTGGATTTTAATTCTGATTAATTGATGCAATGATGAGAAATATTTCCCTTTACTTGTGGTTTGATACATTACCATAATCTGTGAATTGTAATGGATCGTGAGGTGGGTAAGCCACTCCCGGTGTTTTGTTTTTTTTTGTTTGGTTTTTTTTTTTTTTGCCTGTTCCGTTTGGCTCTTTTGCCATCAGAATTGTTGTCTAAAGGCAAAGAAAGATGCCGGTGTTTTGGTTTTAAGTGTAGGGTGGTTTCTTAATATGCATACTTGGGTGTGTACTTGTGTTCTGGTGGCCATGCCTGGATGCATTCTCATTCTGCCCATTTTATTGAGCATGCACTGGTGGTGACTTGTGTTGTGTAGCCTCTGTTGCATGATGGGTCATGATCATAAACTGTAGATTTGATTATACTTTCCAAATCAGTGAATCTGCTAGAGTCTACCAGGGTCCACTTAGGTCTAAGTGATGTAAATTTCATCATCTCACGGTAAGCACAAGGGTCGCACAGACTGACCCCCAGAATCTTTAACCAGTGCACCCAATGCTCAGCCGCCCCCAGGCAGCGGACTTTAAGCAGACTTAAAAGAAGTAAAACAGGAATGACTCCTCAGCTGTTGTGTATCAGCTCTCCTTGTTCATGTTTTACAACATACAGAAAATGTTGACAAGTTCACCAGTTTGTTCATTCTAATGGGTGCAATAATACATTATGGGCTGCACATTAAAGCTTCGCATGAACATGATCAGATGTTAAAATTTACCTCGCAGTGATAACTTGGGCTTTGATTTGTGCAAAGCAGGGATCCTCTGACACATCATTAAGAAAAGCAAAGACCATCTGGTGGCCTAGTGCTTAAAATGCATGACATATAACAGCAATGGCCTGGTTTGATTTTGGCTGGAGACCTTGATTGCATCCCTCCCTCTCCTGATATTTCTTGTACTTACATTCATTATAAGCTGTCTGTTAGAAGCGAAGCCCTAAAGGATTTTTCCCCCGCAAAGAAAAACAAAAAAAACAAAACACACATTTTACCATGCTTTCCAAGTCAAGGAAAGACAGTTTGGACCATGCATCAAATTATATGCTCTAGTTGCAGTTGTAGCCCAGCCCCATGGAAACAAACAAGCCCTGCAGCAGCGTGTCATATTTACAAGTATTTCTAACACTAATACAACCTAGCATTTCTAAAATGAGTATAACGTGGCTGCAACATGATCAAGGTGATTATATTCAGAACTGTAAAGGCCAAAATATTTTTATCATTTTATTTCTTTTTAGGTTACTTTTATATTTACTCAAAACAGGCTCTTATTTTGAAATTTTACATAATTCCAGCATTTTGTTTAAATGAAATAGCGCCTTATATTGTAGATGAAGGTTCCCAGGAATATACCAAAGCATAAGATAATGAAAGGGCAGTATAAATGATATAATGTGATCAAATGAGATGCTACATTCACTTATCGTAACACTTACCCCTTGGCTGCCCACTCACACAGCCCCTATGGACATTGTCAGTGTATCTGTCACCAGTTGTAACCCCCCCTAAATGTGTGTGCCTGCTTTCTCTCATCCACACACCTACACACACTAGGGTTGCCAACCGTCCCTTAAAAAACGGAATCGTCCCGTATTTCGAAACAAAAGTACACGTCCCGTATTGAGCTAATAAGGGACGCACTTTGTCCCGTAATACAGTGAGAATCAAAAGTAGTCTATAACTTTTAATGGAATTAACGCTTTGTTTGAAAACATAATTCCCAGCCCCTCTCCTGCTTTGTGACCAATGAGCTGACAGCACACTTATGACAATTCGAGTATGACAATTCAGATTACCGCTCATCTCATTGGTCGAGGAAAGGTCGCTTGCGGAGAAAATACCGGAAGACAACAGATGACCACAACAAGAAGCATGGCCAACAGGGAAACAAACGCTGACACTGCGGTGCAAGTCTCGGACGACAGTACACCTAAAGCTGGGCAAACACTGTGCGATTTTTTCAGTCACGTTATTCAGCTCCTGCTCAAACTGCACAATTGACTCGCAGGGGTTAGAAGTTTGCAGGTCACGATGCAGGTCTCACACTATACCACCCGATGCTCTGATGCGACCTGAGTGCTCACACTGTGCCTCCATAAAATGAAGGTTATAACAGAAAATCTGTCGCTCGCTCTCCCTCTCTGTCTTTCACTCACACAGACACACCACCACCATCAACTTTGCTAAATTGCTAATGAAAAACATGATCAGGCAGCTGTGAATGAGCAGCAGTGTAAATCCAACTATTTTCACGGTTGTTGTGGTCGTGATAATTTTGTGAGGCCACATCGAAAAGACTCGGATGAGCTTTCCAAAGTTCTACAAGTTGTGCCTCCATCGCTTGTGTCCAGATCACACGCTGCACAGCCGCGCTGCTCCGTCTTTTTCACCGACGTTTACGTGTTTGCGCGTGAGCAGTGTGAGCGGCTGTGGTGAGACCCTCACGAGCGATTGATGATCGGGAGCTGGTCGTGAGGTGTTAATCGCGTCTCGTTACCCCACGTATACTACACGATGCACGACGCACGATGAAGGCCAAAATCGGGCCGATCGCCAAATCGGTCGCACGACTCAAAAATCGGTTCAAAATGGGCCAAAAATCGCACAGTGTAAGCCCAGCATTACACTCACACAGACACACCACCACCATCAACTTTGCTAAATTGCTAATGAAAAACATTGATCAGGCAGCTGTGATTGAGCAGCAATGTAAATCCCACTATTTTCACGGTTGTTGTGGTCGTGATAATTTTGTGATGCCACATCGAAAAGGCTCGGATGAGCTTTCCAAAGTTACCCCACGTATACTACACGATGCACGATGAAGATCACTCAAAAATCGGCTCAAAATGGGCCTAAAACCGCACAGTGTAAGCCCAGCATTAGAGCAGCAATGTTTGTTCCCCTCAGAGAAGGGGAAGAATGGGAAAAGGAAAACACCTGGCTGGAAAAAGTTAATATGGGCATGTGCAGTGAATATCAGCGCTATGTGGCCAGAAGTGTGATAATATAATTTATTTTGTGTAATAAACAACTGCAAGGATAGATGATTACAAATAGATGACTAATACATAAAAGTAATACATAGATGAATAATGATGATGAGTTAAGATGCGTAATCATGGGAACAAGCGGGTTTACAAACAGGAGCAGCTGATTAGCATTAGAAAAGCTGAAATAATACCTCAACTGAAGCCAACTGTACTAAATGCACTAAATGTGCACTGTTACAAGAATGTTTTTCTTTCTATTGTTTTCTATTATTTTAAGTTAAGCAGGACAGAGTTCTTTTAAAGAAAGATTTACTTATATTCTCAAAAGTTAAGCATGACAGGCTTCTGTTTAAGAAGGAGACCTGTTTTACTGTGTTAATGTTGTCATTTTGAGCTAAAAATAAATAGCTAAATGATCATTTGTTTCACATGTGTTCATATCACAAAGAATATGCATCTGCTTAAATCAAATTCAAGTCAAATGGTTAAAAAAATAATTTCACACACAAAAAAAGAGCTACCACACTGGGAAGGGTGAAGACAACTGGGTCGCCCGGCCCTGGCCACGAGGTGTCCCTTATTTATTTTTCAGGGAGTTGGCAACCCTAACACACACACACACACACTGTGGATGGCAGGGAAAATGCGGGGACAGTCATCCTATCCGCCATCACTGCAGGGCTTCTGGAAGAGTGGACACCAATTACAGCCAACCAGACTGAGCCAAACACTGCTTTAGTCCACCAACCGCTCCTCCATCCGGCCACCGCAGCCCCCGACACCCCCTTTCTCTCCGCCTGGCTCTGTTGCATTCCCTTTGGTCATAGCTGTACGATGGCCAGCCATGTGTTACAAATGGGATAAACTGCAGCGGTTGGGTGATGTGCGTGTGGGTGGATGTGAGTGGGTAGCCATGGCAGCCAGCGGCCAGGGCACGAGATAGAGGGAAGGTTGGGGTTGAGGGTGTGAGAGGAAAATGGGTACAATTTTATGTGTGTGTGTGTGTATGAGTGAGAGAGAGAGACTGCACTGGCCTGCATGTGGAAGTCGACATTTGACAGCTTTGAAAACACGACACCAGTTCGACCAGCCCTACCTACACAAGGACAGAAAGCAAAGCAGAACTCTGAAGCGCTGGTCTCTAATGCACTTCAAGTGCTCATCAGCTGTGTTTGTTTATCCGCAAGGTTTCATTTATTCCCGTGGTCCCAGCACACTTGGCAGGTGGAGGGGTGAAAATGACTCGTGCTGGTGAGTGGTGCTGCGCGGCGCTGCCAGTCCCTGCCTTGGAAGCACATGGCAGATCGGCAGGCGCACTGGGCCACCATATTGACCTGGCACTGACTGACACATGTCGGGAGAGAGAGGTGTGAAGAAGAGGGAAGGGGAGGTCAGTGATATGCTCATCTGTGTCATCAAATCGTTTCTCACTGCCCCTCCCCACCTCCATCAGACGGACATTAAACATCTGCTGCAATGCCCGCTTCTAAACCCAGACTCCACAGCCACCACCTGCGGGCACGGCCAGCTTGATTGCCTTCCATCCACAGTTGCACACAGTGGAGCCTGTGCAAACCTGGAGAGCACTCAGTTCTGACCTAGGCACCCCTCCTGGGCAGATCATCTGCTGACAAACAAGCTTGTGTACCATTAAGCGCACCTGACCGTTCAAAGGATGGATGCACAAACAATTAGGGTTATGTATACTTTGTTAAAGCCATTGTCACCTCCACAAGACAGGGACCGCAAGCTGAACATAAACTTCAAATGCCAAGTGCAGGCAGTGAAGCGCAGGAGCTGCTTAATGGGATCTTGATCTGAATCCATTTGGCTCTTTCATCATTTTGTTGTGATTAACAATCCCTCCCCAAACACCTTCCCAGATTCATTTTGACTCCATCAAACAGTTGGATTGAAATGGAGAGCCTGATTTTGGACTATGGTAGATGGGTGGTGAGATTGATCTGCAATGCAATGATGACAGCTTGCTCATTTTTAGAAAGGAAGAAAAAAAAAAACTGTGGGTGCAGAGCTCTAATTAAGTCATTCATCAAGCTGTAGCCAATATATTCTGCAGGAGAATTGAGGCTAAAAAGGGCCGATTGAGGCAAAAATCATAATTTCCATACGTGCTGTTTATGTCAGACGGCGCTGCTGGGAGATTTAAACCACAACAGAACATCTTGTTTTTAGCTTTCACAGCAGTACAGGCACTAGCCATCCGAAATGTATGCTTATACTTGTGCACCCCTCTTTGTGTCCTTATATCAACCACGTACACACACATTTTGACTTGGCATGAAAATGACTGTTATCTTGCTGCGAGTGGGCAGGTAGGGGTTTAGCATCTCACTCAGTAACCATTTCGACAAGCCAAATAGTCCCTTAGTGGCTAAACATTTTAGGTTGTGAGGATCAACCATGGATTATAGGTTAGGATGAGAGCTTCAAAGCTGCAAAAGGTGCACAGGCATGCAAAACAGGACGAGTGCATGAGGAGAAAGTTTATTAAAAGCATCGATTTAATGACTTCCTTTGAGGAACTTGTTTATGTTTTGGTGCGTTTAATCCAGGCTAGTGGTTGGCTGGCACTGTTGAATTGTTGAGCCAGTGTTTGGGCTACAGATATATATGTAGAGAGGAGGGATCCTAATGATGTTAATGAGCTCTTTCCTTTTACTTTAGGTACAATAATCCAAATTATTCATAATCAGTTTAATTGATGGGTATATGATTATTTAGTAATGAACCTCTGATGTGAATTAGTCAAATATCTCTGTAGATACTGTGACGTCCAGTGCACAAATCTGTAATGCCAGTCAAACTATGAGCGCTTCAAGCTTCCAGAGTTCAGTTTGTGTCACCATGTCTGTCTTTTGCACAATTTACTATCATCCATAGTGTGCGGGAATGTAGACGAGGTGTCTCATCTTTATTAGCATAACTTTCCTTAAGCAACATTTATTACCGTTTAGGCCCTCTACCGCCTCCCCCTTGTGCCTTCTCTCCCCCATCCAAACTTGTTTCATATTTATGATGCTGATGATGACTTTTAGTGCTAATCTGTTATACTTCCCACAGTTTATGACTATGTATTTTGCTGATGTAGGTGTCTGACAATTTATGAGGGGGCACAAATGACTCTTGAAGAAAGCAGCCACACACTGAGTTGACGCTTCCCAAAAACCTTTATTAGATGCACATACGGCTCCATGTATCTTCTTTAGGCAGGGGGGAATAGTATTGGAGTAAATAGCAGTGGCGGTGTTGTATGAATGTGAGTTGTGTAAGGGATATTTACAAACTTGCACCAATTACTGACATTTATTAATGATGAAATAGTTCTAGATATAAAGAAGAAATGTACTTTTGGTGAATTTATTATTAAAGAGGATTCTGTCTGACACAACTCTTGCTACAGGGTGTCTGCTTGACTGACCGGTGTGATGGCTCTTGTTCTACCTCCAACCTCTTGATCAGATCGCGGCCCACATGCTAGCCCTGGGCGAAGCTTACTGATGTGCAATGTTTTATTGAGATGGCTGCCAATGCACAGCCCTATAATTGAAAGGTTTTAGATTGAAGCAGAAAGGCATTGCATTCAAAAAATAGCAAAAGAAAGAAAAAAAAAAGCTGAAGGTGTTACAAAAGTACAGCTGCTTGATTTTCTTCCTCCTTCATCGGAAGAATAAATTCAGAAAAAAATGCAAAGAAAATGCAAACAAGGGCTGTAACTTAACTCATTTCATTTTGCTGTGAAATAGTGAGCCAAATCAGCCTTTACCCTAATTGGTAAATGACAAATTAGACTTTGCCAATACTTAATTGAAATGCTGGGCTAAATGCACCCATGCTGTTGCAGTCGTGCTGTTGTGAGAATAATTACCAAACCAGTCCACAAATATACAGGAGGGGGGTAAGAATTATCATTCGTCTTCATTGTCGAAGTGGTAGGGATATTGCTCTCGGGGTCAAATTAATTAATACTGACTATCCGTGTGGTTAAAGAGTGAAACGCTATAGTTGAACACTGATGGAAACCAATGTTTTATTTTCATTTATATCTTGAAACTTCTGTTTTATGCTGTTATTTTTTATTATTTTTGGGGGGAAAGGGAGTTCAGAATATTATTGAATCAGTTTTGTGATCTACTATACTGAAGTTGTCAGGTACTGCCCATCTTGTTGACAACACCACCTCTATTTACAACATAATTTCATCATTTCAGTACAAAATGTATTTACTTTGTATTGTGGTGGCATGGGCTTGACCATAGTCTGACAGCTAAAAAGCCTGGAGCCAATACTTCAACATTAAATATTGTTTCTGTCTAATAAAGCGAGACATGCACAAAATCCTGGATGAGCTGGTGTCAGTAGTATATGGTTTCAACGGCAGAAGCGTATATGTAATACACACTCACTCACACGCACACAATTACTTCCTATTTCCCCCATGTCTGAATGTAACTTTGAGGTCTGTAAGATTGTTCCAAAGTTCCAAATGAAATTGAAATAGTCTCCTGTGCTCATAGATTATAGATGGCCTGAACTTAAAAAAAAAGCATTTGTCTTTTATTTCTCTTTGTACTTCCTAGAACATATAATAAATCTCAAGATGATAAAACCTGGCATACTAATCTAGGTCTATTTCCATCTTCCACTTGAGAACTAAAAGGATTTTGAGCCACAGATAATGTTCCTTTCTATCTCCCCTGTTCATCCCTAACCTTTTGTGTTTCTCTGGGGTAGCTATTGTCTCGAATTTGCACAGGCTATTTCAGGACAAAAAAAGAAAAGAAAAATAAAGCTGCCTCTAAGTGCAGCCCCATGCAATACTTAGCTCAAAAAAATACTGCAAACCAAAAATCCATTTAAACTGTCTTGTGAGTATATAAGAAATTATTTTGTGCCGTTATTTTTGTTGGTTTTTCTTGTTGTTGTTTTTTTACTTACAGCTAGCTATATTCTGATGCTTCATCAGTATTCATTGGCGCTTTACAATACCAAGCAGTGTCTCAGTGTCAATATTTACTCTGTAATAATACCAGGATGTGGATAAGGAATTATAACAACCAGAGATGGGAACTGAGAACCAGTTCTTGTAGAGAAGAGGTTCCTAGTAGTCAAATTCTTTGGAATTGTTAGTCTGCTTTCCTCTTGGGCCTGTTTATCGATTCTTGCACATTCGGCTCATTTCAGTTGTTGAATGAGAAGAATAGCAGGGCAGTTTACAGCGTGGATATTGACATAACTTTTATTTTTATTCCACAAAAGGACAAGAGCGTTATGGTAACTGGATACTGCATCCAGGACAGAAACAACTGTACTACCGTATGCTGCTAAGCTCTTTGTGAGCTAACAGACAGCATGCTAACGCTAAGCTAGCCAAAAACTCAGAGTGACGCTAAAGCAGAGTGAATGGCGACCCCAGCCCAGCACTGCGTCTAATGAGCAGTCATTTGTGAGCTGTGGTGAAGCCAGCTGCTGCTGAACTTCATCAGGTAACAAACAAGTTTTTCTATCTGTTCTTGCTTCAATAGCAGCAACTAGTGATCAAGTGTCTTTGTGCAGGTTTTCAACTTTGTTTTGTACTGCTAAATTTGTGCTCATACCTATATACTAAGAGAAAGACAACATATTTGTCCTCATCATGACAGGGATTTGTGTTGGTGTGGGAATATAGCCTTGGTGTATATTGTTAAATGGTAATTATGAGACAGTGCGTTTAAGGTTATTTTACAGAGCAACATTAAAGTAATCTTATGAGTAATATAAGATTAATATGTATTTATTTATTAACCTTTATTTAACCAGGAAAATCCCATTGAGATTAAAAACCTCTTTTTCTAGGGAGACCTGGCCAAGATAGGCAGCAGCAGGTGTCTCACAGTTACAGAAATTACTCAAACACAGGCAGCAACAACACACATGCAACAATAAGTTAAAGAATACAAATAAAATAAAATAAAATTCAATAAAATTCAACTAAAAATAAATAAATAAATAAATAAATAAATAAATAAAAAAATCAGTTAAAATGACAATCAATCTAATTGAAACAGTTGCATGTTATGGACTTGGCCTCAAGGATTCGTAGTTTAGATTTAAAAACACTTAATGAAATAAATTCAGTCATATATATAATTCTAATCATATAATTAACTAGTTAATATAATTAACTAAAATACTAAATACTAAAAGTATTTTGTGTCATATGTGTAATAGATTACTTTTTTAAGTAATGACCCCAACACTCACAACAAAGAGAGGAAATAGATCCACTATGCCCAAAATTTGACCACACAGCATGCAATTAATTTGCACAAATGACTTTGATATGCTGCTTAGTGAAAGCGGAGCTAGTGACAACGCAATGAGAATCGGTAAGAGAATTGATAAGGAATTGAATTGATAAATAATATTGATAATGGAATCGGAATCGCTTAATTCTTATCAATTCACATGACAAAAGTCTGCCTGACTTTTGGGATACGGCCTGCAATATTTAAACAACTTCCACTGCTATTTTCAGACAGGTTGTCTGCCATTTTCTTGTTCACTGCTGTGACAACACCAGCAGAGCACATTTAGCTGCATTCCCATGGAGTCAGAAGTTAGGGGACTTACTGGAGTCTATCAGACTACCCTGCAGGTTGAAAACTTTTTCGCAAAGGGGTTCCTATTGCGTAAAAATATGACACGGGCAGACAAGTTGGGAGCGAGAACTGTTTCCACCCCTAATTTACAGCTTAATGTCCAGATCTTTCCATGGCTGATTCCCATAACTATAACCACTGTCCCTGCTCTTTCCAAGTGGAACAAGTGGGAGTTCATCTTGTTTGGCAAGTACAGCTTGATGTGCACCCAGTTGTTAAACGAAATGAATTCAAGTCAAACTGCAGATCACAGATAGGTTTCTGTGTTCTGTGCACAGTGCAACACATTAAATCCAGTTGGTGCCTCACTCTCCTCATGCCACACAGTATAACACACACACCCTCCTGATTTGGCGGCCTATTTAAGCTGCAGAATTTGTCATCTCCCCCTCTGACATGTCAGTGCTGCTGCAGCTGCTTTGCATCATTGCCTGCTGTTTCAAGTAGCTGTTTACTTATCATACACCAATTATATATGCAGCATATTTGCAGGGTGTGATGAGCACGGAGGCTAGAATCCAAACTCTAACTGTATTCTGTTGTAATGATTTTAAATAAAGTCACGTGATAATTTTTCAAATTTCTCTTTTAAAACATGGAGCTTTAGGAAGGGTCAAGGTGCGCACCATCACCACCGTCATGGGTGTCTTGCTTATTTTTACCTGATAGGGCTTAACATCATATCAGCTAATCTACATGAGCCAGTTATGTTTTCTGATCTTTAATTCATTAACTGTTCACAAGGACAGAATTTTGAGTAAATCGTATGAAAAATAAAAAATGAAGATAAAAAATGTTTCTTTTAATTTGCTCTCTGGATGAATTTTATAAATCCTTCTGATAAGGACAGCAGGGCAGTGTTTGAAAAATATCATGATTTAGGTTAAAAGTACTAGTAAATGACTTTGGTCACATATATAACAATTTCCTGCATCTGTACTCTGTAAGGCTGTATTATTTGATTGAAAAATCAGAGATTATCTGGGGCAATTCTGTGAAACAATGAACAGACAAATGTAAAGTTAAAAATCTGCAGTCTTGAACTTATGGTGCAGTAAGTGAACCTCACACCAGCTCTAGTCCGATGATTCATAACTAACTCTCTATTATTAGTCCAGCTTCTCTTGGACACAGATGATATATGCTCTTTATCGGTGAGCTGCTATTGTTGGAGAGGACCTGATGCCCCTACGAGGGCCAAAGAGTGCTTCATGTGGTTGCTAGAGATACCTAAATGCATGTCTGATGATGGATCCTCCTTTTGTTCAGTATTTTTCTGCCAGAACTGAAGCACTGCATCCAGCCATTTTTGTCCATTTACTAAGAACTACAATCTGACCGATATGCCTACTTCAAGCAATGGTTGGTGGAGTACATGAAGCTTTGATAAAAGGGCAGGTTTGAGCTTTCTTTTTTCATTAGTTATACAATCACTTTGTGTCTGAATATGCTGTGACGGTAGTTCATTAAATACTCACAGAATTTGTGGACATGAATTTTTCACCTTTTTCATGTTCATGCACACAAATTCTGTGAAGTCTCGAACCACGTGGTTTCACGGGTTTCACCCCCTTTACTATTATATTGATCTTATAGTTACACATAACTTCACTTCTCTACTTCCTTCTGTTGTTTATTTAGTAGTATTTGTAGTAGTATTGAATTGAATAGAGCCCGACATATCCACATAACCACACAATGTGTTCTTACCCCCTGAACTCTCCTTTGGTTGTGTTGCAGTAGGTTTCATGGTGGATGGCCACATCTGGTTCTGTCAGAGGTTTCTTCCTGCTTAAACTGAGTTTTTCCTCCCCACTTTTGCCAATGATTGCTCATAAGGGGCTGTGTGATCGTTGGGGTTTCTTTCTAATACCATAGGGTCTTTACCTTACAATATAAAGCACCGTTTTAGGGAGAATATAATGTGGTGGAGCAACAGCTGCAGAACTGACAAGCTAAAAACGACTAATAGCAAACATGTATCTACTGAAACATATGGATCATGTGATTAATTGTCTCTCTGTTTTGTGACATTTTTTTCTACTTCCTTTGTGTGCTTATTCAACTTTTATTATGTTTTGTGTCCTTTTGCAGCGCTTTTCCATTTTCTGGCGTTTTCTCCAGCTATAGTGCCCGTGAGCTGTCAGGGTCACTGTAAGTTTATATACCAGCAAGTATTTATAGGTAAATAAAATGGCCCCAAATGGACCATTAATTTGGTCCATTTGGTCATATGAAATGAGCAGGCACAACAAATGCACATGCTGAAATTATCCTCTTTCATTAATGCCTCCATGTTATTTCAATTTCCTCCTGTGAAGAGGTTATATACTGTAGGAATAATTATTGAGGCAAATAATTCTGCCAATCTACAAGGAAATAATTGGCTTTTAGCTGCAAAGAGAGATTTCCTTGGCTGCCTGAACACAGAGACAGCTCTGGAGTCGTTTGGCGTGTATACATTAGCAGGGGACCAGCAGTGTGCAGAGGCCCCGATGACGGGGAGAAATAATTATGAACGGAAGCAATGTTCAAGCCAAGAAGCCAATTTGTAAATGTCTCTTGGTTGCTGCTGCTGTTGTGTGCGTCTCTTTGCTCTCGTGACTATGTCTGTTTATATTTAATGCATTTTGTGCAACTTTGCATTGTGTATGTGCGTTTAAATGCTGGCTGAGTGTCTCTTAGTCACTTAGACCACTGTCTGGGCCTCTTGTCATCCCTTTTCTGGAGACCTACCTTATACTATATATATATACTGTAAACACTGAGGGCACCATGCTGAACCTTACACAGCAAACATTTACCAGACAAAAAAGCAGCTTCTATATCAGGACAATTTAATAAAAGGGCGAAATCCTCTGTGGGTGAAGGCTGTTTTCTATTGGCCATCTGATCCCCAGTCACTACGACTGAGCCAGAATTTTAGGTAAACATTAAAGGTGTTTTCACAAAGCAATATGGCATCTGTGGTGGCCTCAGCCATCTTCTATGGTGTGGTCTGCTGGAGCGGCAGCATCTCTGCCGGGGACAGGAAGAGACTGAACAGGCTGATCCGAAGGGCCAGCTCTGTTCTAGGATGCCCTCTGGACCCAGTGGAGGTGGTGAGTGAAAGGAGAACGGCGGCTAAGCTGTCATCACTGTTGGACAACATCTCCCACCCCATGCAAGAGACTCTGACAGCACTGAGCAGCTCCTTCAGTGGGAGACTGCGGTACGCACGGTGTGGGACGGAGAGATTTTGCAGGTCTTTCCTCCCCACTGCTGTCAGACTCCACAACAAAGACTTTAGCAGCTTATCAAACCCTCACACGTGCAATAAGACTGCTATATGTGCAATTCTAAATGCTATATGTGCAGTTCTTGTTCAATTCTTCTTCTGACGAAGTTGTACTTTTGTATTTTCTTACTCGGTTGTACTTTTGTATTTTCTTACTCAGTTGTATATAGCATTTGTATTTCTATTTTATTCTATTGTATATAGTATTTTATTTTTATTTTATTGCATTCCAGTGTTTTCTAATTTCTGCTACATAACTTTGCACTTTTGCTGTAACAAAACAAATTTCCCACCTGTGGGACTAATAAAGGTCATCTTATCTTATCTTGTCTCAGTTCTGCTAAATAAGCAATATAATTCCATTTAAAGTGGTATGGAGTTATTATGGAAAAGCACTATGTGTAACTTAACTTGCATCTGCATTTTTTTCTCTCTCTCTGCCTCGGGGCCTGCCTTGCCAGACCTGATGGTGTGACCTGGTATGGCAGACTGTGTGTCCCCCCCTCGTCCCCACACCTGTCAGTCCTGCCACAGTGTCCTTTCGCACTGGTCAGCAGCACCATTAGGGGGTCTCTTCTATGACAAGAAGCCTGCATGGAGGCGACCAGCCCTCAAACCTGCTCTGCAAGAGATCACACACTGATACCACCTTCATGGGTGTGCCGAATATACTAAAACAAGAAAAATGAGTTTTCCTTTTATCTGGTGATTTTTCTTTTTTGCACCATGGTGTCTCAACAGAGCGTCATTTCTGTACAAATCTGCTAAAAAATATCGTATATTTTATGGCGGAAGGGGATGATGAGGGTTGGGTGGGAAGTGGGGGTGAGAGCTGGGGGAGAAAATGAATATGTATGTGCATATTTATCCGGAAAATGATTACTTGCTGAAGCATTCATTAATCGGTTTTCATAATTCATTCTGTGCATATTCTCTTTTTTATTGAATTTAAACAAACCCATTAACGGGGATTAACTTCCCTGAATGAGACTTTGGTTCTCTTCCCAATTGCTTCCAAAAAGGGCCCCTTGTTCCGTCAAGTGGAATTACTTGTGAGCGTCTGCAATCTCCTCGGAAAAGAATTATAGAACACAAGGGTGTGCTACACCGTCCCTCCTTCCCATTTTTGCCACTCTCCCTAAAGTCAATTTATAATCACTTTTCAAAGGATATATCCCCTCATTGTTCATTTTTCTTTCTTTTTTTTTTAGCAGGAGGGTGTGTGGAAAATGTTTCTGCAGTAATGAGAGCATTATTGCGTGTTGTTTTTAATAACTGGTAATTTGTGTTTGACCATCATCACCATCTCTCCCATGGTTGTTGTCAAGTTATTTTCCTGGCCTTTGTTGCTGCTTATTACATGGCACTAATTATAGCCTGAAGAGAATTGCTTTTCTGGACCCTGACCTCTTCCATCTACTTAAGGCCACAGAGAGGATAAAAAAGGGTATGAAATGAATGAAAGAGCTAAAGGAGGTTATGGGGAGCTTTGTAGCTGATTATCCATAAGGCATACATTAATGATAATTGGATGAGAGGATATGAGTGGAGCCGTGAGCGAGAGATGCACTCCTTTATTTCTGCAATATACTCAAGGTTCTGTTCATTACTGCTCTTTTTCCTCTTTTTCTCTAAAGAATTAAGGAGAGCCAACAAAGATTGCCATTAGGTTTGGGTGGAGGATTTGACTTTGACATTTTGGAGTGGGGGAAACATAGAAAGGCTGCACTATATCCCACTGTGCAATGCTGCCCCAGATCTGTAAGTACAGCACACATTGCATGTTACAGTAAACAATTCATTTGATATCTATCGTATTTTGTGTTTTCAGTGATAATACCAAAGAAAATTTAGTCTTCTCATTCTCTCTCTCTCTCTCTCTCTCTCTCTCTCTCTTCTAAATTCTGAACCGCCACTGTAGAAAGGATGCAACGAAAAAGGGTAAACATGGCTGCCGGCATTACTGTTTGGGGGAAAAGTCTCCCAAGCAGGTGTGTCCCTGGTCACAAAGCTCAAATGAGCACACCAATAAAGCAGCTCTGTGGCCGCACCGAAGCAATGCTTACTCACATGTGCAAAGGCAAACTCAAAGGAAATGTGCACACGCTTGCATAAACACATGCATGCTGAACATGCAATCATGGCTTTAACTCCAAAGTGTTCACCGATTGTGTACCAGATGAGATTTACTTGCCCTGTTGGCACAGCTTGAGAACAACATGTAAATGATGCCAGCCAAGCCAATTAGCTTTGATTCAGACATGAGACAGGAGGCCAAATATCAGACAGGATAGACTGTTTTTGCTGTGACACTTTTCAGGATTAGAGCATCAAATGTTGGCCCAGCTGAAAGCAAAACTAAATAAAGTAGCGCTCTGGCTAAGTGGCCGGAGATTGAATGCAAGGCAAGTTAAAAAGAGAAAGAAAGAAATCCCAAAAAATATTTATCCCTCGTGGTACATGAGCATCTCTGTGCAGTCATTTCTTCATCGCTCACTTTTGCATCTCCCTCTCACCATTTTCTCCATTCCCCCCCGAGCCCTTTGGTGAAAAAATGGCAAATGATCACGCTTCTGTGAGCACCATCTGGCAGCTCGTACACTCATAGCACCCATCACATCTCTCACTTTTCTGCCAACCTATAAAAATATACTAGTACACAAAGCCCTTTTCTTTCCCATTGGAAAAAAAGTCAGTAGGAGCTAATCGCAATAGGCACTTTCTATGTTTGGCCTAATTAAGCAATCTTGCGAAAGAAACATGGAAGGTAGCGATGACATATTTTCAGCCGGTTCTTGCCTTAAAGTGGCTCCTTTGGCCACACCGATGGATGGTTACCTTTAAAACAGCTAGTTCACTTCAATATTAAAGAGCCAACGTTATGTCAATGAAAAAGTGAGTTAATGTTGTGTCTCTCAAACTCAGGTCCCCAGAACCCCAGGCGTCTGCGAGCCATAGATCGGTGTTCCTCAAAAGCATGTAGTGGCAAGTCAACACATGTGCATCATCCGAGGTTAAGCTAATTAGCACAGTGGACAAAGACTGAAGTCTGTCCAATTCATCAAGTAATGCAACAGACAAACCAGGTAAAATTAGAAAGTATGACAACAGTTACCTCGAATTTGGCTTCGTTGAGGAAGGCTTCGTTGGCTTCGATGATGGAAGACCAAAATGTGCAGAGTGTCTTCAAGTACTAGCAAATGAAGCAATGAAGCCAGCTAAGCTAAAGCGGCATCTCATCACAAAGCAGCCAGAGTTTTATTAGCATGAGGATTATAAGGGGGTCCTTGGGAAAAATTGGAGTCCCTGGGGTCCAAAAGCTTGAGAATCCCTGCTGTATAGGATACTTTATACACAACAAGACACAGTAAAGATCACAACCTGAATTGGAGAGATACTTAGCAATGACTGCAATTCTTAAAATCCCTAAAAATTTTATCCTATTCAGTTTCACAACACCTGTGTTTTGTAGTAGTGACAGCAACGGGTAAATGGACTTCTGTAGTCTGACTGAAGCTACAAGCCGGATTCCTCATTCACACTACACGATCACTATCACACGCACACATATGACCCACTGCAGACAATTTTAGCGGTTCAGTATCACCCTAATGACACTCAGCATGCAGAAGGGGGTTCAATATGCACATTAAAAAACAACAGCCTTCTGATGAGAGCCTGCTCCCCTGAACTACAGTTATCTGTGAGACAGTTTAATAAACCAGTACACTTCAAAACATTCCAGGGGCAGCGATAAAAGCTGCTGTCTTTGAAATATGTCTGTTAAGAAAATAAGGAAATGAGAGTGAAAGTCTTGATAAGCGTTAAACTTACCTACTTCCTTTCAGATTTAAAATATTTATTTATGCCACCATGGGTGGTGGCATTGACATATCTTGTTTTTTGTTTTTTGTTTTTTTTTTACCTTTTTTACTTTTTTAAAATTATTTTTAGAGATAATCTTTTTATTTGATTTATATTAGAAATGAACAATTTTTCAGATTTTAATCTTGATCACAATTTTGGCCTTCCACAATTAAATGAACATGATCAAGTCGCTTTTAAACAGAACACAATAAATCAAATCAAGCGCTCCCATAAATTGCTGTCTGAAAAGGTGCCTGCGTGTGTACAGATGTTCCCTGCAATGGGCTCTGGACTAGTCTGGAGGAGTAACGCTGCATTAAAAGACAGCTATACAACAAAATTCAAATGTCTGGCACATCAGAAAGCAAAGAGCTTGTCCCTCAAAGCAGATCATTATCTGTTGTTCGGAAATACTTTGGCTGTAGTGCAAGTGATGTTAACTAAGAACACATTATATGCAAACAGTGCTGTAGAGTTGTGTCTGTAATGCAAAGCAATGGAACTAATTCATTCATATTCATAATGAAGGCCAAGGAAAACAATACAGCGGTTTTTAATATGAATCGTCCAGCATCAGTTCAGAGATCCTGAGACGTGAGCCTATACAGCATGTCAGCGACAAGGTGAGTAAGGTTTCAGGAAAATGGTTAACATGCTGGGAAAAAGCAATTATTTCTCCAAAGTGCTCAAATTTGTGCTGCATGCAGTAGGTATGTCACACATTGTAATAAATTAAAAGAATAATAGTGACAAATGGATAGATATTAGTAGATATTAATTTCATACAAACAAAAGAGTCCATGTTACTTCTTATTCATTTCAATATCTTTTCCATATATTTTACACAAAGGATAGCAATTTCTTCATGTATGTTTCTTTTGTTGTTAACAGGGTGTCACAGAATATTTACATCAACCCATCAAGTGACCTGCAATCTGTAAAAAGCGAAGTGACAGCACTGTTTCTCTGGTTTGGAGACTGACTTGATTTTCGCTGCATATTGTATCGGGCATAGTGTGTTGTGAACTTGATAATCTAGTTTTGGGTGGTACACCATGCCAGAAGCAATTGGAAAAAGGGTGAAATGGATTGTGTTAGCAGACATAGATAAGATAAATAATTCTGTGGCAATATGGCATCCAAATATTTATATAACAGTGTGTATTAAACACTTCTACATTGCCCTGAATGCATTTGTGGATAACAGACAACAAAAACCCAATGGAAAACATATGGAAATCACTCCAACAGGAGTTTGTTCGTATTGTATGCAGCTGACAGACTTTAGTGTTGTACAGGTCACATTTCATTAAAGCCATTACTATTATTATTATTGATTTTTGATTTGATTTTTATTGATTAGCATTCAAATATCTCAGTGAAAACAGAACAAAGATCTACCACAAAGCAAGAAAGCATGAGACAAGGCTAATCAAAAGGTATTGGCTTAAGCATTTGCTTATTACGCCAACCCTTTTAACAAAATATCTTTTTGCATGCAGCTCCTGTACACAGGGCTCGGAGCAAATAATAAAACAAATTATTATTATTAGTAGTAGTCGCAGTATTATAAATACTGTGTTTAATGAAAGTTAAAGGTACTGCATACCTCAACTTTACGAATTATAAATCAACATCAGAAGTTACATTTTGGATTTCTTTCAGTCTCTTTGATGCAGTTTCTTTTGACCAATTTTGATTCTTCTTCCTTCACCTACTTTGTGCTTTAGTTGGTTTACATTAAACCTGAGTCCAACTACAGTCTCAGTTGCTGATAGCAAACTGTTGTGGGTAAAAGCATCTGTTTAAATGCTTAAGAAGTAACTCCCAGTTTAGAAATGTTGGATATGGATGTGGAAATGAAAAAACACTAAGTAGACTGACAAAGAGAAAGCGCAGACTTGTCAATGAAGGGAGAATGTATGAGCATGTAAAGAGACAAAAGTAGATTTACAAAGCTTATAAAAAACTTACTGCTTCAGTGCAATAGACATTATGGACATTAACACACAGCACATACTAACTACCAAAGTTTTATACATCATTTCTGTTGCATATTACAGCAAATTGTTAGTTTAGAATCATAAAATCTTTTGGGCAAATAGCAATTTGTTTTTTCCATTAAGCATGAACTATCTAGTTATGATCCACAAGAACAGCAATGACATTTAAAATTCTAATGAATAACTAGGTATGTATGCTAACAGCTCAGTAAGGCCACCAGCTAAATGCTAATGTCACCGAGCCAACATGCTGACATAGTTCATGCTAGTTCTGTATTTGTCTGTGAAGGTTCTCAGTCATCCAGGTCATCGTAGTTAAGGAGCTTGCAAAGAAAAGCGTCTGGACTTCTTTAAGTTGCTTGAAGACGTTTCACCTCTCATCCGAGAAGCTTCTTCAGTTCTAAGGTCCAATGGTGGAGAGTCCCAGATATAAACCTAGTGGGAGTAACCCCCCACAGAGGGACAAAATGACCCCTGATGATCCTCTAATCGCTTGAGCCCCCCCTGACCCCACCTTATCATGTTCACACCTTATCATGTGAACATGATAAAGTGTGAACATGATAAGGTGGGGCCAGGTTTCACAATGAACTCACCCGAAACTCTGGCCGATTGGGACCCACACCCAGTTTCACACCTTGGCTCAGGCGATTAGAGGATCATCAGGGGGTCCTTTTGTCCCTCTGTGGGGGGTTACTCCCACTAGGTTTATATCTGGGACTCTCCACCATTGGACCTTAGAACTGAAGAAGCTTCTCGGATGAGAGGTGAAACGTCTTCAAGTAACTTAAAGAAGTCCAGACGCTTTTCTTTGCAAGCTCCTTGACTAGTTCTGTATTGTTTAACACATCGAATATTTTCTTATGTACATTTAAGTTGACATTTACAGATTAGCATGACTTATGTTGATAGTTGTCAGTGGTTTTGGATGTATACCAAATCCCTCTTATGGTTTCTGACAGATGTAAATTAAAAGAAATCAAAGGAAAGTTTGATTTCAGTCTCTCTACATTTTCACACTTCCCAAACTTTCAACACAAAAACTATGAGGAAGTCTCCCAAACACATTTTTTCATGAAAAAGTGAAACTTTCAAAACAGCTTTCTTATATATATTTAATGCAAACTGTATTAAACTGTAAACTGTATTACCATCAAGATCGTTCTATATTTTCGAAAAACAAAACAAAACACAATTAGGCTTAAAATTTGGAACTCTCCAACATTTTGTCTTAGAACTGAAGAAGCTTCTCAGAGATGAGAGGTGAAACGTCTTCAAGGAAACTTAAAGAAGTCCAGACTCTTTTCTTTCCAAGCTCCTTAGATGCCCAAGGAATGTTTTCAGAACCATATATGAACTCTTTAACGAAAAAAGAAAACATAGCAGAGACAGGTACTCTAGAACAATGGAAAAAACATGTTTCTACATAGGTTTTTGTAGTTATGCACACACACACACACATATATATACACACACACACACATATATACACACACACACACACACATACACACGCACACACACACACACACACACACACATATATATATATATATATATATATATATATATATATATATATATATATATATATATATATATATATATATATATATATATCTATATTGTACACATGAACACAATTTTAAATTGGCCATAAACTAGTAAAAACAATTCATCCATTTCTTTCACCTTAACCGGTTCAGAGCCTGTTCCATCTGTCAGATGGGGAAAGGTGACTACACCCTGCACAGATTGCTGTTCATGTTCACATTCACACCTACCAATTCAGCCAATCACAAATGAACCTAACCCCATGGATGCCTTTGGACTGTGGGAGGAAGCTGGAGTATTTGGAGAGAATCCATGCAAGCATGGGGAGAATATACAAACTCCACACAAAGAGTTTAACTGGGTTGATAATTATTAACTATCAGTATTATTGTGTTGCTGTTCAGGAATCACAGAAGTTCATTTTCATATCAAATACTGTGTGACAACTCTTTTTTCTGGCCTATTTCAATTAGTCAAGCAAATCACTAGAATCAATTATTTACTCAGTCTTCATTAGTAGGCTAGTAGGCATCTGTCGAGCTGCACACCTACAGAACTACCACCCATCTAATTCCAACTGATATTTGAAAATTGGCAGCCCAGAAAATACTAAAAGAAAGATTCAGGAAATTAACAGAACCTGCTGGGATTCATCTTCTTTACTTTTATATTTGTACAATAATTCATATAAATAAATTTGCTTAGTTTGAATGTGACTTTGTAATCCTGGCGTTATCGCTCAGGTCAAAAATGGTTACAGTTTGATGCCAGAAAGTAAAACATTGACAGACAGATGTTAACGTGGTTTTCATGTACTGTAGAATAGTAGTTTGATCAGACTGCCTCTTACAAAGTAAGGATATATACAACACATTATTGCAAAGAATGTAAATACATCTGTTAAAAAAAGCAGCTAATTTGGTTAGTACATGGTTGTGATCAGTCTTTCCCACATACACAGCCCAGTACACAGTGGAATGGTGATGATTAAGCACCAACTCAAACCAACATCATGGTAGTCTCACTGTTATCTGTTAAATTGTTTTTCCTATGACTAAATTTTAAGAAAATGCCATTCACTGTTAAAATGTTTGCTGGAAAGGGTTTGAAGCAACCTTCTTGCTTGGAAGCATCAGGGCTAAAACATCAACCTGTTGGTGTTTCTACAGGAAGTCTTGTCAGATCTGGGGTTCATGAACACCCTCCTAAAGTTTTATTAGTAATTCATCCAAAAGTTGTTGAATTCTCTAAGTCTGTTGTCTGTTGGGAAACTTTCAGAGGGCCAGATGCTCCATCTTTAGACTAATAATGTAAGCTTACATCACAACCTGCTTCAAAAGTTTTACTGTCTGCTCAAAGAATAATTTAAAGTTGGCAACAAAGACACTAATTGAATTGTAAAATCAAAACATTCGCTGAAGGTCTATTTGAAAAAAGGTAATGAGCCATAGCCAACACATCTGACAATGCAAGAAGAACAACAGCAGCTCAAGGCGGCTGTTAAAACTAGCTAAAAAAAAACTGACCTCTCTGAATATCCCGTTATCAGGAGCATTGTGAATCTGATGCAGGTGTGTCTGCTGATATTCTCTAAATTATTTCTTTTTAAATAGAAAATCTTTAAAATCAGTGGCTGAAAGTGGAAACTATTCCGTGACCAACACCAATATAAAATGTAATTTCCTCTTCTTGTTAAGCTAAATAAAATATGCAATGGAGGCTTTGCAAAATTTGTCGTCACAAATCGAAAAAAAAAAAAAGAAAATCTTCTTCTCTAAGTAGCTCATAAACTTCAGGAAACTACATCATTTTCACTGAAAAGTGACAAAAAGTTAAAGTATCTTTAACGCACTTTTCAACATACTTCTTGGTGAAAGTTCAGAAACGAATCACAGGAAGCTCACTGGTTCACAGGTGACTCAGGATAGCATGGAGGTCTGTCTTTTCATTTAAACATTACTGCTGTTTGACCACACTAAAAAATAATATATCATTCATGTTACTCACTATACTCACTATGACGTGGTGCACCTTATGTTAAAAAGGGAATATTTTCCTCAAGAAAATGACTACATAGATCATATGTGCAAGCTGCTCCAGCAAAGTTGCTTTGAAGTCAAGAGATCTCTGGCCAGGGTCTAACCAGGGTTTAGAAATTAGTGAGGTGTATCACATTTAAGGTGCACCACCCGTGCCTATATGACCAGTTTAAAAGGCTACACTGCGTCCTGCAGTTGTAATAAAATCAAATATAAATTTTGAAAATCATTAGTGCAACTTCCTTTTTTTTGCAGGAGAAACTGGGTATTAACCAGTGAAATAAAATAACACAATATAAATGTTCCTTCCTTTGAAATTATAATAGTCCAAGGAAAAACATTACTTACTAAATGGCCTGCTGAGCCACTGACTCACCCTAACCCAGAAACACAACGTAAAGAAAGGTAACTGAGAGCAGAACTTAACTTTGTAGAACTCTTTACCTCATAGCTGGTTACGACTGTGCCTCCTGCAGCTGTGTGAATAAGTATATTATAACTATATAGCAGAGGTATGGACTTGAGTCAGACTCGAGTCATTAATTTTATGACTTTAGACTTGACTTGAAAAAATGTTCTAAGACTTGTGACTTGACTTGGACTTTTACACCAATGACCTGGGACTTGAATTGGACTTGAACCGGTTTACTTGAAAAGACTTGATATTTTACCCCAAATATAAAATTCAACATGCATATTATATAGAGATTGAAAATGTGACGTCATTCAGGGGTAGAACCGCAAAGGATTCTGCCGACGGATAAAGAGATCGGTTGTTATCGGATTACGTCGTTGAGAGAAATTGTTCAAGCCGTGTTTCCGAAGTGACAAACAGGCGACGGATGGCCTGGATTGCAGCCATTCAAAGATCAAATATAACGTCCCAGAACACTCCAGCTCACAGGTTAGTCTGCTCCAAGCATTTACACGAAGGTCAGTGTTTTTTAGTAGTTAATGCGTCACTTTCATAACATAATTGGTGATATAGGTTACAAGCAAGTCTGGCGCTGAACAGAAATGGTCGCGCTATGCTCCTTTATTTATTGTGCATAAATAGTGAATTGTCCTGACACAATATTGCGTTTCGCTTCTGTTATTATGGTACATTGACAAAAACATATACTTTTATTCACAGGGTAAAACAGGTTTTTTGTATCACTAATTGCCCAGTACGATTACAGCATACAATATTATTGTCACTGCTACATTTCTGTGATGGGTACCAGAAATTATTTCCACTGCTAATTAATTACCCTTGAGCTCAAAGGTCCTATTAATAAACGGTTAACGAATGTGTATCTATGAAGACCATTTGTGAGACTGGTAAACTTATGATACGTACGATGGTCGTTTGTTCTACACGGTGCATTTCAAGGTCCTGTACCCATCCGTCGGTAAACTGTACCTGGGCTTGTTGCAGTGACCGGAAGTTACTAAACTTCATGAGTGTATACGCTCACTCCAAGAACCGTATGATTATAAATATGCATATAAATATGCTACGATGAGATAGCTGACTTCATCTAACTAGCAAATGTTGTCCAGGCTACATTGGTGATGCAGTTTTTTTTAATGTGTATGATATTTTTGTCATGCGATTTTAAAGCCGGTCCTACAACCGCATCCAAGAATAACATGCAGCTTATCTCAGAACTGTCGGTGAAAATTATTCTTGGAGCTAGGTTTAATTGAGCTGCATTTTAAAGAGGTGCAATTTCACAATTTGTGTATATTTTCTAAGTTCACTACCGTATTTTGTCATGTGTTGAGAAAAACACAGATTTAAAAATTACATGGTCTAATATTTACATTTAGCATAACTGCAACATGCTTTTTTTGTGTTTTTTTTTTTTTTAAAGACTCGAAAGGACTTGAAATTCAAAATTTCAGACTTGTGACTTTACTCGGACTTTTACACCAGTGACTTGAGACTCGACTCTGACTTGCCTGACATTACTTGAGACTTGACTTGAGACTTGAGGATAAAGACTTGAGACTTACTTGAGACTTGCAAAACAATGACTTGGTCCCACCTCTGCTATATAGTAACTAGAGATGGGTATCGAAACCCACTGTTTCAATTCCTTGGAATTGTTTGCCATTTTTGCAAACGATTCCCTTATCGATTCCAGTCGCCCCGAATGATGTCACCACGTTGCGGAGCGTCATTTACCTGGCAGGAAACACGGCGCCTAAGCGGCTCAAACGCTCAAAGGTTGGTTATACTTTAGAAGAACGGATGACAACAGGGCAACTTGCAATACTTGAAAAGTAGATATTTCATTTAAGGGAGGAAACACTACGAGTATGCAAAAGCATTTGCTCACAAAACACACGATAAGCTTAAATGAATGTCGTGTTTTTAATTCCGCTCCGGACTCGTGAATCTCAACCCAGCAGCAGCGGTAACGTTTGTACGTCCTCTCCCGTTAATGCGACAGGTAAATAATCAACTAACAGTGCATATTATGTTAGTGCGATCTGCCTTCTTACAAAACCTGCTATTACTGTGCATTTAGGTGACCATGATGAGAGAGAGAGACAGAGTCTGGCCCAGATGCTGGCAGTTGTCGCTGCAGTCTACCGGTAGCGTCTCCTTTCAGGCCAGGATAGACGAATGTCACCGAGCAGTGACTAAGTTTGTGGTCAAAGGCTTGCACCCATTTGCCACAGCAGATGCCCCGATTTTCGGTAAGTGAATGTGTTTAATTGTAGGCAGGGACATTACTGGATATTCTTGTGTAATTGCTACAGAATAATTTATGTTATACTTTGTTATTGCTACAGAAGAATATTAATTTTATTATTTTACATTTACAATTTTTTTTCCTGGGGACCCTGTGACACCCCATTGAAGAGCCGTAGGCTGTGGATCTCTTAAGATCTCACTGTTGGGTTTGTAAGGCCATGTTACTCCTAAGTTTGTATCTTGTTCAAAGAGAAGATATAAAACAAAGTTCTAAGATAATCGAGCTTAGTGTTCTCCTTTTTTTAAAAAGAATCGATAAGAGAATCGATAAAGAATCGAATCGTTAAACAGAATCGAAAATGGAATCGGAATCGTGAAACTCTTATCAATACCCATCCCTAATAGTAACTATATAAATATTACATGCTCATATGGTGTTGTGCCTTTGTTGATTACCATGGAAGCATGATGTTGCAGCATAACGAATGTGCCTCATACATTACATAATTAATGTAGCCAAAGAGTAAACCCAACTGAACCAAAACTGAAACCAAACAGTGAGTGAAAATAAAACTTAACAGTTTTTCCAACACTAGAATTGAAGCGTCCTCATGGAAAGTCAAATAAGTTTACCTCCTCCAGTGGCCATTTTAAGTCAGAAACACTGTGTGTCTGGAACACTTGTGTGAGTCTTACGAAACAGCTGGAACAAATGGCCAAAATGATCATTTAACTGAAGGACTGTTTGGTTAGAAGTCTTAAAATTGAGGGATTCTTCTTTACTTCTTTATTGAATGTGATCATGGACTGAACATTACAGATTAATGCCTCCTATTCTCACAGATAAATTACAGTCAATTCAGACTGCGAAATTATTAGTCCTCTCACAAGCACCGTTTTCCCTCCACAATCTCTTTTCTGTGTAATTGATGGGAGCCCGACTATTGAGTATTTGACTGAAGCTGTCTTCCCTGTAATTTCAATCAAGACTTTAGTAGGGCAAATCAATAGGACAGACTCCAAATGAGAAACTATAATGCTGACTCTGTCCCATATCTGTCACATGACCAATCTATTACACCTAGCTCTTAGAAGCTGTCTAATCACTCAGATGCTTATGCTAACAAATGCACACACAAATAAGCTAAATAATGCCATATATTAAGAATAACATGAATTGATGCATTAAAAGTGACAGTTATTAAATTGCCAACATTTGTATGTATTTGAGAAATATGTATGGTACAAGTGTTGGTCATTTAAAGATATAAATTGGATGGATTAAATTATGTAGAACCATAGTAAAGCTTTTGTTTCCATTAATTTATGACCAACCATAGATTGGTCTGTATAAAAACAAAACTCAAACTAAAAAACAAAAGCAGGCCATATCGTTTGAGGATCGCATTTTAATCATTTTATCAGCATGCCGACTTTCTTTGGCAGTCCACTTTATGATATCAGCACAGTAGTCGGCTCTTGGACCTGCGCAGATACGTCATTAATGAGAATTCCCATGTTGTCGACTGTGTTTGCAGTTTGTCTTAGCCGTTTGTGGATCGACGACTCCAATAAGCCCGCATGAGCCAGACCCAAGATTTTCTAACAGTTGAAGCCAAGTGGAACGTTGTTTGTCTGGGCCTGCAGCCAAGTCTTCCATTAGGCCTTTGGCCCAGGTGAACAGTAATTAAACAAGGCTGCGCTGAGTCGGCAGTCCGCATCGCCAATGCCTCTGCATTCACATGATTTTTGTTTATGTTGCTCTCCGGTGTATCCCCCCCCACAACCACTCTCAGTAGGGACGTGAGCCATATGTCTGTGTTTGTATCTCTCCGTGTGTGGACAAATTTGCTCTAAAGCAGAAGTTTCCTGTAAAGATGCGCCTCTCGGTGGAGGGGATAATGTTTCAGGTGAAAAAAAGTGCACAATGTCGGTCTGAAGACACACACACACGCAGCAGTGTGTTGATTTTGACAGCAAATTTTGATGTAGTTGTAGTCATAGTCTTTTGACCATAATGTCATTTAGTTTTAGTCATAACTAAGCATTTAAATCTTTTTTTTGTTATAGTCTAGTAGTGGTCAACTAAACATCATAAGATTATTGTAGACTTTATCTAAAGTTGAAAGTTAAACTTCAAAGTGTAAATGTTTACCGGTGGGCGCTGCTCCACAAGGTTTATAAAGGATCTTATTTTCCTTGGCATCAAATGCAAAATATGCCCATATGACTGCTCTTCACTTTCCCCCTGCCTACATCTCCTTTTTTTGTTGTATTTATTTGTTGATGAAAGTTTCGATACATTTCATCACGGTCTCTGCCATCATGTTTTAAATTTTAATTTAGTTATCACCTTGTTTTCATCAGAAAAAAAGGTAATCAAAATTGGCCACCGGCAAACACACAAAGAACTGCAATTTCCCAGAAAATCATGTTTTTTAAACCTCCTTGTTTGTCTATGTGAGGCGGTCTTTTCCAAAATCTGAAGGACATAAGGTCACAGGAAATCCCTCCAAAATCCCCATAACAGGAGGATTAATGGTAAATGGTAAATGGCCTGTATTTGTATAGCGCTTTTCTAGTCCCTAAGGACCCCAAAGCGCTTTACACAACCTGTCATCCACCCATTCACACACACATTCACACACTGGTGATGGCAAGCTACAATGTAGCCACAGCCACCCTGGGGCGCACTGACATTTTTAATAATAAAAATGTTGAAAGTAGTAACCGATAATGCATCAAGGACAGTACCGAGGAACAGCAGCACTATCTGTCAAGTCATCCATGTTTGATACCCTCAAATATTTCCACTTTGAGAAGAAAAAAAGAAAGAAAAGTAGAAAAGAATGAGTAAGTCCAAGCAGGGGTGGATGGAGACATTATGGTGTAAGTGTAGACATTTTTGCTGTTGTTAGACTTCAGGAGTGACAGGAGTGGAGGAAGACAAAATAACGGTGTGTGTGTGTGTGTGTGTGTGTGTGTGTGTGTGTGTGTGTGTGTGTGTGTGTGTGTGTGTGTGTGTGTGTGTGTGTGTGTGTGGGGAGAGGAGGTGCTAAGGCTTGAAGATGATATTGAGGGAAGAAGCATGGAGGAAGGAGTATTTTGATAGGAGAAAGAGCAATAACAACCTAGGAAGCACATAAACAAACAATAAAGAGATGACAGATGGACACTGCAAAGAGAGAGGAAGGAGGCAGTGGTGGTGGGAGTGACGGCAGAAGACACCCACCCCCCACCGCACATCCTCACTTTTCACTTATCCTGCTCTGCTCGTGTTGGTTAGAAAGTAACCCCGGGAGGGAGCAGGAAAAACACACAGAAAGAGACTTGGAGAGTGGGACAGTGCTGAGGCTGCATTCACAGAAGATTACAGTGCAGGCCGATCAGGCCCACCACCATTTTCTCTTACTGTGTGCAAAGATGCGTCCACCTCCCTTTGATCACGCCCGCAGCCGTAAGATCACACAGGTGGGGTAAGATAATGTAGACCCTTCTGCTATATATGTACACATGACCATGCCGGGAAATCAGATTGCATGTGCTGGGGACAATATTCATACCTCATCAAAGGCTAGCATGCAAGTGAGCGCGAGAGGAAGGGACGCAACAATTAAAGCTAGAAGAAGTGTGTTTGTAAATGTGTGTGTGTGTGTGAGTCACATGGGTGGGTGCGTGGTTGGGGGTTCATGAGGAAAAAGAGCAATATTCAAATCTCCTAATTCATTCCCAGCAGGGATGAGGATCGATAGCTCTTTATGAAGGGACTTAGTGAACTAATTAGGTAGCTGAATGGCTGTGAATTCCAAATGAGCTGACCGTGTGCACAATGAGAATTAAGTTGTGGATGTGCGACAGCAAACTGAAGGCGACTTAATTCACGAAAGTCCCCCGAATCCATCAATTGAACAAGATTACTCAGATACACACACACAGAGACACACACACACGAGCTCAGGTGTATGTGCACAAAGCAATGTGCATTTTTGCTCTCATCATCGCAGCACGGTTACTGTTGCGTGCAGATGTCGTGCTTGTTAGGCTGTTGATTTCTATCAGAATGGATTATTTTGTGTTTGGTGTTGTGAGTAACAAGTTAAGCATGAAACATCAAAAACTAAAGGCTGGAAAATGGAAACTAGGAGGTTATGAGACAGGAATAACAATTAAGGCTAATCTCAGCTTTACTTTCTGCACTCCAGGCAAAAATGTTCCAGAGCAAGTACATTGTGTGTTTTGATATTGAGAGCAGAGAAGAATATTAGCTTTGGAGCATTTCATTTGTAAGCAATATTACAGATTAACCTCCTATCCTTGAGTCTGAGATGTATTTTGAGATTGTATTTGTTCTGTGTGTCACACTAGGTCAGAGGATGGTGCAGGATTGCGGTCTCACAGCTGGAAACTTTTGGATTTGAATCTGCTGGTCGACTCAGGTCCATCTGTGTGGAGTTTTTATGTTCTCGCTGTGCTTGTACGGGTTCCCTCTGGGGCCACTGTTTTCCCTCTACAGCCTGAAGACATGTGTGCTAGGTGAGTCTAAATTGGCTGGAGGTGTGAATGGCTTGTCTCTCTGTGATGGAGTGGCAAGCTGTCCAGGGTGTACTTCGCTTTTCATCAAGGTCAGCTGGGATAGGCTTGCTTTATGCTTGCTTTTTGGGTGGACTGACCTTTTTGCTCTTATTGTAAAGTGGTCTGTCTGTACAAACTGAAGGCAACTTAATTCAGTGGTCCCCAACCTTTTCCCTTTTCTTGATCTTTTAAGCTATTAACCCTCATCCAGCTGGGGCCTGTGCACTCCGCCATTTTTGTCATATTTTTACAGATGTATCATTCCAGCTGTGTATGACTTTGCCAATCATTTTGTTCCCAATAATATCGCACGCATTGTTTCTTTTTCTGCTTTGAGTTGTGGCGTTTAAAAATACAAATATGACCCAAGTGAAAGCACACATTTTTGCATATGTGGGTTTACCCCTCATCCCTTAAAAGGCTGATGGGAAAGCCTGCCAGGTGAGCATCCAGCATGAACATCCGAATTTGTGAATATAATATTTCAAATTATATTAATACCATTGGTGCATGTACTTATTTAAACTTCTGAATCTGTAGCACCGATGACATAACCTGCATTAGTGGCCGACGTTGCATTCCTGGTACATTTATGTTAATTACCTTGTGGTTAAGTCCCAGTGTTTTATATGAGGTGCTAGGACTTTTTTCCCTCCTGGGTCCTTTCAGCAATCTCCCTATAGGAATGTGCTGATATTAGTGAGCTTAAATTGATGCTATGATTATTATTCCTTATATTTTGTAGTGGTTGGGATGTGAATTAGCATGTCCAACTCTAAAGCTGTGGTTCTCAGAAAACGGTGGGATGCTCAACAAGTTGCTGCTCCAAGTGGAGGATTTTAAGCATCTTGGAATCTTGTTCGAGAGTGAGCAAGATTCCAGGGAATAAAACGGAAGACTGTCAGACAGACTGGTGCAGCGTCTGCAATGGATGTTATACCACTCTGCTGTGGTGAAAAGAGAGAGAGATGAGGGTGAAAATAGAGCTGGTTGTTTACTGGGTAATCTAAGTTCCTACCCTTGCCTATGATCATGGCCTGGTTTGTGAGGGGAAAAAAAGCTTGCAGATACAAGAAGAAGAAACAAGCTTCCTCCATAAGGTGTCTGGACTCAGCCTTAGAAAGAGAGAGAGAAGTTTGGTCATATGGGAGTGCTCAATTAGTGATGTGTTTTGGGTAAGTCCTCAAAGGCCGTGTCTTAGACCGAGGGCACGCTGGAGAGATGACAGATTCGGGATGGCTGACTGTTTGTTGATTTGAAAGAAATAAGTTTTCCCTTTATTATTTTTCTGAGAGTATGTTAATCTTTGCTTCCTCTGGGATCCCAGTGGGTAGTCCATGTATGTTAAATATGTTGGTTGGATAACGGTTGTAGAAGAGTAAAATCCCTTATAAATTGCCTTTATATTCTTTTTTTAGTAGGTTAGTTACAGCTTGTTTTATCCTATAACTCTGGTCCAACCAACTTTAGCTACCATATTTAATTTCACTTCAGCTCACTTGCGGACTCACGCTATTAATAACAGCAGGAGATTAGAAAATTATAGTTGAATTACTTGGAAGGCATGTTTTAACCAGGCTTTGTTACTGTAACACTTGGGTAAGTGTGTGTGTGTGTGTTTCTCATGCCTATCAAGATAAATATGAACAGATTTTATTGGAATTTCTTCTTCTCAGTTTCTTTCAGTTGAGACAGTTGGCAAAAATAAAAAGCATTCTGTCGAAAGATCATTTTGAAACAGTAATCCACGCCTTCATCACAACTCGGTTGGATTGCTGTAACTCTTTAGATGTTGGTGTTAGCCAGTCCTGCCTGCCATGTCTTCAGCTGGTGCCGCACAACTTTTAACTGGAACAGCACATTACTTCTCCGTCATACTCACTGCACTGGCTGCCTGACAATTTTAGAGTTCATTTTAAGTCTTTTATTTGTTTTTAAGCTCTTAAATGGCCTTGCCCCGCCCTACCTCTCTGAACTGCTGCACTTGCCCTTTATTTTAGTGTATCTCCATCCCTATGTTCAGCACTTTGGTCACTGGTTGCTGTATTTAAAGTGCTTTATAAATAAAGTTGGCTTTCCACATACTCTTGCCGGTGTTCTGGGAATCCATCCTACCTGACAAACCAACCCGTTGATTCTATGCATGCGCACAACAAGAAATTCAATGGCGAACCGTCCTACCTTTGTGAATATAAGCTACAAACATACTCTGATGGGTAAAATTAAGTGCCAAACCGTCCTACCTTTGTTAATATGATCTAGAAGCATACCTTAACTGCTAAAATTAAGTGACAAACAATCCTATCCTTTGTGAATATGAGCTAGAAGCATAATTTTACAGCTAGAATTCAGTGGCAAATCATCTTGCCTTTGTTAATAAGAGCTAGAAACATACTCTGACAGGTAAAATCACGTGCCAAACCATGCTACCTTTGTGAATGTGACCTACAAGCATACTTTAACGGGTAAAATGAAGTGGCAAACCGCCCTGGCTTTATGAATGTGAGCTACAAGCATACTCTGATGGGCAACGTTAAGTGGCCATCCGCCATACCTACTTAGATTTGTGCTGGAATTACTCTGTGACAGCAGAAATGTGCATAAACTACTTACGGTAGGACGTTTTGTCAGAACACCGGATTCTACCCCCAATGGTAAATGTATAGCTTCTTTGCAATCAATGATCATATTACTGGAAGTTGAAAAGCACGTAATCATGGTTTGATATCCACCACAGTAATACATATAAAGCGCCTTGAGGCGACTGATGTTATGATTTGGCGCTATATAAATAAAACTGAATTGAATTGAACTCAATTTGAACAAAGGCAAATCCAAAAAAAAAAAACAATGCAGATGGCATTCTTCAAAGATCTGTTGCCAAACTTCTGACGTTAGTTGCAAAATTATACCATTTTATATGTACTGTAGAACTCTTCCAGTGGACTTTGCAGTGTAAGGAAATGGAGCTGCTCTAAAAAAAACTTAAATAGTACTCAATTTGTAGCCTGTAAATCCCTGTTATTTGATCCTCCGCACAAATAAAAAACTCTTAAGACGTTGACCGTGAGAATCATTTTAGCCGTTTTCCTGAGAGATGCAACAAATGAACGCCAATTTGCATCTGAGGTAGCAAATTGTCAGACTGGATGGGGTGGTGCTGGGGATGAATAACACAATTTGTCAGTGAAAATGACCATTCTGCTGCCCAACTGTCATTTTTATTAAAGAAGGTAGAGGCGTGCATTCATCAGTGCCAGTTAGGGCTGCTCATGGCAACACTCACAAACTCTCCAGATACACAGCTTACATTTAATTCCATCTGCCTGCCTGCTGCATTACATTTCCATGATGAGCTCTCCACCAAAGGGAGGCTGCAATTAGCTCCATACCTTGTGGCGGGCACACAGTTAACGCACTGCTCTCTCTACTCCACGGCTTAAGAAATGACCAGCAATTATTATGAAGGAGGATATTAGAAGGACTTTAGATGTGGTCAATTTGCATGCAACAGTGTGGGCCTTGTGGATCATGTATGCACAATTAAACAAGAATTAGTCATCATGTTGCTTGCAGCCTGTTAGCAGAGACCTCTTGCATCAGTGAAGTGCAACTGGATTTGACTAATTGTCAACTGAAGTTTGGTTTCTTTCCACCAGTGAAGGGGGTGGGGGTGGGGGGACAGTTCAGTTCAAAGATTGACACAAAGGAAAACATGTTTGCTTGGATGGATCAGAGAATGACACAGTCAGTCCTGCTCTTTGGTCCAGATTTCAGTGTCTTGGTAACTACTGTGGAGACTGACATTACATTATTACATTACATTTTCTTCAAACATTCATGGGTTTGAGTTGGAGGGGGGGTTCCTGACTTTTTCTTTAGTGCCCCCATGAGGTTTCCACTTT
The DNA here is from genome assembly GCF_963969265.1 of Rhamphochromis sp. 'chilingali'. Taxonomy (NCBI): domain Eukaryota; kingdom Metazoa; phylum Chordata; class Actinopteri; order Cichliformes; family Cichlidae; genus Rhamphochromis; species Rhamphochromis sp. 'chilingali'. The sequence goes on along the minus strand of NC_137929.1, from coordinate 33,735,556 downwards.
CTTTTTTCCCTAGATTGCTGGAAATTTGTTCTGGGGTTCTGTTGTGCTGTGAACATGATTTACATATTCACCTCCGACTGGTGAGTATTATGTTTTCTCAGCACCCTGAGATGGCTAAGGTTGTTGCTTGTTTATTGTATTCGAGAACTGAAAAGCTGTGGACACAGCAGCAGTGCGCTAACCCCATTTTATTCCTTCTTGTAATGTTGTGGTTAAAAGAAAAAACAAACAAACAAACAAAAAACTGAGCATTTGTTTCTGCTGGAAACTAGATGATTGTGATTGGCTGACACCTGGCTGTTGCTACAACATGACAATGATATTTTCCCAACTTTACCTTGTGGTGAAGCTGAGGAGGAACAGGATTTATTCACCTTTTGCTATTCAAGCTTTTTTTTTTCAGTCTTTACAGTATATGTGAAATGTGGCATGGGGTAGGTGGGTGGTTAGGGAACTACCTGTTGACAAAAAAATCCTCATAAGTGAAAGACAAAAGTGGTCTACCTTCTCTCTGAACAAATAATTGAGTACATTCCAAATCCACACTGCTTAGAATAAATGTTCACGCTACTCTGTGGAGTTACATAATTAAAATCATTCCAACTTGCTAATATAACATTAAAGCTTGAAATAAAAGTCTCTCAACACAAATAACAAGCTTCCTGCAAAACAGAAATCCCTCTCAGCCAATTCCTATCATCAGGCTGTTGCAGGGAGATTGTGCAGTGATTGAAGGGTTCCAGTCACTTGGTCGGATTACTGGTTTTGAGATGATAGCCAGATTTAATAGACTTCTGAAGGCATCAAAAAGCAATTCACATACAGAGACAGCGAGCCTTTGCCCCTCCCATTGACCTGCTCCTGCCCTTCTATTGACTCTTTAACCTTCATCTTGGATCAGCAGCATCTCTATTTTAAGCCCTCCAGCTCATTTCTTGCTTTCTCACATCGCTGAAATGTTTTGAATCTTTAAAAGTTCTCAGTGAACAAAGTCCTTAATTCAAGCTATTAATGTGAGATTAATCTTCCCCTCTGACCTAATCCCTTTAACCCTACCTGACTGGTCTTCAATCTTCTCATTTGTGCTCTCCTTTTTAGCCTCTATAGGTGGTCTATATACATAGACTGCTGGGAAACTCCTGACCTGACAAATATTTGGAATCTGCCTCTCAAGTCTGGTGTCATTAGCCATTTCCAGGTCCAAAACTCTTCTGTTCCCAAACTGAAACAAACAATGTGACGTCACCAAGAGTTAGAAATGTCTGAAATGTCTCAAAGTCTTTCATCTTCAATAAAATGATTTGTGTGGGTGGTCTCCCAGCTGTTACAGTAGTTGAACATTAAGGCATCTATCAAAAAGAGGATTTACAAGGTTTAATGGCGTTAGAGGTTAGCAGGAACCTTGCTAGCATCGATCTAAAGTTGATGTACCAAGTTCGGACTGAGAGATTTCTAAAAAACTAAAACAGTTCTCCTATCACTTCGGACATAAATGAAGACAGAAAACTGAACACCAACAATGTTTGTAGGGTTTTTGAACTTTGGCTAAGTGGCAGATAATGGTCTGCCGCTTAGTGGCTAGCTACAAAGCTATGGTTAGGATAACATGAACACATTAGTACATTTAACCCTCCAGCGGTTTAAGTCAAAAAAAGGGACCCAAAGTCAAACAAGTCCCTTTTTTTGACTTAAACCGCCGGAGGGTTAAGACAGAGGATGAATGTTATTTTTTTGCTCTCAATACATTATTATTTTAAATTATATTTAATTATACGGCACGAAAAAGACACTGAAAATAGATCAAACTTGAGCCAAGACAACACCTGAGATGATCCACTCACAATATGAGGCTAGTGATTAATACGCTGCTGCATGGTTTGGATGACTTGCTGTTAAAACACAGTGAAAACACTTGCTTCGAAGAGTTATTCCATTCTAACTCTGGTTCCTTTTCCCTTTGTTGCAGGTCATTTGTGCAAAAATAGAGTGTGAAAAGAGTAATCGGACTTTGGTGTGAACCAAAACAACCAGACTGAGACCCTTTGGAGGAGCTAGTCTCAGTGAAGTTTCGAATGAACTCCAGAGATGTCCGTTAATAGTGCAAACTTGATCCAAACCCCTTTGTTGGTCATGCCCCAGACACATATGGCCAATAAGCAGACTGAACATTGTCACATATTTTGTAATGATGCATTTGGTTTACTTGGAGTTCACTTGGACTTTTCTCTGTGTGAAAAGAAACCGTATCACAGGGGAAAAGCTTAAAGCTAAATTTTACAAACTCATCAACTGATTCGGGCCAGAGTAAATGAACTCTAGTTAACCAAGGTTAGCCTCAGAGTGATTCTTTTCTGAAGTTTTCAAATATTTTGTGTCTATCAAACTGTGAGCTGTGATACTGTAGTTGCATTTTAAGGTCTTAAAAACTGTGCTTAAGAATGTGCTGCAAGGGAACAGTGGTAATAAACAATACAAGACAACAGCCTTAATTGGCTTGAATATAGAAGCAGGGTTGATTCGTCGTCACTTTACAAATGGAGTCTCAGGCACAGATGATTGACTGCAGCTCTCCAAAAAGTGACACTGAATGAAAACTTGTTTCAAATAATTCCCCTATCTTCATTATGCAGAATCTTTTTTGCTTTTATGATAAATGTTGTCTCGTTCTAAAAGTAAAAGTCAAAGAATACTAAGTAAATTATACATCTACATAGCTAAATCACCATTTTAGGGTGGCAAGAAACTCTAGTATGGAATTACAGCTAGAAAATGACATTTTTATTTGAGCATGATAAAAGTGAAGGTAGAAGACTAGATTAAAAAAGAACTGTCAGAAGCAATATCTGAAGCAACCACAGTTCAAATTGTAGTTTAGAAAGAATCATCCATCAAGTACAGCATGAGTTATCAGCAAAAGCAAAATCAAACAGGGATGTGGTGAATAATTCACTGTGGCATACTTTGAGATTCATTTCTAATCAGCCAAGATGTTGATTTTCCAGAGCTTTGGCATGTTTCATGGCCATCTCTCTGTACCCTACTGATTTTTCCTGTGAAACCCCAACAATTTTTATGAAACCTTATTTTAAGCAAATGCCATTAATTTTGAATGCGTGTCTGCCATTGCCTAGGTTGCCAGATCATTTATGATAAACTATGTTCACACATGTCTGTGAAGGTTCTCAGTCATCCAGATCATCATAGTCTAAGGAGCTTGGAAAGAAAAGTGTCTGGACTTCTTTGAGTTGCTTGAAGACGTTTCACCTCTCATCCGAGAAGCTTCTTCAGTTCTAAGGTCAAATGGTGGAGAGTCCCAGATTTAAACCCAGTGGGAGTATCCCCCCACAGAGCGACAAAGGACCCCCTGATGATCCTCTACCTAATCACATGAGCCAAGGCGTGAAAACGGGTGTGGGTCACAATCAGTCGGGTTTCGGGTGACCTCATTATGAAACCTGGCCCCACCCTATCATGTGATTTCCTGAGATCAGACACCAGCGAGGGAGGATAAGAAAGACAGAAGCAACAACATTGTCATCCCCTATGGAGCCGGTGTATCTGAGAAACTGAGGAGAGTTTTCTCCAAGCACGACATCCCAGTGCATTTCAGACCCAGCAACACACTCAGACAAAAACTGGTTCACCCGAAAGACAAAACTGCAAAACACAAACTTAACAATGTGGTGTATGCTGTACAGTGCAGCGAGGAATGCCCAGACCTCTACAGTGGAGAGACCAAACAGCCATTTCACAAGCGCATGGCACAACACAGAAGAGCCACCTCCACAGGACAAGACTCAGCAGTCCATCTGCATCTTAAGGATAAAGGTCACTCTTTTGAGGATGCCAATGTTCACATTTTGGACAGAGAGGACAGATGGTTTGAAAGAGGAGTGAAAGAAGCCATCTATGTCCACTGTGAGCGACCATCTTTGAACAGAGGCGGTGTCTGCCATCTATAATCCAGTTTTGAGTTCCCTTCCCAGACGCCTTAACACCCTGGGCCATCTGACCTCAGGAAATCACATGATAGGGTAGGGCCAGGTTTCAAAATGAGCTCACCCGAAACCCTGGCTGATTGTGACCCACACCCGTTTTCACACCTTGGCTCATGTGATTAGGTAGAGGATCACCAGGGGGTCCTTTGTCCCTCTTTGGGGGGAAACTCCCACTGGGTTTAAATCTGGGACTCTCCACCATTTGACTCTTGGAACTGAAGAAGCTTCTCAGATGAGAGGTGAAACGTCTTCAAGCAACTTAAAGAAGTCCAGACGCTTTTCTTTCCAAGCTCCTTAGATTATATTCACACATAATCCTCACACCACATGCAATTCAGCAGATCTGTCATTGGAACCTCGTATATAGAGATGGCACGATACCACTTTTTTATGTCCGATACCGATACCGACATCATAACTTTGGATATCTGCCGATACCGATATGAATCCGATATAGTGTTTTTTAATCAACAAAACTGTTTTTTAAATATCTTGCTGCATTTTGTATAAGTTCATACTCAAGTTTAAAACAACAACTACACTAAAGCTATTCTGTTATACCTGTATGCAAAAAAATTATTTCATAGTTCAGCAATACTGATCAATCTAATAAACTTAAACCTGCACCATCCTCCCTATTCTGGTATTTTAAAGAGTACTTAGCGTAAATATTAAGCAACCTAACTAATAGGGTTCCAACTCCCAGCAACAACAAAAATAAATAAATAAAAAATAGGGAACCACCCCTCACGCTCCACCTCATGATGCTTAATCGACGTAATCAACCTTAATTTGATGCAGTGTGAAAAAAAATGCACAGAAATCAATTATTTTTCAAGAAATATTAAATAGATTCAACATCTTTCTTCAACAAAATTGCAGACTGCACAGATGGTACCTTCACAAAGGAAAAAGTACTATAGCTTACTAGGGTATATATATTACACTTAATAGTCACTATATACAGTAATTGACTTCTATTCATTTTACATCAAATTAAAACTTTGGGTGTCAGATAATTATTTATTAAAAGCTAGACATTTTAAATGAGAATAAGAAAGAAAAGTATGTCTTTGTGCCCCTTTTCCCTGTTCATGCCCTGTCAGCCCCCCTGGCTAAACTTTGCTAGATCCGCCCCTGCACAGTTACAAGCGTCAGCTACGTAGAAAAAGATCCTGGTGTAGAAAGTAATATTAAATAAATTCTAACAAGAGCTTAGCAAGCTTAAACGTGCTGCTGTTGTTCAGCTGCTGGTTTCCTCTTTCTGGTGCAAAGTGGGCCAAAAACAAACAAGAGAGACGGACTCGCGACAGAAAAGCCGATCAGCTGATCATTAAGCAGTTTCATGATTGAAGTAGCAGCAAGAAGAGGCAGTCGCTTGTTAAGCTTAACGCAGGAATGCTTTACAAACATTCAGAGATGGACTTACACACTTGCTTTACTTCTCTCGGGGATAACTTTGTCGGAGATGAAATGCCGGGTTGCTAGCGAAGCTCCACATGCTATCCAGACCACCAACAGGTCCCGCATGCCACAGCCGCTCTATCACGTGATGCATACTGCTCCGATGTGCTAACGTTCTGAGGCGAGTTACGGCGTGTTGCAAGTTTTGTGAGGTGCTTTCGTGATATTTAATGGATCGGATTACATTTTTTATTTTTCTACGATATCCGATCCAGTAATTTAGGTCAGTATCGGACCGATACCGATACGTAATATCGGATCGGTCCATCTCTAATACTGATACAAGTGTCGTTCCTGCTGCTTTCTATGAAGGCACATAGATCTCTTTAATGTTGGATAAATTAGCTTTCCTATCCTAACCACTGTTGCTGACTCACCACTTCTGCTCTCTTAGTTAAGAGGACACAGTTGATTCTGATGCTTTGAAACCAAAACAATAATCGCCCATCACACCATGTCCAACTCCTTAGGTATGAATGAGAGAGATGAAGTCTTTGTAAAAGAAGGAAATATTCAGATTCTTCCCCTGTTGTTAACTAATAACACAAACTATGTTGCTGTCCAACTGCAGTAAGGTTCACTATGAGCTACAATCCAGTTTTCATCTGCCAAATTGGAAAAAATATATTAGTCTTATTAGCCAGCTGTGAGCATGTGTGCAGTGACTGTTCATCATTGAGATACTTCACTCTGACAAAGTGCAATTTTACCAAACCTTTTCCACAAATCACTGATCTCTTCATGGTTATACCACAATATTAAGTAACTGGAAAAAAAAGGTGTTAGGGGGGATTTTTCCGATAGGAACTCCTTTGCTCTTGGATACCTCCTATGCCTACCTTTGTTTCTCTTTTCTAAACTGAACAGTTTCTGTCATATTTCAGGCCTCCTTTCAGAATAAAATAATGGAGTGTGCATCAGAAGTTAGTGATGGTGATCTCTGCCTACTCTTAGAAAAACCTGGAACCTATTCTAATGGTCATCAAACCACATTTTTATTGATATGTATTGAGCTGTTAAAACTCATCATTAAGGGCACAGGGTGGTCAAATGAAGGAAAGCGTTGAAAGGAAAGAGCTAAATTAAAAAATGCTGGTATGTTGCATTGGAGCAAATTGGCATTCAGTTAGCCTAGTGCACATACAAAAACACTCAGAGAATACCCAACTCTACAGATGAACATACTACTCAAAAAACCACCACACAGATCTGAAAGGACAACGTGTCAGGAACAGATGGATGAGGAAAGTAGGTTAGGGTGATAGAAGGTAAAAGACAAAACGTAGAAATAAGTTGAGGTAGAAGAGAGGGAATAGAGGAAATGCGAAGAGGAAACTTTATGGTGTGGAAAGAATGTGGTGAGAGTGCTGGATGGAAGATAGAAACATGAGGTTAAAAGAAATTGGAGGATGGGGTATGGAAAAAAGGAAGCACTAAGCAAGAGGTGAGGGAGATAGAGAAAAAGCAGGGATGCATTAGATGGAGTATCAAGAGATGATTGCAGATATCCTTTAGATGCTTAACTGAATTGCTGCCCTGGTATAGAACAGCAGTGAGGTAGGTGCTGCATGTCAAATTAAGATCCACATGAAAGAGGATATCTGATATCTGTAACACAGACAGTGGAAGAGGATGACAAGCCTTTGTCTTGCTGATTTAGACTAAATATTCTATGATGTTTGGTTTTGGTTTTGAATTTATTGGTCCTCCTTCCTGTGGTTCTCAGTATACAGTTTCTCTCTTTTTGAGTACTTTTGTGATTGCGCATTACAGAATCATCACAAACAACCTATGTACCTGCTGTTCAATATTAGCTATAGCTGGTTAACAATGAACTTACCATATGTACGCATGGCATAAGGCTTATTTCCGACTTATTTGACAGAACTTAAATAAGATGGATCATAGACAGCATAGTTTGTCCAAATGGTAGCACTAAAGGACTATGCCAACAGGATGTAGCCATCACAATTTAACTGCAGTAGTACAGTAAGAAAAACAAAAGGGGCAAAAAAAATTGACCAAATGTCATCCTTAAGAGATGTTATAGAGATTTTAATTTGGATAAATTTGTAGATGATGTTCAGAAAACATGTTGGTGAGAAATTTTATCTGAAATGCATCCAGAAAATGCACTAGCAAAGTTTGAAGTGTTATTTATGCCAGTGGTGGAAAAGCATGCACCATTAAGAATGTTTACTGTTAAAAATGTTAGAACACCGTGGTTGGACAGGGAATTGAAGGCCCATAGGGCAGAGCGCAATCAGGCAAAATTAATAGCCAGAAAATCTCGTTATAAATATACCTGCCAGATTGGCAGGTATATTGTAAATTAAGGAATTTTCTTACTGGGTTAACTAGGGGAAAAAAAGAAATTATATTATGAAAAGAAGATTAAAAATGCAAAAAAAAAATGTCAAAAAAGTTATAGAATGTATTAATGGACTTAATGGGCAAAAAGAAAAAAGACATGCCTTTCTATATAGAGACAGAAGGTCAAATTTTAAGCCAGTTGATATCGCAAATCATTTCAATAAATGTTTTATACATTTTATACCTTTTATTCTTCATTAAAAGCTTGATTTGTTACCTTATAGAAAAGGGTATTCTACAGCTACTGCTTTAACTCAAATGACTGATGATTGGTTGAGAAGGATAGAAGAGAAGAAAATAATTGGAGCAGTATTCCTGGATTTTACAGTGGCTTTTGATATAATGGATCATGAAATACTATCAAAGGAATTATAACGTTATGGTTTTTATAAGTTTGCCTGATTGCTGATGAGGAATTATTTGAGTGAAAGGAAACAAACAGTAGTTTTAAATGGAACATTTTCAGACATAAGTGTTGTAAAATGTGGAGTGCCCCGAGGAACCTGTCTTGGACCACTGTTGTATGATATGGTTACAGCATACCATTTGTCCTCAATGAGGCAACTATGTCTATGTATGTGGATGATTTAACTTTATATATAACAGCTAACACTGAAAAAGAGTTAAAGCTAGATCTAAATGTTGAATTACAATTAATCGTTGGGTTTCTACTAATGTTGCACCTGTTAACCAGGTCTATGAGACCAGGCTCCTGGGTGTAACTTTGGACAGTGAATTTGTTGTGGATATAGAACAAAGATTGTAAGAATGCATACATTTATTAATTGGTTAATTGTTAAAGATAGATAGCTTTATTCTTTACTTGTACTTATTAGAAATATTATTGTTACAAATACAAAAATCATTTTGTAAAAAAAATTGTATTTCAGTATGGATAGACATGGATACTGTACTAGACAAGCTAGAGGAAGAAGATTTTTATTATCCAAAGCAAGAACCAATTCAATCAAAAGAACAGGTTTGTACATGGCAATGGAAGAATGTATTTTTTTTTACCAATACAGATAATACAAGAAACCATAAAAACTGGATTAAAAAAAACCATCTAAAATGATATTTATTTGGTCTGACTTTTGATCATTGTTAAAAATGGTAACATGAATTTGAAATGTTGTGTGTGTGCTGTCATAATGATGGTAAATTAATCTCACGTTGTGCAAATGTTATATTATCAACGCTTACCCTGATGCAAGGCCTAAATTGTGTTATATGGAGCTGTTGTTTATTGTGTATATGTTTGGTTTGTCTTGTCCAAATGTTACATTGTATATATGTGTCTATCTTATAATACATTGCTAAAATCTAAAGATTTGCGACCCCAGGAAGAATAGCTGATGCATTACTTCAGCTAATGGGGATCTTAATAAACATAAACAGATGCCTACAGTCATTCTTTTGATTAATAAATCAATAGACGGTGCCTGCAAACCGATGAAAAAATAATCTTCCCATTGAAATGTTTTTGTGATTTCCTGCCTCTTTGGAGCTAAAAGAAGCCACTCAAATACATGAGATTTCAATTGAAAGCCAAGGATGTCCTCTATTCAGTACATCATGACTTAGTAGGGTATCACAAATAAGTCAAAAGATGTAAACCAACAACTAATGTCAACAGAGGACATAATTGAATTATATGTGCATTAGTCTCGTAGTGCAACAGTCTCGAGCCACCTCTCATTTCTTTATATTTAGCTCCCAATCAGTGAAAAAGGTAGAAGAGAGGGTATTGCTCCAGACCAGTAGTTCCTCAGGCTTGCTTTAGGACTTCCAGTTTTTCTTGGGACATTGCCTCCTTTTTCATTTATTTTCAGTCCAGTCCTTGTACCTGACCATTTTCAGTGTTTTTTTTTTTCTTTTTTCCTGAAAACTACTTAAAGATGTGATAAGAAAGCTGCCTAAGAGAGTTCAGACTGTGTTGAAGAATATAGGTAATCATATCAAATACTGACTTTCAAACACAGTAGAATTGCACAACCTGTGTATTATGTATAACGATTACGGTGTTAACTGCCTTCATTTGTAATATATTAACATTTGTATAGATCCTTCATAAAAGCTACTTTCAGCTGCTAACTTTGTCACAAGGGGGCAGCCTCAAAAGGTCCTGGCACAACTCCAAAGAGATTAACATCTTCCCTTGGCACCAGACATCTTTTACTTGTTTGGTGAAAGTGAAACACTCACCACTAGGTACATCATTAATACAAAGTGTCATTAAAATTAGCGAGTATGGAACTATTTAGCAAGGCACTAATATGGTATCTCCAAGTCTACATAGCCTATAAAGGACTTCTGTCACATCTTTCTTGTTTTTTTTGTAACTATTTTTTAGTAAACATGCAAAATAAGTTTTGCGTGCTGATTTGTAAAATCTGACTATTCTTTTATAGTTATTTTACTATTTGCCAAGCTCTTTTATCATGAAAAACTAAAGTCTTTGAGTAGCGTTATCACATTTTTCATCCATAACTTTGTTGAATATGTACAAATTAATTATAAGTAACTGCTACTTGCACATCAGTATTTTCCCTTAGAATTTTTCTTTTCCAACGATGACTGTATTGCTTAGACAAGCGAGTTCTCACCAATCCACCAAGAAAAAACCCCCCAAAAAACAAAAAAATAATCTAACTGTTTTTGATTACTAATCCATTTTTAACACTGTTTAACTGCAATTACTGTGAAACTATGACAGCCAATTTCCAATGGTGTTGAGAAACACAGCTTGAAATTCATTTTCTTAATCAGATAAAACTTCAAAACATTAGAAGCCTGCCATATCCTCTGGGAGAGGCAGACATGGGGATCCAGCAAAGGTTTCACATATCTCTCCTGGGAGGAAAATATGTGCACAGCTAAATAAATAAATAAGAACGGAAACAAATAAGTTTGCACTGCTGGGCAAAACATGACACAGTCACAATGTGGTGTATGCTATCATCTCAGTTAATTAGAAGGCTCATTAAATATAAGAGCAGGCTGATGTTGAATTCCTAGCAGTTTTTAAATTGTCTAAAATGGTAAGGTTGTTATATCTTATTAATTAATCTTCTGCTCACAATTACTAAATACCTTCAAGTTAAATGGATCCAAGTCAAAATGAATAGGCTGTGCAGTTGATGAATTAAGTTGTAAGATAAATATTTTCTGATGAGTGGTTTGATGTTGTTTCTCACACATTCATAGACACCAGTAGACCAAAGTGACTGTGAAAGTCCACACACACACACACACACACACACACACACACACACACACACACACACACACACACACACACACACACACACACACAGTCTTTCTGGGGCTTTAAAAGTCTTCTTAGATTTCAGACATGCTTAGTATTAGCCCACACTGCAAGAGAATCTTGACTTGAAGCAGCTCAGCTGCTGAGTCACTTTTGTTCAATTTTCCATTTAAACCATTTCAGTCTCTTTCAAAAGCAACAGAAACCATCTCCCAGTGAGGCCAGGGCAAAACTGTAATTAGTTCAATCTTTTTGCCTGAAGCTCTTGTAAACAAGCGACTTCCAGTCTGGCGGTGACCTCGTGAAACTTCAATTAACGGCATGAAATACATGTAGCTTTTAAAGAAACATGCTTTAAAATTTTGGAATACACACAGAGTAATCTTTAGAGGAATGTGCAGCATTCTGCAGATAAATGATCTTTATGTGCATTTCTTGTTATGCTGTAAGAGAAATGAAAGCTATCGCTAAGCCATCACTTACAGAGACAGTGGCACAAGTGTCATCACTGACCAGAATATACTTAAACTACCCATTTCTGTGCGGGGCAGGCAGTAATGAAGAAAATCAAAACTTATTCATGAAACAGAAAAGCTTAAAAAAGGAGATTAAATAAAGCTTTAACAGTGTTAATGACTATGGATTTGCATGAAACCAGCAGTGTCTTTGAAAAGGCAGTACTCGTCCAAATTAAAGTATTTTCTGTCAGTGGAAATGAATTGTGAGCATTTTTGATTAATAAGCCTCTAAGCAGACTAGTTATCTCATTTGTGGGACAGTCCCTGCATTTAAATTCAAACAAATTTTCAATGTAAAAAGCATTAAAAGGCTTTTGTGAAACGCATTCCCCATCTGACCCCGTCCTTGCCCTAACAAAGCTGTTACGTGCAATGAATTGCAGCAAACCATCTGAGAATGTGTGAAAATATGTTGGTTTTGATTCAAAACAAATTGTAGTTCAATCAAAAGGAGAGATCCAGCTATCTTAGGTCGACACAAAGGAAGATGGGGAAAAAAGACGATTAAAAAAATCTGGTTATGTTGCAAGAATCAGTAACCGTATACTAAAATAGTAATCAGTTCACGCTCCCCAAGCAAGGCATTTTATGCCGAATTGCATCATCATGAGCAAATACTGCAGGTTTCCTGTGTGAACTCACAAAGTGCTCTGCCTTCCGCTGTCACTCTCTGAAAGCTGTCTGCTGCTTCAATTTTCCCTGGTTGATTTGTCACTTTGTTGTTGCCATTCTTCAATAACCTTTAGAGGTACTGTATCTCCAATCCACCCACACGCTTGCAGTCTGTCTTGCTGTTTTGTGAGGCCACAAGTAAACATTCAGCAGACCGTCAGGTATACTGGCAACTCTGGTAAGACAATGTACTGTTGACATTTAATGGTCACAGCTAGAAGAAATACTTTTGTGTCCAACCAATCTCAGACATCATAACTTTTTTTTTTGTTGTTCATGTCTAAGAGTACCCTTAAGCTGATGGCATGCCCATTTTGCTGACAAATAACCCACATGAAGTCAGTGTCTGCATAACACTGACTCAGAGTGCCTGCGTCTGAAAATGTCAGGGATAGGTCAAAATCGAGCCTAGATAGATTGTGCAGCGTTTTTGTTGACAGCTACCTGGTGAATTGAGCAGTCAGCAGTTAAATGTTGCTCATTTCGGTCCACAGCTTCATCATAAAAGAAGACTTTTGCAGCAAGTGAACATGACCCATCGTGGACAGATTTCCAATATATCGTACTCCCAGAGAACCAGTTTAGTGGAATCCAGGAACTCCCTGCTACAAATCCAGAACCAGTTTACATTTTAAATAATTTTCTTGAAAAAGTTAAACCACATCAAACTTTTGTCTATTTAAATACTATTTTCCTAATTTAGACCATCAACTGCATGTCCCATCTCTGGACTGATGAATGGACGGAGCAGTGAGGTAATTATTCTCATAGTGAGATATAATATGAACAAGCAAGCTGTATCACTTTGTGGACTTGGCCTTCATCACTTGTCCTCATTCACCTAGGATAAATTAATAAAGTCGAATTCAAGCACTGAGCCAAATTAGCTTTTTTTTTTGTCTGAAGTTATATCATCCGGGGCACCTTCAGTTAATATTAAAAGAAGCTCTGGACCATGCAGTTTCAATTACCTAAGAGAATCAAAACAGTGAAAAGGCCTCAAATTGATTTTCTTTTATAGAGCCCCCCACCTTAAAAATAACAGAGCAGGAAACCTTAAAACCTCTAAAGATAAGCACACATTACTGTTCTGTTTGCTTCACTGTTCTGTTTAAATATGTATTTTAGCTGCCAAGTTTCATTTTAGGATTTCTTGTTAAGTTTGTAAAAGCTTTCACTAACACCGTTTCTTCAGATATTTCTCTATTCAGCAGTTGGGAAGATGATGGGCATAATTCTGGGCATAATATTTAGGCCAACGGTATCAAGACTCCATAACAGGCAGCAAGATTCACATAGTAAGGATCAACACTCCCAAATTCGGTTCAGTTTGAGGCCTCCATAGAGGCCAAACGGATGGCCAATGGCCAAACAGGTTGTACAAACAACGGTGCTTTAAGACATACCCAAAATAGTTATCCCGGACCTAAAAACAGGGAACATTAAAAAAATAGGTGGGTAGTTGGTGAGATGGTGAGTATTTGCTGACAATTGGGTGTCTTCCATACAAACTACTGGCAACTGTGGCAACCTACCAGTGAACAAATCAGTTGCAAGGAGGTTTATGGTACAGCTCTGTATGCCTCTTTGTTTCAGCAGACAACCCCTAGCCAATCATTGGTGTCCAAATATATCAGTATGAAAGAGATCCAACAAAAATCATACAAACATAGAACAGGTTCCAAACAACACCTCACTACCAGAATTTTTTTATAAACCTTGGCTTGGCAGTACTTAAGTAAACTTGCTGACAAACATACAAATGACCCTGAAAACACACAAAAGCGAGAATTGAGTCAGATTCAAGTTCATAAGCAGGTTTAATTGGAGTAGGTGGAAAACCAGAACTTATTAACTTTATTTGTGTATTTAAATGCTTTACAGTCTATACTGTAGAAAGGCTGGGTATCCCTGGTGTACATCATTGAAATTCAATTGACAGCCAGCCCATTTAAGTTAGTCTTGGAGATATCAAGTTTTTAAAGAATAAAGGGTTGTTTCATAGTTAGTAATTTATAAAATGTGTTTTTTTCTTCTTTTTTTGTAAATGTCACAATTCAGTGACAGCATTTCAACTTGAGATGCACATAAATAGACTCTTCTTGTGTTCCTTGACTTCTCAAAGTGTTCGACAGTACAATCCTAATTCATTCATCCTGACAGGGCTTTCTTGTTGTACAAACACAATGGTTGTGCTTTCACACACTCACCAGTTACATACTAGGGGTGCTATGGGTGACAGTATATTACTCAAGGACACTTTGATTTTTGAATTGGAGGACCTCTGGATCGAAGCACAACCTTCCGATGAATGAACGACTTGATTTAGATTTTAGCTTTCTTATTGAAAGACCTGATGATGTCCTAAATAGGCCACAAAAGTACATCCTTATCTAACCACACTGAGTAGGACATGGCTTCAGTATGCACTTAGTTTAAAAATATTGATATGACCACCAGATAATAAGTAGGACCAAGTGTTTTTTAAACTGTTTCACAAGTTCAAAGAAACTTTTGTTTTTATTACCTTTTCAAAATTTTTTTTACCCTTTTATTACAGCAGCAGTGTAATCTGTAATCGCAGGATTTGACTTTCACAGTGATGCATACAGTGTGGAATAAAATTCATCCAATATTAAATTAAAAACTGAATGTCCTGAAGGTTTTTTCCATTTACTGTAAATCTGCTAAATGAAAAAAAAAATCATGGCGATCATCTGTACAAGACCTTGTGCTTCTCTTTTTCTGTGCTTTCACTGTTTCCCTACAAATAAAGTGCATTCACTCTCTTGTGAAAAAGCAAATCTTGGGTGAACATCCCTTTATTCTGTACTGTTAACCTCAGATGTGCATAACAATACTCACGCATCATGGCGGCACACACGCGCCCCCACATGCCTTTATTCACAAATACACACAAACACGCACATTAGACACTGAGCCAGTGAGTTGCCATAAGGTGGAGCGCAGATAATAGATTTAGGCAACTGTAAGCAGATTTGGGCGTGCACCTTACTTAAAGGCAGATCATTCTGTGGCTGTAAACAGGTTTTGGAGAAATCAAACCGTTAAATGGAAAATACATTTATTAATTCAATCCGCTTAGTTCAGGTTCAGCTCCTTTCCCTCAAATTAAGTTTGCTGGATTTCACAGGATATTAGCAGGCAAGAAGAAAAGAGGGGCATCGGGATGGCTGCCGTGTCATTGCAGTCATGTAGGCGCCTTGATGTCACACTAACCTCGACTCAGATATCCCTCAGACTGAGAAACCAGCAGTGATGACATAAAGAAAATAAAGCGAGATTGACTTTTCAACAGCTGACTGAATAGCCTGTATATATTGGATGTAGCAGGTATCAGAGAAAAAGCTAGGGGTTGTTTTTCCATCATATTAGATTGTGGTAGGCGGCATGTCAAAGCTAACAATTATCAACTTACTTAAGTGCTTCTTTTACACAATATTAAATGGAAAATCACTTTTACTCTAGATCTGCAGTGAATACATGCTGTATGTGTTCATTCTCTTCTCTGTTGTACCTGTATGATGCCTGCTTTCACTGGATTGTTGCTGAATATCACGCTGTTATTGTAAGACTTCCTATTTCATCCTTTACTCAGGTTATGTACACGTTTTATGGACATTTTTGAAGGAGTTGAGAGGTTGAAAGATGCATTTAACATTTCAATCTAATTAGATTTTTACTATTTCTGAACTCAAAAGAACCAGAGAATTTTCTTTATGTCAGTGAATGAAATGGTAAAATGGGTACAGGTTTGTAATTTCCTCTCTGAGTATATTTCTCCAATACAAAGAGAACCTGCACTCTAGAAACATGCACAACTACATTTACCTCAATAGCGACATGTTCAACCAGCCAGTTCACTCGGAATAAATGGATTCTAATTCATTTATTTTTACATTATATCTTGCATAGCAGATAGTTGTGCTTGCAGGTGCAGATCTCGTGTCCGTGTCAAGGCACCGGCTGACCTCTGTGTGACCTCTGTTCCTTTTGTGCACCACTTATAGTCATTCCTATTGTTTTACTGTTTCACGTTTGGAGATTTCCCACTGATGCTTCAAAGACTAGCAGATGCACGTCTCTGAGGGGAACCTCGACATATGTAGTCGGAGCACAGGCAGTTTTCATGACTGAATCAAGGCCCTTCCTGAACTCTGAAGGACAGAATGGATGGTTTCATGGTTTCAACATCCCCTAAATTCATCGTTCTCCCTGACTTTACCCACAGTGATGGTTCTAACCTGGAACAGCCCCAATCTACCTAAATATGTAGCACCTGTACACCCGTAATACATTTAAAAATGGTTTCCTTTTAGTGTTTTTGAATCATTTTAGGAAAAGTCATCAGATTTCATGCTAAAAGATTTAGACATTTAGGATAGGTTTACTGCTGAGAAATTTTGTAATATGTCAAATTTAACAGTATATAAGGGTTAACAAATTGTATACTGTACATAGTTGACAGTATCACTTGGATGTTCTTATTTAATTTTGGAATAACTTGGAATGATGAAGACTACTGGGAAGACTTAAGTCCCTGATTTGTATACTACCTGAAATATATTTGGTAGCACATACAATTATCACTTGTGGTGTCTGTTTTGTCAAGGCGAGAAATAAAAGCAAAAACATGAATTGCCTTTTACAGTCATCTGCTAGCACAGACTCACACACTTCTAAACATTCACATTTTTGCTGGACAGACTACGTTTTCTTCCCTCTGTTTTACCTCTTTTGACAGCTTTATTTGAACAAGTACCCTTGTGGTTCCAGTCTCACCTGTCTCAGGGTTGTCATTAGTATTAATAATATTGTTCCTGGTTTGAAAACTACTTCTTTTTTCTGTCAACTGCAATCACATTTATTTTTCCAGAGAGTTAAAAAAAGAAGTAAGTGGAGTGAGTCTTACCAGCTGGTGATTTCAGTTAACTCACACCTGGTCAGGTTGATGGACAATAGTGAAAGCTCGTTTTTGACAAAAACTGAGGGCATGTCAAATTTCCTCAGCTGCTCCTGAAAGTTTTTTGGAGCTTGCTGTCAATGTGCGGAGGTCAAGCCTAGAGGGTGAACTCAAAACAGGTGAGGGCTTCATGAAACGTGAAGTCTCACTGTGCCTTGCCATTTCTATTTCTCATTTCAGTTCTCTGGCTGGTGTTGAATTACCAGCTTAATAAAATTCAGCTAGCCTCTTTCAACTGACTAGACAGTGAAAATATTCTGTAAGGCTGGTTTTCTATTTAAGATGCTGTTAAAGATATGATAGAAAATTGAAGCTTGCCAAAATGATATATGTTGTTGGGTCAGCGAAATCAACCTAAACAATACATTACTTGGACATTATTGCAGCTAATCACTGGCCTAATGGAATGTGTGGCTGGCATATTGATCTGGAGTACACCAGTCATCCATAAACATTTCTTGAATGATCCCCTGTAACATATGATCAGCCATGTGCACCTGCTCATGTCTCTCAATCAATATTGAGGAAAAAAGTCCCAGATGTCCCAAATCAGATCCTAGGAATGTTTCCACAAGGTCAGAGTTGTGTTTGGAGGATACTGAACTTTTTTTCTTTAAACAAGTAAAAAAAGACATTTTGTAATAACTATACACTATATATAAAAGATGCAATATCACATATCATGTAAAGTCATACTTTAAAGCTTTAAAATATTAGATTTGTGCTTTTCTTATTATTAGCTTAGTTGTTAGCTAATGCTAGCTAGCTCAGTTTATCTATAACTGCACTGCTGAAAGAAAGACTTTAAGAGCTTTAACAGTGAGATACAAAGAAAAAAATCCTTGTGCAGTACAGTCATTTTACAGAGATTTAAATAGTTTTTGAACCTCACTCTTTATTTAAAATAAATTTCGGATTCTGTGGAGATTGACTTTGTTCTGAACACAGCCTCAAATGGTTATCTGAGGAACTTCAATTTTATGGCGCGTTTCTTGGTTTCATGTGTCACCCTTGCTGTTTACCATGTTACCATAACCATACCAAACAGATTAGTGAAGCTCGGACGTCTTTTTTTTTTTTTAATGAGGGAAACTACCACCTTAATTGCTGACGACTGTTAATCTGGTAGGAAATAAATATCTTAAATCCAGGAATAATACTGGTTGGGTGAAAATGTGTAGGAACTTATGGCCCATAGAGGTTAATCTTCTTCTAAATATATTCTCCAGCAGATTGCATACCTGGAAGTTTAAATGCCCTGTGATTTTGTAAATGACAACATTCATACTCACATTAGGAAGTGATATCATTTGCTTCTGTTTGTTCTAATTAAAACCCTATTAGATTTAAACGGCAATGAAAACCGGGGGTGAGGAAAAGGAAAATAAAAACATTATTTCTCAAAGCCTGAACCCTGTGTGCCCTCCTAATAGAATTAAAACAGTTTCATGTGCATCTCTTTAATTGGGACAGAAGTTTGCATTTGAGAATATTAATTACTTCTCATTTCATTTCAGTATATCCCCTTAAAAATATCATCCTGTTCCTATTAAGCTATCAAAGTCAAACGTAAAGATGAGATCATGAAAATTTTAAACATTGCTGAGGAGATGTGAAAATGTGTGAACCTTAAAAAACCGAAAATGGTCATATAATGCTTATTTAGTTAATGAAAATTTGCATCGATTTAAGCCGCAGTCTCAGTCTAATGCTGCTTTAAAATCAAGGAAACACAGCAGCGGATTGCGAAAGCAAATCTCCACTTTAGCAAAGCCAATTTAACCTTTTTCAGACTTGCTTACAGCAATTTGGAACTCAATTAGCACAAAACATGTGTTAGTTTATTACAGAAATAAGTGGTTATCATTGTCTGCCTGAGTCTTCGCAAAGCCCCCCCAAGAGTTCTTCAACCATAATGTTGAGATAACAACATGAATCAACTAGCAAAGCAAAGTGTGGAGTTGTAGTGGCCTATCCACTGGTGTTTCTCGTGCGCCCCTAGAGGATCCGATTAAAGCCCTTCTCAATACACAAAACAGTACCAGAGGTAATGGCGTCCTCCCACAGCAACACACCACTTCATTAGCACCAGCAGTTCTGTGCAGCTTCATTTGCATGTATTTAGATTACCACATATACAAAACAGCTCTCTCATGAGTTCACTGGCTGTTAAGAAGAAGTCCTTATTTTACCTCTACTGCGGGGAAAGAACCTAAAGCAGTGGTAAAAGCAGTATAGTTATTTATTTTAACTGTGTTAATTATAGTAAACTCTACTATTTTTACTCTTTATCATGCTCGTGCAACACAACAGTTTTCCTTGCAGGATCAGTAAAGTATCTATCAATCAATAAATTGTGAAATTGTTTGTTTGTTTTTTCAGATCCCCACATGGGTTGGCTTTTATTCTTAGAAAAGAAACTGTAAGGCATTTTCTAATAAATCCCACACAGGTTGATAAAGTTGTAGAGTATTAGCTAATACGACTATCCCCTTGTACACTGGCTTAATGTTTGCTGAAAAAAAGGGCCTCTGGGTGCTTACATAGATAATCCATAAACATTTCAAATAATTTCTAATACCATTGTATAACAGATGACTGCACAAATTCCCTTTTATTCAGTTTCATATTGTTTTAGATAACGAAAAGTTATTTATTTTAAAAAACAAGGACATTTTTAAGTAAATGCCAAACCTTTGAGAGGCAGTGTATTTTAATCTCATCAGTACATGTATATCAATCTTCTTTTCGTTTTATGATATAAACTACATCCATTTTAACATGTTTGGCACAATGTTTTTTGGGGATCAAATTGGCAAAAGAAAACGAAATACATTCTACTCACTCTATTGTGTGTTAAAGCATGACTTTCTATTTTTAATTCTACTTTTGATTATTTTGCTCGTGTTCTTTTTTTAGGCTCCGCCGTGAAACGAGAACTGCGTTGAGTTATCCCCAGAAAAGCAGCGGTGCAGGTTAAGGCTTACCCCGCGTGCGGCATACCTAATTAAAACTCATTCAACTTGTTCCATCGTCTGCATCACAGATGACAAATGATCAGAAGAACTCGAACATGCTTATCATCCAGCTTTGAGTTGTTTTTCCCGCTCGTCGTCTCGTCTCTCTTCGTACTGCTCGTTGGGATTTAGCTCCTAATTGTCTTTTCACGCTTTTGACATTTCTCTCTTGAGTTTTCCCTTGCTCTCGTTTGACCCAGAGAGGTTGCGATTGTTGATCTTCAAATCTGTCAGGTTAACTCGCGCCTCCACTTTTTAAATGATATTAGATTGTCCTTAGGTGTTGCTTTAGCTTTTATTCACACACTTCAGCGTTCCCTGCTCAGATATTCCACTGGAAATTCTTTTCAATCTTTGTATTCTACCCTCCACCATTTCACTTCCTGTCAACCTCATCCATCTGCTTCTCCCACTTTTTCCAGATACTGCTGGAAGGCTTTACCAAAACAGCAATCTGTCAAGGCCATAGGTTACGTTTTACCATCTGCTCTAAGATTAAATTAGGGGAGGTTGTCTATCTCTCATTGTTTGGGCTGCCTCTGCCCTCTACAATATTTCCTCTCACATCAGGCCGGACATGCCGAGACCATATAAAAGATGGAGGGAGGAAAGAAGGAGAGGAAGAGATGACCTGGATGCCAACCAAAGTCAAGATGAGCTTTTGTGCTGTGAGTGTCGGGTAGTGAGATTAGTTGGCATTTCTTTCTTTCTGGCTTTGTAAAATTTTTTTGCAGCATCAAGAATGCTCTGGCAAACACACACGTGAGCACTACCCTATGCCTGCTTCTTTATCCCCCCCCCCCAGTTGTTGCATTGAAGTGTGAGGTATCATTTGTTACTGGGAATCCTCAGCCATCTCTGCGAGGGACTTGGCTAAATATAAGCTCCAGGCTGAATCTGTACTCTGCAGCTGAATGCTTCCCCAAAGTCTTCAGTCAAAGAGTGAGAGAGGAGAGAGCAAGTATGAACGAGAGAGCGGGAGATTTCAATGCCCCAGGGCTCTGTCTGAGAGAAGGGCAGGCCCATTGCCCATACACACATACTTATTCCATTCAAATGTCCTTACATGAGCAGCTCACACAAACATATTTCAGGCAACAAGAAATGCTAACAAGCGTCTCCAAAGAAGCCACTCAAGTCTACCTTTATCCTGGAATAGAGGCCTGAAATGTACAAAAACAAATATGAAACACCGCGACTTTCACATTTGAATCTGCGAATATCCCCCTCCCCCCCAAACATTAATTTCTGTCTTTCATTTTTTAGTTTAAAGTTTTGAAAAACCTAGGTGTTCGTCCCTGTACAAAAATGAAAACCTGCTGCTGGTGGTCGAAAACATGACCATGTGTCTTTAAACATTTTTTTTTTTTTTTAAAGTGTTGGGGAGAAAATTGCCCAAACTGAAACAGAGATAAAGATTCAAAAGCATAAAAAAGCATCACCTCCCACAATGCAATTTGATATTATTATTCCCGTCGTCTTTGTTAAAGTTCTGTCTGCCAAAGATTGCAATGAAGCCTTTTGTTATAAATGTTTTTCCTCAATACCTGGAACATGTAACTTTAGTACTATAATTATGCCACACTTGACAAAGCTTGTAATAGCAGAGCATGTATAAAAGCACAGAAGCGCACACCTACTGTACAGCACAAAGTAAGCTTCTGAATTTTCAGGAAAATGAAACAACAGGAACTTTTTTTACCTTGTGAAAAGAACATTTACTAAATGCCTTATCCTGGCCTTAAATCACTGATCAAACAGACTTTAACATTTCTGGAGGTAAGTTATGAAGTGGTAATAAACAATTCGTTGTCTTTGGAGGCAACACCAATAATAGAAATGAATTTTCAGAAATGAATTTTCAGTCACTCCCCAGGTTTCAAACACCTAGTGAGTGCAACAACAACCAATGGGTGTCTAATGGCAGCACTCCCTGGTCTGAAGGGAAATTCAAAGGGAAGGGAAATGTATAACACACTTTTTGACTACTTTCTCTAACCAGCTTGTAAAAGCTTGTCACCGTCACTGAAAAGTACTGCGCAGCATCCATATCAGAGATTGTGTTGAATCTTTTAAAAGCAGGTTTTTACAAAAACGGTGTTTGAAGAGCATGCAGATAGATAACATTACAGGTCATCCAATGGAAACAAAATTAATGTTTACTTCCTATCATGTTGACATACACACAAGCCCCTTATTCCCTCTGAACACTGATACAAATGGCAGCTGCAGAAAAATGGTTCCTATGTAAAATATTTCACAACAAGGTTTTTGGATTTTTTTCAGTAACCAGGTTATCATTTCTGGATTTCTGGAAGAGGCATTGCTCCTGATTAGATATTATTTTACTGTAAACACTGCCAGGCTGGTGTGGTCTAGCTCTATAATGAAAATATATAAAGCCAATATCGTAACTGGGCGCTTCACACCAAGATATTCTAGAAGAAATACACTGATCATAACATTATGACCACTGACAACTGGTGTGAATAATACTGATTATCTCTTCATTATGGCACCTGCTAGTAGTTGGGATGTATTAGGGAGCAAGTGAACATTTTGTCCTTAAACTTGACGCAACAGAAACCGGAAAAATGCTCAATTCTAAGGACTTGAGGGAGTTTGGCAAGGGCTGAATTGTGATACACATCTTCAACAGTCTGTTTCTGATACCATAAATGTTCATTATACAAATTTGTATTTTTCAGCCACTCTCCTAATGCCACTACTCGTATGGACCCTTTCCTGATCTGACATCCTCCTCTCATTTTAGCAGATGTGTAATGTGCTTCACCTGCTAAATGATGGGGAAACAGGCCTGTGTGAAATGGACTGGCCAAATGGAGCTTGGACCTCTCTCTGTCTGTCCAGGCAATTAGGGAACAGATTAGCCAAACCACTGGGAACAATACAGTATCTGCTAATAGACCAACATCACAGCTGCATATAAAGATGATGATAAAGTCATATGAACAAGCAGATGAAATATATGTATATAACTATATATGCATACATTTGTACAAAAAGTCCACACACAATTGTTTTTAATACATAAGGACTTTAAAGTTTCTGGGACACAATAAAGAAAAGGAAGTCTCCAAAAGCCCAAATTTGCACTTCCATGAGCACAATGGGGAGTAGAGATAAAGCCAAATAAATGGATGCTGTGACATTGTGTGAAATTAGTTAAAATTATAGGAACTCTCTAAGGATACTTTTCATCACATTGGAAGAGGAACATAAATGCGAGTCTGGGATTGTAGAGGTGGACTGGGAGAGAAAAAGCAAGAGGGCCTGAAAGAGGGACCGAGAAACACACTCTCACACATGCATACGCGCAGCCCAGCCAACCCTTCCAGTGACATCTGGACAGCGGTAATAACACGGTGCAAAATGCCATCCCAGAGAAACTGCATATTAACACCCAAATAGAGACATGCTAATGGCAGTTATCATCGGCTCTGCTCAGCTGTCTCTCTAACAGACCAACAGAAAGGGTGAAATAAAGTGCGAATAAGAGACGGAACTAAATCCATTAAAGCTTGAATAGGAATAGGAAAAAAAATGTAACCAGAACTGAAATGGGCAGGTCTCCTTTTGCTGTTCGAAACCCCACCCATCAGCATCAGAGGTTCTAAAAGGTAGTCAGCATTGAGTTTAGATGCCACATCACAAGTAAAGACATTTTTTATAATACTCACCTCTGATGTGTTATGTGCTGCCTCACTTTAATTACGGTTCAAATTTAACATAATACACATTTCCTCCTGGTTTAAGGACTTGGTGTACTTTGTGTCTTGTGTGATTCTACCCTCCACAGACCTCGAGAGACCTGTAATTTTAGAAAGTGGGAACTTTCACAAAGGTATTCAAAAAGGTAATCAGTGAAACCTTAGTGCAAAACCATGGCAACAAGATAATGTTTAAAAGAAAAAGCTCACAGCAGCTTTTCAGAAATCCATCAACTAGTCTGCTGACTTGGCATCTGGGGATAATAGTAGGTTTTCAGGGCTTCTGGTGTCAAAACCTTGTTGTTTCATTCCACCAGTCACTGTATGTTATGTTGTGCATGTGAGGCCCGACTGATTTTTGAACAATAAAAGCTTTTTATCTCTTTGATCCCACAACTTTTGGCAAAATGGCAGTATTTGACAATCTGGGATTAGAATAAATTGGTTGATCCAGTCTCCAAACTCTCCAAATCCCAGGACAGTTGAGCCTGATCCACTGCGGTTCTTCCCACACAACAAACCAAAGAATATGCTACAAGTTTCCCAATGCCAGACACCACCCGCAGAAGTCTGGTGAACACATCCTGATCCATTTGTCAGCACAGGGATGGGAGTATACAGCAGTAGGCGAGTGGCTCGTGTAATCTTATACTGAAGAACTGAAAATAGCACTGTTAAAGGGACAAAGTCAAACAGGAATGTATGCAAAATAAATCTGCAGTTTGGATAAAATTATTAAATAAAGAAATAGACTGACGGTAGTGGGGAAAAAAATCTGTACAGGCTTTATCTGAGCAAAACAGGGAATGTTAACTTTGTCATTTTTGCTCTTTGAAATCAGCTTTTGAAATCCTGCTTATTTGTATTTTGGGAAATTAGCCTTTGAACAGTATGTTTTTTTGAACTTCAACAGCTCCCTGACTACTTTAACAGATCAGGAACAGGGAGGAGGAAACAGACAAGGAACAAAGTCTCCACAGAAATGAAAAAAAAAAAAAATCCCTTAATGCACAACAAAGTCCATATTGGATTAGATACATTTGAGGTTTTATATTGAAATGGAGGCACTGCGTGTTTTTGTCTCCATTTTCTTTAGTGTTCAAATGTGTAAATCTGCTTTTTTATTTGTTTTAAGCCCAAATTGTTTGTGTATCGATGTGTGTGTGTTTTGAAAATTAGTGTGTGTGAGAGACTGAGGGGGTTGGGGGGTTCTCACGCTACTGGCTGTTTTAATCTTCCAGGCAAACAGCAGCAGGCCTCAATATCAGCATGAGGTAAATAATTTTAAATCTAAACGTGCTCATACAGACACAACAACTTGCAGCTGCACATTATACAGTGCACACTAATATAGCCTGAATTTGTATGCCATGCACTCATAATTCACAATTCGCACACGTAACAACGATGGGCCTGGCCAGGCAATAGTGACCAAGGATTGCAAGGTAGTGATCTCATCAAGCTGAAATGGACCCAAAGTGTAGAAGAGCAGTAGTTTATCATGAGACAGGAGTGGAAAGAAACTGAGCTAGAGACTGGATACTACTAAAGGATTTCCTAAATGCCTAAACACAAAACCAAAACCACTAACTCAAATTTATCGTAGTTGGGGCTACTTAAGTACAAAAAGAGTCAAATGTCAAAATATGACAATTATCACCAGATAAAACCAGCTTGTCAACAAAGCTGAAGTTACAAACAAAGCCATTATGAAAATACATCAAATAATATATTACTTATTAAATGTGAAATATTTTTGCAATTTTGGTCATTCTTCTTAAGAAAACACTGTACTAACCAATGCCAAAGCCCACACAAACAAAGTAAGAAGGAGCAAGAAACATGCACCTTCAGCTGGTTAGGCAGGTTAACAAGCCAGAAGCTTAGCCACATTATCTGTACCACTCTATTTAGGGAAAAGGCTGAAAGCAAGTTTACTTAAAAATCTTTGGAATAAATCTAAACCTAATGGCTTGCTCTTCCTTGTTTCTTCTTTCTTTTAATGTGTTGGGTAGAGTCAAAGGTACTGCTGCTACCATGCTAGGCAGGCAACTGCCCTGTGGCCTGAAACTTTCCACTGCAAGTGGTGAGAATGAGTTTGTTTAAAGCAACCCAATGAGAACAACCCAAGTTATCTTTCTGGAGGTGAAAAAAAGAGGGAAAAGGGGAAAGAGAAGAAAAAGTGGTATGGTGTTGAATGGAGCCGAAATTATTAAATGGCCTGTATTTATTTAGCGCTTTACTAGTCCCTAAGGACCCCAAAGCGCTTTACATATCCAGTCATCCACCCATTCACACACACATTCACACACTGGTGATGGCAAGCTACATTGTAGCCACAGCTGCCCTGGGGCGCACTGACAGAGGCATTAAATGCTAATGCTAATGTTAAATAGCTAAAATGATGCTAGCCTAGCCTGAAATGAGGGGGAGAAACCCTTGAACGATGTAAATTCCACTAGCGTCACATTATTTATTGTGCTTAATTTAACATCTAACATTAGTTAACTTAGCTAGCAAAGCAACCATGAATGAAGTTGAGACTGAGTGCACGAATCAGGACATGTAGTTACACTAGTTACACTATTAACACTTTCTGACCAATCATCTTGCTTGCTTGTCTTGCACATTCTTTTCCGGAGTAATATTTTAAATGTCATTTTACTGGACTGCTGTGCTTGTTATCAGATTACTTATAACATGAAGAATGCTGTTTGAAGGGCCTCCTGTGAATTTTTGCTTAGGGTACCAACAGACTCTAGACTCACCACTGGGCAGAATTTATTACAGACAGGCATGACAGCCAAAGTAGTTAAAATACAAATTTCCTTGTAACAAATGCATGCAGTACCTATATGTAGCCTTGTACATTAACCATACTGATGTACCTATTGGTCAGGTTCCTTCCACCTATCTCCTTGCAAATGAGGTTCATATTCATTCAGATTCACATCATCTTAGACACTCCATCCCCCAAAAGTCCACATGGAGATTACAATCAGAGGCTTGTCATATTCAATTTTAGAAGCGATTTGTCCCAATTGCTATATCTCCATTTCCTGCTCATTCCATTCACTTATGTCACTGTGATCAAAAGCGTTCACCTGAGCTTCCTTGTTTTAGAGGACAGGATGGATATTTGCAACTGGCGCTTTCCATAAGGCTCCTTGACACGCTCATATCATCATAAACTGTGAGAAGAAACAAGATGTGGGATTGCAGTATTGGATAATACTTCTGGATACGAAATCCTAATAATAGTAGATGGTTTGAGAGTGTTTATGAGGCCAAGCCAAAACACTGAAAGAATATTTCATGATATTGGATGTATGAAATTATGAGAAAACAGTTCTACGGGCAACAAAACAAGACAAGAATCGCTATTTGATATGTTTAGTGATCATACAGTATCAGTGCAGATGAAAGGTCAGCACATATAAACAATTCAGGGGCCCACAGGCCAAACCTTTGGCTTCATTCAAAACTGATGTCATGTGAAAGGGCATGAACTGTGATTAGAGACTTCTAGTTGAAACATGTCTCTTAAGGCACAGCTGAAAGGGCAGCAGGGCTGTCATCTCTTCTGGTCAGTAGTGGAAGCTTCCAGAACAAATGGAAACTTTGAATCTACTGTTAAACCACACAGCCGTTAGGGATGCTGCCGGAATAAAATCTCCAAAGCACACACTCTACTACAAATTGGAAAACTGAAAGGTCCAAGGAGGTCTCCTAGTACAAAGACAAAAAGAAATAAAGCAGAAGCGAAAGGCAGATCAAGAAAAAAAACTATCTCAACAAAAAAGTAGAGATGCTGCTGAACAAATTTATAAAGTCATTCCAGACTCATTGCTTGGTGACCTTGTTACTGACATGTCTCTCTCTTCTGCAGAACACGCTCACACTCTCCCAAATATGAAGCATGACAAGCGGAACTGCACCAACTGCAGTTTTACTTTGCCGCATGCTGTCTAAACATTAGCAAAACTGACATGGTCACGATCATCGCTGTGCCCTCCCTAACTGACCTTCTTAGGAGATTCACATCAAATTACATTTATTATAGTTTGACCTCCATTTATTTCACCACTGTGCAGCTTCAACGGGAATTTCATTTTTGTCTGCCTATATTTGTAGCATTTACCTACATTCCATTTATCCATATAAAACTTATGGAAATTACATCAGAACTGTAGCTACACATTAAATGACATCCAGCCTTTGACTACTTTTCTGATTTTATTTTAAAACTTGTATATTTTGTGTATTTTTCTACGATATCCAGCAAAGTTTTGCCAGTTAGCCCATTTGACCACACACATTATGTTTTCCCCTCACTACTTATGAAGGTTTATGCAGTACTGTGCCAAAGTCACCCCTCATTTCTTTATATGTTGCTTCCTAGGAAGTAAACCTACTTGGAAATTTCAAAGTGGTCTTCAGCATTAGCACCGGCGACCATGGTTCAGGTGGAACCACATCGAGCTCATCTGTAACCGGAAGGTTGCCGGTTCGATACCCCAGCTCTCTCTGTCCTGGTCGTTGTGTCCTTGGGCAAGACACTTTACCCTACCACCTGCTGGTGTTGGCCAGAGGGGCCGATGGCGCGATATGGCAGCCCTGCCCCAGGGCAGCTGTGGCTACAACTGTGGTTTGCCTCCACCAGTGTGTGAATGTGAGAGTGAATGAATAGTAGAACTGTAAAGCGCTTTGGGTGCCTAGAAAAGCAGTATATAAATGCAATCCATTATTAGCTCTTCAGACTTTCAGACTGTATCCCTGGAAATTGGCTGCATTTTCAATCCTGATTATTTTCTTAAAATTGTATTTCTGCACCAGCAAGTTGATTCTTAAAGATAAATGGGCATATCTCGCTGTGATGTGTGATGTTTATTTAAAAAATAATAAGTAAACTTGATAAGTGGCAGACAAAAGAAGAAGGGGCAGGCCTAAAAACTATCTACAGCAAATGAATGTTCTTAAGAAAAAGGAAAAAAAAAATCCAACTATGAAAACAAAAACAGTACGGTCAGGTTTTGATCCACCATGCAATGCAATGATTGGAAAGACCTTGAGTATGACAGTGTTCGCAGATGCATTGCAGTAAAAGCATACCTGGATAGAAAAACACAGTGGACCACTATCAATCATGGATTGGCCCCTCTAGTTGCTGTACCTCAACATTACAAACAAAACAAGGCCAACATCCAAAGAGGAGCTTTGAATGTTCTTTATGCCTGGAGACTAAGTTAAAGAATAAAGGTGTACATACCAAATACTGACTTTCAAGCTGGTCAGAATTGTGTCTTTTAAACTAAATTCCAAGGAGTGTTTCTGCATGCATCAATATAAAATAGAAAGGAAAAATAAATGAATGAGAGGTGCTCAACACTTTTCCACAGTAGTCTGTATTTATTCTATAAATTTAGTTTTAAACAGGCATCCATATCCACATGTTGAACTCTTGCTACAACCAGTGTGTAACTGCACATCTAAGAAGCCATCAGATTTGACAAAATGTGCCATATTCTGCTCCCTGGGAGCGATAACCTTGTTTGTGTCATGTGTTTTCTATTGTAATTTCTAAATCCAGTCATAAACTGCTGGAGAAATCATTAAGTTATTATTACAGCTGCATAAATTTGTTTCCGTTAGTTTTTCCTTTTCGTTCTAATTATTTGAAGGCATTTTAATTTTCTCTGAAAAGTACTTTTGCCAAATTATATTGACTTTAAATGTGCTCTATAAATTAACTTGACCTCATAACAATAAAAAAATAAACAGCGAGGTTTTCCTTTTTAACAAATTTTTTCACAAATACTCGACAATCACGTAGGGAAAGGTCTCTCTTAGAACAGAGAGGGACACCAAATCAGTATCTTAATGGTCATAGCTTCAACAGATCCTGATGCACAATAGCCATAAGACATGTTTTGATTGAGGGAAACTTGTGCACTTTCTTGGCAGAAAACCTCTCACTCTACTGCTTGCGTTATCCTTATTGTAGTCTTTGCCTGCAGCAGAGGATAACAAGGTCTCCCCTTCTACAACCACAGTTAGCTGATGTATAAATAGCACCATAAGGGTATATGACGTTGGGATTTTCCTTCAAGTCATATAATGACTTGTTTACAGCCACTGTTGACCATTAAGTCAAGAAGAATGTTAGCAGGATGAATAAGCCTGCCTGTCCTCTCTTTTTTGGTATTATTCACACATATTCTTCCATAAAGGATTTCTTTCTTTAGTCAGTCTTATTTTTGGTTAACTGATAGATTAGGCATTTGTTCTTCATAAATCTTCACTGATGAAGGGCTTTATTTATCATATTCCTATTAGGCAAATGGGCTTGTCTCAGTGCCAATTATGGATATGCAGTACTGTATCTGATTCTAGGGAAAAAACAAGAAGAAACAATATGCAGCTCAATATTCTGATCATCACCTCATGAAGCCAGAAACCTAGTGTTTGCTGCATGATTTAAGTGTGAAAAACATCCTTAGAGACTCGCCTGTGTGGGACCAATCAGCAAACAATGAGCAATGTTTTGATGCTGACATGATTCTCCTTTCATAACTGCCAATACTTATCAACATCTGTTGAAGCTGGTTGTTACAGATATGAAACGAAGCGCGATCTGTTGCTGCGTAGCCTCTTTTAAACCTCGGCTGATTCAAAAACAGGTTCTGGCACAAAGCTGGGGGGAGAAAAAAAGAAAAAATGGTAACGTTTTTAGAACTGCCAAAATTATTTTTCAATTGGAAAGTCACTGAAAGCAAAGACTGGTTCATTAATGAGTTGGAATTGTCATGCACACGCCTAAAGGAACCAAAACATTTGGCTCTATTGGTGTGCCCACTTGAAAATATCAAAGATTAGTTTCACCCTGCTGCTATGGCACCGCGACAGTACACAAATCAGATGTCTATTGGGCTTTACATTTGATTCAGAGTTGCTGCTATAACTAAGAAATTGAAAGCACAATAACAACTGTGATGATATTGCAATGGCAGCCTGTTTGCCTCATCGTCCCTCGCTTTGTGCAGTCCCCTTTGAAAGTCTGGCAAAAGCTTGTGTGCAGCAACGAGTTTTTTTTTTTTGTCGCTGACCAGTACTGATGTGGAGCTGGGTGTATTAATGAGTACTAAGGGATAAATGCGCATCCTCAGGCTGGCTCGCATTCGTTTACCTACGCTGATAATAATTGGACGATAAACACAGTGAAAAGCAAATATTGGCTAGAGAGATGGTAAACAATAAGGCATGCAAGGAATGAATCACTAATATGACTACATCTGTAAACAGAGTGTGCGTGTTGCGTGGAGGGGTGGGGGGGGTTACATTTAACAAGGCCTTGTGGAATAGTTTTGCATTTTTGTTATTTTTCTTACTTTACCTTACTAAGAAACTGATGGACATTATGGACAATGCTGGGCATCCTCTGCACACGGCCATAAACAACCAGAAGAGTCTGTTCAGTGACAGGTTGCTTCTCCCCAAGACAAGAACTAACAGACTTAAAAACTCCTTTGTCCCACACGCCATCAGACTGTTTAACTCCTCTCTGGAGGGGAGAGGGAGGGGAAACAGGAGGACAAAGGAGGGGGGAACAACTAAGCTGTAGTGCCTCTGCACCTCACTGTACAATACCTTGTGCAATACTTTTTGTAAATAGTCAACAGTGCAATAGACTCAATACTTGAAATGTGCAATTTATTCCTATTTATTCTATTTATCCCCTTTGTATATTTTATTTATATTTGTCTCTGTATTTATGTGTGTGTGTGTGTGTGTGTGTGTGTGTGTGTGTGTGTGTGTGTGTGTGTGTGTGTGTGTGTATGTATGTGTATATATATATATATATATATATATATATATATATATATATATATATAACAATTCTGTAACTGTAACTTTGGTCGTTGCTGTGCTTTTTTTGGAAGTCGAATTTCCCAGAGGAACCCACCCGAGGGATTAATAAAGTTCTATCTTATCTTATCTTATCTCTTAATAATCACAACAATGTTTTTTTGTTTATGAACGCTAAACTGGGGGTCCAAAAGTATGACCACCAGTAAAGATCTCCTTTTCCATTTTCCCTGAATTTCATACAAGCGTTTTCACGACTGTATCAGCTTAACAATTTGACTGGAATTTTGAAGCTCTGAATTTCACATATCTTTGTGTTTGGCGTTCCTATTTTTTGCTTTAATGACAACGTGACCTTGAGCTGACTCCAAAAGTCCACGCTGCAAAACCCGATAACCCGCAGTATCTCTGATCAGTCTTCCGAAGAGCTCCTAGTGAGAAATGCTTTGCTTTCTCAGCCTTCAAATACCTCCACAAATGTTGAAGTCGAGGTTGAAGTGAAAGTGATTGTACAGGAAGAGGAAACTTGATGTTAGCGAGCACCTCCTGTTCTTCTTTGGCATTCATATAATTCTTGCAGTGCTTTGATGTGTGCTTGGGTTCATTGTCCTGCTGCAGTATCAATACTTCTGCAAAAAGATACGAACCAGAAAGTGCAGGGAATATCTCAAGTCAATATTAGGTGTCCAGGAAGGGAATTCAAACCCCAGACATGAATATTCACTGTCAGGATGAAGCACTGTGGTGCAGATTTTCTCTACTGCCAAACTCCTTACATAGTGTATACCCCTCTGTAGACTTCATCAATAAATAGGACATTTTTCCAGTCATGCACTTGTGAAATGCTGGCATGTCTGGTATATCAAACTTGTAGCGTTTGGCACTGTTTCTCTTTTTGAGATGTGGTTTGCAGGCTGACACGTGTCTTCTGAGACCAGTCAGCCTTTTTTTTTTTGACAGGACTTTCAATGACAGGAGTGTTTCACTTGTTATTTTGCAGATTTTATATCTGTGATGAAGTTGCTTTTTTAAATAAAAATCTGTACATGTGAGCAAAGCGTTATCTAGGATAGTACGGTAACTCGGCACGATAGCAGTTTAAATAAAACCTCGCGCTTTTGCACAAAGTCTTTTGGAAACCTTGAGTGTAAGCATGATTAGACACAGTTTTGCTTGGGATAACACTTTGACTCCTGACATTTTTACTTATCTTCGATGGCATGTTTCTCACTATCTCAGTGCTGCTTAGTCAGCGTGGCTCTGCTGGAAACTTGGGGCACAGCCATTTTTATAACAACTGAACAATACCTGCAGGTCGAATGAAATGAACAAGCTTCTGGGGAAGTAAAGGATATAATGCATGAGTTAACATGGTCAGTGTTTGCTGAATAAGTTTGTTGAACTACAAATAGCCCATAAACTTATAGAAAATAAGTCCTGTGTTTTTAGAACACTCAGGTTTTCAGCATATACATCCTCAGTGAGTTTGGGATTAAATAGCATCTACAATGTACAGAAGTTAGAAAGCAGAAAATTTAAAGCACACGTAATAGAGTGACTTAGTTACTGCTATATCTGTTATTTCTAAATATCATATATAATACATATGAAAAACAAAAAATATATCCAGTGTGTAACAGTTCTCTGGGTGAACGTGGATGTTGATGTCAGTGGTATGCGGAAAAATGTGTCTGAAGGCAAAACATGCCTACTACGACATGAGGAAACTGTGACTGACATTCACACTGGCTCATCAACACTGGACAACAGAAGACTAAAAAAACGTTGCTTGGTCTGATGAATCTTGTTATGTTCTCTTATAACTTAACTGGTAAGTAACGACGCCTTCTTTAGTCGTAGGAATTTACTTTAATAACCAGTCTAAGGAAAACAAGGCGCAGGCATATCAATGCGCGCATACACCACACTTTGTGTTCTACACTCAATAACAAAAAGTAGTGCCACAAACTATAAACTGATTTTACTAAATACATAACAGTTCCTCCCATCCAACCTTGATGAACACAATAGGTACCAAACAATCAAAATATTTCAGATAATGTTGTAAACCAATAATTTAACTTGAACTGAAATATGACACCTACTCAGTGATTTACAACATGTAGGTAGGTTGTTTCCTCTTAAACATTTGAACTGCTTTCCTACAGAATTAACGTGAAACCTATAAGTTCAGTCTCTGAGGTGCTCTGCGATTTCTCTCAGGGTACCGTCTGCCTATTTGGTCAGACTCCATAGTGCTCTGTGTGGTAAGTTCAGGTGTGTGAGCATCGGTAGCTTCACGTAAATCCTGAACCTCAGGTGGTGGAGCGAGGGCAAACTCTTCTGAATCTTGGTGTGTAGATGTGCTCTCAGGTGGCTGTGGAACCATGTGGCTTTCCGCATCTACAATCTGATCAACATGTCTACGCCAGACTAAGTTGGCTCCAACATCTACAGTATATGTCAGTGGTCCGGTCCGTGACAGGATCGTGCCAGGCTGCCATTTCTGACTTGGGTCTCTGTAGTCCCTGGCGAGAACTTTTTGTCCGGCATTGAAGAATCTAGTTTTGTTTCTTGTTGCTTCCACCATGGAAGACTGTTTGTCTGGGACATTCTTGCGAATGTCTGGTTTCAGCAAATCTAGACGTGATCTCAGATTTCGTCCCATGAAGAGCATTGCAGGTGTGTGTCCAGTTGTTGCATGGGTGGCGTTCCTGTAAGCCAGTAAGAAATTGTCTATTTTCTGTTGTAGCGGCTTCCCCTCTGTGCGACTGGCTTTCATTGACCGCTTGAAGGACTGAATGAACCGTTCGGCTTGTCCATTTTTTGCAGGATGATGGGGAGCTGAAGTGATATGTCGTATGCCGTTACTCCGAAGGAAACACTGGAACTCCTCTCCAGTAAACTGACGACCATTGTCACTTACGAGCTGTTGTGGCAGACCTGTGCGTGCAAACAGTGACCGAAGGCTATTGATCGTGCTGGCAGCTGTTGCTTGCTTTACGGGGAAGATTTCTGGCCATTTTGAGTGAGCATCAACCACAACTAGGAACATTTGGTCCATAAATGGGCCAGCATAGTCTATATGGATGCGTTGCCATGGAGCGGATGGCCACTCCCACGCGTGTACAGGTGCTGTTTGAGGTTGACGCAGCGTCTGCTGACAACCAGTGCAGGATTTTGCCATGTTCTCTATTTCACAGTCAAGGCCTGGCCACCAAACATAGCTTCTAGCAAGAGATTTCATCTTAACCACACCTAAATGTCCAATGTGCAGTGAGTCCAGTACCGTTGTACGTAGTTTGGGTGGCAGGATGACACGAGTTCCCCACATAACACATCCTTGGCAAACGGATAGTTGGTCTTTGCGGGTGGAGTACGCAGAGAACTGAGTGTCAGTGCAGGACGGCCAACCATTCACAGTAAAATCGTATACTTTGGACAAGATTGTGTC
Source organism: Rhamphochromis sp. 'chilingali' (assembly GCF_963969265.1). NCBI lineage: Eukaryota > Metazoa > Chordata > Actinopteri > Cichliformes > Cichlidae > Rhamphochromis > Rhamphochromis sp. 'chilingali'. The sequence goes on along the minus strand of NC_137929.1, from coordinate 33,700,211 downwards.
TCGGCTCGTTTCCCTTTTCACCTGAGCACTTGTGACAGGTAGGGGTTCCATTTGTGTAACGTGAAACACAGTAGCTGGATCAGTCAGTTCTTCAGTGGGTTGCATGTGTGGAAGACGTGAAAGTCCATCTGCATTTCCATGTAACTTTGTCCCTTTGAACTCAATGGTGTAGGTGTGTGCACCTAGGAACAAGGCCCATCGCTGCAAGCGTGCCGCAGCCATGGTTGGAATACCTTTCTGAGGGTTAAAGATGGACACCAGCGGTCGGTGGTCTGTGATCAGGGTGAAGTGTCGTCCATATAAATACTGATTAAACTTCTTCACGCCCCACACTAGACTGAGTGCTTCTCTGTCTATCTGCGCATAGTTGCGTTCGGCTGCATTTAGGGACCTTGAAGCAAAGGCAACTGGGCGTTCCGATCCATCAGGCATTTTGTGAGATAGCACAGCACCAATGCCATATGGTGAGGCATCACAGGCGAGGCGAAGTGGTAGATTGGAGTCAAAGTGTGTCAGAACCTCCTCTGATGTAATGAGCTGCTTAGCGCCATTAAATGCCTCTTCACAGTTTTTTGTCCATTTCCATTTGACATTTTGTTGCAGCAGAGAGTTCAGCGGGTGCAGAACTGTTGAAAGGTTTGGTAGAAACTTTTGGTAATAATTAATTAAGCCCAAGAAAGAGCGCAGCTGACTCACATTTTTAGGTTCTGGTGCCTTCAGGACTGCTTCAACTTTGTCCTTGGTTTTGTGGAGCCCATGTCTGTCGATCTTGTGTCCACAATACTCAATGGCATCCTTAAAGAACTCACATTTGTTTTTGTTTGCTCTCAGTCCATATTTTTCTAGCCTGGCCAGGACTGCTGTTAGGTTAGCCAGATGAGTCTCCTCATCAACACCAGTGACGATTATGTCATCCAGAAAACACTGTGTTCCTGGAATGTCTTGTAGGACCTGATCCATGGCACGTTGCCATACTGCTGGGGCACTGGCAATACCAAATACCAGTCTGTTGTACTGATATAGGCCTTTGTGAGTGTTTATTACCAGATATTTTCTGGATGTCTCTTCTACTTCCATCTGGAGGTAAGCCTGGGCAAGGTCAATTTTTGAAAAGTGTTTGCCACCTGCTACTGCTGTGAATATGTCTTCTATCCGTGGAAGTGGGTATTGATCTATGCGGAGAACTGGGTTCACTGAAACCTTAAAATCACCACAGATCCGCACACTGTCACTTGCTTTCTTGCTTACTGATACTATTGGTGTAGCCCAATCTGACCATTCCACCTTGGTGAGTATTCCTTGATCTTCCAAGCGTTGAAGCTCTGCTTCAACTTTAGGGCGTAGAGCATAAGGTACAGGGCGTGCCTTGTGGAATCTTGGTTTTGCATTGTCCTCTAGTATGATCTGTGCTTTAATATTTTTCAGGGTGCCGATTCCATCTTTGAACACCTGGGCATGGTTATTAAGGATCTGTTTCAGTCTTTCATCTACAGAATTTGCACTCAGGCCTCGTTTCAGTCTCATTGACTTTATTTCTTTCCAGTTGAGGCGGATGTGTTTCAACCAGTCACGCCCAAATAATGGCACACCTCCATTTTTCAGAACATAAAGTTCCAGGTTGCATTTCTTTTTCTCATATTCCACTTTCACTTTTAGTTTTCCCAGAGGAGTTATTCTTTCACCTGTGTACGTTTTCAGTTTCACCGAGGTGTGCTTCAGTTTCAGATTGGGGAATTTGCTTCTATAATCTTCATATGAAATCAGTGAGAGAGCAGACCCGGTGTCCAGTTCCATCTGTAACTCAATCCCTTGTATTTTAGGTGTGAGCCATATTGCATCGTTATCTTTCTCTTGCATTGTGTACAGTTCCAGGCATGCCAAATCCTCCTCAGAATCAGTTGGCTCTGACTCGTTTACTTCATGCAGCTTTCTGTCTCTTTTCCACATTTTGTTTTTCTTTTTATCATACTGCTTTGATTTACACATTTTCTGTACATGCCCCTTTTTGTTACATTGCAGGCATTCTTTCTCTTTAAACCAGCAATTAGCAGCGTCATGTGACTTCTTGCCGCATCTGAAGCACATCGGTAATTTGTTATTGCGCTGCGGATATATTTTGTTTACAGAACACGGCTCCGTGCCTTTTCCCTGAAGCTCTCCGGCATCTTTTGCTGCTGTCTCCATCGATATCGCTATCTCTAATGCACGGTGCAAAGTGAGGTTATCCTCTGTGAGAAGTCGTTTCTGTGTGCCTTCATTGTTCATGCCGCAGACGAAACGGTCTCTCAGCGCATCTGACAGCCCCTCCCCGAACTGACAGTGTTCCGACAGCCGCCGGAGTTCCGCGATGTACTCCGATGTGGACTCATTCTTTAGTTGATTTCGTTTATGAAATCGGAAACGTTCGGCTATAACCAGTGGCTTCGGTTGGAAATGTTTTTGGAGCACTTCTGTGATCTCCTTGAAACTTTTGTCAGCTGGTTTGATCGGTGTGATGAGGCTGCGCAACAAGTTGTATGTTTTCGCTCCCATCACACTCAGTAACACAGCAACTTTCCTCTCGTCCTCTACTTTATTAGCTCGACAATACTGTTCAACTCTCTCTACGTATGTTGTCCAATCCTCTGTGCCATTATCGAAAACGTCCATTTGTCCAACGCCTCCTGACATTTTTCGGTATTTTTATAAGCGTCCTTCACTTAAAATAATTGATGTTACTCACGTCCTCTCTTTAGCCAGGCAGGTGAGCTAGCATCCACACGGAGGGTTAGTTGTTTTGGCCCTAACCGTTTTTCGTGTCTTTTTGGCCACTTTCACAAGGATTTCCCCCTCTCTGTCGTCCAATGCACATCGGGGATCCGTTTTAATCCTCGTCGCCAGTCTGTTATGTTCTTTTATAACTTAACTGGTAAGTAACGACGCCTTCTTTAGTCGTAGGAATTTACTTTAATAACCAGTCTAAGGAAAACAAGGCGCAGGCATATCAATGCGCGCATACACCACACTTTGTGTTCTACACTCAATAACAGAAAGTAGTGCCACAAACTATAAACTGATTTTACTAAATACATAACAAATCTCGATTTCTGCTGCAACATTTAGATAGTAGGGTTTAGCTTAAACGACATGGATCCATGCTGGTATCAGTAATTTAGGTTGGTGTAATTGTGTGGGGGATATTTTCATAGCACACTTTGGGTCCCTTAGTACCCAAAGTTTCACCCAAGTGAGCATCATTTAAAGACCACAGCCTACCCGAGTATTGTTGATGACCGTGTCCATCCCTTTATAGCCGCAGTGATGGCTGCTTCCAGCAGGATAACACACCGTGGCTTAAAGCTCAAATCAACTCAAAGGGGTTTCTTTAACATGACAATGAGTTCACTGAAAGTTCACAAATGGCCTCCACAGTCACATTTATCGCAATCCAACAGAGCACCTTTGGGATGTGGTGCAACAGTAGAGTGACATTATGGATATGCAGCTGCTGTGTGATGCTGTCAAGTCAATATGAAGCAAAATGTTTTTATGAATTTGTAACAAAAACATTTTGAAGGCAAATGAGGGTCCAATATGGTGTGTGTATTTGTGTATATATATATTTTTTTTTTTTTCACTAAACTATGCTAAATTTGAAGATGTAATGTTTGTCATTGTGTTGCATGTTATATGTATTCAAGCAGACAGAAAGAGTGATGATTGACATTTGTTGACAATTCAGAAAACTCAAAAGTTGAATGTGTTTATCTTAAATAATGTGCTTCCTTGACAGTTTTTTTTTTTTATTTCTCTGCATAAACACTTGAGCTAGATGATAATAAGATGACTTCCATTTCCTATTATATATTTTTGTAAATTATGTCTATTGGGTAAACCTGTCTATTTGAATAACTCTGAGGTTTGCCTTTTAAAAAAGCCTCTACTGTATGACAGTTCTCATTAGTGACCATATGAACTTATATTAACCACATGTGGGAAGCAATTAGGGCCTTGTCATGACAAAAACAAGTCCTGAAAACCAGCTGGTTGCATTGATAAGCAAGAAATCAGGTAAAAAATTTCCAATTATAACTGCAGAATGCAGAAATATGTTTCCAAACTAATAATTAGTCCTTCATGAGTTTTTCTTCTGCTATAGGAGTAAGCATTCAATGTGGAGGAAACAAACTGTTTAAAGAGCCATGGTTGCATTCAGTAGTGTTTTTGTAGTTTTAGTTACAAGGACATTAAAACAGTATATAATTGGCAGGGTTATCTGTGGGTTTTGTCTCATTGTTGTCTGAAATGCCCAGAGAAGAAAATGGTTTTGGCACAGAGCTGTGATGCAGTGACGCGTGTCTTGGCAAATATATTAGTTGCACCTTTGCCTAATTTATTGTTTGTTTGCTTCACTTTTGTCCACTGAGGCTACTACCTAATTGGAAATAGAAACCTAATGAAAAACTGATGAGAAAGGCTCCAGCCCAAGACATGACAAAAACACTGAAGAACCAGGCTTTCTTCATGGCCGCAAGCAAATGTGCCACATTGGAAAAATTGTGATTAATTTGGTGATATTTCTTGGCCTTATTAACATTGAAAGAGGGGATAGATTAAAAAAATGTATTAACTTTGTTTTTCCAGAGTTACAACTGAGAAACAACTATTTTCTCATATCTTAAAAATCCCGACATCAGCATTTACCTACATTAGCATAAAGAGTATAAAGTAGAAAGATACATGTCTCTGTTCAAAGACAATCCAAAGTATGCAACCTCCCACTGAGCAAGCACTTGGCGACTATGGGAAGAAAAAACTCCCTTTAAAAGGAAGAAACCTCCAGCAGACTCAGGCTCAGCGAGAGGCAGCGATATGCCATGACCAGTTGGTGGTGACGGGAAAGGAGACAGGACAAAAAATAGACTGTGAAAGAGAGTCAGAGATAATAATAAGCTAGATTGTGTTACTTTCAAACACAGCTGATCACTCTTTGTGAGTGTAAGCTAAACTGACTGACTGTTGGTTTAACCTGCAAATATATACCCGTGGTATCAGTCTTCACATCATGCTAATTCCATGTTTCATCCCACTCCTTGAAATCTCATTTTTATCATAAAACCAAACTTGGACTACAAAACAACATCCCAGAGATGTGACGAATGACCAAACATCCATAGAAACATATTCTCGAAAACAGACCCGGACAACCGCCTCCCCCATTTTCCACACATACACAAACAGAGGTGGGACCAAGTCATTGTTTTGCAAGTCTCAAGTAAGTCTCAAGTCTTTATCCTCAAGTCTCAAGTCAAGTCTCAAGTAATGTCAGGCAAGTCAGAGTCGAGTCTCAAGTCACTGGTGTAAAAGTCCGAGTCAAGTCACAAGTCTGAAACTTTGAATTTCAAGTCCTTTCCAGTCTTTAAAAAAAAACAAAACGAAAAAGTAATGTTGCAGTTATATGCTAAATGTAAATATTAGACCATGTAATTTTAAAATCTGTGTTTTTCTCAACACATGACAAAATAGTGAACTTAGAAAATATACACAAATTGTGAAATTGCACCTCTTTAAAATGCAGCTCAATTAAACCTAGCTCCAAGAATAATTTTCACCGACAGTTCTGAGATAAGCTGCATGTTATTCTTGGATGCGGTTGTAGGACCAGCTTTAAAATCGCATGACAAAAATATCATACACATTAAAAAAAAACTGTATCACCAACGTAGCCTGGACAACATTTGCTAGTTAGATGAAGTCAGCTATCTCATCTTAGCATATTTATATGCATATTTATAATCATACGGTTCTTGGAGTGAGCACATACGATCATGAAGTTTAGTAACTTCAGGTCACTGCAACAAGCCCAGGTACAGTTTACCGACGGATGGGTAGTAGTAGTAGTGGGTAGTAGTGGGATGGGTAGTAGTGGAAATAATTTCTGGTTCATCACAGAAATGTAGCAGTGACAATAATACTGTATGCTGTAATCGTACTGGGCAATTAGTGATACAAAAAACCTGTTTTATCCTGTGAATAAAAGTATATGTTTTTGTCAATGTACCATAATAACAGAAGCGAAACGCAATATTGTGTCAGGACAATTCACTATTTATGCACAATAAATAAAGGAGCATAGCGCGACAATTTCTGTTCAGCGCCAGACTTGCTTGTAACCTATATCACCAATTATGTTAAGAAAAATGACGCATTAACTACAACAGCAGACTGACCTTTGTGTAAATGCTTGGAGCAGACTAACCTGTGAGCTGGAGTGTTCTGGGACGTTATATTTGGTCTTTGAATGGCTGCAATCCAGGCCATCCGTCGCCTCTTTGTTACTTCGGAAACATGGCTCGAACAATTTCTCTTCAACGACGTAATCCGATAACAACCGATCTCTTTACCCGTCGGCTTCCCGTGGCTGTCATTCGACCGGCTATTGCAGTTAATAATACAACAGCTTCTTGACATTTTTGTGTTTCTTTTTATCGCTGTATAACTGATTTTAATTGAAAGCCTGCGTGCGCTAGTACCGCTTGCCACGAGTTCCCAGAATCCTTTGCGGTTCTACCCGTGAATGACGTCACATTTTCAATCTCTATATAATATGCATGTTAAATTTTATATTTGGGGTAAAATATCAAGTCTTTTCAAGTAAACCGGTTCAAGTCCAATTCAAGTCCCAAGTCATTGGTGTAAAAGTCCAAGTCAAGTCACAAGTCTTAGAACATTTTTTCAAGTCAAGTCTAAAGTCATAAAATTAATGACTCGAGTCTGACTCGAGTCCAAGTCATGTGACTCGAGTCCACACCTCTGTACACAAACAAACATACACACACTGCCCTGTAACCAATATTCAAAAACATGTTGCCATTTCCCACCTCTCGGCGCTTTCTTTCCAACGCCTCCAAAAGGAAAGAAACAAAGAGGCAGAATGTGTAACATGAGTTGACACTCCATTCCTTCCAGCCACTCATGGCTAGTTTTTCCACTTTCACCAGGGTGCACTAATGAGTAGAAAACAAGCATTTGTTTGTTGACGTGGCTGCTCTGTGGCTGTCTGAAGAATCTTGACCGGGCTGTTGTGAAGGAAACACCAGTGACTCAAGGGGCCTTGTCTCCACCAGTGAGCTGGGCATCTTGACACCTCCCGAATCCGCCTTACACTACAGCCATTATTCCCCCACTGACACAACTGCTTGAGTAGAAACACTGTGACACGCTCTTGACCCAGTTTCAAGTTCTAATTCTGTAATGGGTTTCAGCCTAATTTAAGCAAGCTGGTACATATAATTACAAGGAAACAGATTGTTACTTAATTGGAGTTCTTTCTTGAGGCATAGAGGCAACCAGTGTTTTTTAAACTGGCGCGGGAGATGAATATGTTATAGATGAAACTTGTAGAATTCACTCTGAGTTGAAGATTTAATTAAATAAGGAAAGTGTTCCAGGCTTAAGCGATGATGTACGCATGTATAGCTCACATGCACAGCAGTATATAAGACTTTGAGATCCAATTTATTGGAAATGTTTTTATTAAATGAAAAATAGATAAATAAATAAACTGTAGTGGGAGCAAATTAGTTCTAAGGTTCTATGTATCAGGAAAATCTGGTCCTTAGTAGGACTTAGCATTAGGTTAATGCAACCTCAAATGAACTATGACAAACGACATGTTACACACTGTGTCATTATTTATTTAACAAATTAAACCCAAATGCATAAGCAGCGTGTGGAAAAAAGACATCTTTACTGCTTCCATAGCAATTAAGGAGGTAAGCAGCAGCCAGGTGCTGCTAATCAAATGCACTCGATTAAGTGACCATCAGCAGGTGTGAGAACCTCTATGAAAGCAGTTTGCTGGTCTGGAGCATTCAGCTGTGTGTTCACATAATGCCAAGGAGGAAGGATATCAGCAATTGCATCAGCAACTGTTGCTGCCCACCAATCTGGGAAGGGTTAATAGGCCATATGGGTTGTTTTAATGGTTTTCAGGGAAGTCTTTTCTCCATAAGAAGAACATGGCAGCACAGATTAGGTTTGCAAAGTTGCATCTGAAAAAGGTCACAAGATTTATAGAGCCATGTCCTTTGGAAAAGGTTTTCTAGAGTCAGATGTGAGGCCACCTGTCTAGCAGGTACAGTTTGACTGAAACAGAGTAATGCAGCAGGACAATGTTCTCAAGCACAGCAGCAAATTTACACGAGATTGACTGAAAAAGGAAAGAATCAAGGCGTCGTAATAGCCCAGGCAAAGTCCAGACATCAACTTGGTGGAAATACTGCTAGGATCTTAAGAGAGCTGTGAATAAATGAATACCAACAAACATCAAAGTCCTATGTAAAACCTAAACCTGAGCATATGTGGTGTGCATGGATAGATCTCTGTCTTCTCTCTTTATGACTGTCTGTCCCGTCCTAATTAGACTGACACATGCCCTGTTTCTACCTGTGGCTTGTTGTGTAATTCCCTTGTCAAATTGTCTAGTTTGGCCCTTGTGTGTTTCCAGTGTAACTCAAGGTCTTAGTGTTCATTTTGGCTTCATAGGTGGACATCTTTTAAGGGTCAATAAGTGTTAAGTTCAAACTCACCCAAACACACAAAGACAGTATTTAATAACTGTGATCGTATTACCTTTTATGGCTCCCATTAAATATTTCCTTTAATTGTTTGCAGACTTTTTTGACCTCCTTTATTTTTTTTTATGCTTGTTCCATATGATCAAAAACTCCAACCACTGTAATAGTGTTTTTGAATTTTGAGCTGGTGCTGCTCCTTTTTCAGATTTTCAGCAAGCATAACTGTTTGATAGTATTTGTGTATGCCTTGTCCTCCTTAGCCTAGATGTACTGTTTGTAGATTGATCCACACGGTTCCAGTGAGGTGTCATTTTGCCTTAAAACAGACCTGTCTCCAGATATACTTACACATTCAACTGTTATGTGCTTTTTGCTTCAAAAAGTACTGCAAAGTTTCCTGCATGAGGTCTGTTTATTTTATGTTTTTCTTGAAACTTTTGTGTCTTGGAAAGTGACTTTTTCTTGGGCAACTTGGTTTTAGCTTATCAGCAAACTTTTTGGTTTTAGGTTTGCTTCTTAGTGAAGCACATGTATATTACTGATTCATGGATTGACTCATTTATTTATTACATTTGGTCTATTCAAATTTTATTTATAAAGCAAAAATCAAATCCACAGATATAGTTACCCCGAAAGTAGTTTTATAATTTCAGTTTCAAAAACAACAATTTTTTTTCAGTTATTTTTAGTTTATGTAAGAATCTCTAAATGTACAATGATAAGCATTTTATACAGGCTGAGACAAACAAAATTGAATATTTCATCCACTTAGTCATATTTAACTATCTTAATATTTCTATCAAAGTCACATAATTCGACTGTAATCCTCCAAACAAACCCCCATCAATTAATTGGCCTCCTGCAGTTGTAAATCACTGTGGAAGCCATGAGGGAGGGAGTGTGCAGATACTAAGATGAAAATAACTGATAAATATGAAATTTAAAAAACAGAAATAATAGGAAAGAGAAATTCTTATTGCATTTAAAACAGAAGTGCCTTAGATCCATTTTCAGATTGCAACAAAAAATTTTGTAATTTTGTTTCAGCATGCCATCAGGATTTAAAATCTAGCAAAGAAGACAATGTTGAAGTACAGAGTTTAGTCTTTAATTCAAGGGCTTTAACAAAAGTATTGTAATGACTGTTTATGAATTACGCACACTTTTATGTACAGTGTCCCGTTCTCAGAAGTTCAAAAGTATCATCACTCCAACCATTCCAGACTGAAACAAATAGCAAAGGGATGAACCCCATTTGTAATAAGCTTCAAACACACCATTCGATTAAATGCAAAATGGTATATAAACACAGAGTGAAAAGAGGTGAAGAAGAAATGCTCAGTGCATCGAGGGACATCCTTAGGAGCATAGGCTTATAACTATTAACTAAGGGACGGTTCAGGGCCACCTGATCCAGCTCCAACTATAAGCTGATAGAAGCAGCAGGATGAATTGTGAAGTGTGCAAGGCTATACTCTGTGCTCAGATTCAGTCAAATGCTGTGAAACGGATGGGACGGCGCTTCACAGTGCAAATGGATAATAACCTAAAGCATATTGCAAAAGCAACCCAAGAGTTTCTCAAGGTAAAGAAATGGGATATTCTTCAATGGCCAAGTCAGTCACATTCATCCAAACATAGCCTGCTTTACTGGATACAAACCTGAAGGCAGAGAGACCCACAAGCTAGAGCAACTGAACATGTTTGCAGGCCTGGCATGATTTTTTGTGACACTTAACTTCGGGCCATCGCTGACTCCAAATGATCTTCATCTAAGTACTAAAAAAAATCCTCTTATTTCAATTCATATTAGTTCATCCATATTCTTTTGAGCCTCTGAAAACGAGTCTTATGCATACAAATGGCTGCAATTTCTAAATATTTGATACCATACTAAAAATCTGCACTCAGAGTTCATCATGACTATTGGATTTCAAATCACTATGTTGGTGAACAGAAGCAAAAATACAAAAATATTGTTACTGACCAAATACTATAATAACTACTGTATTCAACTGTAACCAGCAAAAGCATAAAAATATGCCTCTTTTACTGTACACGCTGTATACACAAACTCTACACGCAGTCATTACTTGAAGCATAGTGTACAGCGTCCCCATTTCTGCCACCATACAGGCTTTGGATCAGAGGCTTTCTGGAGCTAACATGCCTCATATACTGACAGAAAGTAGATGTCTACCGCTTGACCCAAGACGTCACGGTGGCACACCAATCTGTCAAAACAGTGTCCTCTTCCCCAATCACACAAACACCATCCTCCCCCCCCTCCCCTTTCCCCCTCCAGAACTCCCCCCAGAACTCCACATGGGCTGTCAGCTTTCTTGGAGGAGAAGCTGAAAATGAGACACACTTTGAACAACATGAGAGAAAAGGAATGGGCTCAATAAAGGCAGGAAATTGGCTATGTGCGGCAAAATGAGCAGCGCTTTATTCAAGAGAACTTGACGCAGCAGGCTTTTAAGTCGCGTGTATCTGCGAGGGTAAAATGGGGTCGTACCGTACAAGCCATGTTGACTAGAGTTTTGCCAAAATGTTATGAGTTTTAAAATCAGTCAAAGACATTAGACAATCTCAGCTTTTATTCTGATGTACATTGCTTGCTCATTCACCGCGAGACACCACAGAGAAGAACAATACAGAAATTACATGGTGTAAATTATTCACGGGCAGAAAAAAAAATTATCTCCTTTGTTTTTTATGATAATACATTTATAAGGAAGCTAAACAAATAAAGTAAGCATGTGCTTATTCAGTATTTATTGCATCTGGAGGTGGAAATACACTGGATGATAAGTTTCACATGCAAAACTAACAGCTATAACTATTAGACGAATGCACAGAAGTGCAGCACGGACACAAATACACAATCGCCTCTGTCAGTGCGCCCCAGGGTGGCTGTGGCTACAATGTAGCTGCCATCACCAGTGTATGAATGTGTGCGTGAATGGGTGGATGACTGGATATGTAAAGCGCTTTGGGGTCCTTAGGGACTAGTAAAGCGCTATATAAATACAGGCCATTTACCATTCAATCTCTCCATCAATCCATTTCCCATGTGAGCACTTTCCAGCAGTTCCTCTACAATCGCTGCCAATTTGCATACTATCACACTCTCCTGGCTTGTATCATCATAATCATCAAAATGGAATAACAAAAACAACAACTGCTATAGGGCATTTTAACTTCCGTAAAATAATTGAAAAACAGTGTGGTGCATTTGTCTATGTTATGACTGCAGCTGGGCCATAACACAGCGTTTCTTTTGTTACATCATTAATGGCATGTTTTCTGAGTCAGCGCTGACTAATTTGAATAACAAGAGGCCTTACTTAATCTTTTTCCTGCTTTTCGGAAAATAGCATCTGAACTTCGTTTGAATGTTTTATGCATCCAATTAGTGGTGTAGTAGCGGGGTCTGTCATTTTTTTTTTTTTACCCTCTCTTCTCCTTGCCTTTCTCGAGGGAACATTAAATACAGAGAAATGTTCTATAAAACACCACTGATGTGAAATAAAGGTAAAGCGTGACTTGTGAAAATGTTGCCAATTAAGCTGCTAAGACAAAGTCGGTTCCTCGCTATTCATTCATCTCACCTTAGTAGGCCAATAAAAAAAACTAAGGCAATATTCATACAAGAGACAAAGATGTCTTTAAACCTGAGTGTGTATAAACTGTGTTATAAGGGACACATCTAGCCACAGTCAGTCATTATGTTTTTTGGACATGCACTGTGAAGCCTCAGTTGTTGTTTTAGGCTATGCACAACCGTGTGTGGATGAAAGGTAGGAGTGCAAAATTATCAGCTGTCATTAGCAATTTTAGCAAGGCACAGTAAGATATAACTAAGATATTTATAAAATACTAGTTTTTACCTCAATAAAACTTGAGCGCAGTTTTCTTTAGAAGGTAGAAAAAGGGATGTTTTATCAGTTAAATGTGTTAAAATACGTCAACCATGCAAACACAGTCGAGAAGCCCAGTTCAGTGATCCAGAGTAGCTTAGGTGGCACCTTGCACACAAGTAGAGGCCTACAGTAGATGGTACATATATACTAGTCCTGTATAAATGGCCTGTATTTATATAGCACTTTACAAGTCCCTTAGGACCCCAAAGCGCTTTACATATCCATTCATCCACCCATTCATACACTGGTGATGGCAAGCTACATTGTAGCCACAGCCACCCTGGGGCGCACTGACAGAGGCGAGGCTGCCGGACACTGGCGCCACCGGGCCCTCTGACCACCACCAGTAGGCAACGGGTGAAGTGTCTTGCCCAAGGACACAACGACAGAGACTGTCCGAGCCAGGGCTCGAACCGGCAACCTTCCGATTACAAGGCGAACTCCCAACTCTTGAGCCACGATCGCCCCAGTGTGTGAATGTGTGTGTGAATGGGTGGGTGACTGGATGTGTAAAGCGCTTTGGGGTCCTTAGGGACTTGTAAAGCGCTATACAAATACAGGCCATTTACAGGCCATTTAGCCAAAACAGCCATGCCTCTAATAATGTAATTTGAACAGGTGTGAAGGTTGTCATAAAGGTGGAAGGTAGGAACGGGTGGATCAATCCAAATATCAGTAGGATCAATACCAATGCTGGAGTTGGCCAAGAAGTGGGCATGACTGTGCATACACCACCACTCCCCTCACATCATGCATGCACCCCTTTCTCCTCGACCTCCCCTGCTCGACTTTGCTGTCATGACTCAGCGGTGCACAGTTGGTCATCATAATTGTTACTGCAACTTATGTTCTTTAGACTTTATCCAGGTATTCTAATAATAAACTGAGCCCAATGCAGTGTTGAATCAATTCTTCTGAAAAAAAAAATGTTACAAAAATTAATTATGAAAATCTAGTAACACAGGCTAATTACCCTTCTATGCTCACTGTCAAGTCAATTTCATTTATATAGCACATTTAAAACAACAGAATTTGACCCAAACAGCATTCAAAATATCCAGTCCAAAATACCCAGTCTTAAAACACATGAAAAACTGTTAACAGTGTGTTTTATTGTGTTAACTAATTAGCAATGGAAAGCATTAAACAGTAATTTAATGATTAAAATGTTTTTAGATGTAGCACATCAATGATGCATTCATCTCACAAATCCTGGCACACAGCTGTCATATATATATATACATATTGGTACTTGTATCGACAGTACTGCTATCAGTGATATTAGCCCTGTATTTATGTGGTATCAGTGTCGTGGGAGGCTGTGTGAGGCAGACAGGATAGGACCCAAAATGCAAGACTCTCAGGCAGGACTAAACTAAAAAAAAACAAAAAACGGCTTTGTTGCCGGATCCACAAGATACAATAACTAAACTGGAAGGCACTAGAAACTAAACTAAACTGACAGACAACACAGCCGAAGGAATGAGGGAGATCGCGACACTGGACGGAGGGAGTCACAGAAAATGTACACACAAGAGGGAATCGGGGCAGAGAGGAAACACCTGGGGAACACGGCTGGACGTAATCCAACTGACAAGTCGGGGGAAGCAAATCTTAACATGATGCAGAAAGGACAAGTGACTATCAAAATAAAACAGAAAGCGACTAAGACACATGAAACTGACAGGCTAAAGTAACTACAAAGACAATACTGACTAAACACGATAACACAGGAACGCAGACTAGGCATGGGGAAAATAGGAGGACAGGAAAAACTTAATAACTATCCAGATCTAAATGAAAACATTACCCAGGGAAAGTTAATATTCATCCAGGTTAATATTAAAAGAAAAAAAAAAGGGCAGGGATAGCTTGGTAGGTAGAGTGGTTGCCCCATTATCAAAAAGTCGGAGGTTCGACTCCACTGAACGGCTACCCTGAGGTACCCCTGAGCAAGGTACCGTCCCTACACGCTGCTCCCCGGGCGCTGCATTGGTGGCTGCCCACTGCTTCACTGGGTGAATGGGTTAAATGCAGAGGAGTAATTTCCCTATGGGGACTTATGCACATTATATTATATTTAAACTGAAAACCACAACAACGTCAAACAGAAAATATCAAACAGGAGAAAATCCAGGGGGAACAAACACAGCATCATGAAAATCAGATAGCAAATTTTGCAGTATTTTATGCTACAAAGTGAAAGTAGCAGGGACTGAAGTGAGATTTGGGAGGTGTAGCAATGCACTGTTTCCCCGTGTCTTCCTCTCTGCAGGAAATACAGAAACTGTACATTTACCTTACAGAAACTATTTATGTCATTGCTGTTTAGGAGTTCTAAAAGTTCCATTTGTAATCACCTGCCACTTAAAAATTTTACTTCTCATGTTACTTTTCTGACGTTCTGTAGCCACAACTTTATGTTTCCATCATGAACACACTGCTGTCATGAAAAGGAAAAACGGGAATGTTATAAAGGTGTAGGGGGCCACAGGATTATTTCCTTTTCACTTAGCAACTCCCTCCATATGATCACTGGAAGCACCGACAGGCTACAGCACACAACAAACTAACTTATTCAGTAGTAACATGCATTAACCTGCCTATCAGTTTTAATTACTAATTAACTGAAAATGCTATTCAGGCCCATTTTAACCAGTGGAAATGAGCAATTAAGACCAAACTAACATGTAAAGTTGTGTATTTCAATTTGGAGCTAACCTTGAAGTGGCCATACAAGTTAAAGCACTTGGCACTTGTGTTGTATTTTGTGCCACTCCCAATCTGAACTGAAAAATTTAAGATGATTGTGCAAGTGATCATTTTATAGGTTAAATTAACAGCTTTTTTAGTCTTCATGTAGTCGTGTTTAAAGAGAAAAACACTTTCTTTTCTTTTGCCCTCTTACAAGTGTAACCTCTACTCTTAAAATGCTACTCTTCCAATCAAGTCAACACAATTTAGATGATGTCAAAAGGAGAGAAAAATAACATTTTGCATTTTGAAAGATCTCGCAATCCTGAGAGACAAAACACAAACAAAGTGCTTCATTTCAGGCGAATCACAATGAACCCTTCCCGGATGAAGCAATCAATTGTTAAATGCCTCACTTCTGTTCTCGCTGCTGTAGGCAGGAAAATGGGAAACAAACTGCCTAAGTGGATCAATAACGATCTCTATCACATCATCAAAACGCCTGATTGGGATTTTTAGCTCTGGACTATGTGCACCAATCATACTATCTTTTATTATCTGATTTAAATCACACTGTGCATCCGATCACAATTTGTGATTACAGACTTTCAATAAACCCCCGAATAGCATGTATGGAGGAGACGCCGACATCAGAGGAGAAGGGCACAGGAAATGCATAATTCTATACTTTGTGTTTCTATAAATTACTACTAAAAATTTAAAGGTGGAATAATGTAGAAGACTGTTTAATATAAAAAAAAATACTGGGTAAACTGTGTTTGCTGACCCTGCTGCTCCCATTTTTCTAATTCTAATATCTTTCTTCGCCATCGAGATTGCTTTTATTTTTTCTCTTCGGAGGATTGGAAGCTTGGCTGGGAAAGCTGCCAACTCTCTGGAACTGATCATTCAATCTCCTACAACTCTTCTGCATCTCATAAGCTCTGCTTTCCTGTCTGCTCCTCTGTGAAGGCAAGGGACCCTTCTCTATTATTTCCTCATCTGATCTCCCCCGATGCACTCTCAGTGCTCATCGCAGCTCAACCCCTCTTCTGTTAATCCTGCCTTTCATCTGGCACTGGGGGATCTTTCAGCCCATGGTTCACTTATGATATCAATCAGTTGCACAGCTACCAACATAGCCTCACACACGCGCGCGCACGCAGGTGATCTTGTGAGCTCGCTGCCTTTCCACATCATCTCAAAAGGCGAGGAATAGCTACAGAGAAGACTATCAGCCCTGACTTTTAAAAAATCCGATGATATTACCTAAGGTGAATTCCCGTTCTATTAAAAACACACACATGCAAAGGGAAGGGATGCAAATTCAGATGTTTATGAAGAGAACAGCTGTAGGTTGCGGTATAACAGACTAGAGCCTGATGGAATTTGTAGGGTTTGTGTTGACAAATAATTCAGTATTCACAATATTTAATATTCTCTGAGATCACTGGCAAGGCACGGCCTTCTATTTCGGGTGGATTTTCACTTCAAATACAGCATTTGTCATTTTAAAGTTACTCACCCTTGGGTTTGCGGCGCGTGTCTCTGGGTGGTATTTGTCATATTATTGTTATTCCTACAGTACCGCTGCCAAACAAAGTGTTAGTGTGTGGCCATTTAAAATTCTCTTTCCCTGCAAGAGCTACAAAACAGTGCAGTTGCTAGCATTTTAAAGCATCAGCCCCAACATGGCTATGAAAGCTTGTCCTGTCATGTTTCATCAGGGCATTGTCTAACTGGTAAAGGCTAACAAGGGTGAATGCTGAGAGCATACAGAGCCATAACCCAACCCTCTCCTCCCCTCCCCTCCCCCGTTAGCATGCTCCCGAACTCCTTCCAACCACAGCCTTCACATGGCATGAATGTCACGCAGATAGTGCCTAGATTTGAAAAGTTTATTCACTACACACTCAGAAGACAGGCAGTATAAAATATGAGTCGGGAGTGTGCGTGTGGTTCAGAGCATGGAAGGCAGTCTGAGTGAAGCACTAGACATCTACAGTCCTGTCAGTCACAGGGGAGTTGTTACAATTTAGAGACATAACAGATTGCAAGCTCATGGGGACTGCAAACCTTAAATTATTGCTCCATTTTTTATATTACCAATAGATCAAATTATGATGGTTAAGTTATTAAAAAGAAGTCAGAGAGAATTATCACCCGGCTCTGCTGCGACCCTTTGCCTCTAAGGAGGAGTTTGGGATCTTTTATCATCATTGCGTGTCTTTAAAAGAAAACAGATCATTACTATCTGTTTTCAGTTTCATCATCATCCTCACCGTAAGCACTCTGCTGCTGAAAAAGCATGCTACCAGCTCATAGCAAATGGTAGACAAGAAAAATGCAGTTAGCAACTGCCTAGAGAATATAGAAAGGCATCTTCTCCTATTTATTTTCAAATGAGCTAGACTGGTCTGGTAATTTGATCAAAAGTTGATCACTTGAAAAGTGATCTTAAGCAACAGTTTTCCAGACTTTCTGGTGGTCGATTGATCAAGTTTTTCTTTTCCATTCATTTTTAGTTCAGTCCTTGGACCTGACCCTGTTTCATAAGAATGTTTCTTAAGCCACTCAAATGCCATTTCATACTGTTTAAGTTGACATCAAATTGATGTCACGTCTGCTACTACTAGCTGCTGTTTTACCAGGTCATGAAGACACAGGATTATGATTATGCTTTGATGATATACCAGTTTAGAAGCTCAGAAATTCATAGATTATACTGAAGGAGACGAGACTTTGTGGGGGGAAAAAGCGTTTTTAAAAAGTTGGTAATTTCCTTGCTTCCAGTTTTAACGTTTTCTCCTCTTTGTGCTGATGTTTTAGTTTTTGTCTGAGTGATCACACCTATCGCTCAGAAGAATAGCATCAGTGGCTACATGTGCCATAACAGTGAGGATATGTGTATCCAATTGTGTGATGATGTTACTGGTAGCATGCAATCTGATACCGGCAGATTAACAGTGACCTATGAATCATTCAAGCATACAAAAGGCACCAAACTAAAGGGACAAACCATTGTTGTGTCTACTCATAACAACTGAGCAAAGAACCCCTTTGTTATTAGCAGCCTGTCACAAAAACACAATTTGGTCTTGTTTCTTGAGTTGAATTTACAAAAGATGTCAAAGATAACAAATTTTGACAGGCATAAAATAGCATTTTTGCAGCAACATGGAGAAATGGTCTCAGAGGAAGGGTGGCTGTCAAGATTCCCTTCTTAAAAAAGAGAAACGGGGAGAAAAAGCTGAGGTATGCCAAATTACACAAGAACTGGACTGAAAATTAGTGACAACAGGTCTACAGCTATCTGTAAAACACAGCGGAGGCCTTTTCATGGTGTGCTGGGGTTCTTGTCAAAATTGATGGAATTATGAAGGCAGAAAAGTACCATCAGATTTTGATCGGCTATGCAACACCATCTGGAAAGTGTCTGATTGACAGTGGCTTCATTTTTCAGTCAGGTAGAAGTAGATCCTCTTTTATGAGACTGAATATTCAAAGTTTAAGCTCAACTTAACAGCGAAACTGACTGAAGCCCACCACGATCACCACTTGTGTTGCTATCTAGTATAAATAAAGAACGCAGGGTAAATGAAATCAGTGTTCATAGGCCTATTAACTCTTAACACTGTCTCACCTGTTGCCTCAAATGGTTGTTAAAAGAAACATCTATGGTATTTGTCAAACACTGATGATGGCAACATTTAAGAGACGAATTAGTCTTTGAAATATACCCACATCGCCAACCTTTTACTGCTGCTTCAGTCAACACAGGATCAAACCTTCCAGCATCAAGCTGACAATTATGTACAGAGGGATGCTAATTCATCTGGACTACATATAGACACACTGCATCCCCCATGCCTGGCATTGTCCACAAACAAACTAATTTGCTGCCTGGATTTAAAGGAGAACCTAAACAACTCCACATTGGCACAGAGTGAAATTGCAGCCGAGGGCTTGTGATAAAAGTTTAATTGAATAAAATTGGTGCTTCAGTTTATGGTAGAGAGTGCAACAGCATGTGGGAGATGGGGAATTATAAGGTTAGAGCAATTTTACTGAACAAGCCCAACACACTGACCAGCACCTATAGTTAAAGCCAACTCAGACTCACCTTCAAAGAGATGGCTCTCCTCCTAACAACAATACTGAGCTGGTCTGTGTTGTGTTTATACTGCGTTTTGTCTTTTTTTTGTTGTAGTGTCCCCTTTTAAAAGACAAAAGAGGAATTTATGAATTAAGGTTATTACTCAACTCTTACAAGACATGTGTCAGACAAGGATTTACTCACAAAAATCAGCACTTTTCTCTTTTTTTTGATACCGAATAATGATGTTGCTGGACGACGGATAAATCCAAACATAATGCAATGTTGGTCCAAGTCATAAAAGTCTCACAATGCATACAGGAAATGAGAACATTTTCTATTTCTTGTCAAGCATTGTGGAAGTACCTCTTTTATGAGCTTCAGCAAAGCTTTTCTCTCATTTTAATCATTTTAACTGTAATACTTTTATTATTGATTATTGATTTATTATTTTTTCCCTCTGAGGATATGAGACTAAAGTGGGATGGGCCTTAATTTTGGTTGTCAAGAAATATCAGAAAAGATAAATTATGGATTCAAAAACGTCAGCAACTGAATAAAGCCATTGTTAGCATGTTTAACCTTAGCATTCTGTAATTAGCAGTGGGTCGAGCACTGGATTGTGGGAGACTAGACAAAAAAAAGCAATAAACTTTCAGTCATTTCAGTTTGTTGCATTAAAAAAAGGTAAAAAAAAACCCAACATTTTCTTGAAAATTATTTGTTTTTATGACAATTTTGTCAACTGGACATTTGCTTGCATTTCGTTGCATTTACTTTTCTGTATTATGTGAATATTATGTGTTTAACATGTTGAAATTTCATTGTATTTATTAATTTATCTTCACTTTAAAGAGAACAAAGTCAATTACTGGGCTAGGGTAAACATTTAAAGGACAAAAGGGAAAAAAAGAAAAAGAAAAAAGTCTTTTTGGAGGGAAATCCAGAAAGGTCAGTCGTTTTCTCTTGGTCAGTGTGTCCTAATGAAGACAGTCTCCTGCTGGTACAGGAGGGAGTGTTAAGGTTCACAATTGAGGAGGGAGAGTACAAACCACTCTTGGTCCAGAAGCTCTTGGTCCGACAATGATTTTAATGAACACACGTGTGGGAAGACACTCTGTACGCAGACAGCCAGTAGTCCTCGACTTAATCAAAGCATGAACAGATATTTTATAGCATCAGGGTTTGTTTACTGACGCCCCTTCATGCGTCACCGATACATTTTATACATAGATCAGATCAACATCACCATGACTTTTCACCCAGAAAATCATCTTCTATTTTTATGGCTGGTACTTTCCGTTCTTGTCTCAAAGTGAATTGTTCCTCTTTCTTGTCGAGACATAACTAATCTCTCCTCTAAATAAGTCTAACCAATGTGTGTGTATGTGTTGACCTCACATGCTCTTTGTGTCACCTCTTCACCTCCTACTGTCTGTGTCTCGTCCTCAAATGCTCTTTCCCAATTCACCTGTTGCACTTCTGACCTTTCACTAGACCAGAAGCTCACTGAGACTATGTGTATGTCTTCTACTAAATAAATGTTTTAACCAAGAACCTCTACTAAAACCTTAATATAAAATGACCTGATATAAGTGTTTTGTAAGCATGTATTGCAATTCCTTCTATGTTGTAGTTTTCCCTCAGCATGTATCACCTGAACAGTCACGTCAGTGAAGCTTAAGACCTTTAAAGAACCTGAACATCAACTCAAATAAGCACAGATATGCAATATGTATAAAATAGTTATAACTGCACCTGGAATACAAAATTAATATAATAACTTGTATGCATAAACATCTTAAGGCCATCTTAAAGCTATCTGTTACATTGTTAAAGCAATGATCATAGTGCAGATTATATTATGCTGGTCAAATACTTTTCTGTTCATCCCCACAGGAGTCAGAAAAAGCGAAGCCTATAATTATCTTGCACCCTCGGGTAAACGCATGAGTTCATTATTTTCAAATATCAAGCCAAGCCGTAATAGCCAGCAATGAGAGGAAAATACTTTTAAGCACTGGGCTTGATTTTAATGTCCAACATGAAGTCCTACTTCTAGTTTATTGATTAGGCATGTTATAACTGATTTAGTGGGCCAAATTACATGACACTTGCTGTGTTTTTGTTCTATATCTTTTTTTTCTCACTGCTTATAATGGAGATATATCTGATACATCCTGTAAAATCATTGTACACTTGGACTGCAGTGTTGTACACTCTCTAAACAGTGCTGCTCTTCAATATATGGCCTTTAGTTTCTGTACATTTCCAGCGAGATCCATAAATTTCAATCAATCAGCCTGTTTCTGAGGATTATAATGTGCTTTCTGACAGAATCTCTCCCACATACAGACTCTGTCTCATTAAGTTACTGACATATACCATCTCATTTTAGTCAAGATAGAGCAAATTGCTTCCATCACAGTCATGCGAAAAAGAAAGATTTCACAGGACTCTGTGCACTCCTGCGGAAAACTGAGAACACCCCATGATCCAATAGCTTTTATGACTGCCTTTAGCAGTGTTTAAAATCTGAGATGAGCAACAACACTTGACATATTACACATTGTCATTATTTGTTAAATAAAACCTGAGCCAAAATGCCAAAGCAGTCTATAAAAAACATCATGATTACATACAATAACAATAATTATTCCTATAGCAGGCACGAATCATTTTCTGTATGACTCCATCCGAGTCTCACGTCGTTGTCGAAAAAACCTTGGCCCACACTTTAAGGTTTGCAGGGATTCATCTCTGCACAGCTCAGGTCCAACCACAGCATATCAATCGAGTTGAGGTTTGGACTTTATTGTGCCTTGATTCTCTCCTTTTTCAGCCTTTTTCTGTTGTAGATTTGTTGCTGTGCTTGGGATTATTATCCTGCTGCATGGCCCAGTTTCACTATCAGAGAGATGTCCTCGCATTTGGCTCAAAGAATACATACAGAAGAATACACAGGAATTCATGGTCGACTCAATGACTGCAATGTTCTCGGGTCCTGTAAATGCCAAACATCTCCAATTTGGTCGCATACAGAATGTCCACAGGACGTTATTACAGAAGCCTTGTGGTTTGTTCAGATCCAGCTTGGTAACTGCTGTGCCGCCATGGTTGAAAACCTAACCTAAACCTAACATTTACATGCTAACCGAGGCCTGTGGAGTCTCTAATTGCAGTTTCTCTGACCACTGCACAATCTCACCTTAGGGGAAACTGTCCACCCCTGGGACGACGTACACACACCTGAATGTTCCATTATTCCAAAGAAACGTCCGTTTTTATACAGGCCCCCGTAGTTACAGATGGTCTATTAATCAAGCATATCCGATTATCAGCTCCCAGGTGCTACTTACCCTCTTGTAGTTAATCTGGGACTCTCCACCATTTGACCTTAGAACTGAAGAAGCTTCTCGGATGAGAGGTGAAACGTCTTCAAGCAACTCAAAGAAGTCCAGACGCTTTTCTTTCCAAGCTCCTTAGACTACGATGACCTGGATGACTGAGAACCTTCACAGACCTCTTGTAGTTAGTTTTTCCCAGGACTACATGATCCTGTGCAAACTTCCTTCTTCGCAGGACTCTGTGCAGTGCTGTGAAAAAAATAAAGTTTTGCCAAAACCTTCTTTTTCACAGGAATGTATATTTTCTTTTCTATTTTTTTATTGCTTCAAATCTATAGGGTGTAAAACTTTCTGTATTCGTTTCTGACTTTCCTTGAGTACGACTGTCAGCATGCACTGGCAGGAGACAATGTCATACATTTCTGTATCCTACGCTCTCTAATAATATGCAGGAATGACGGCTGTGAATGTTACTATTTTCAAACGCACTGCTTTTGCGCTAACACTTAGTCCAAATATGCACTGACTGATCTTCTCCATGAAGTTAGGTTTTTCAAGAGAGTCCTGTTTGTGTAGAGGTGTCGGATTTTAAGCAGAAAACAGGCTTACAGTTAAGTAATAAATACTTCTTCTCTATTTATATAGATTCAATATATAAAT
Organism: Rhamphochromis sp. 'chilingali'; assembly: GCF_963969265.1. Lineage (NCBI taxonomy): Eukaryota > Metazoa > Chordata > Actinopteri > Cichliformes > Cichlidae > Rhamphochromis > Rhamphochromis sp. 'chilingali'. The sequence goes on along the minus strand of NC_137929.1, from coordinate 33,676,930 downwards.
ATCTTATATATTGAATCTATTTAAGAGATATTTGAAAGCACAGGAGACTATATTTCTACTCTAAAAAACTCTGACGATATGAAGTATTTAAGACCTTTCCCTCCTGCGTCCCTTCCTCATTCTTACCTGACACTTTGTAAACTTTTTTTGACATACATCCAGCGCTCAGTATGCTGAGTATTAAAATTTCGCACACCTTTGCTCTCGAAAACAGACAGCTTCAAACGCATTTACACTCAGAACCCTCACAGACACACACTGGCGCAATTACACACTCCAACCTTTTGATGTGGTGAAACCAAGAGGCAGCTGTTAATTAAAAATTTGAAAGGATAATGCTGGTCTGAATGTATGTCTGGTACACTCACAAAACACAACTAATTAAAATTTGAAATGGATCCCAGCGCGTCTCTTTTCCTGTTGCCTCTTCCCGCGAAGAAAAGGAGATCGAAGTTAAAGCAGCAGCACAAGCTGAGACGTGTTTCAAAGTCAATGAGTTTAAGTGGTGAGTTGCATCTCCCTTGCCTGCAGTGCAAGAGTTCACGGCGTGCTGATCAAGGCGAGGGTGGCCACAAAGGATTAGCAAAATAGGTGACTCCTCACATTTCCCTGTCATACCTCTTTTCACTCACGCGGTTTACTGTTCTAAGCTTTTTAGAGCTTCGGCTGCCCAATTGTTTCGGCTTCACCGCCTCGAGGAGGGCTTTGACACATCCTATTCAAACAAAGCTTATCGCTTTAACATTTATCAATGGCCACTAAAAAGTCTGAAGCTAAGATTTGCTTGCGAACGTATAAGAGCATCTGAGTTCACAACTTTCTGCGGGTTCAAACCATCGCACAAAGGCTTTTTAAATGCCACCTGTAATTGCTTCTTTAATGTTTTAAGGCGATATTGTGTCCACTAATTGTGCGTTTAAACTTCCTGTCAGTATGTTTAGAACATTGAGAGGTGATAATAGCATTATTGATCAAAATGTGACCATTAAACCAAACATTGTTAAAGCTGAAACTATCCATCCAAGTAGTTTATAACATCTGTATGTTCGGAGAGAGGATTTTAACACTGAAATCATATAAAGCACGACTCTAGTTCACCCTTATCATCCCCGTTCTCTCCTTCCAGCATCTCCTTTGTGTGGCAGCAGGTTTTCCACAGAATGGAAAGCTGACACTGCTACTCATATTTACAAATCCGATTCATTAAATCAATATTGAACACTGCAGGTGCAGCTAAGTGCCCCATTTACTGTAAACATCTCATTTCCTTTGGATGTGAGTGGTAGGAATTTGTGTTCTGAGGGCTTGGGCTTGTCACTAGCTTAACAGCTTTTAAGCTAGTGACAATGTTTTTAAGTCTCAATCTGGACTTAAATGCTGGACTTAAGTCCAGATTGAGAGAGCCTGAGAAAAATGTTTTTAAAATGTAATTGTTACTTATAATATGTATGTAACTTTGTAATTTCAACATGTTGTCGCCTCTTGGCCAGGACTCCCTTGAAAAAGAGGTTTTTAATCTCAATGGGACTTTTCCTGGTTAAATAAAGGTTAATAATAATAACAGCAAATCCACGGCACCTTATGCCTCGACTTGGTCAATAGACCATCCAGATGTGTCTGTGTTGGTCTAGCAGGTGTTTATTGAGAGCAGAGAGGAGGAGGCAGATATTGTAAGCGTGTGGATGATCGGATCAAAGGATTTAAATGAGGTGGAGGCAGTTCTTGCTTCTTTCTCCATCTGTTTCCTACTTGTTTTCCTCTGTTTTCACCGGATCATTCCCCCTCCATAAGTGGTAACAACTTAATGGTCGAACATAAGCTCAAGTTCTTCAGTCATCATCTTGTGCTCCAACTTGCTTCAGTCATTTGTGGCATGGATCGGTCACATGTCTGAGATTTCCAGGCCCACTCACTTTGGAGCACCTTCTTCACAAGCAATTCACCTTCAACAATCCAACTCACCTAATTTATATTAGCCATACAGGGTAAACTCCACACGATTGAATTCAGGTTCTTTAAATTTGCAGCATCAGTGAAACATCACTAACTGTGTCTCACTGATGCGACACTTTTGTTCTCACTCGAGTCTCAGAACACTTATTGATTTTAAGGCAAATTGGTTGCTGACATTCATCTGAGTTTTTCAACTGAAGTTTTTTGGGGGAAGACAATAATTTGACAAAACACCTGGGACAGAAACCAAAACATGTTAGGATTACACTAGGACATGTTTAAAAGAAGCAGCAGGTCCATCAGTGCTGTGAGGGAGAAAAAGAAGCAAGATTATGTGTGCTTTAATCACATGACTCATGTAACACTGTAGCTACGTTTGCTACTGCCTCCCCAAAAACACATCTTTTGTGTTGTGTGAATTTTAATTTATTTATTTGTGTGTGTGTGTGTGTGTGTACTTTTGCAGGAGGTTTCTCTCTTTCTCTCAAGGCCGCCATAAATTTCCAACTTCCTGACAAAGCTGCAAGGAGTATCACGTCTACTTTTTTATGTATCCTAAGATCTGTTGCCATGTTGACTTACAGGTAGCACTAGCTCCAGGTGTTAGCTAGACATCGTCTCATCAAATATACGTCACTGAACTGGATCTTTCAACTCTTTGTGGTATAGTGCCTTTTGGAGCCTTTTTTATGCATTTAGCTGACAAGTAATGTGGCTTGCTGTGTTACTAATTGTACTAAAAGCCCATCATGTTTGTGCTCCAGTAATGTGGTAAATTTGGTAAATGTGTTTTGTTTGTGTGTTACTTAGCACTAATAAGCAGGTGTCAGTGTCTGTGCTCTACACCCATTCTGCTTGCCATGGATACTGATCACTTAGGCCAGATACGGTCAATTCTGGCTCAAAAAGAAAGAAAGAAAGAAAGAAAGCTGGTGACAACAAACTGCTAAACTTCGAATCAGTCCAAGGACAAAGTAAATATGTCCAGCTGTTATATCCAGATTATGAAACTATCCCAAGGCAGGCAACCACTGCACGCACAGTCAAGATGGCCTTGCACAGCACTGATTTCATTTGTGATATGATAGCTGCCCACATTACCGTGTCATTTTAAATGTTGTTGCTGCTTTATCAGTCTTGCTTCCAACTCTTTACATGCAGTGAAAATGCATCCTGTTGGGGCAAACATTCCTAATATATTATATCAGTAGTTGGCAGATTTCCCAAAAAGGTAATCTATGCCTAATATTGTGGCACCATGTCACAGAATAAAACAGAGTAGCAATTAAAAACAAGCTGAAGCTCCTTGAGCACCCACCTCTATAACACCAGGTCACACTCTCAGTAATTAATGGAGACCAATAACTCAATATTGCAGCCAAGGTGCAGGGGGCTGTATAGGAACTTCAGATTACAGGCTCATTGATTTCTCCGAGGACACTGAGGTCCGTCCACATGGTTCTGTGGGGTTGATGTTGTCATAGCTACAGCGCTGTTTGCAAAGTAGTTCTTAATTGCTTGATTAGTCTTTGAAAGGGCAGTAATAACTGCATGGTGTAGCATTATGAACACAAGACTTGGCTGCCAAGAACACCAGCGATATTCAAACTCAGGCGATATCAGTAGTAATCTCCAACTTGAGGCTGCTGGCAGGCTACCAATTTACTTGGCATGTATGTTTGTCAGGGCTGTCTCATCATGCATGTACGAATGTGCAGTGAACCCGTTTTCTGCAGGAATGTGGAGTTACATAGTAACCAAAAAAAACTATGATGTGAGAAAAAGATAAAAAAAATCCTCCCCACAGTTTGTCCGGAGCTGCTGCGTGAACATATTAATATTAGAATAAATAATGTATTAACTCTAAGAGCCAGATTTCAAGTAATGAAAACGCTGCCTGTTATATCATCTGTTTCCAACCAGCGATACCGAATTAGCATGGCAGCCGTGTCAGTTGGTCAGCAAACTTTGATGTCTGTTTTTGAATGTTTTCTTTCCCTTTCCTCAAACACCTACCACCATGTTCATGTTCCATGAAATGTGTCATTTTTTTTACCCTCCAGCACAAAGGATATTTGTAAACTAAATCTTAATAGCCTAATACCTTTGAACTGAAATGCATGTGGTAAATTAAAGTCCCTGTGTGCAGCATCTGAAATTTTTAGACTTTGGTCCTAATTACATTGTTTTTTTGTTTGTTTATGACTACTGGAAAGCATCAAAGTACAGCCATTCCACCGCCTACAACCAGCAATTTTGACCCGAGATCACTGATTATCACTTGAAACAGCATAAACTACACTAATATTTGCTGCAATTGTCTAATTATTCTATCAAAAACAGCAAAAGTTGCCAGAGAGGTCACATGACTAAAATGACTGTGTACAGCAAACTTGTAATCTTGTTGCCTTTCAAATGGTTACTTCAAAGATGGAGACCACGCCGGTGACCACTCGCTGTCTGTTGTCATCCTTAAAGCAACTTCAGTGCATCAAGACGGTGAAAAGCCAACGGAGTAAGTCTGCTACCAGTTTGTGACTAAATAGGGCATTTACATGCAATCTATTTGTGATAACGTTCGAATATCTCAAATCAAATCAAATCAAACAACTTTTATTGTCACATCACATGTGCAGGTACATTGGTACAGCACATGTGAGTGAAATTCTTGTGTGTGAGCTTCACAAGCAACAGAGTTGTGCAAAATACAATAATGTAAACAAGCAAAATACAAGAATGGCTACATCTGAAACTAATAAATATATGTACAATATATAATAGTATATGCATTCCTGGATGTGTATACTAAATATTTTTCTGTGTGTGTGTGTGTGTGTGTGTGTGTATACACATATTTTACAAGATATTTTACAAGATCTGAGATAACAAGCGATAGAAGGACATTCAAGAAATTCACCAATCCACTGCAAATGACTGCCGTCTGCATACACACACGTTCACATTAACTACTTACATTCAGAGTTCAGCAAGAACCTCACAGATACTCAGAATCTCATCCACAAATAGTGACGTAGTCGCTACAAAATGGTGATTTAACTGCAATTGAACTGTATGAAAGTAAGGCACTTGGCAACCACGTAGGAATGAAACCAGAATACATGGCAGAATAGATGGCAAAACTTTGCTGTCTGTCTAGTCATTGCAGTCAGTCCAGGTCAGCCTGTAATTATTTGGTTACTGGTTACCTCCCACCGGATGAGTCGCTCACTCACCTTGTGATGGAAAGTGGCTGCCAAGAGGTTGATCTGGTCACACGCTCAACGTCTGTGCGACCAGCCGATTGCTGCAACTACATGCAATCAGTCGCTTAATGCAAAAAGAAAAATTCAATGCAATAACCGGGAAACTATAATTTTTCAGTTTTCACAAGGAAGTTATTGTCTGATTTTGTGTGACTCATAATCACAGTAAAATTTACCACCTGCTGGTACAAACATATTAGACATGTTTGTATTAGACAAAAAATATACATAGTAAACTGTGTTTAAAAAACTATGCATCCCTGGACACTGCTTTGTACTACAGGTGTATATAGAATAGACTTGTAGTCAAGACCTCCTAAACTGAGACCAGAGGGTATCAAGACCAAGACAAGACCAAGACCGAGACAAAGTCGAGATGAGACCAAGACCGAGACGAAAAAGTCTGAACTGAAAACTGCAGCCAGATGCTGCTTCGTTTACGGGTGTCAGGCATATTTATGTGTTTTTGCGATGCACTCCTCCTCACCGCTGTCTACTGTCTCACTCACTTACTGAGAGGACAGACGCATGTTCCACTTGACTGTCGCGTCTCTAACCCTCTCTGTTTATCACATAATGATATTATCCCATATCCTCGTATGTGATTGGCCACAATATGGAGGGATTGGAGCATAGCTGAGCCACTGTGTGAGAGCTGAGCAGCGAAAGGAAATTAAGTGAGGAGCCGGCTCTCGCTCAATGGGAGTCGACTCTTGTGATTCACTACAAAGCACTCTCTAAGCACGGCTCTTAGAGCTGATGCTTTTGCCCATGACACATTATCGAACGTTACGTTGTGTGTCAGGATACTGTTGACTCCAAATCTCCCGACCACTATGTCGATCTGAGACAGCAAGGCAAAGGCAGCGAGACCAAGACAAGACCAAGACGAAAGTCCGTCGAGACCAAGACAAGACCAAGACCACGTAAAAGTGTTCTCGAGAACCTTCTTGGTCTCGAGACATCCAATTCTAATATAGAAAACGAATTCTCAGCCTTACAACAGTCAGTAATCATGGTCTAGACCGTATTTAATATAATGTGTGATGAGTTGACTGACTTCTTCTTGAAGGGACTTTTAAGGCCCTACTAACGCTTCAAGATTCAGATTCACCAAAACTAAAAGTATTCATATTTTTGTGTATTCTTGCAAACACAGATTCAGCTACATGCATATTTAAAATTGCAATAGGATAATTTTCTATTCACAGTGCAAATCTAAAATAGAACCAGATATACAAATGTTGCTGCTGAGTTTCTTTGAATAATAGTTCTTTGAATCCGTTCTTACTGAGAAATCTGTAGTACTTGTGGTCTTTTTTTGAATAACTTAAAAGTCTGGGCCCTGTGACCTTGACTTGGATCAGAAATTAAGCAGATGAATGGAAGTAGATGAATGAAAAGAAAACTCGAGTTAATGTAAAGCTGACACGTAAAGGTCATCGCAAGCATCACAAATGTCAGCTCTGCATAAGAAATTACATAAATGATCAAGTGAAATGTAATGAGACTCTTGACTGGTCCAGCATCAATCTCATTCCCTCTCCTTCCAGTAGAAAGACCAAATTAAGGGACCGGTGTCAGTTCGTCAGATTCAAGGATTCGCAGCTTATCATGCAGATTCTACTGTAATAAAATAAAACTAGAGCGAGTCTAGATCCACCCAAATTCCATCCATGGTCGCCTGCTTCAATAAGTGACCTTTTCCTGTAACTCCTATACATTCCAGAAATCGAGAACAATGACAGCGAGTCGGTGGGGGAATAGAAGGCTCCATTCAACTGAATGAATGCATCCCCACTGAGCTTTTAGCTGTGGAGACACAGCAAACCTGAAGTGGCTATAGCCCTACTGTAAATCATGATGCCTCCCAGTGCTCTCTGCCTCTCTCCATTGTGTCGGCCCTTTTCGCTTTGCTACCCATGTGTCAGAACGGCTCACATCCCCGGCATGCAACATCTCTCCCCTGGCTGCTGCCTCTTCCTGTGAGCTTCACACAGCTGTCTGTTTCGCTTCCTCTAACACCCCGCATCACCTTCTCCCCTCTTTCTCACTTTGTCTTCAGCCATCAACCTCTCTCTCTCTCTCTCTCTCTCTTTTTCTCCCGCACCTTTTCCTCCCCCCCACCCTCCACCTCGTAGTGATTTTCTGCCTGCTGAATATGCAGGGCAGAGTGACACGCTATTGTAATAATGTCTCACCACGCTACGCTGTCTGTGTCTAAAATGAGCTCAAAGAGCACGGGAGAGAGTCGGAGCTCAAACAAAAGAGAATAAAACCTGAAACCACGGCTTGTTTAATCACGGAGCCGATACAGATATGCCGTCCCTGTTTTCTTTTCGCCTCTAGATGCATTTCACACTCTTTCCTGCACAATAAAAATACAAATAAATATAAGAAAAGAACATATATAAGTATCTTTTTTTAAAAACTTGGATTGTTTGAAACAATAACGGAATAATCTGTTCCTGTTCTCCAAGTTTCTCTCTGTGTGCATTGCTCTCCCCGGAGATGACAACATGTTCCACACTGTCCTCTTTTGGAGGATTAGAAAACTGCATGCTCTGAGCCTAACATGAAAGCCCACAGTGCTGAAAGGAGGAGAAAAAACAAAGCATAGATGGACAGAATGATAGAATGAGAAACAGACATTTCTTGCTCTGTTTAGATTCCCAAGAACGTGTGTGCGTGTGGGTGTGTGCATGTGCAGATAAACTCCGTTGCAATGTCAGCATGTTTATTTGACTTTGACTATCAACATCAAATACATTTTTCAGAAAGCACTTTTCTCTCTTGCATGCACACACACGTGCACGCACACACACACGTGCACACACAGGATATAAAAAGAATTGTTTGTGTACAGTCAGCAGTAAACAGATGGGTTTTTGTAGCCCGGATTTCAACACTGTGACTGTCTCTGGTTCTGTAACTGTAACAGACTGTTCTGCAATATTGATTCTCAGAATAAACCCTGCTGTCTCCATCTCATCCGCTGTATGTGAACGTACGTTTGCGGCGAGCTCGCCGTGATATTACGACCTCAGGATTTGCGCTGTCCGGTGTGGAAGCTGCAAATGATAATCGGCGTCAGCAGAGATCACAGCAAAGGTTTCTGCTATCAGGGCGAAGTCTTTACCTTGCATCAAAGCTGCTAGCACACTGCTTCGGCAGCATGATAAATGGCTCTGCTGGGAATAAAAAAAAAAGTCTCATCTAAGTAACTATTTTACCTGAAATGAAACGGCAGTGTATCGCTTCACAATCCACTATGTGCCATAGTATCAATCTCCATGTGCTGATTGTGTTAGAAAGATGTTTGTTACATAAAGGGCAGCTGTGTAAAGTAAATGCATTTAGTCAAGGTCTTCATTGGCTGATTATTTTATGTACAAAGCTGTGAAGAACTATTTAAAGCTTCAAAATGGAATGAACTATGAATGCTAAAATGCCAAACAATTTCAGCTGAAAATGTTATCAGACAAGCAATTACGAGCATCTGCCAAATCTAGGAACCCATCAGCAATCCTCTGATAGTCTCGACCAGGGGCACGGCAGTAAATATTTCAGCGCTTCCAGTATGGCAAGGAAATATCAGGGCCAAGACTTTCTGAAAAAGCCAAATCTTTAAGAAAAACTGTCCTCAGATGCCTGATTTCCAGACTGCATTGCACCTTATCTGTTCTTTCTTTACATACATGTGATCAAAGCCTGCTCAGACATAACTAATCGAAACCATAAAACAAATGTCTCAGAAAGCTTCTCGTATCAAAATAATAGATTCTGTGTAATAATATGCAGATAAAGAATCATTTTTAAGCAAAAATGACCATTTATGATGTCAGCTTCTCAAATATCACTAATGCCTGCGTTTCCACACTTTAAATTAACATATAATAAAATAATATGACTTTGGATTACGCAAAATAAAACGGGACTTAATTATCTTTTCTTGTGTTTTTATTTTGAAAATAATCAGTTGGTTAATGAATGTTTAGCCCGATATACAATAATTAATCAAAATGCTTCAGCAAACTGCTGCTTAAATATTAATGCAAGAAAATAATCATTTGATGGTAATTGAGAAATATTTCTTCTCTGAACACATTAATTTTCCTAATAAAACAATCCATTGCAGCCAGAGCTGTCTGAACTGCAATCTCTCATAGTCCACAACGCTGACAGCCGGTGGTGGGGTTGTGTTAGAGATGAGAGCAAATGCTATGTTTCCATAAATGTTATGTTGTGGTTTGGTGTTTGGTGTCTGGAGGACAGGATTTCTGACATTTTCTGGGAAAACAGAAATAACTTGTGCTGTAATGAACGTTGTAAAGTGGCACCAGGATCAATAGATTGTGATAGAGGGTGGAATAAAGTGACTGCGATGTACTAGCTTGTGGTGTTTTTTTGATTTAAGCCCACCGCTGGCTGGGAACATTCTTAGATCTGAAACCTAAATAATATTATAATCATATAATTTCGCATGGTGAATCTGAGGCAAGTAATCAGCATTGAAAACATCTGTTGTGCAAAAGCTGTACCTACAGTAAAAGTGAACCGCTAAGCCAAAATAAACAAACCCATGTGCAGTCATTACATTGCCCAGCATGCTCTATGTCCATGTGCCCCTGGCTGGTAATAACCTTTAGCTAATCACTATTTCTAGAGCATCTTAATATCAGTTCATGAAGCAATGCAGCGCTAATTAGGGAAAGAGAGCAAGATGATATCCAATTAGGGGCCTGTCTCTCGTCTCTAAACAAGTGAGCCGACCCAATTCATCTTCACCTTGCTTGCCCCACAGCTACATGTTCGGAGGGTGAGTTTCATTGAAGGGATAGGCCGCATTCCCTGATGGCTAACGCCATTAGCCAGGCAAAAAACATGTCAGCCAAAAGTCATGGCAATGATGAGGACATTACCTGTGGGGTGGGGGATCTGCAGGCATATTCGCGAGCAATGAGTACAGACCTTTCCTTTGATAGTGGGAAATGTGTACAAAGTCACTTGCTTGGCAAAGCCAATGAGCTTGCAACTAAAAGCTTGCACTTCCCAAAAAGGCAGTTCGGAGAGGAAATTTGAGGCCGAACTGAAAGCATTTATTAAGCTGCACTAGCAGCACTGTGAGTTTAAAGCGCTTGCCATTGCATCCATTTTGCTGTGTTTTCTCAGTAACTTACTGTTAACACCCACTTAATTGTTTATATCCAATTGTTATAAATTGACGCCTTATAAACCAGCTGAATCAAGGCGAAGGTGCTTGTGGTTAAAGAAGATACACGGGAAAAGTCACATTGCACGCCACACTGTATCTGTGTCTGCACGATGACCTCAAGGGGCAGAAAGAAAAATATTCATCAGGTTCCTCTGAAATACCTGCAGGTTACGCAAGAATGGCTTGCCCTGTTGGTCATTTCCTTTTTTAGTAGAGACTGGTGGGCGCAAAACAGTCCCTTTACAGACTAGAATCAGATTAATGTCATGAGGCTAGCTTCCATGAATGGGAGTCATGTCAGTGGGTGTCGGCGAGCGGACCGCCTGTCACCACCCCGTGTCATTTCAGCCTGATGGCCTCCTCCCCGTAGACATCACAGAGTAGCCGATGTAATCTGCAGTCATTCAGCAGTGACCTGCAGAAATGGAAACCAGCGCTGGCGGTGAGAGGGAGAAAGAAAGTGAATGATCTGGTCAGCCAATGTATTTATCTACCTGGCGCTCTGAACTCTGTCGAACTGGTAGGAAACCATCTTTTTAGACCGAAGCTTAATTTAGGCAACATCGGCAGCAGCACAGTAGAGACGTAAGATTGACGGGCGCTTGGCTAATTGGCTAAAATGATGCATTAAGACATATGCGTGCCTAACTGCTTGAACTGCTGTAGTATTCTCTTAAATTGCAGCATAAACACTTGAAGTTGTTGCAAATAGACAAACTGGCTTAGTCTGCTCCTGATCTGACTGATAATGAACTAATTTGAATATATTTCTACCCTAGTAATTACAATCTAATTGAAATTGATGGATCATTTGGGTCCAACCTGCATGAAAGATTCATTATTACAAGCCCCAACACATGGTCGGAGCATTTTCCACATCAAACACTGGCGTTTAGAACTAGGAATAGACTAATGAGGTGGACACACTATACCAATGAAGGCAGCTACTGCATGTGTGCTTTGTGCGTACAGCATGCATTAAAATTAATCACGTTCAGCGCCTTATTTATCAGCCTCTGGCTTCCAAATAGCCGGCACGTTGCATTGCATTTTATGGACATAAAAATCACAAGTCAAGGACACGTGAACAAAAATCTGTGATGTATATTTATGTGTAAACTTAAAACAGACTATACATCAAATGGTTTCTAAACCTCAGTGGTCTCCCTTCTGTGCTCTTCCAAACAGCATATGGTGGGGAGACAAAAAAAACCCCATGTCATATCTATTGACATATTAATGTATTCAACTGCATTTTATTATTAGAACAAACATTAACATAATTCTCCACTTGGCGGCTGTCCAGACATCTCTAGTATCTAGACTGATGGCAGCTTGGCTTGGCTTTGTCCAAGTCCCTGACCTGCATTCGCAATGGCCTCCCGAAAAGAGGGTTTGGGGCCTCTGTGAGACAGAGGGGATTAGCCATGCAAGCACTTCCTCCATTTTGGAGATTTTGTTATTGAGTTGCACTTTGCCAATGCTAATTGCCTGGGCCCACGCAGGGTCATAGAGGGCCCTGGGATGGATCTCTCTACTTCATCTGGACATTATATTACCTCCGGCCATGATTTGCGTCAGCAGGCTTGATTTTAAATCCCCTTAATCACATTCAGGCACCCTGGCAGAATCAATAAAGACACAACAGTCAGGGCCACTCTTTGTCCAGCATTCCATTTAGGAGAAAGCAGCCTCATTTAACCACGCTAGAAAAAGCTAAATGCTAAGTATGACACGCAAAGCTGCTAGGATCGCAAAGAGACTTCTGACAAACTTTTTTTTTTTCTGGTTTCCTAAAAATCTCCTAAATGTGTGGGGATGCAATTAACAGTTAAAAATGAAACACCTTCAGTTTATCTCTAACAGCAAAGGTTTTTTTCCTTTTGTTTATAATGCACAGAAATATTAATATGTCACGTATGCCTTGATTTTATGTATTTATTTATTTACTTACGTAGTTAGCGCCTCCTCAGAAGAACTTACTTCCAGATGTTTCTTTGGGTTGGAAGATTTTGACGCTGAGAGCAGCTTGGTTGCTGGCAAACTGAGTTTGCATTGCACGGTCAGATTTCACCCATTCCTTTCTTCTTTAAATGTGAAGTGGTGTCGGAATTTCCAAGTAAGAAATGCATTCCTGCCCGTGCACTACTGGCTCTGTTGTGCTGGCACCAGGTCCATTGTGTAACTGACACCACCAACGTTAACAGGACGCTGACATTAGAGCCTCTTATTGCGTGTTTTGTTTGGGTTTCCAGCAATGAGTGGAATTACCAAAATTAGAGAGAGGATAGCCTAACATATGAAACAGGAAAAGACTGCTGTGTAATCCATTTATTTCAACAAAGTAACTGTATTCTGAATACCACCTATTTAAGCTGTAACTGTAACAGAATACAGTTACTCATATTTTAAATATGTAACTCTGGTATATGTATTTCATTGCTCCCCAACACTGACTATGCATACATTATACATAGACTACACACTATACAAAACAGTCACTAAACCAACAACAAATGTAGATTAAAAAACATCAAATTAAGCAAAGTAAATAAGACTGTGTTTGGATAAGAAGCTTTTCTTGCTCAACTAGTCCTGAAAGCAGGTGAATATAATCTGGCTTTAAAGAGTGTTTTAAAATGATTGATTGATTTGGCAGGTCTTACTGTATGAGAAAAGGCTCTACTGCCTCTGCTTTTAAAGCTGGATTTAGGAATATTCAAGAGCAACTGGCTCATAGACCTCAGTGCTCTGGTAGGAGTGTAGGATTTCAAAGGTTCTGTTAAGTAAGGTGGCACCAAACCACTGAGACTTTTTAAAAAAGCAACAAAAACTATCTAATATAATAAGTATAAATCCATTACAGTAAGTGTTTGTTGCAGGAAGGTGGCAGGGCTACCAGGAAGTAGGTGCAACCTTTGCAAAGGGCTCACATACAGGGGCAATTTTGTTCTAGTACTCAGCCCAAGATCAGTAATCAGAAGTGTTGAGTCAGGCCCGAATTTTTGGTGGAAAAGATGGATGGATGTATACAGTAAGAAGGAATGAAAAACAACTAAAAAAAAAAAAAGATGCAACTGCTTTCAACCAAACGGTACAGAAGAAATCAATACGACATAGCATTAAGTGTAGGCAGAAACTGCAGCTTATTTGGATCAAAAGTCATAACTGACAAAGGTTTTAGGTCATGATCTGCAATATACTGCGAATCTAAGCTTTTAAGCATGGACAAAACATTCTTTAAGTGCTTCAAATTAAATAAAAACACACACTATGAAATAAAAACTTAAATATGCACTCAGTGTCCACTGCCTGACTATTATTTAAACACTGTACAATCAGATGCCCTTCTTCACCCTTCAAACTTTAAATACATGAGGGCAGTTTATAAAATATATGACTTATTACATAACTGTGGGCATATATCACATTAGTTTACTGAACTGATTCTGTCAGCTGAGTCAGAAAGTGAGCAAGTGACAGAGACATTATTTTGATCTTAGCAACAAACGCTTCAGTACCTGACGTAGTCATCAGCCCACATTTGACCCTGTTATGGCTTCTACATATCTTTGTGTAGGGCTGATCTTTCATGCAAAACCTGAGCTAAGTCAGAGTGACTGGCGCGATACTGCTGACCTGCTGCCATGTGAGTTCGTTAGTCGGTCGACCGAGGCTCAAGAGATCGATTGGAACACCTCATGGTGAGAAATGACACTGACTTGGATGGAGGTTTGAAGGCTCCGATTACCAGTCAGGACGACAAAGAAGAAATGTGTTGCTAATGTTCAGATTTTAGTTTTACCTGAACTTGCATGTGAAAATGTCCACTCATCCATCCATTTTTCTTAAATGCCAATCGAATTCAGGGTCGCAAGGGAGCTTGGGTCTATCCCAGCTGTTATAGTGCAAAAAGGTGTGAAAATGTGCAGCTACCAATCCAATAGCCTGAGGTTCAGATTGGAGCCTCCTTGAAACCCCCGCTGTCCCCTAGAGGAACTCTGAAGCAGTTATCACCCAGATGCAGAAAAGGTGTAAGGAGAAAAAAAGGAGACAACAAAGCCCCGAAGTCATGTTTACTCAGGCAGGTGCCATCGCCCACCGCTGCCGCCTCGCTGCCCACTGCCACCTCAGTGTCAATCTTTCGCCTAGGCTGCAGCACTGGAGCATGTGGATTTTGAAGGCGTCAACTTTAAGAGAGCTCTGCTGTGGCCGTTTGCCAAACAAGTGGGTGAGAGTCTTATGTGAGGAACGAAAGCGCAGCCTTGCGTCATAATCCTGCTTTTATGAAAAAAGTAATGTATTGTGGGGGTAACCCAGTTGAACCCGGTGTCCTTTTATACCTGCTCTTTCTCTCCACATGGACAACAGCAGCTGTTCGGTCACTTTCATATCTGTTGTTGCTAGATTCGAGATTTTAAGACGAGACACCAAACTGTGTTTAGAGAGAACACGGAGTTATTTACATAACCGTTTCTTTGAGTAGCTTCAGTGAGTGTCTCACTAGGTCAACCTCCTTGCTCATTTGTAGTGAGGAAGCGGTGAGCATCTTGAGTAGCTGTAAGCATGGAAGCAGCCCCTCTGCCCTCCATGATGAGCCGAGGTCCAGCCAGTTCTCTCTAGTGGCGAGTAGGAGCTACTGATGAGGTTACAGCAAAGGTGTTTACAAAGTAGAGTTTTCAGTTTATTTTTCTGAAATTTGGCACTCAACTTTCTGAAGGTCACTTTTTGAATTTTATAAGTAAGGCAGTAACTTAATCCAGACCATAGACTATATCCCAAATCCCTTTTTGATATCTAGCTAGTTTAAATGCTAGCTTAATTGTATATTAAGAGCTTACCCATCCATCCATCTTTTTGTCTTTGTCCTGGTTGTCATGGTGGGGTTGGACCCTATCCCAGCTGTCACAGAGCGAGAATCAGGGTACACCCTGGAAATATCACCAGTGTGTCAACACATTGAAACAGACAACCATTTCTTTGGATTGTGGGAGATGCTGGAAAAAAAACTGAAGAGAAACCACGCAGACACGAGACGAAGACACAAACTCCAATTCAAAAGTCATGAAGTTAAAATGATGCACTGAAACACACGTGCTGCTTACAGTCTCCTCATGTTTTGTCACTTTGAGTGACACACTCAATTAATCCCTGTTACTTAACATGTGTTTTGCATCTGAGTGGAATCATAATTTCCGTGGTAGTACTCGTATGTGCAGTGTCTGTTCATGCGAGAAGAGATCTCGTGCTCCCATGTGAGCTACGAGCGGGTGATGTCTGTTCCAGAGTCAGTATTTTCTTGTATTGATTCACAGTCGTGTCCCTGTGGTTCACCAGTGTGGCCAACCAAGGACTGGAGCACATGGCGTTTTAATCTGTCAAGATGTCACCAGCTCTGGACCAGAGGGAAAGAGAAAGGGAGGGTGGGGGGAAGGTTTGGATGGAGAAAAAGAGCGATGACACCCACACGCATGCACACATGCACCTGTGCAAAAACACGCATAGAGCATGTCTGTCAGTCAATCAGTCAATGTCCACTTGAGAGACTCAACTTCTGCCCTTTATATCCCCAAAGACATCTCAACACAGCTCACTGAGTCCACTGGCAGTGCTCCACGTCACACTCGTACAGTACAACTGGGAGTTTGTGGCCTTAGGAGGGCGGCTGGTGAGGATGACCTGCTTTATAAGTCGTCGAGATCAACTAAAGTGTCACTTTGATATCTTTCATTCAGATTAGCAAGTGCGGTGTTACTGTACACGTGTATTATACTGCCTTCTTATATTTCATGGCGAGTGCATTCTGCATGTACTGTAACTTTAAAATTAAACTTGCATATTTCTGTTTATCAGTGTTGATGTTGCCAGCTGGGGTTTTTGTGGTAACAGCTGATTCTCGAGACAAGCTGCCATGGTGTTTCAGAGTAAGTCTGTGAACTGCTTTCATAGGCAAACATGTTAAACGGTAAGATGTTGAATTACAACATAGCTTTTTAGGCTGTGAGTCAAACCTTTCTGTGTACAGTGCATCTGTGTACACAGCACATAATATTTTCTCCTAGGAATACTAGGTATTCCACAGAGATGGCTCTGTTACTTCAAATGGATTAAGATGAGGTAGGCGGCTGTTAGCAAAAACAACTTTTTACGCCAAGTGACAACACATCATTCTGTGGATATTAGTGTTAAAGCAGGATGATGAATAGAGATGTATTGATTAGATCAGAAGCAGAAATAAAACGTATACTGTGTCTAAAGTCAGTTTGGAAACAGTTACTGGCAAAGCACAACTTTCCAGTATTTTAAACTTCATAATACTCCACGCTTTGACCTTTACCCCAGTCATAAATATTTGGAATCTGTTTTTTAAAGCTGAAAATGTGTAACCATGAAAAAGCATAACATCAATACAATTGTATAAAAATCCATAACTGTTATGGTTTTCACTCTCAAGAGATTCACTGTCAGATACAAGTGGAAGACAGAGTCTTCAACTGAGTACGGCATTTTTGAATATAACAAGTTTTTAGATATGCAGTCTTCTTTTGTGGGTGGCACCGTGGTTTGAACTTACGTCAAACACTTAATCAATGACCTTTTTCTTTCTGATGAAAACAAGACGATAACTAAACAAAAACCACTGCAGGAGACAAAAACTGTTATGAAATGTATTCACACTTTTGTCAAGGAATAAAAAAAATTTGATGAAAATGTTCTGGAGAAACCAGAGCCAATCTAAACTAATTCAAGTGTTAAGAAAGGCGGGGCAAGTTTGGAAATGATCCAATGAGAAGGAATTTCCTTGTGCAGTTAGTTTAGACCTGCACATTTTGGATGGATGGAGTTTTTTAGGGTTTGTCTCGAGGTCTCAATTAACACAGGCGAGTTTATCCACAGTGTTTAACTCTGGTGGGTTCTTCCCTGAGGCTCCACAGGCTTAATCACAGGTTAGTTTCTCCAACAGGGTAAAAGTGGGACAGGCAGATTTTTTTTCCTAGATGGGCAGGTTGACAAACTGGAGAGAGATCTGCGATGGAGGAGGACAAGCAGGATAAGTGTAGCTAGTAAGGTTTGGAGAAAAACAGTTACTAATCAAAGGCCTGAATGACTCTGCTGCACAGTGATCTCCTGATGAGGGACAAGGAGAGCTGAGGTTATAAGACATAGGTGATCAAGAACACAACAACCTACTGATGATAATAAAAAGAAATGGCCTAGGAAGCGACACCCACTCCTGGGAGGAAGAACACAAAGTTTATTTTACACATGTGCCCGCACAATGAAGGGTAAACAGAATACTTCGACTTAGAAGCTGTTGCTTTAAAGGCAAAATATGTTCATACATACACTTAACATGAGAATAACTGATTACCATCCTTGTGCTTTTAGCACCCAGAGCAGTTGCATAGCTCAGTTTTGAACAGCATACTCAAAAACATGCTAATTAGAATTTATTCTTCCAGTTTGTTAGTGGCTTTAGTTGCATAGAAAGGCGTACGGACCCATAGAATGTGCTACCCACATCCTATAGGTAAGGCAATAAATGGTTTATGTTCAAGTATGCTGCCTCATTATGACAAAAAAAACTCAACTTTAAATTGTTGTGCACACCAACTTTTGCCAGTGTGTTTGTTTTGCACGTTATTCTAAATTAGGAAGAACAATTCAATTCTAATTAAAAGTCAGACTCATGTTTCCTCAGGTAAAAGCGGCAGAGAAACAGTTACCTCATCGCCCTCCATGCGGTTCCTGTGAAAGCATAAAGCTGCTGCCTGCCTGAAGAGAGAAGCGCTGGCCCCATGCAGTGATAAATGCATTACTTTTGAGAAGCAGTCAGCTTAATGTCTAGCAAGACATTAAATATGAAGCAAATATTGACAGTTTGGGAATAATTATTTTGGGTGTGGTTAGGAAGTGGTGTCTAAAGGAAAGCCGGATTTTTGTGACAGGAGTGCCTGTGTGTGTCCGTGCGTGGATGTGTATGTGTGCATGCGCAGGTGTGTCTGTGTCTGCTTTGTTGGAGGTTCATCTATAATGTACAAAGACGATTAAGTCTGAGCAGAGGCTGGGGCAGACAGACAGTTGAGTGGTGAGGTGCAGATAAGAATGAATGCAAATATACACCGAGAGTGACAGATTAACCTTGGACAAGGTCGTGCATTAATGCTGTGCACAGGCAGGGAGCACTTCAGCGTCCGCTGAGGTAAAACGCACACACGCATGCACTCGTGCACTTCTACAGCTCTGTTTGAAAAACAAATCTGTGATGATATGCACATAAATAAACACAGGTGGGCATTTAAGCACAAATGATTGATTATCGATCAGTGGTGTTTTTCAGTGTTGAAAGTAGACTGCACTTTTTTTGTTGTTTTTTTGGAGGGGGGTTGTATTTAAAGTTGCATAAAGCATAACAGCTGAGAGCAGATGAGGATAAGAGTGCACCAATCCTCCAATCCACACTGTACATGTCTGCAAGTAACAGCTACCCTACCTGTGGTCTCACCATGTGTTAGGTTTCCTGTTTGTAGGTACAAACACATTCTTTATGGCAGGTGTCAAGAGCGGCACCGACTGCCAGTTCCATTACAAACATTTTTAAAGGTATATTGTGGGATTTTTATTAATTCCCACTGATTGTTCATCATAAATCAAGTTCTAGTCTTCAAATCAATCATTAAATGTAATGGTTTTTAAAGTTACTGAACTTCCTGTGGTGGATTTTAAAGGATCCGCATGCTACTAAAAGCATTCGGCTAGCAAAATGCAGGATACACATGATTGTGCAGCTGCAATAGCAAAGAAGTGATTGTTCTCCTGTTTTTTTGTTTTTCTCCACAGCAGCGACTAAAAAGAAGGAACAGAGTGCGTTGAGCTGTGGCTACAGACCTTGCAGGAGAATCTTGTGGATTTAACCTGGCACTGTTAACGTAGCAAAAACACAACACTTAGCGCACAGCATGTCTGTAGGTTCAGCTCCCAGTTGTTTTTGTACAAAAACACAAATTAAAAGAGAAACGATTCTGGGGTGAAACGGCTATTCTGTTAGGAATCCTTGTCAAATCGCATCTTAAAGTGTGATTTCATAGCAGAATTAACACCGTCACTCTCCGTCAGTGATTTAATTGGAATGTTTACGTTTTGTTTCTGTTTTTTTTTTCTTCTCGTTTTTTTTTTTTTTTTTTTCCCCTCCTATCTTTTCCCCCTCTTGGTTTTATGCTGCTCACCCCTGTCCTTGGTTTCTTTCTTTATTCCTTTCACTGCCTCGATCACCTGCTTCGACACTCATCCACAAACATCCTTTATTTCGACACATACGCACCATGCGCTCAACGGCAGCACATTTACATCAGTCAGACAGCGCACACAGTCATATAAGATACACACACACTTAAGCCAAGCCTACTCATATTAGTAACTATGCATACACAAAGTCAGACTCAGGGAGCATCTCGCCACACATTTTTTCTCTCTCTCCTTCTCTTTATTTATGAACAAGTGACGTATTCTCTCCACCTGTCTAAGCGACGCACACAGCATACATCCCTAGTTATACACAAACATCTATGGGTACACTGAGGTTCATTACATGGAATATAAATGGAGCTGGCTCCAGAGAAAAGAGGTTAAAAATATTTAACCAACTCAAAAAACTACAGGCAGATGTTGTCCTATTACAAGAGACCCACAGACCTCTTAGAGGTTCGAATGAACTTAAAACACCTGAGTTTCCTAATGTGTTCTCAGCTTGTTATAATTCTAGACAAAGGGGAGCAGCAATTTTAATACATAAAAATATTAATTTCACAGTACTCGATACAGTTATAGATCCAGAGGGCAGATTCTTAATCATTAAACTATCTATACGTGATAAAAAGCTATGTATTGCAAGTGTATATGGTCCAAATGTTGATGATCCCTCATTCTTTCACGGTTTTTTCAGTGCACTCTCTGAACACTTAGATGGCACACTTGTTCTTGGAGGTGACCTCAACCTTGGACTAAATGAAGACATGGATAGGCTCAATACAGCGGGAACTCAGCGTAATTGGCAGTCCACAAAAATATTAAAAAAAATTTATGAGCGACTTTGGTCTTTGCGATGCATGGCGCTCCCTTCACCCCACCAGTAAGGAATATACTTTTTTCTCACATGTCCATCACTCCTACTCTCGTCTGGATTATTTTTTGGTCAGCAGCTCACTGCTGAACGACATTTCAGACACTGAGATTCACCCTATAGCTGTCAGCGATCATGGTCCTGTATCTTTAACACTAATGCACAAGAATAATACTACGCCAAGAAAAAACTGGAGATTTAATATATCACTACTTAAAGATGAAGACTTTATTAAATATTTTAAAAAAGAGTGGACTTCATATTTGAACTATAATGACACTCCCGAAACATCAGCTTCTGTTCTATGGGAAGCAGGGAAAGCTGTGATGAGAGGTAAAATAATTTCTTTCTCATCACATAAAAAGAAAAAAGAAAACAAAAATATTCAGGAATTAGAAAAAAACATCAAATCACTAGAAGAAGCCTACGCGTCCCACCAAGATCAGGAAACATTGAACAAAATACGCAAAACAAAACTAGAATTAAATGAGATAATTGATAAAAAAAACAAAATTCTTAGTACAAAGACTACGCCTACAAAATTATGAACATGGTAATAAATCCGGTCAATTTCTAGCAAACCAGCTAAAAATAAATAAAGAAAAAACAACTATATGTGCTGTTCAAGATTCATCTGGGAACACATTATATGAACCGATACAAATAAACAACATTTTCAGGGATTTCTATAAAACGTTGTATTCACCACAAATAAACCCATCTAAAAAAGAAATTGATCAGTTTTTGGACAACATAACTCTTCCAAAATTATTGGACACTCAAGCAATGGCACTGGATTCACCACTGACACCAGGTGAACTCCAAGAAGCCTTGATAAGTATGCACAATAATAAGGCTCCAGGTCCAGACGGCTTTCCTGCAGAATTCTACAAAGAATTCTGGTCGATTCTAGCACCAGTTTTCTACAGAACGTTGTTGGAAATTAAAGAAAAGGGCAGACTTCCATCAAATATGAATTCTGCAAACATTAATCTCCTGCTAAAACCAGGCAAAGACCCTGTATATCCCTCAAGCTATCGTCCAATATCCCTTATAAATGTAGACCTTAAAATAATCTGCAAAGCTCTCTCAAAGAGACTGGAGAAAATAACCCCCCTCTTAATTCATCCTGACCAAACTGGTTTCATAAAAGGTAGGCACTCATCAACAAATACACGTAGATTACTTAATTTGATAGACTACTCATACAGTAAAAACCTAGAAACTACAATATTCTCTTTAGACGCAGAAAAAGCATTTGACAGAGTTAACTGGAAATTTCTATTTGCAACTTTACACAAATTTGGTTTTGGATCCTCTTTCATAAACTGGTTAAAAATATTATATAATTCCCCAACAGCTTGTGTTAGAACAAATGACCAGACATCCTCCAGCTTCTGTCTCTTGAGGGGCACCAGGCAGGGATGCCCACTCTCCCCTTCACTATTTGCAATTTTTATTGAACCACTAGCAGCAGCAATTAGACAGAATTCAGTAATTAAGGGCATAAAATGCAAGAACGTGGAACATAAAATCAGCCTTTATGCGGATGATGTGTTACTCTTTCTCCAAAATTCACAAACCAATATCTCTGGGGTGATTGAATTGATAAACTCTTTTGCAAGAATATCAGATTACTCAATTAACTGATCAAAATCTACAGTCCTACCGATTAATTGCTCCTTCCATAATTCCTCTTCTACACCACTGCAATCGGGAAATATAAAATATTTAGGTATTAATGTTTCTCCCAAGCTTGCAGATCTAACTAAATTAAACCATATCCCACTTTTAAAGAAGGTAGAAGATGATCTGGCTAGATGGAAATGTCTACCCATATCACTCATGGGAAGGGTTGCCGCTATAAAAATGATGGTCTTACCAAAAATAAATTATTTATTCTCAATGATCCCAACTAAACCGCCACAAGATTGGTTCAGATCTCTAGATTCATGTATGTCCAAATTCCTTTGGAAAAATAAACCCCCACGTATAAGCTTAAAAACACTACAAAAGACCAAGGATAAAGGAGGACTAGAACTGCCTAACTTTCAGCACTACTTCTTAGCCAACAGGCTTCAGTTTATCTCAGGATGGCTGAAACACACCCTCTTAGATGAACCTTGGCTAGATGTAGAACAAGCACTCTGCAATAATCTAGAGATCTCAGACCTACCATTTATCAGCTCAAACATCCAACGACATGAATGCTTTAAAAGCATCAACATCAGCTCTTCTCTGACAGCATGGTGGGAGTTTCTAAAATTGACAGCGTCTTCATTAATCCCATGCAAACGTACACCTATCTGGAACAACCCTGACATATTACAAAACAATAATATGATAAACTTTTCAGATTGGAGTGATAAAGGAATCAAATATTTAGAACATATACTAGAAGGAACAGAATTTATTTCATTTGACGGACTAGTTACACAATATGGGATCAACAAGAAAATATTTTTAGAATATCAACAAATTAAATCCATAGTAAAAAAGAAATTTAAACCGGGTCAAGTTGAACTACAAACACCACCAAGTGTGGTTCAATTTCTTACTCTTAAACCCCCCAAATTACCATCCAAAATATACAGAATGCTTTCTAAAACAGATGAATCAATATCACTTCCTATTGCAAAATGGGAAGCGGATTTATCAGTTAACTTAGACCTAAACTTCTGGTCTCAGATTTGCTTAAAAACCTTTCATCTAATTAGAAATCCCAGTCTTCAATTAATTCAATACAAAATATTACATAGAGTGCACTATACAGGTCATCGGATGTTCAAGATGGGCTTTACGTCTACCAACAACTGCTCACACTGCCAAACCAATTCACCGGACAATTATATCCACGCTCTTTGGTTCTGTCCACCAGTTCAGAAGTTTTGGCGCGAGATATGTGAAGACTTATCGAAGTGTCTGAAATGTAACATTCCAACTTCCCCCTTAGTGTGTTTGTTGGGCAGCTTAGATAATGTCACTTCAGAAAAGAATATCGCCCATATGGTTTTCACTGCCCTATGCATAGCCAAGAAAACAGTCCTCATGAACTGGAAAAATAAAAATAATCTTAATTCTAACCAATATAGAAATTATCTATTAGATTACATTAGTCTTGATACAGCCTCTGCCACCACATCAGATCAATTGCTCTGGGCTCCTTTGATCAGCTCCATCACCTAGTGGGGGTGGGGGGTCATAGTCTGGTCCCGCCTTCACTGTTGTGATTGGTGTGGGGGTAGGGACAGGCTTAGGGCGTCGGGGGGTTCCCCGGAGGCATCTTCCTTGGGGGGCTCAACCCGGGGTAGCGGTCATGTCCGGTTAGGGGCTCTGTTGGCTCTCAGGTGACTGTTTCCTCGCGGCTGCGTGCAGCGGGGCTAGGGGAGGGTCTGTGCTGACGGACGTGGGTTACTGACCTGGTAGCCTGGCTGGCTCTGGGTGGGTCCGGGATGGGCGTGAGGTTCTGGGGGCGCTCCGTCTCTGGGCTGGGACCCGGACCGGGCCTCGGGGGCTTGGGTCCTGGTTGGTGTGTTGCCGGGGTTGTGGGCGGGTGGGTGCATGGGGGCCCAGCCCTGGAGCAGGGTGCCGCCGGTGCGTCGAGCCACCTGGGGGGCTCTTCAACTGGTGGGGGAGATTGTCACATCTTGCAGGAGCTTTCCTCTCCTCAGGAGCTCCCTCTGCAGGAGGGGGAGATACAGGAGAGGTGGAGGAAGATCTCAGCCTGGGTGTTTATTGTCTTATGTAGTCTGGAAGATGAGTGGATGGTGGGGTGGGTGCAGTTTTCTCTGTGGTGGGGTTGGGTGGACTGTCCCGGGCTCTGTGGGGCCGGGCGGCGCTGCTGCACTGGGCCCGGTCTGGATGGGCCTGGGCCCCCTTTCCCTGGCGGGTCGCGGAGTATGGGGGTGCCTACTGGGGTCAGCGGGGGAGCTGGCCCCAGGGAGGGGTCACTTGCCCCTCCCTTCCTTCCCTCCCCATCTCCAGCTGCCTCCCTCTTCCCGCTCCACCACAACCACCCACACATGCAGGGCCTTGGAGTAGGGGTATGTCACCAGGGTGCAGAGGAGGCTACCCCCCCTCTGTCCCCTTCTGGCTGCCTCTGCCTCAATTTTATCCCACAACTTAGACATTCACATTACTCACACTCTCATTACACATACATAAAGGATCTTGGGGGTGGGCACGATACACGGAGTCCAAAGTACCATCAGGGTGTACACCCCACCCCTGGCATCGTTGCCCACCTCTCAATTTTAAATACACTTAGACATTGAGGGCTAGCAGGAGGGACCATGCGCTTACCTGCTGCTCTCTGGCAGGTAGCTCCATGCCCTCCTGGGTTTTAAATGCACCTTAGAAC
The DNA here is from genome assembly GCF_963969265.1 of Rhamphochromis sp. 'chilingali'. Classification (NCBI taxonomy): domain Eukaryota; kingdom Metazoa; phylum Chordata; class Actinopteri; order Cichliformes; family Cichlidae; genus Rhamphochromis; species Rhamphochromis sp. 'chilingali'. Next base: position 33,652,019 of record NC_137929.1, on the reverse strand, counting down.
ACACATGCATCAACATTACAATGAGCGGGTGGAGGGAGGTTTGGAGTCTTCTCTCACCCCCGTTCTCTGCGACCTGCTGGAGCAGGGGGGCTAGGAGGAGGAGTTGGCCGTCCGACTGCGGTCTGGAGTGTGGAGCCTTCCTGCTGCTGCGGAGTCGGGGCGGTCTGCCTCCCCCCACCGCAGGGAAAAGGGAAACACCACCTGGGTCTGGGTGCAGTTCCCCCCTCCAGGGGCGGGAGCACCTAGACCCGGTTCGTAGAGTACGCTTGGGGAGTGTGATCGTGTGTACAATGTCTCTTTATGTCTGTCTCCACGTTGGTTGAGTGTGGAGTAAGTGCATATGAGAGCATGAGGGTGGGAATGGATGTTTGTATCTGTGTGTGCCTGTATGTCTGTGTCTATATGTCAGGTTGGGTGTCAGGCGCCACCTCTCTGGGGACATCTCAGGCCCTCCAAGGTTTGGAGGCCTATCTCCCCCTACCACCACTTCCCCTGCCAGTGGCGGACCCCCTCAGACATCGGTGCGTTGGTGGTTCTTTGTGTCCGGGGATGGGCGTCCAGGTACACACCGACTCACTCCTTGGCGGCCGCTTATCGGGGCCTGGAGCCTGGGGCTCGCTCGGGCCACTTCGGAGGTGGGGTGCCCCCGGCCTCTCGGCCTGGGGCTCGGTCACTCAGGCGCAGCTGGCTGCCGGCGGAGCTCACGGGCGCGTCACTGCAACTCCCCCTGGCTTCTGCTCCGCGGCTGCTGAGTGAGCCCTCATCTGGGACTCTCCTCAGCTCTTTCCGGGACAGTGGCGCAGCTGCCCCTCTGTTGGTCTTCCTTGGTCTCTTGTGTTCTGGGGGCCTCTGGATGTCTGGAGTTTTGATCTCCTCCACACCTGCTTCACGCCCTGGAGGACGGGGCTGTGGCCCCCCCACACCCTCTAGCAGATTATTACATGAAGGAACCTTTTAAAAAAACAAAAAAGCGCGTCCATGCTCACAGGTGTACACACGGGTGATCACACCCACAAACTACACCCTTTTTGGCTCCTACCTCAAAGCACACTGTGTTCTGTTGATCTTATGTGCTGCACAATAATGTTTAACATTTAGTATTTACTGTCATATTCCCATATATCATTGTGATGTTGTTTATTCTATTACTCTTGTTCTCTTCTGCTTGCTTTCTTTTTTCTTTCTCAGCAGGTGATCCAGGTGATCGATATATGCATTTTTTTTTTCTCTGCCCGTTCTGTTGGTTTTTGTCTTTTGCCCTTCTCCTCCGTCCCTCTTCTCAGCTGTTTCTCTTTCCCTCTTTCTTTCTCCCCTTCTTTCCCCCAGTCAAGTCTGTCCCGTATTCAGTAAGTGAAAATAAAATAAACAATAAAAGGTGAATCAAATGGACCATTACGGCAAGGCTGGGATGGTCAATTTGGTAAAGTAAATCCGTTGGGCATCTTTCTTTGCCTTTAGACAACAATTCTGATGGCAAAAGAGCCAAACGGGACAGGCCAAAAAAAAAAAAAAAAAAAAAAAGGAATCCTTGTTAACCATTTACCGAAACAGTGATTAATCATTCGACCTTTCTAATTATGCAATTAGCAAGTATAACTGGATGGATATCAGCTGAATTGATTGTTCTTTTTATTCTTCTTTTTTTATTGTTCAGCTCGTTCTGTTTTGTTATGTGTGTGTGTATATATATATATACACTCAACAAAAATATAAACGCAACACCTTTGTTACTGCTCCCATTCCCCATGGGATGGACGTAGAGACCTAAAATTCATTCCAGATACACAATATAACCATCCCTCCCAAACAGTGGTCACAAATCAGTCCAAATGTGTGGTAGTGGGCACATCTGCTATATTGAGATAATCCATCCCACCTCACAGGTGTGCCACATCAGGATGCTGATCTGACATCATGAGTAGTGCACAGGTGTACCTCAGACTGCCCACAACAAAAGGCCACCCTGGAATGTGCAGTTTTTTGCGCTATTGGGGGTCTGGGGACCCAGAACCGGTCAGTATCTGGTGTGACCACCATTTGCCTCATGCAGTGCAACACATCGTCGCATGGAGTCTATCAGATTGTCAATTGTGGCCTGTGGAATGTTGGTCCACTCCACTTCAATGGCTGTGCGAGGTTGTTGGATATTCGTGGGAACTGGTACACGCTGTCGTATACGCCGGTCAAGCACATCCCGAACATGCTCAATGGGTGACATGTCCGGTGAGTATGCTGGCCATGCAAGAACTGGGACATTCTCAGCTGCCATCTGCCCTGAACAATGTGAAGCATGATTCATCCGTGAAGCGCACACCTCTCCAACGTGCCAGACGCCATCGAATGTGAGCATTTGCCCACACAAGTCTGTTACGGCGACGAGCTGGAGTCAGGTCAAGACCCCGATGAGGACGACGGGCATGCAGTTGAGCGTCCCTGAGACGGTTTCTGACAGTTTGTGCAGAAATTGTTTGGTTGTGCAAACCAATTGTTCCAGCAGCTGTCTGGGTGGCTGGTCTCAGACGATCTTGGAGGTGAACCTGCTGGATGTGGAGGTCCTGGGCTGGTGTGGTTACACGAGGTCTGCGGTTGTGAGGCTGGTTGGATGTGCTGCCATATTCTCTGAAACGCCTGTGGAGACGGCTTATGGTTGAGGAATGAACATTCAATGCACGGGCGACAGATCTGGTTGACATTCCTGCTGTCAGCATGCCATTTGCACGCTCCCTCATTGCTTGTGGCATCTGTGGCATTTTGCTGTGAGACAAAACTGCACATTCCAGGGTGGCCTTTTGTTGTGGGCAGTCTGAGGTACACCTGTGCACTACTCATGATGTCAGATCAGCATCCTGATGTGGCACACCTGTGAGGTGGGATGGATTATCTCAATATAGCTGATGTGCCCACTACCACACATTTGGACTGATTTGTGACCACTGTTTGGGAGGGATGGTTATATTGTGTATCTGGAATGAATTTTAGGTCTCTACGTCCATCCCATGGGGAATGGGAGCAGTAACAAAGGTGTTGCGTTTATATTTTTGTTGAGTGTATATATATATATATATATATATATATATATTAGGGGTGCAACGATATTCGTATCGATATTGAACCGTTCAATACAGTGCTTTCGGTTCGGTACGCATATGTATCGAACAATACAAAATTTTTAATTTATTTTATCAACTTTCCTTCTGACGATGCTGTCTGTGTTGAGCGCTCAGTGAATCTGCACTCGACAGTGCAGCCTAGGCGGAGCAGTCGAGTGCAGATTCACTGAGCGCAGGGCAAGCTAGCGAGACAGAAGTTAAGCTCTCCTTGCAACATGGCAAATTGAACCTCCCCCACCCTCATTCAGATCTGGCGTTTGGAACTATTTTGGTTTTCATGTGACGTATGCCCCTGAAGGTAAGCGAGTCATGGACTAAAGTAAAACAGTATGTTGGATGTGCCACGCAATGCTCAATTACATGGGTGGGAGCTAGTGTGTTAGCGCAGTTGGCTCGTTAACGTGTTGGCCGTCCAGCCCCATGCTCAGGGCGATCCGCGGTAGCTCGTTAACGGAGATTTGCCGTGTTGTGGCGTTAACGTAATTTCAACGAGATTTACGCTGACAGCACTAGTGGGAACAGAACGAATATGACTGCACATTTACTCCGACATCATCCTAGTGCAAAGACAAGTGGAAGCCGACAAAAACAACAAGCACGCATGCTACAAACTTTGCCCGAGTCATTTAGACAGCCGTTAGCACATGATTCTCCTTATGGGGACCTGATATGTTTAATATGCTGCTGAGACTATAGCTCAGAAGAAGCGTATAGTATAGCTTTTATTTTGGAAAGAGCCATTTCTCTGTAATAAACTCTCTTTTCCAAAGATGAGTGATTCCTCAATCAGATACAGGGCTCGCAAAATTTTTCCAGTCGGGCTACCAAAATCTATCTCTGCCCTGCCCGTCGGGCTATCACAGGAAGGAAAAATATATGTCAATGCTTTTGCATTGATATATATTTGTAGCTGGGTAATTATGTCATTGGCATCGGTGAGCCACTGTCAATATGTGACATATTGAAATCGCGTTTGCTTGTTTTTTGCTTTCATTTTGCAATCGCGCGAACTGTGTATAGAGAGCGACAGCACTGATTGGTGAGTGATGATCATTTGCGCACCCATTCCTCTGACATCGTCTTATCAATCGTTAGCTTACTATGCAAACATGACAAGTGAAATCTCCCGCAGCTTAAACATGTGAGAGGTTGATCGCGCAGAGAATCGCTGAGCTTATGTGAGTGCGTGTGTAAAAGCAGCAGGATTTATATTTTAGTTCTGCTGAGCCAAATAAGACAGGTCAGGGTGAAGAAGTGACAGCCAAAGAAAAGCTTACCACAAAACGGAAAAGTTATGACAAATCAGACTATAAGGCGAAAAGAAAGTGCAGCTTTATGGTTTCATGGACAAAAGAATTTCTGTGGCTGCAATATGACGAGCTAAATAACCAGGGCTGCGCATTCGCTGTCAAAATAAAAAATGCGCACAAGATAAGAAGTTGCAACGCGTGCATACATAAGATTTTCAGGAGGACAGACATTTGTTTAGAACTCTTAAAGATGTCGAAGAAGCTCCTTTAAGCAATTACTTTGGTGTTCCTCCACCTCCAAAGAAATGTCAGATGGAGTCCGAACCACAAAAGAAGCACGTATTCTCGGAAAAGTAGTTGCAGGAGGTGAGCTGGCTTCAAACAAATGATGAACGCACAGAGATGTGGTGCGGAATGTGCTGTGGAAATTTAATAAATGACAAATTAAAAAGGCATGAACATTTTCTTTTGTATCGAAAAAATATCGAACCGTGACACCAAAGTACCGAACCGAACCGAACCGTGAATTTTGTGTATCGTTGCACCCCTAAAAGTCTGCTTTTTATGTAAAGCAGGCTCATTAGCCTGCTTTACATAAAAAGCAGGCTAATGAAAAACCTGCGATACAGCGCTTAAATTAGCTAACTCAGAATCAGCTGGTCTGACCTCCTACAAAAGTCAGACCAGCTGTTCCGGTTAACTACTTCCCAGCTAATGTGAGAACAATGCAAGAGATTGATATTTTTAATAACACATATTCATAACAATTGACTAAGGACTGCGGTCTCTAATAATTTGTATTATTAGCTCCAAATTTTATGCCGTTGTGGTTCTTTATAATTAAGTTTACTGATGCGCTGTAATCACTTTCATTTGCTTAGCATTGTTATGCAACAACAATGATCTTTTTTGTATTATCCAATGAGTTTCTGTTGTGTTTACTTTTTGTTCCATAATTACGTAATTTTACATTTGTTAATGGCTTTACACCATTTTAAATTTCATTGCATTCGCATCATGTAAGGTGCTTAAATAAACTTTAATTAAGCTTCTTGCATCATACACAGAATTTAATTTTATTTCCATTGCAATCATTAACTTAAAATTATAAAGTCAGTTTGCTTGGGTACACTGTGATTTTATTCATCTCCAGTAACTGTTTGTTTGTTTTGCTTAATTCACCAAAATATAAATGAAAGGTTTGGAATTTGCAAAATAATGAACTGCAAGATTGCAAGAAGTATATGTAAGGCGAAGGACAAGCAATATCACAAAAGCACAGTCATGAACTACTACATCGAAGCACACTGTAACACATAAGCACGCAGTTCATCAATTAGAATGCAGGAAAAATCCAGAAAAATGTAAAGTTGAGCGAGATATTTTCATATTTATAAAAAAAAAAAAACACTATATATACTGTCATCCAGGGAGGTGATATTTAACATACAGTGATACAGGTAATATTTACATACAGTGTTTGCGCCCTTCCTGATTTCCTATTTTTTTGTATGTTTATCACACTTAAATGCTTCAGATCATAGAATAGAATAGAATAGAATTCAACTTTATTGTCATTGCACATGCACAGGTACAGGGCAACGAAATGCAGTTTGCATCCATCCAGAAGTGCTTAGTGATATAGATATATTACAATATATATTAGCAATAATATAGATATGTAAGTATATTACAGAAATGGGTCTATTATGTTATAATGTACACGGTATGAAGTATGTTGTGAATATTCTATAACTATAAGTATGTACAGGCTGTAGTGAGTACAAGCTATGTACAGGATATGGACAGGATATAAATATGAAAAACTATACAGAATATGAAATAAATAACTTTACAGAAATCTGAGATATACAGCTATACAGAAATGGGAACTATGCAAGTTGTAAACAGTTGTAGGGTTAAAAATTATCGTATGTACAGAATGATTGTTTACACAGGGCTATACAGTAGTGCAGTTAAGGTAAGTGAGATATGTGGATAATTTCTACAGAGGCTATATAAAGTGCTAGTGGTTGTGAGTGGTGGTTCACTCCATGTTATTATTGTGTGTTTGAGGGTACAGTTGTCCATTGTGTGTGTGTGTGTATGTTCAGTCCATGAGTTAACGTGGGTCAGATGTCAGGAGGCAGAGTTCAGGAGTCTGACAGCTGTGGGGAAGAAGCTGTTCCGGTACCTGGTGGTCTTAGTCCGGAGGCTCCTGTAGCGCCTCCCAGAGGGCAGGAGGGTGAAGAGTCCATGTGATGGGTGACTGGGGTCTCTGATGATTTTCCCAGCCCTTTTCAGACACCGCTTCCTGTAGATGTCTTTTATGGCAGGAAGTGGTGCTCCGGCGATGCGCTGGGCAGTTTTCACGACCCTCTGCAACGCCTTCCGGTCCGAGGCAGAGCAGTTCCCGTACCAGACTGTTATACAGTTGGTCAGGATGCTCTCGATGGTGCAGCGATAGAAGTTCACCAGGATGTCTGAGGACAGGTGGTTCTTCCTCAGAGTCCTCAAGAAGAAGAGACGCTGGTGAGCCTTCTTGACCAGCTTGGAGCAGTTGGTCGTCCAGGTGAGATCCTCGGAGATGTGGACTCCCAGGAACTTGAAGCTGCTCACACGCTCCACAGCCGTCCCCTTAATGTGGATGGGTGGATGTGGGTCAGCATTCCTCCTGTAGTCCACGATGAGCTCCTTGGTCTTCTCGGTGTTAAGCAGCAGGTTGTTTGTGTCGCACCACTCAGCCAGACGATCCACCTCCTCCCTGTAGGCGGCCTCATCGTTGTCACTGATGAGGCCAATCACCGTGGTGTCATCTGCAAACTTAATGATGGTGTTGGAACCATCAGCAGGTCTGCAGTCGTGGGTGAAGAGGGAGTAGAGGAAAGGGCTCATCACACAGCCTTGTGGTACACCGGTGTTCATCGTGATTGTAGATGAGCAGTGGTTATCCAGCCGGACATGTTGGCGGCGGTTGGTCAGGAAGTCCAGTAACCATTTGCAGATGAGGGAACTGATGCCCAGGTCTGTCAGTTTCCTGATGAGTTGTGAGGGGTGGATTGTATTGAATGCTGAACTGAAGTCTATAAACAGCATTCTGGCGTAGGTGTTGTTGTTGTCCAGGTGTGAGAGGACAGAGTGCAGTGCGATGGAGACTGCATCCTCTGTGCTCCTGTTCTGGCGGTATGCGAATTGGTGGGGGTCCAGGGTGGGGGGGAGACAGGATTTGAAGTGTGCTAGGACCAGCTGCTCTAAGCACTTAGTGATGATGGGGGTGAGTGCTACTGGGCGGTAGTCATTGAGGCAAGATGGGTTGGAGTTTTTGGGTATCGGGACGATGGAGGTGGATTTGAAGCAGGCCGGTACCACAGCGTGGGCCAAGGACAGGTTGAATATGTCTGTCAGCACTCCTGCAAGCTCCTCAGAACACGCTCTGAGAACACGCCCAGGGATGCCATCGGGACCTGCAGCCTTGTGGACATTGATCCTGCTCAGCACCGCTCCTACATCGGTGGGGGAGAGAGTCAGAGGTTGGTGGTCTGGCGTCACGTCTGCTTTGGTTGTGGTTGTGGGGTTCCCTCGCTCAAAACGAGCATAAAAGTTGTTGAGCTCGTTGAGGAAGGAGACATCAGAGGATGCGGGGGAGGGTTTGGTGGTCCTGTAGTCTGTAATGGTCTGGAGTCCTTGCCACATGCGTCGGGGGTTGGAGTTGGAGAAGTGTTCTTCTACCTTCTTTTTGTAATGGTGTTTGGCTTTTTTGATGCCCTTCTTTAGATTAGCCCTGGCTGTACTGTAGGCGTGTGCATCTCCTGACCTAAAGGCGGTGTTGCGGGCCTTCAGGAGGAGACGAACATCCCGGTTCATCCAAGGCTTCTGGTTGGGGTACATGGTGATCCGTTTCTGGGTGGTGACACTGTCTGTGGTTTCGGAGATGTAATCCAGTACAGATGAGGCGTACTGGTCCAGGTCTGTGTGGGTGAACATATTCCAGTCTGTGTTTTTAAATCTGTCCTGGAGCACTGCGTCTGTCCCCTCTGGCCACACTTTAATTGTCCTCACAGCAGGTTTCACACGTTGGATGAGTGGTGAATACCTAGGTGTAAGGAACAGGGAGAGATGGTCCGATTGTCCAATGTGGGGGAGGGGTGTGGCTTTGTAGGCTCCAGCCAGGTTGGAATACACATGGTCTAAAGTCTTGTCTCCTCTGGTGTGGCAGGAGACATGTTGGTGGAATCTGGGAAGGACTGTCTTTAAGCTGGTGTGGTTGAAGTCGCCAGCAACAATAAAAGCAGCCTCGGGGTGTTTATTCTGGTGTTTGTTAATGGCTGCAGAAAGTTCTTTCATGGCCAACCTAGCATTAGCGTCGGGGGGTATATACACGGCAGTGAGTATGATCGAAGTGAGTTCTCTGGGGAGATAATAAGGTCTGCATTTGACCATTAAAAACTCCGCATTAGGTGAGCAGTGACTCTCAGTAGTAGTGGAGTTCATGCACCAAGCATTGTTAATATAAATGCACAAACCTCCACCTCTGGTCTTGCCGGAGTCATCTGCTAGCCTGTCGGCTCATCAAACTAACTTAAATAATAGACAAAGATAACACAACATGCAGATTCTAAATGAAGGTGTATTATTAAGGGGGTAAAAAAAAGTCCATTATATGGGATGTACAATCATCACTCTCATTTTAGACCAACATGCTTATGAGGGACACACTATTAAATCAGGTTCCAGAACTATATGATACATCCCTTATTGCACTCTGCTATTACCTTCTGCATTGCATTCTTGGAAGATGACAGCAAAGAGCCAGCAAAATCGCACTGTAAATGAATAATAACAGCTCTCCGTGTCTGTCTCTTCATCTCTCTCGGTTGACGTCACCTGCAGGGAGACCGTATCCAGGAGCAGGTAAAAATAGTGCGGCTGAGGTAGGAGACATCAGGTTGTGATGTGCTGAGCAGATGGAGAGAGGAAACGGTGAATACCAATAAAGTAGATGGATTTAACCTGGGTGGCTCTTACTGTACAGTATTTTTCATATTGCTATGCACTGAGTTCTTTTAAGGCCCCCGGATATGAAAACCTAGGCCGGTATGTAAAAATGAGGAGTGAAGCGATGAAGCTGTTGGCTTCTGTTGGGTGACTTAATCTTGCACTGAGTGTTAAGGTGTTATTATTTATCACAGCAGGTGATAATGTGATCAGTGATTGATAGCAACATCAGGATGAAAGCCAGCAAACTGCGTGTGTCGTGTCAAATGGTGTTGGTGATGGTATCAAAGTCAAAATCTGTCCTGTAAAGATACAACAATTAAGTACTGAGGTGGGATCTGAGCTTCTTAAACTGCAGCAGAACATTAATCTGTATTTTAGAGTTGGTGCAAATAACACATGATGTATTTCACCTTATGGAAATGTTAAAAAAAGAATAATGCTCTTTCTTGGCATTAACAATAAAGGTTTATGATAGGATAGTTGAGTCAGTTTCTTTAACAAATGCTCTTAATCTGAGAATTGGTGCCGTCTGACTAAATATGTGTTGAGACCAACTTCAGGCTTCCCATGAATTTAAATTGTCAAACATGGTGATATAATTTAATCAATTAGTTCCAGACTGAAACTACTGACAGCATTGTCATGAAATGTTTTTCATTCAGCACCCCCAGGGGATGAAACCCAAACAACTTGCAGACTTTTTGTGCTCCCCTGATCCCCCTCCTAATTACCCAGTCACCCAACTTTTGCGAAATATCACACAGCCATGGGAACACAATAGATGACCTTTTTGCCCATACATTCGGATGATGTCATCCTGCACTTCCATAATTGGTAACACTTCAAAAACTGGTCTGATTCACCATCTGAGCTTGTTTCCTGAGAGTGAGGAAATGCGGTTCATTCGCTGAGCTCGCCGCGTAGACCCTTAGAACCAATTAGAGAACATTTCTCTGTGAACATTTCTCAGACCACTCCAGTCCTATTTGCCTTGAAAAGACACCGCCCTAATAGGCAGTAATGAAGGAAAACAGAGTTTTCCACTGATTCCCCGTGTAGCTTATAGATTTTTATTACTGCTGAGAAGAAGCTCACTGTACGTGAAGTTAATAACGCAATCCAGCACAAATGGAGATGATCAATAGAACAGAATAAGGATGGGCGTGCTCACGAAACAAGAGCATCTAAACACAGAGACTAAAAGAGTTACATGTTGACTTGCTTGCATAGAGCAATAATCCAGGCAGGAAGACATGATAACTGACATGACAGAGAGCAAAAGCTTTTGGAGAAAAGTTTCTAATGGCTGAACAAGATGGAAGGATTCATATATCTGACTAGGAAAATGAAGGCCCGGGATGGTGGAGGGTGGGTGTGAGGTTGGCGGGCTCTCCGTCTGTTTTATTGCCTGTTCTTCACTTATGATCTACCTCAGACTCGGTGGGTGTATAGCTAGTCAAGCGTCAGGTTTAACGATATGTGGATAAGAGTAGCTCTATTTACTCTTAGTCTTTTTCCCCCCTTGCCTTCTGTCTTTCTCTATCTCCTGTGTGAATGTGGGTGGAACCTACCTGCCCTATGAAGTCCTCCCAGAGGCATGCCCTACCAGCTGGCTGAAATTCCGGTGGATGCACCTGCTTCCCACCTTCACCCACCTGTGCATAAAGGACTGGCTGAACATTCATTGCCAGATTGTTACAGCTTTCTCAGTGGTTCCCAGTTTGCCTGCTTGTTTTCCTGCCAGAAACGCTGCCCTCTGTTATTCGAAGAGTCCCCGGACCCATGCTCCCTTCTTGGAAAATCAAAATCACATGCCTGCCTGCTTTTCACTGTTCACCTAAAGGATAACAGATCCTAAGGATACCTAACAGATATTCTTTATAATGTCAGAATTTACCTGTCCTGTTGCTTTGCCACACCGCTGCTGTTAAAAAGCCAGGTTCACAAAGGCTTAGCTCAAATTTTGGGTCTCCAAATGTGAATCATGTCATCCAGTCTCACTATACATAAAGATGTGTTTGTATCAATATAAACCTTGGAAAAAGTAAATTGTTGGAGAGATTGTAGCTCCCATCTGGCGTGGGAAGGACATTAATCTGTGGAACAGTTGGCCAGGATGAGGGAAGTTTGGGTTTCTATGCTCAAACTTCTGCCCCACAACCCAAACCCATATAAGTGGATGGATGGATGGATGGATGACCATGATTCTTATTTAAACTAATGAGTAATAACAAGGAGTTTCTGAGGTTATGCACACAGGGACAAAATAGCCTCAGACTTTATTTTGTTGGCTCACCTTTAGTTTTGTCACTCTACTTACTCTGATGCCTCCATCACTCGGGACCAAGCTAAACCTGGACTCGTCAGAGCACATGACCAGAGTCCAATCTTTATGTTCACTAGCAAATTGAAGCTTTTTTCCAATTACCCTCACTGATAAGTGGTTTTCTTAAGGCTACACAGTTGTATGATGTACACAGACACAACGTATTGGACAGTTTTTAACTCATTTAATTTTTTGCCTCCTTAGTTGCTTTCATTTTTGGTGCATAACAGCATAACTTGACCCTTCAAGGTATGCTGTTGAGCCTTGAAGTAACATATTTCCCATGACCACCGGGCATGTCTTCTGATATGGTTATTTATTTAGTTAACTTACAAAAATATAATTACTGAATTCATATCTATTAATTTTACACCATTGTCAATGTTAACTACCCAGCAATAGTGCATAAAAATGAGGAATTTTTAAATGAGTAATTTTTTTTATTATTATCTTTTGACAAAACATGTTTCAAGACCTGCATGTAGCAGAATGGGCAGTTACGTAGCTATGCAGCACACTGCAGCCGAAGCAGGTGGATAATTGGTGAGCTGAGCGCTCTGGTGTATTTTGGTCAAACTGTCAGGAACAAAAGCAGGAATCCACAGCGATAAAACAGGCAGAATCAGCACCATGGACAGCTGCAGACTGAACTTTGTAATGTAGGGTGGAATTAGCACCACGGGCAGAGGCATAAATAATTATCCGGCTTGAACTGATGTTTATGAGGCCTGAGGGAAAAATATGGGCTCAAAATGTGGTCATAAATATTTTGTACTTGTAAAAAAGATTTGTATGTGTAAAAAAGATTTGTGTGTGCGTAAAAAAGATTTGTATGTGTAAAAAAGATTTGTGTGTGCGTAAAAAAGATTTGTGTGTGCGTAAAAAAGATTTGTATGTGTAAAAAAGATTTGTGTGTGGACTTAGAAAAAACCCCCTGCAAGTTACAAGTACGGATTTTTAACCCTATTTTTCTTCCCTTCATCTGATTGGTCAATGTCATGTCAATCACAAATGTAACAATCCAATCAGAGAACAGATGGGTTTGGCTGTCGGAGGGGCGCTGTTTTGAACTGCAGGTCCTTGAAGGGTGATACCGTTTGAAGCTGGAGGATCGCTATATAAATATCCGATAGCAGCTAGGTCCCCTAACTTTCAGTAGCTGTTGAAAGGATAAAGTTGTGGTATATCAGTGGTTAGAAATAACATTATTACTTTAGGATTAGTTTAACACAAAGTCAGGGCTGACCCAGGACCATTGCTGTGAGTCACAGTGCGCAGCATAAAAGTTCTTTCACATCGGATGCAGGATACGCTGCTAATGCTAACTGCTAACTAAAAGCAAAGGATCCAGAATTTGTTACGCTGGCTGCTGGGCTCTGTGGGTTTTTGCAGCAGCTCTACCTGTACTAGATGCACCTGCTCCTTGTCTTTTCTATCTCTGACTTTATGTCCTCTACAAGAGTTTGGATTTTTGGTAGTTCGTCAAATGTTCAATAAAAACATCTATGCTAATTCATAACGAAGAAAGCTTTGTAATGAAGACTGTCATTTCCAAAACACTGCCCGCCCCCACCCCGCGGTCCGCAGCGCTGTTGAAAAGGCTGTGGAAGTCCCTGTATTAAACACGTAGTCCTGTGACACAAAAATCACCAAACTCGGACGACCACAGACTGTTTTCCTTCGTGGTGATGAAGGAAAACCCTGGGTTGGCATGTAAAAGGGCATTTATTCCCTTCAAAGACCTGCAGTTCAAAAAAAGCGCCCCTCCGACAGCCAAACCCATCTGTTCTCTGATTGGATTGTTACATTTGTGATTGACATGACATTGACCAATCAGATGAAGGGAAGAAAAATAGGGTCAAAAATCCGTACTTGTAACTTGCAGGGTTTTTTTTCTAAGCCCACACACAAATCTTTTTTACGCACACACAAATCTTTTTTACACATACAAATCTTTTTTACGCACACACAAATCTTTTTTACACATACAAATCTTTTTTACAAGTACAAAATATTTATGACCACATTTTGAGCCCATAGAAAAAGGAAAAAAATAAGAAGTTTGAAAGTAAAAATTGAAGCTAGTCCTTAAACAAGCAAATACATCTGCAAATTTAGTCAACAAAAAAGATGTTATTGTACTTTTTATACTATTCCGCACCTCTGGACATTTTTTTAAAATGTATTGCAAAGGCTTCATCATAAACTAGCATAAAGACTTTTTATCAAGGAGGCAGTGTGTTTCGAGGTTACCTGTGCTAAAGATTAGAAGCAAGAATCTTGGGTGTGTACTGTGTACATATTGCGATCTCACTATACGAAACATGCAATGAGCACATCTGTGCAAAAGAAACATCTGTTGGTGAAGACCACATGATCTTGTTTCAGCTGTTTCATTAATTGTGATCTTAATTTTTGAGGTTAGACTACTTGGAGAAATCTTTCCAGTTTTCTTAACTTTTAATGACAATCTGGAAAAACAGTGTTTAATAGCATTTAACCTGCTGGTCTAATTTTCATGTTACATCACAAAACGGCAACCAATATTCAAACCTTTTGGAACAACCTGTTAATACATGACCTCTCATCATCTGCTATTCATCTTACTGTTCCGTCCTCACACCTTATCACTATGGGGAACAGAGCTTTCAGTCGCTCTGCTCCCTGGCTCTGGAACTCTCTTCCTCCTGCACTAAGAAATATTGACTCCCTTTCCGTATTTAGCCTCCTAGGACCTGGCGTCCATATATGTGGACATCAAATTTTGGGTTATTTAGACAAAAATACTCAATTTTGCTCTACAAGCGCCTGATATCCACTTATGAGGACATTATACTGCTACTGTTCTATCAAAATTTTAAACGAATATCCTCATATGTGGCTCTTATTTTTCTTAAAAACAAAAATAAGGTAAAAAAAAAATCTGGTAATTCTTTGTTTTTACATTCATCGGGCCCCAATCAGCCAAAATATCAAAGAGAAATTAAAAATGCATGTCGTGGAAGGGTTCAGGTCTTAGGAGGTTAAGACACAGCTCAAAACACATCTGTTTAAACTGGCTTATTCGCTTTAATGCTGATTTTATCTGTTGTCAAGCTCTGTTTTGTAATTTTAACTTATTTTATGTATTTTATGACTACTGTTCCTTTTATTAATTTTGTTTTTTGTAAGGTGACCTTGGGTTTCTGAAAGGCGCCTTCAAATAAAATGCATTATTATCATTATTATTACCTCTGAATTTTCATGGTAAGGGTTTTTTATGTTTTAACTTTGAATCACTTCATGTTTAGTAAGAACAACACTAACATGACATTTAAGATGCCAAAATAACATAGCTGAGCATAAAATTTAATGCTATTAGACATAAAGAACCGTTTAATGAGAATTCTTTTTTAAGCTCAAAGCAACGCATTAGGTTGGCAAGTGACCTTCTTCGCTTTGATAATGAGATGAAGCATCAAAAGTTCCAAAATACACAGTTTAGATGGTTTCCACATTCACCTAACAAGCAGAATATCCTGGGAGGAGACACAAATCTTTTCGTTGTTGCATCAGGAAGGGCGCCCGGTGTAAAAATGTGCAAAATCAACCATGCGGCGCCGCCTGCTGTGGTGCCGCCTGCTGTGGTGACCCTGCGTGGATAAGCAAGCAGCTGAAAGTAGCTCCCACTGTAGGCGGGTAGAAATGTAACCTTTAGTTCCCGCATATTTTTTTGTGGCTTCTAATAACGTTGTCACTTCAACGTGGTTTAAGTTTTGAGCAGCCGAGAAATAACTTGAAGGGTTTACTTTAGTCTTTTTCATGAAGTCATTTTTATTACCTAGACAATTTGATTTGGAGTGATCTGTTTATGCCAGAGCAGAGGAGGCGCTTTTTTAATAATCACAGGATACATCAGCACTTCTCAGGTATGCTCCACTTTAAACTCCCAGCCTGTGTGCATGTGTGTACAGTACGTGTGTTTAGGCAACCTGTGTAGGTGTATATAATTATATCAGACAGAGAAGAAGAGAAGTGCTAGAGCTAGTGCTGCTGACAATATTATTCTCTCTCTGTTGCTCCTGTTCCCCCTCAGCTGCTTGAGCAAGAGAAGGAGAGAGGAAAAGGTTACACCAGCAAGGGTGGGTATTGAAATTCAAGACCACTTCACCTAGCCCAGGAGTGGCTGTCTGAAGATTAATGAGCTATTTGGGGAGAGTTCAGCTATTTCACATGCGCAGGGTCCACATTAGTGAAATAATTAATTTTACAACACTGGGGTGTTGTCACCCCACAGTAGCGTGCAACGAGCCTATGATAAGCAATCCCTAATTAAACAACACGCACACAGGAAAAAAAAATTAAAATTTGACATTCAGAGTCTTGGGAGGAAAAACAAGCTTGAGCTAGAGTCAAGCCACAGCCTCTAAGGACACCTTTGCATGAGTTACATTACATACATCAGAATACACTAATTGGATAGATATTGATTTTGCTGTCTACATCAAGGCTATGCAAAATTCCAGGTGTGCTGGGAATCCGAGGCAAGAATTGTGATTTGTGACTGTACGGGAGTTGTCCCCATTACATGCAAATACTTCAAATTACTTCCTTCCAAGCTAATTATTCCAGAACAGAAATGAGTGTAAACTTTATTAGGATAGCAGCTAATGCAGTTAGCAATGAATAATGTTATGTTGTAACATTGGCACATGTCAGGGTCTGGGATATTACAGACTGATAGTATGCTATAGTGCTTAATGCTTTGGATGTGGTGGAAGTGAACTGCTTGAATGACCGAAGTTACTTGAGAAAGCTCAAATCATTATTATCAGAAGTGTCTAAGTCAATCTATAGTCCACACTTTGAGTCTAAGCTAATTGGTGGCATATGAAGCAATAACCACAGATAGGGGTAGTCATTTTAAGTAATGGTTTCATGTATGTCAGTCTCTCAGATCATTGAGGAGGAATTGTGGCCTATTCTTCTTTCTTACATTGCTTCAGTTCATTGAGATTTGTGGACATTTGCTTATGCAACTCAGCATGTTTATTCTTTCCATTTTCAGTCATTCTGTTGTAGATTTGTATTTTTATTAGTAATTGGGATCTTTGTCCAGTTTCACATCTAATTTCAGACAAGTGTTATCTGTTCATGGTCGACTCACTGACTGTAAGGTCTACAAGTACCATGGCTGCAAAACGAGCCCAAATCATTATCGCTCCGTGCTTAACAGTTAGTATGAGGTGTTGATACCCTGTGTGAGATTTTGTCCAAACATACTGCTGAACTTTATTGCCAAACATCTCCACTTTGATCTTGTCTGTTCAAAGGTCATTGTTTCAGAAGTCTTATGTCTTGTTCAGCTGCATCTTTGCAAGCTTAAGCTGTGCTGGCATGTTCTTTTTAGAGAGAAGAGGCTTTTGACCCCTCCAAACAAATCAGTCTCGTTCTAATTGTACTGTCCTGACCTTTAACCTGCAACATGCTAACTGAGGCCTGTAAAGTCTGAGATGTAGCTCTTGAGTTTCTGCAGTTTCTCTGAGCAGTGAGCGCTCAGACCTTGGGTTGAATTTGCTGACCTCCTGGGAAGGTTGTGGAATTGTGATAAGACACAACTGAGTCTAGAAAAATAAAAATTCCAAAATTGCTTTAATAGAGGTGGTCACAATGTGTTAAAACCCTCCTGCTGTGTTCACCCCACCCCCTTACTTTAGTATTCTGGTCACAATTGGCCAGTTAGTTTTAACAGCTCTTAAATTAACAAACATTTTTTAAGAAACATTTTTCACCACCAAATTCAGTTCAGTGGGTCATTCAGTAGGTCTTTCATTTGGTCATTCAGTAGGCCTTCAGGGGGTCAGAGGCCAAAGGTGGGGTAGGGCTGGATTCCCATTCATTTCCTATGGCAGTAACCTTTGACCGGGAACACCACAGATGTAACAAAGTTGATTAAAACACTCAAAATTCAACAAAAGAGGTGCTCATCACTTTTATATGTTCAGGCGCATAGTGTAGAGGATGTCATAAGGTCTCGAGGCAATCGGATGTAAAACACAATATTTATGAGTTTTTTAATTTGTAAATCACTCAGATTTGACCCGAACACGACAGGAAGGTTTTAATAAAGTCCATTTAATCAAGGCCGATCAGCAAGCACTCCAGCGGGTGGTGAAAGAAGCTGGCAGAATTATTGGAACAAGTCTGCCAGAGATCAGTAATATCTTCCCCACTCGCTGTCTGAGGAGGGTGCACAGTATCCTGCGGGACCAACATCACCCTGCGCGCCACCTTTTCCATCTGCTGCCCTCAGGGAGAAGGTACAGGTCTATACAGGCCAGAACATCCAGACTGGCCAACAGCCTGTATCCACAGGCTGTGAGGCTCCTGAACTCTCTGCCCCCCTCTCACGGACAATAACCATATCCAACTTCTTAATAGCAATGAACTGGTCTGCATTGGTGCATCATATCTTTATTCTCTTCCCCCTCCTGCCCCCCCTCTTTCTTAAATAGATAACTATCATATCTGATATCATATCTCACAGTACAATAATATTGAATGGGTTGCATTGGTGTATTTTGTCATGTTTCTCAGGTCTTTGTCTGAATTTCTACGAACATTATTGCTAAGGATTGTCTTATTGCATTGGAGTCACACTGGGTTAAATATGTACACTTGGGTTTTAAGGGGTATTTATTATTTTCTTCTTTTTTTTTGGGTTGTATGGAAGCCCCAAACGCAATTTCATTGTTCTTGACAATGACAATAAATAAATAAATACTAAATACTAAATACTAAACATACATTACTATTTGGTATTGTATAAGTTTACACAATTGAAGGCTTAAGGATTTTGTAACTGCATGTAGTTGGAAATAAACACTTACTGCAAAGGCAGTATATCAGCAAAGGTTTTCTCAGTTTTTACTTAACTGTATATGAAGTGTGGATTTGTGTGTACTTTGCTTTAGGTCATGATGGCATCACCACAACTGAAAGCACTTAAATAAAAGCAGAAAAGAAATGAGCACATGCCACTAAAGACAAATAACAAAAATAAATGTGAAAGATTAACATCCAGTCCCAGATAACTAGTTTCTACTTCTCAAGAAGACAGTGTCAAACTTGACAGCACAAAGGCTCTTTACAAATGCCTAATGTTAAAAGGATTAAGCAATTTTAGTCGCCCACAGTTAATGGACAGCGTGCTGACATGTCAGTTTATCCCAGAGCCAACAAAGTCTATCTTAAAGAAGGACAGCTATAAGTAACTGTATGAACGTGTGAGAATTTAGCAAACCTAAAGGAAAAACTCATACGAACATTCTGGCACGTTTATTATTGACAAGTATCATTAATATCCTTCAGCATATGAATGAGATTTGCACTCAAATTAGACTGTAAATATAATAATAGTAATAAGAATTACATTTAAAATGTTTACAGGGAATATCAGTAACCTGAAGGACTATAGTATGTCTTTAGTTTCCTCTCACTATGAGCTTTACAGCAAGCAGCAGCAGATTTTTGAGCTGATCACTCAAAAGACCCCTTCATTTATATGTACACAGTCCCAGGTATAAATGCCTGTCAAATATATGCACACAATATAATTAGCTTTTGAAAAACACCCTCTGCAGTATGGTCATAGTTTATATTTCCTCACACAAGAAGGGAAATGTCAGTTCAGCGTTAACCAACCCAGACTATTAATGCAAACACAAACGCCCCCCCTCGAGACCTTTCTTCTTAGGTGCCCGAGCAGCGTTGCTCACCTTTATGAGAAATGAGTGGGTTTTATGCTAATCTTCTCCCACATGTATGGACAATGCAGCTTGACTGTTGTGCATTAATAAATGTTAGCCGTAATTGAGAATCATGTGGTTAGAAAGGTTAGTCCACTCAGCATGGAGTATGCTTGCGACACAATCTACAGAGAAAAGACTTTATTACTTCAAGGTGCACGCATACAGTCGGGGATTTACGAAAAAAAAAGCAAACATGATTTTAATAGTTGTTTACCACGGTTTATAAATTGTAAACAACTACTTGATGGCAAATGGTCAGCATGGGTCCTCAGAGGTGCAGTCATCTAATAAAGGAGCTGCAGTTACTTTATAACCTTAAAATGCCACGTGCAGCACTGTGCAAATACAAAGCAGAATTATTTATAGTCTGCAAAATTTCAGCCTAATGGAATAGTGTATTGGCTGCCCTGGAGGAAAAATATGTGGTAAAGAAGAATTAATTTGTGTGTATAAAATGCCATGGCCATCATATGATTTATGTTTCCACACGTTAGATGCAAAATGGAATAACCGCTTTAAAAGCATTTGTTTATTTAAACCCTCTGTCACATCATATCATATGCACAACTTGGCTATGCAGCTGACTGTTCTGACTGATTTTTATGTAAATGCAGCTGAGAAAACTCAACCCTCATAGCATTTTTTATTTGAATATTGCGACTAAAACATGAACAAATGTGGTTCATTAACTTTTGCAGTGCATTTATACCTACTGGGGAGGTTACCAGTTAATCTGAGCCGCATCCTTAAACTAGAAAGAGAAGCCCAAGCTTCTAAAGACAATACACGAACATTAAAAACAAAACATTGGCATATTTCAACTTCACGTTCTGGTGCAGCTGGTTACATAGCAGTAATTTAACAGCTTGTTTTTCTTCCCTGGTTTTGCATTTTTAATAATGATGATAAAGCGCCTTGCTGTTTGCTTTATGCCACTTGGTGGGGAGAAGTCTGCTGTAGGCTACTCCGTGTGTGATGGTTGCCCTAGGGTGCAAAAAAACATTATATTTTTACAGACTGGAGTTCTGACAACATGGCTTGTGAAGCAGACTTTTTGGTTGCAAGTACTCGTGCAATACACTGTGTGGACAAACTTACTGGGCCACCTACACGTTACACCTAGGAGCTGCTCGGCCATGGA
Source organism: Rhamphochromis sp. 'chilingali' (assembly GCF_963969265.1). Taxonomy (NCBI): domain Eukaryota; kingdom Metazoa; phylum Chordata; class Actinopteri; order Cichliformes; family Cichlidae; genus Rhamphochromis; species Rhamphochromis sp. 'chilingali'. The sequence continues at coordinate 33,631,404 of NC_137929.1, read as the reverse complement.
AACTCATGCCGTAAAGCTTCTGGTGCATAGGTTTTGTACTTATGTTAGTGTCAGAGCAGGTTCAAAAATCTGCAGTTATAGAGTTATCACAGCATTGTAGACTTTTATGCACTTGGTGACTCTGCTCTGTAACTAAAGGCTGACTTTAGCTGACTTTTATCATGGATGGGTGCTTGATTTTATACACCTCTGGCAATGGGACTGAAAACACCTGAATTCAAAGATTAAGACGTGTGACCCGATACTTTTGACAGTATCCGGTCGTTAAGTCTGACGTCACTAGCCGTGTCTGGGCCTAAACTCCGCTGCAGGTCCATATATCAAACGATCACTATGGCATTACTGAGAGTTGAAAAACTGTCTAAAGTCTTTCATCTTTAATAAAATGATCAGCGTTCTGCTCTACCAGGTGTAACAATTGAGTTTAAAATCCAGGCATCCATGAAAACGGAATTTATGACATTTAACGGAGTTGGAAGTTAGCAGGGAGTTAGCTCGCTAGCTTCTATCTAAATACAATATAGCATGTCCTGACTGCGGGGTTTTGGAAACAAATTAAAACGTACAGCTCTGTTATCACTTCCAGCATAAATGAAGACAGAAAACTAAACAGCAGTGACGTTTGTAGGGTTACTGAAGTTTGGCTAGCTGGTATATAATGATGTGCTACGTGACCGCTAGCGACACAGCTATGTTAGCATAATATAAACAAGTAATCGCATGGCAGGATGCTGTAAAAGGACCAAACTTCAGCCAGGAGAACAACTGAGATAATCCATCCACAATACGAGGTTAGTCATTCATATACTGCTGCATGGGCTGGGCTGTAGTTACATCCTAAGGTTTTAAAGACTGAGCTTAAATAAATGATTAGTGGTAATAAAAGCCGAGGGAGGTCAACAGTGATCACTGACTGTTTTAGGAGCTTTTTGAGATTAAATAAAAGAAAATACAAAACATTAAACATGTTAACAACACAAAAGCCATATTAAACGCAGACTACTTTAGGCCTGGAAGTAGGATTCGTCACGTCATCACTTAACGACCGGATAGCGTATTGCTAATCAGTCCGTGTACAAATTTTCATTGCTGTTCGGGCTCTTCTTTCATACATGTCTATATTTACACATGGGCAAAGACAATAGTGTTATATGAGAGAAATGGTCCAGTCAGGTCATCGTTCAAAAAGGTTAAAAACCAAAGAAAATGCAAAAACTCCACCACTGACTGGCTTGTTTTCAGTCATACATAGTGTATACATCAAGCTATTCACACTCACAGCTGTGAAGTCTTGAATCATCAATCACACATACAAATGCCTTGAAGCTAGACTGATCCATTGGGGCTTCCTAAACAAGCAAGAACCAGCGCAATTAACCATAAATTACCAGACCTGCTTATACAAAAACCATTACACGCTTTTCCTCCTCACAGCACAGTTCATTTTTTCCCATGGGTGCTCACACTTGCTCAGAGAATCAACAAAAATAACCAAAAAAAAAAAAAAATGCAGGTTGTACTTGCAGATGTTGTGCTTGACTTCCCCCAGACTGGGGAAAAAATGCCCACCCACAAGCACATGGATGCCAAGACTTATGAAAGGAAAGCAGCCATACACATATGCTCATTTAGCAAGTGCCAAAACTGACTAGTAAGTCCAGCAATGAATGGGGTGAAGCAGAGGTATAGACAAATGCTGCAGAGGTTTGCAGCAAATTATTTTTCGCAAGCTTTTGCAACATTTCACACATTTTGGAGTTTTGGGTGGAGTCCATATTTATGCATTTGCTGGCTTTGAAACTGGTTGCTCTAAAGTTGTGCTTGTCAAACGTGCAGCAGCAGTGGCTGTGGGGGAAAATGACATTGACTTTGAAATGAACGTTTTACGCATCAAACATCATGAATAATTTTACATTTAAAGCCATCTTGATGTGTTTGCTATTTCATGTGCAAAGCAGACTAACCAGAAAATGTAAGACCTCAAAGAGCCTGTTCCTCCTTTGTATTGTCTTTGTCACGGCTTTGCAATTGCGCTAACGTTAAACATTGAGCATCGACGCCTATGTGTGTGTCATCTGCGGTGTGTGTTGCCTCCACGCCATTATATTTGTAAACTCAAATAAATGTAAAAGGACTGCACATATGCAGAAATTTGGATTGATTCAGCATAACAATGCGCACGCATCAATACCCCCTTTTATCACCAGCCCCGAGAGCTAAACAAGCCTCCCCTGACAGCAAGCCCAACATCCCTCCAAGTTTTGTCGCTTTCCCTCACCAGCTTGCCTGATAGGTAACACAGTCAAAATGGGCAGAAGTAATGGGAGACAACACAAGCGCAGACAGTGCCAAGAGCTCGCGGGTCCTGCATGTAGCGAGCTGTGCCCATGCGACAGATGGATGTAGTCTCTGGACTGATTATTGTGTTCACTGGCCTGTGCTTCAGTGGCCGCGGCAATGAAGGAGTTCACAAAAAAAGCGAGCCAGCTATTTGTTCTGCCTCCAAAACAGGTGCTACACATGTTTGATCCCCTTCATTCCACCGCAGTTTGTATAGGTGAATGATCCAACCAAGCATATCTGACATGAAGGTCAGAGAGACATTATTCCCTACCAGAATGCATAAATGAATCCAAGGCGAGTCAAACTATGTGCATGAATAAATTCATCATGAAACATAATGGTAAAGCACAAAAGTGTGGAAAGCAAATATGCAGTCAAAGTCAAGGTCGAATTTATTTACAGAGCCTTTCAGCAACACACACTGCTAACTGCTTTACAAAGCAACAAATTACATAAACAGCGTATCAAGTTATACAGGCTGCACACAAGCTTTTTCACTGCTAAGTCTAGTTAATGCATCCCAACTTGATTGATTTCTTTCTTCCGGTTTACCTGCCACAGTGGTCTTGTATTCTATTAGGGTACTATATGAAAAAACAGGAAAAATCAATATGCATTCTTCAAGACTGAAGGAGCGCCTCTTCTTGATCCCAGTGTGATGACACAGGAAGCTTCCCGGACAGCCAACCAGGACGCCAGGACTAATGGTCTTCAAAGCCAAGTGACAGTGAGTCTTATCTGCTGTGAGCCGTATTTCCTGTGCCTCCCCAAAGATCTGGCCGGACAGTGTGTGTTATCCCTTCATCCTGATAAACCTCATCTCCCACACACAGATCCTATACAGTATGTCACATCCAGGCTATGAGCTGCAAGCGCTCTACTGTCCCCCCCCACCCCCTCCACCCCACACACACACACACCCATGACCGCCATCCACTCGACAGGGAAAACAAACGTAGTTTTTGTTCCAGAGCCCACCTAATACTCTGCTGACACACATACCCTCCTCCGCTACTCACTCCTCACACTTGTTCTTACATTTTATCCCCTTTTTAAAGATCCCTTCTTCCCCCTTTGAGATTAGTGGTGGGTAAAGATGAAAAATAGCGTTTTCAGTACAGTGACATCTAATCTGTTTGGTGAGCCTTAATTTCCCTCGATGATATAAGTGCTGGTGGGCCACAAGCTCGCGACAGACATAGTTTTGTCAGAGGATGAGTGTGACACCATAAGAGAGCAGACTTTTGCTCATCTTTGATTCCATTTTCTTACCCTCAAACCTTCTTTTTTTTTACTCATTACAATTTTATATGTAGTTTTCAGATTCTAATGAATGGCTGAAAAGATCCGCTAGAAGTGATTTTTTTTTTTGGGGGGGGGGGCACCGTTTAAGACAATTTTTCATAATCTTTAAAAGCTGTGCATGAAATAAAGGTGCCCTAATTCATGTCTAGATCATTGCTGAACTTATTAAGTTGGCTTGATAAGTCCAAGTTTCTTCTTATATTCACTGAATAAAGTCAGTGGAAGGAAAAATTAAGTTTTAAAATTTGTACTTTCTCAATAAACCTGGGCACATTTTTTCCCATACTGGCAGCTTGACTTTACAGATGATAATGTGAGTTTTCTGGTAGCCTACCTCAGTCCAGCTAAACTTATAGCCACCCATTGATTTGTGAACCTGGTCAAACCTTGAGTTTCACATTAAATATTTATTTATTTTTAAATCTGATGAGATGGTGGGGTGACACATTATCAGGTAATACTAACTAACTTGGTTTGCAAGGTGCTGCTAGGTGCTCTCTGCTAATTAGTGGTGAGAATATATAAATTAAATACTAGAATACCACAGTTCAAAACAGGAGCATGACAAGTAGAGGTACAACCAACCACACAAGTTGTGCTGCTGAAAATGCTCAAAAATGCATAAACATGAGGTAGAAATCCAGTTTCTGAATTGCCTGAATAATGCACAACTGTATGGCTATGGATGTGTGTCTTTCTGCTGTAAAGTTAGGCATTTTAGCTGGGGATGTATGGGGATTAGATTAAACACACTGAAACAGCAGTGAGAGAGTCTTCCATTTAGGTCTGTAGGCCTCAGTCACATAGTCCTACAGACCAAACCCTCTAACAACTCCAGAAAAAAATGTGTATTATCGGTGATTTCTGGAAAGAATTATCTCCAGAGCGTTACATCTTTAGCTCAATGGTCACTGGGTAAAAACAGAGATGATGTAGTTAAAATGGTTTAAGATAGACAAGCATTTTGAGCAAAGTTGCTTCCAGCAAGTTCTGCTTGTTCTTTTTATACCTAACTGCTGTCAGTGTGTGTTATTTGTGCTAGACAGGCTGATAATGTCACATCATGACCAGCTGAGCATTTTCCTCACAGCTGAAAGAATTTGGGGTCTAGACAGAATCATTTCAGTGCATTAAATTAAACCAGATTAAGGATTGTTTCTCTTTTCTAACATTACATGCTGGACTGTTATCACTGAGTAGCATGAGTGTGCAATAAAGAGACTATAGGTTTCTTTTTGTATGGACAAAATAGGGGCTATTTTTCACTCCACCATGTGTAGTGTGGCTGTGTTGGCGTAATGTGCAAGTGAGATGAGTAACACAGGAGTTTCTTATTGGCTTCAACCTCCTCATGCAAAAAGGCTGTCATTTAGGTTGAAATTAAATTAGTGTGCTTGACATTTTGACACGGCAGTCAGGTGCCTCGCTCCCATCTGCCCCCGAGAGTCATCGTTCAATTTCGTGAAATCAGAATTATGTTGTCATTTTGCTGTCTTGTCTAAAGATCCATCGCTATCTCCTTGATGTAGCAAGTGCCCACTGCACCTCTTTGCAGAGACAGATTGAGTAATAGATAGATCTCAGGCAGAGAAAGCTGTGGAGGGGGAGATGGGGCAAGGGGTTGACCGGAGAGGTAGTTGAGTGAATCATATCTTCATTTGCTACCACTTTGACATGTGTCACAGTGGAGCCTGCTGCGATTTCATAACAATGAGGACCCGCAGAGTTCACCAGCGGGCGTCTGCGATATCTGCCTGATAAATATACTCGGGGGCTTCGAGGCAGCCATGCAGCAAGCTAAGTTAAAGACCAATGTCACATCAAGTGGTCGCAAAGTGTTATCAGCTCAGCGTGTGATAGATAATGACAAGAAGGGCTCAATAGAGAATATGTTACGTATCCCAGTTTCCCCAAAGCTTTAAATACATTTGTTCTCAATATATCTACAGTTGATTTTTAAAGGAATGTGACTCTAAGAGACAGAATTTAATTGAAAAATTTGTTAACGCATCTGTCTGTCTGTCTGTCTGTCTACACACAGAGTGCCGTGCAAAAGTCTTGAACCACCTCTGATTTCTTTATATTTTTTTAGAAAAATGGGAAATATTAATTGAAACAGGCAAATCGGCCAGGGCACGGCTGATAACAGGTCATTGTGTTTTTCTATCCAGGTATGCTTTTGCTGGCATGTTGTGTGAGGACCCAAAGTGCAAACTTGAGACACAGAAATAAAATAAAATGTCAACATCTACATGCTGCGTTGAAGATGCAGAACCATTTACTGCATTGGCAGTGTGTTTGGGATCATTGTCTCATGATGAAAAATGACAATCAGATGCTTTGATGGTGTTAGATGGTAAATCAAAATCTGATGGTACTTTTCTTTATTCATAATTCCATCAATTTTGACAAGATCCCCAAAACAACTGGCTGAAATACAGCATCAAACCAAAGCCAGAGCCTCCACTGTGACTTACAGATGGCTTTAGACACTCACTGTTCTACTTCTCTCCTTACCTCCTCTGTAAATACTGATGACTATTTCAACCCCAAATTTCTAATTTAGACTCAAGATTGGTCGTCACTCACTTTCAGTTCAGTTCTTGCATATTTCAGTCTTTTCTGCCTGTTTCCCTTCCTTAAGTATGACTTCTTGACAGCCACCAATACACAGAGACGGTTTCTGATGAGGCTTCAGCGAACAGTAGATGAATCAACTGAGGGCTAGAGGTGTGTCTCACATCTTGAGTCAGGTCTTCACCCCATCACAGGTCCTGTCGTCTTCTTGTCCTTCTACTTGTCCACTTTCCTCAGATTTCTTAAACACACTAAACAGAGTGCTGAGATGTTTCAATTTTTAAGGTAAAAGCAATTTGGGAATCACTTTGTTGGTGCAAAAATACTATCTTATGACAATTAAATTTTATGACAACAAAAACACACAGAGTGTCACAGAACACTATACATATATTTGTTATGAAATGCAACATCAATATTCCAGGCAGAACATGATGGATGGGACTGGATACTTTTTATTTATTTTTAAGGAAAGTGCAACGTTTCTCGGTGTTATGGCCAGTGCTTTTCAGTGCTACATAATAAAGTAATCTTTTGTTTAGCCAATATTTGTTATTTTGATGCAGATAGAGTATGGACAACTGAAAACATTTCACAGTGATGTAGCTTGAGCCTAGCCCAGTAGGGTGAGATTCTGGTCGTTATATGGGTTGGAGCAGAATTAGAATTTCACAAAGGGACAATAATTCCAGGTGGCTGCTTAACAGTCAAAAAGAACTTAAAGCTTCTCTGTAATTTTAAGTCCTTAATTGTGAGTAAAACTTTCAGTATTACACCAGAAGGATGCAACCTATTTCCTGCGGTGAAACGTCTTGAAACGATGTCAGTGAAGGTGAGAGTGTAATTGCCTCCAATTTTATAGGATAACTCTTCAACATCTCTGTCTGTCAGCCAGGTGGAGACTGATCACTGGGCTCTGATATGGTGCAGCGCATTAACCATGTCAAGCATTTGCACAGAACTGTTCTCCATCACCTCCCTGAGCACTTAGCCCGGGTAGTGGGGGGAGACCTAGTCCATCCCACCCCTGATGGCTGAGACTATTAGCGTGATGCACGGCATCTCATTCCTCATCCTACACGGGAAGGGTGATGGATCCACTCCAGCCCCAGATCCAAATGGGGTTCTCTCTCGTTTGGAGCAGGAAGGTGAGGAAAGGGGAATGTGTGCAGTTGTGGATGCATGATGGAGAGTTATGAGGCTGAGCCATGTGTAAACGGTGAAGCGGTACCTCCTGTCTGATCACCAGGACTGCAGGTTCAAATCTTTGATAAAGGACAGCAAAAGATTTGATAATTAGTAGTCATGTCACCTCTTCTTCCTCTGCTTTTCTAACAGCCAACATGTTGAGCAATAATGTTTCAATAAGGGCACTATTCGTTAAAAACTCTATTCTGATATTTTTCACTGGTAGGAAACTGAGCACAGATTAAAAAAAGGAGGCAAAAATCGAGTGGTAAGAAGTAAAAGCAGACATGGTCTGAATAAAGGAAACTCTAATGACCGCTTTTAGAATTCAAATCGGACTTGTGAAAGGAAAAACATTTTATGCTATTAGATCTTTTCTGCACTGATAAAAATGCAATTAATTGTCTAAATTTTCCTTCTGGTGGGAGAAAGAATTTGTTGATAGTTCATCAGCAAAGTAAAAATTAAAAATAAATTTAAAAAAACAACCTTGTTAACAGCAAAACATGCACCTTTCAGCTCAAATCCTCTGTGATAATGGAATAGAAAACCTGCTTACTGTACATACTCAGCTATCAAGACATCCTCAGAAACACACACACACATGCAGGCACATGCACATGCTGCATGCAGCATAATGAATAATCACAAAGTCATAATTACCTTCTAACAACCTTTTTCTCACTACAGTGCATCTTTGTGATTGAAGTCCACCCACATTGAGTTAATTGCATTTATTCCCCGACGCCACAAATATGCAATTAAAATGCAGGCATTACACCCAGCCCTGCAAAATCATCAATACAGTTTGCAGTTAAAAATAGAGCCGGGGCTTGACTCTAAAGAGCGAGCTGAGATTTGTTCTGTTTTCAATTATTTTCAGTTTACCTCAATGGAAAACAGATTGCGTTTATTATACTGTGACATTAACTTATTGATGATTGGGAAAATATTATATGCAGCAATATTATGTGCAGTAAAAGTAGGGGGGAAAAAGTTTTTTAAGCTGAATACACAAAAAAATTTGTCTGATCATATCAGCTTTTGACATCTACAGACGGTTAACGTTTTTTAACTACTTCAACAGACGAAAAGACTAAAGTTGAAGTGCAAATTGGCAGTAAACTAACTCTGTGTAAAAACACATTAAGACTTATGCTGTAAGGTTGATAACTACATGCCATCAACCAGATATCACAGCAAACATAACAGGCATGCTGCTCCATTATGTCCATTTCACCCTTTGCCTCTCGTAAGTGTGAACTGTATGCATGTGAAAAGCTTCAGTACCAGCAGAGGGTGATATTTATATAACAACATGAAAATAATTATGGGAAGTGTTTGAAGAGACATACCTTCCTTGGTCACTAGAGACTTGCTGGCTTTAACAATATTACATGCTATTCCATCCATCCATTCGCTTCCGCTTATCCTTTCCAGGGTCGCAGGGGGCGCTGGAGGCTATCCCAGCTGTCATAAGGCGAAAGGCGGGGTACACCCTGGACAGGTCGCCAGTCTGTCGCAGGGCTAATACACAGAGACAGACAACCATTCGCACTCACATTCACCACTTAACCTATTCCCACTAACTGCATGTCTTTGGACTGTGGGAGGAAGCCGGAGTACCCGGAGGGAACCCACGCAAACACGGGGAGAACAAGCAAACTCCACACAGAAAGACCCCGGCCTGATCGTGAAATTGAACTCAGGACCTTCTTGCTGTGCGGTGCGGCAACAGTGCTAACCACCGTGCCCAATATTACGTGAATATATATAAATATATTAGATATTGTAGTACTTAAACTTCAAAATGTGTGTCCATTTCACGCTCATAATTAGAAATCACTGTGTTTTTTAGAAACTACCTCTCAACAAAAAAAAAAAAAAACAGTGACTTTGTGTGTGGTCCAAGCTTTTTAGGGCTCTTTCTGTGGGAAGTACCCACTACAGAGCACTTCTGAACAGCTCAGAATGAGTGCTGGGACGGTTTGCTAAGCACTATTTTTCAAAACCACCAACCTATCAGAAGGACGTCAGGTATCAGCAGAGTGCTAGTGTCTGTAACAGCAACTTTAATGATGGGAAATTTCCCATGGAGAATTGAAAGATTTCTCCAAATCTGGGATCAATTTTATCTTGTAGAGAGAGAGAGAGCGAGAAAGAGAGACTTCTCATCATCTCGGCTCACCTCGTTGTTGGAATTGACATCAAGGCTGAAGCTGTTGTGAATTTATTGCCATGTTATAAGTCCAGTGGATCCAAAATGGAAATACAAAGACTGAAAGTGCTGATTGAGGGGCCAGTATTAGCAGTTACTGCAGTGAAAGGGAACTAAAGTTTATAATTCCTGCTTAGTATTACTGAAAAGGAGAAAAAAGGCAACCATTTTGGCTCCAGAGGGAGCTGATAAATTCAGACATATCTAATAATTGTTAGTTGCCAGTGACAGTTGCCCGTTTGAAAGTAGAAAAAAAAAAAAGAAATCTTGTTGAGAATTAAAGAAGAGAAGAATTAAAAAGTGAGCTTACCTGAAAGCTGAACCACTGCATCTGCTCACTGCAGACCCTGGAGGTATATTTTATTCACATCTCAAAGGTGTTTATTAAATGATTTTTATTTATTTATATTTTTATCATTACCATATTTTAGAACTTTGCAAATTAACTTGTTATTAATGATTTTCATATCATTGGTTTCTATTTCGCTGGTTGTTACTGTTTTTTAGAGTCCTAGGGGAGCCCAGTCAAAAGCACCCATTTCCACAGATGCAGGTTTAATAGATTTAAGTATTTATTCAGTTAATGTTTGCCATGGGTCCGTAGTTAAAGCATCACACTGTATGAAGGGAGGTAGGAGCACTCCATTAGTTTTTTTTTAAAGAAGTTAAACTCAGACGCCATCACTGCCTTTGTGACCTGGATGGGGAAATTCCCGCACTGGAAGTTATGATAGAGCACTGCAGATGTTGCCAGATCTACCTGAGACTCCAGGAGCATGCCGTGGTCATTTCACGGACAGAGCTGATGGTGTCACACTATAAGCCCTAATCAGAGGAGAAATGACCCTCTTGGGAGTGGGGAAAACTCCACCTGCTGACTGTTCGATGCTCAGCTAAAATAATTGCTAGAAATGTGTCTTACCTTTGACCCCAACACACAGACAGGAAGATAGAAACTGGTCCTCCTGTCACATTCTGGCATGCACTGAGCATACTGTGCTGTAACTCCATGTGGTGAGTGTTTAGTTTTAGTTCCTTTTAGTTATTTCTGGACCCTGAGAGTTGGGTTTGCATTGCCGACATCAAGTCAATATCATCATAAGGTCTTCTCAGGATTTCATCTAACTTTTTGCAGATGATGTAATTCTGTTGGCTTCAGACATGACTTAACTGGGAGCAGATGAGTGGGAAGCGGTTGGAATTAGCACCTCCAAGTGTGAGGCTATGATTCCCAGCTAGAACAGGGTGGAGTGCACACTCTGGGTATGGACTGAGTTGCTGCCCCAAATGGAGTTTAAGTATGTTGGGCTCTTGTTGGTGAGTGAGGAGAGAGAAGAGTGGGAGACTGACAGATGGTTTGGTGTAGTCTTGGCAGTGATGTGGACACTGTACCATTCTATTGTAGTTTTATGGTTTTATGGAGACTTGAGCTTGAAAGCAAAGCTGTCTCTTGGGAGTGATGGAAAGAATAAGATCACAGATGCGAGCAACAGAAATGTGCTTCTTCTAAAGGGACTCTGTGCTAAGCTTTGGAAATAGGGTGAGGAGATTGGTCATTTGGAAGAGGCTCAGAGTACCACAACAAAAGGGCCCAGCTGGGTTGGAACAGGATGCCTCCCGGAGGCCTCCTAGGTGAGGCGTTGCAATGGACGCCCTTGGACAGACCTAGGAGATGCTTAAAAGATTGTGTCTCTGGACTTGTGTGTTACTTTATACTGAGGTCAAAGTGACGCCAGTTATGTTCATCGTAAAACAAACAACACAAATAATTTGCAGAGTAGGAGTGAAAGGGTGGTAAATAATTAATTAATATTGTGGAATATATTTGGGATAAAAGCCACAAGTTGTATTTAGGAAAATGCATTCATAAAATATCCAAAGTATTAGCAACCCTTAGATTACATTAATTACACAAATAATGCTGTGTGGAGAAGAAATAATGTTTGATGTTTTTGATATTTTTCTAATATATTTTGATAAATTATTCCAGGAGTCCCCAGGGACACCGGTTGGTGGTTTGTTAGTAGGATGAGGGTGGAAGTGGGTTTAGAGCTTAATGGTTGTGTGATACAAGTAGGCGGCTGATCAGCAGGGACTATAATAATTTGAAGAATCTTGGTGTTAGAAAAATAGCAGAGATGAAGAATAGTTTGGCTGGAATTTCATCAAGGGTACATGCATTAAATAGTAGTTGTAGTAAAATAAGTCTTCAAGGAGAAATATATGATAAAAGCTGCTCCACTTTGTTGTTCCGGTCACATTTCACATAGAGTAATAACGATTTGCAGTACAGTGTGAGAAATTTAATTAATGTACCAATCTAAAAAAGGATGTGACCTAACAGATCCTCACCCTAGTGAAGCATTGAAGAAAACCCTAACCCTAACCATGAACAAAGGACACAGGAGGCAGAGAGTAGACCGTGAAAACCAAGAAATGAAAATTGAAACAGGAACTGGCAGAATAGAAACCTCAAACAAGTAACTAGCTTTAGTTAACCAAATAACAAGTCTTTAGAAGGAAGCTGGAGTACCTAAAGGCAACACAACCGGCCTCAGGGAGAACATACAAGCTCTACGCAGAAAGGTGCAAGCCAGTGTGCAGGTTTCAGCCAAGAATCTCCTACTAGAAGGCAACAGGACCAACCATTGTTGCCTTCCAGTACCGTTTGTGTGAATACTGGAGGATTAGACGACAAAGATTTTGTGCACATGCAATAGGTACAGTATGTTTGGATTTGTATCTGCATCTGTTTGTATGTACTTTGTACAGCAGACATCATGAGTAGAGAGGCAGAAACTTAATAATGCAGCTCATTGAGCAGGTTGACGCCGTCTCCATTTGTGGAGGCAGGTTTGGAGAAATGCTGATGATGCAATGTGCTGACCCAAATTCTCAACCTGCTCCCAGCAGACTGTGCCAGCTGGGGCAATTTCTGTCTCACTTGCTTTCTACCTCTGTCGCTTTCATAAACCTTTACCCCTCCTTTTATTTCTTTCTCTGACTGTTTAAAAAAAAACAAGGCTCAGTGGTGTAACTTCTTTCTTTATTGTCCTGTTTTTGCTCTACTCTGTGCCTCCTTAAAGGTGATTCTCTGTGTGCAAGACAATCACACTCACAAGCCCTTAGTGTCTTCTTTCTGGTCTCATTTTTCTCACAATACCCAGTGTAGCCTGGCCTGAAAAATGCCTATTGAGTGAATGATATGTCATTGAGTTAGCCAGGAATAAAAAGCAAAGACGCTCACTCATGTAGCGCAAAAGCATTGGAGACATAAAGGCTGATGAAACCTCTCACCACTGGCTGACAGGGGGGAAAATTGTGCAGAAAATGTATCACAGATAAAATAAGAGAACCCTTTTGATCAGCTACACAAGATAGCGTCCACCAACACGCTGCTCAACCGTGCTCTCATGCTGGTTAACTACAAAAGTAGCAGATGACCAATTTCTCGCTCATTGCTCTCACTAGACAGGCAGATCAAAAAAGAAAAAGAAAAAAAGGAGGCTACAAAACACTCAAGCCTTTTATAACACCAGTGTGTGCCCAGGGGAACTGCTGTAGCTGTAGCTGTATCCACACACACACACACACACGCAATGTAATACCTGCAGTGTCGCGTTATATGACAGCCATTGTACCAGTGGTGATGATACTGGTAACAGAATAAGACTTGGGACCAGAAGGTCTTTTGTTACAATCTCTGAAGCCACTGGTAAACTTATGGGCAGAAAGAAAGCTGGACTTTTTAGGAGGTGAGTAATTTATGTAATTTGTCAAAAGCTATTGATACCAATTCCAGAGTCAGCAAAATAGTCCAAGTCAAGTGATAACTCACGGACAAGGGTCAGTCCAGGGTTCAATAAAACCAAACACATTGGAGTCAACTGGGAAGTTAGACAAGGTCAGATCAAATAAGTCATTTGAGAGTCTGGTGGTAACAGGATATACAGGTAATAAAATAATCATCTTTTTAATAAAGAAATTATGCTGCAACTTTCCTTTCAGCAACCAATGTTGTCCAGCATGAGTCTGCCAATAGCTCTTCACATTGAAAGCTGATTATTTTAATAGGCAGTAGCTTTACGAGATGGACATAGCCACTTTGCATCCATCCACTTTTCTGCGCACCATTTTCAGACCTCCGAGGTTTGGCATTTTGTTTGACACAGTCAAGTTTTTTGGAGCTAAACCATAAGGTAGAGCATAAGCTAGCCAAACTATGTGAGCTAGCTTGGCTAGCATGATGCATACACTACATGGGTGGATTGCACAAAGACGGAGAGCAAATGAGTGCAAATATAAGGGAAAATAATAACCACACACTCACTGGATGCTCTATTAGTACAATTAACTGTGCATACATCTTTATAGTAGTTATTTCTTTTGTTTTTGTTTAAAGTACAAAAGATCCAGTACAGTCAAAAGGTCCAGTTAAACAACTGAATTAGGTACGATTAAAGACAGCAGATGGAATAGCCAGTGTTGATTAAATGGGCGTGATGCAAAATTTAGAAAATTTACAGATTTTATTTTTATTTTTTCCCCACCAGGCTTGAAACAGTTTTGTCATAATGTTGGTTGCAATGCTGGGAATGTGCTCCTTGTAGACAGGCCACAGTTCTTGACACTTTCAGCCCTGGAGTTGTCACTTTGTTACCCTCACGAGGAGTTCAAGGTGCCCTAAAGTGACTTCTCACTTCCTCAAACAGCTCAGTGTCCATGCTCCTTCTTTTTCTCTGAAACATCTCAGTGGTCTGCTTGGAGCATTTACATGACTATTCTTGATTTTCTCCTTGGCATGTTTGATTACAGACTACCTGCCCCTGCTTCATAAATGTCCACCCAATCGCATGCATTCGTACGAGGAATGTTAGCACATGTAGTTCGTCGTGCGACCAAGACATTGCATAAACTCCTATGGTACAATGTGCCATAAGAGCAGTCATCACAGTGTCACCGTTCAGTAATAGAGTTGACATAACAGTTATATAAATGAAAACCATTGAAATTGCTACTTCTAAGTGTAGGTAAGTGCGGTAACACGAATGTATAGCAAGATTTTAAAAGAAAGGGCAAGTTCAACTCCGTTCAATCATCTTTTCTTTGATAAAAGAAAAAGCCTCACATTATTCAATCTTGTTTTTCTCCTTGTTTGAAATGGTGAGACGAGGCATGAATGCCCCGCGCCACTGAGAGTTCTAAAAGAAAAAAAAAAAAAAACCCTGAGCTTTTCGAACAGAAAGCAAGATTCAGGTTGTTCATATCGAACGGCACATTGGCTCCATGTGAAGAAGGGAAAGAAGGAAATTGACAGCTAATGGTTCATCCACTGCCTCTTTTGACTGCATTTTCATAATGAACACTGGTTACATTGCATGCTCAGATTGCAAATGTGATGCGGCGGTGTTCGTGTCCCTCGGTGATAGGATAGTACGGAAAATGTATCACTGTCAGAATATCAAAATTCAAATTATACAGCACAGATAATTCTGTGTAACTATAGCAGTTCTAAAACTTGAATCCTTTCTGTGGCTGGATCAGTTTGGTTTTTAGCGAGGGGGCTTATGCGTATAATTACATAGTCACACTTATTTTCTGCATGACAGCATTCCTGCCATAATAGCTTCTGTTTTCAGGAGGAAAAAGAAGAATGAGTATCAGGTAAATTGCAATTCTCTCACTGTGTTTTTTTCCACTAAGCCTGTGTCCAAAATTACTTTTCTGTGTCTTTTTCTGACGAGAATGATTGTATATCCAAAATGGGGGATGCTAAAAGCGCCAGTTAATATGGGATAGATGAGAAGGTGAGGTAGATCTATTTCCTTGTAATGCTCAATGTTGGCTGCTGCTATAAATAATTTTTCATGGACCTCTTGACTGCTTCTGACTACTCTGTCTGCTTACTGTCTGCCACCATAAACAGCTGCATTAACAAAGAATTATTTCAGCATGCCGCATTTAAAATCTTCATTTGCATATTCAGTAGCACTGGTAATGTCCTGCTACCTCACTTATTAAGTAATTGTTGATTTTTATCCTTTCTTTTCATCCTTCCGGATGACATTTGTGGATACTGGCAGCAGAGCTCAAGTTTCCATAGTGTTAACGAGTTAAAGGAAAGGTCACTGATGGCAAAATGTCTTCTCTTGCTTGGCCTGCATATTCCCTCTAACTAGAGGGGCAGAGGGCAGTATTAACGCATTCATTAAGAGGTCGCGGTTTACACTTATTATTCCATTATCGACCTTGATCTGGAATTTGCATCATGCTTTCTTCTTCATTCAGTGGTGAATCGATGTGCGCTAGCCCGTTAAGTTTTAAAATCAGTGATTGACGTTGATAAATGGAGGTGTCAGTAGAACGCTGAAGACAAAGACGGAGCAGGGTGGATGAAAAGGTACAGAGGGACACATTGGGGAAAAAGGAAAAATCATTATGCCGAAGACGGAAATTATTAGAGGTGGCAAATTTTAAAGGAAGGGGAAATAGAAAAGTATTTGAAGGAAGAGGTTGATGTTCAGACACCCTATTAGTCAGCCCTTCATCCCTTAACCCCCAGCCAAGAGTACAGCAAGATGAGAGGTGAAAGAACGTACTTTAGAAGGGCTGAAGCTTTATTATTTTAAGAAGGAACAAAATATTGAAGCAGAGAAGGGAAGTTCTAGGGATAAATAAGGCTCCAAAGCTAATCTTTTTAAACAGGGAAAAGACTTAAGTCAGTCACATGAGAGGATGCTGAAATATGGAGGTGAAACAGTCCGGTTTTTTTTGTTGTTGTTTTTTATTCTTGACCTGTAGCCAAGCTTTCATTCATGTGAGACAAAGCTTAAAAGATTCAGGCTAGAGAATCTCAACACAATGCCCTGTGCCAAACAATGAAGATTTTACCCTCTAACTCTGTTGCTTCAGTTAGATTGAATCCACACTGGAATATGAAGGTCAGGTGCTGCGCTACGTACATGCTCAATCTCCATGGCCATTAGTGCTTACTTATAAAGCCATTAATGTCCATTATCATAATTACTTTTGCAAACTCACACGAGCTTCTGCTGCTGAGTGAAATCTACAAAAGTTGCAGCACAACAGTCCCCCAGAATTCTCTCTGCCAGCCATTAGAGTGCTTTTCCTGCCTTGCAGTCATCCATTGTCTTCTGCTCTTCCACCTGACTGCGCCCACCTTCTTCCTGTCCCCCCCCCCCCCCACTTTTTTTTTTTTTAAATACAACCTGCAGCTGCCTCTTGCATATGTTTGCTCGCTATGAAAAGGTGTGCCATTAATATGCTAGTGCATGTCATGAATTACTCATGCAGCCCCCCCTTGCCAATGCAGTCTATGTCAAGTTCAGTAAGTGCACGACAGAAGGAGGACTTTTGGCGGGCTGCACCGATGTACCTCCCTGCCGACTGTTGAGCAAGCAGGGCTGTTGTTCCCCTTAAGGGGGCAATATGTCCCCGTTCCATACCTGCAACTCAGCTCCCACAGGGATGCTGTTTCCTACACAGCACATTCCTTCCTGAGGCTGAGGAGAACTCACAAATAGAACTTTTCAAGATCTGTCATCAGGACAAATGTAGACCGTATATATGGTGCGTTTTTCATCTCCTTCCTTATGTGCAAAAGAATCTCCTTCTGTACATTCAATCCCTCCTAGACCTCATTAGTGAACGAATCTCCAGTGACAGTATGTCTCACATTTCTTGCCCATGATAGACATCCAAGAGCACTATTTTTCTTTCCCTTGAGTGAGTTTTCTTTTTTCCAGCTGGCGAATTCACCGAGCACCGTGGTACTTAGGGTCAAAGGTTGATAACGGCCAACAATCCAATTTCACAGCGCCTGCCTCTGACAGACACCGTGTGATCTTGGGTGGGACCCCTCCCAATCCCCTCTCTGCATATCCTCAAGAACACTCTGAACTTAATCAAACTTTAATTAGCCCTCTGCTTTGGTGATAATTGTCAGTCCAGGCAGGGCCAGAACTCTGCTACTCCAAGATGCAGTCTCTATGTATCCAAGGCTAATCGTGACGGGAGAGATGTGGAGCCATTGGCCATAATCTGCTTGAAAACCAGATGAGACCTCTGCGCAAGTCCTTGGTCTATATCACATTTTTTTCAGTTTGTCTTCAGCTGCATATAGAGCAGTAAAATGAACCAAGTGATAAGCAGATTTAAAAAAAAAAGGGGGAATATGAGTCTCCACTGCCCTGTGAGGCAAGTCAAATCAGAAAAGGTTTACACAAAACTTTTTTTCCTTTTTTTTAAAACTCGAATCCAGTTCTTCCAGAATAGTAAAGGTTAAAAAAAAAAAAAGTCATTATCTGGTGGAGTGATTATCACCTGTTATTGTCAAAGCTTGCACTGAATGCTGTGAAGCTTTGGGTCTTTATTTCACATGTGTCTGACTGGGCTAAACAAAAGCCAAAAAAAATAACCCACCCACATTTCAGTGGGCACCTTCATCTCACTGGAGGTTCAGGGCTAATCGAATTGAGAGTTTCTCAATATAAGACCGGAGTAAAGGAATCACAAGGAAAAAGCTGACCTATGTCGTTGATGTGTGTGCAGTATTGAGCAGTAGTCAGAAATATGATACATGGTTATGTTTTTAGACCCAAAAAAGTAATAAAAAACAATTATGGTCTAAGACTCTTTGACCTGATGGAGAAAATCCATGCCAACCCAATCTTGTTGTACGTGCTATGATCTTCTGAATTGAATGCCCTGTGAAATGAAATCAATGGAGTTACTCACTCCAGAGCCACATCAATCTGCTGAGATTGTGGTGCATGTGGATTTAGAGGCCTACTGTTCCCCCTAAGACGACTTGGGTCAATAGCATTAATGTAAAAAATTTGAGGATAGCACATTCGCCCCTCAGGCTATGACACATTTCGAGTCAGTCTTCAGTTAACAGTGGTGGGTGGAAAAGTGAAAGCATTTCCATTGGAGGAAGAAGAAGAAAATTAAAACAACTGAACAAAATTATTCAATGGTGACAGTAATGTTGAATACTGGATGAATACAGGATGAGGTCTGTTTGGAATAAGTAATTGTTTCTGCAGACACGTGAAGAAATAAGACAAAGCAAACAGAAAAGTCATCAGTATCCTTGATACAAGCTCGTTTTTGCACAGAACATCTGCAGAAATATTCCACTTCCTGTTTTAACTTAACCTCCTGGTTTATGAACATTTGAAAAAACTACATAGTAGTAATAAACTTGTCTGCATTTAACTATATTTTATAAAGACATTTTATAGTATAGCTTAGGTTGGCTGTAGTTTAGAATTTAGAGTGGGCCATTATCTAATTGGAAGGTTGGTGGTTCGATCCCTGGCTCCATTAGTCTGCATGTTAAGGTGTTCTTTGAGACCCCGAGTTACCCCTGATGCATCTTCTGGAAAATAACCATGTGAATGTTAGGTTAAAAGCACTTAGTCATAGAAAAGGATGCTTGCATAGAAGTATGGGTGAATGAGGCTTGTAGTGGAAAAGCACTTAAAAAGCTATATAGTAAATCCTGGTCCATATACTATTCTTATGATATTGAAACCATTGCTTGTGCTTATTAGCCTGGTGTGAATACAGTTGTAGTCCATGTTATGATGAACACTATGTTTTATTTAAGACATGGACTTCAGTCTAAATATAAATAGTAAATGGACAGGTACGTACCATACGTAGCGCCTTTCTACTCAAACTGCTTTCCTACTACAATCACTAACCCAATCACACATACATTCATAGAGTGTTTTTATTTATGCCTGAGTGCTTTAACATTCATGCACACTCAGTCAGCTACATCAGGGCCACCTTTTCATTCAATACTTTGCCTAAAGCTACTTTGGCAAGTGGACTGAAGGAGTCAGGAATTGATCCACTCTACCACCTGAGCCAAAGCTGCCAAAATACAACCAGACATGATGAAAATGGTACTCAGGAGAACCAAGCCAGTAAAGAAAGAGTGAATATTAGCTTTGATGCAGAGGACTAGACCACTATATCTTCAGTTTCAGAGGGTGCCTCACATTAGAGCCAACATCTGTGCTTCAGAGTGAACCTGGCCTGCAGTAATAACTTACCTTAGTGACCCATTAGTGAAAGACACCAATAAGAAGATTTGAACAACTTGAACAAACAAAGGCAAGAAATGGATGTTAGGCCAAGCCCATTTTTTTTTTAGTTTAAAAAAAATGTCAGCGTCCACCCTCTGTGTCTCTGCGAGATGCAGACAAGGTGAAAAGCAGATGGCATGTGCATATGTGGTTTGTACTGTTAAGCATGGAGGAGGAGGTGTGATGGGACTTGTGACACTGTTGGCCATAATTCACATTTCAAGGCAATATATACCCTCATGACTGCCACAGCATCCAGCAGGAAAACATCCTCCCATCTGGTTTATGTGTAATAGTCGATTTTTGTACATTTTATACATGCGTTAATGCTAAACAAGGCTTTTGTTCATGAAATGAGAGAAATTTGGAAACAACGTGCTTCACAGAAAAAAGGCACAATTGATCAGAACAGGAAGTGAGTACTGGAAGTCAACAGAGGTGCACGAGGATCTGGATTTAATTTAATTTCACACTAACTTGATGGCTTTACATTCGGAGAAAGAGCATCGAGACTGATCTACTTCTTGTCTCATAAGTCCTTGTGCATCATGCAAGCTTTGAGTTTTACATCAGACTTTTCTTTCTGGATTAATGTTAAAGTTATTTCAGTTTCAGCCCTGATACAGCTGCAATAATGTTAAGCTGTTTTAAAGGCTCAAAGTATCTCTGTGCTTTTGGCTTATCCCCTTCTCTTAGATATAACCATTTTTCAGTTGACATATCAGGGGCATAAAATAGAACAAAGGAAACTCAAACGCTAATCAATTTTCTCCACAATATGTGTTTTTATATAATAGCAGAATCAGCAGTTCCCAGATGAGAGAAGAGATGCTCAGTGCATCATGGGAGGTGCCCAAGACGCTTCCCCCATAGCAATATAACTATGGGATGGCTAAGAGTAACTAGAGATAGCCCTAACTGTAAGCATTATCAAAATCAAAATTTTTAAGCCTAGTTTTAAAAGTAGAGAGGATGTCTGCCTCCCAAATCCAAAATGTGAGCTGGTTTCACAGGAGAAGAGCGTGATAGCTGAAGGCTCTGCCTCCCATTCTTATTTTGGAAACTGTAGGAACTACGAGTAAGCCTGCACTCTCTGAGCAAAGTACTCTATTGGGATAATGGGTACTAAGAGGTCTTTAAGATATGATAGAGCTTTGTCATTAAGGGCTTTGTATGTGAGGAGAAGGATTTTAAATTCTTTTTTCTGGCTTTCTAGGGAGACAATAAAGAGGAGCTAATATATGAGAAATATAATCTCTCGTCCTAGTTTCTATCAGTGCTTTCACTTTCTCGAGCGATATGTATCAAGCTCGCATGTTCTGACTTTGATCCGTTTAACTAAATGACAGATATTTAACTGTTTCTGCTTGTGATGCACTGAAACTTTTGGGTCTTTCATATTGTTTTTGCCGTCATTGTCTCTCAATGCCAGCTCGAGGGACTCTTGCAAGTACATCTTTGCACTGTATTTCTGCAGATGCTGCCCTTGTCTGTTATCAGAATTGAATATGTAAGCGTACTGAATATGTTAGAGTTAATGTCTGTGCTTGCTGTGGTTTAACTAATATGGAGAGAAAAAGTTCAGGTCTGATGGAACTTTTTGGAGCACAATGAGCCGTTGTCTGTTTGGCACAGTTTGTGTTTTGGGCCTCAAGGACAGCCAAACTGTTCTTTGATAGAAAACGTATCATGTTTGCCCATCTGGAGCCTGATAATAGGACTGAGATGTGGGTGGCCATGCCTGTTGTAAGGTATGTTCACTCCTTTTCCAAAAGATGTTCTGCGATTAGTGAATCTATATTTTTTGCTATTTATTTGAATCTCCTGAACAATTATTGTTGTGCAAGGGCATATTTCATCATATGTTCCACAACATTTGCTGTAGACAGCTGTAGAACTTTGCATGACTCTTATTGAAAGTGAATCATAATGTCGACGGGCTGTCAGGCTGTCAGACATTATGTACATTGGCTGGTGTTTTATGTGTGCATGTTGTGTTTGTGTGTTTATCTACCCAAGGTCCATTACTCCAGGGATCCCGCTGCACTGATTTATGATAGGATTTTTGAAGTTCCACGGTACAGCGCAACAAACTCACCTCCCGAAGGCGTAGCATTAGCATTCAAGGATACATGTTCCCAGTTTAGCACAGACTGGGTAAACTTGTTTCCCTGCTGGCCTAGTAAAAATCAGGCATTAAAAAAGGAAAAAATACCTTTGAAGTACATGCTTCACAGACTCGTCAATAACTGGTATTGACCCTTCCCACTTTTATTTAACAACGTTCCCACTCCTAAGACTTGGTTAGCTAGATACTCATTGCTATGCTAGCAGTGCTGCAGTATGCTGTCATACTGCTGATGCAAAGTATTTCTAAGTTGATTACACCTCTGGGATTAGCTCAAATGCAAATGCAGCTGTGTGAGTTAAGAGTGCTGGAGAAGCGAGAAAAAGACTTATAAAGACTCATGATCATTTTCACAAATATAAGTCTCCTTTAGTGTCCATATTACACAATACATGGTTTTAAATACGTTGTGGTTAAACTGCAAGCTAAGAAAAAAACAAAAGAACATGACATATATTTATAAAGCCTATTCATGTTCAAAAAGTGTCTTTTAATATAAGATCAAAATATAGTACCTCCCACGCATATACCTAACAATGGACAGCTTTCGATTCATGCATGTAAATTGCATGTGAATACTGGCATCTGTGAGAATCCGGCTTCCTTGAAAAGCCTGGGAATCATTATGTGGAAAGAAAGCACACAAAGCACAGCGAGATTAACGCGTGGCAAATAAGTCCCCCGTCTTATAATTAGCCTGTGGATGAATGTGTTATCAGCCATTCTGGATCGATCTTTATGAAAGCATCAGCAAGATGCGGCATCTTTGCACATCCATGAAATTCCCCAACTGTACGCTCAGGTGTTCTACCTTACTAAATGAATCCAATTTTGATTTTGCAAACAGCAGATTATCACAGATGTGAAGGTCAGCGCAACATAGCTGGTTGATTTAATCTGTCTTGCACAGGTGCTGTTCCATTTGTGTGTTGGGTCAGGGATTTAGCAGGTAAACGGTACAGTACACTCAACTGTGCCACGGCTTGCTGAAGTACTGTCAGGAGGATAGAAATTAAAGGCTAATTTGATGACCTCTTCCCCTCTGAAACAGCTTGATGCATCAGTGCCATGACACATGTGCTCCTTTCCTCTCAACCTTTCAGTGACCAGCATGTTTGGACTTGAGCTGATAATTTTCCTGTATCTGGCGAGCTTGCCAAATATTTGTTTTAAAAATTATAACGAAACATACTTTGACACTGTCCTGACCTGCTTTTTGATGCTTCGCCTTAATTTGGTGCCCCAAATTACAATAATATTTTACACTAATTTCTGTTTAAATTTAAAACTCTAATATAGGGCAGATATATAATTTTAAAGGTGTTGCGGTGATGTTTTCACCCAAAATACATAACTAAAAATGTGTGTTGCTGTGAGCGAATTCACATCTGCTCCATGGAGCTATATACTGTATTGTGCAAAAGTCTTGAACCACCTCATTTCTTCATATTTTGCTGGGAAAATTTGAAATGTTGAAATATACATTGAAATAGAACACAGTATATAAAGCAAACACAGAAGTTGTACAATTCTTATGAGCTTGAAAGTTAACAATTGGGTTAAACAACTTTTTTCTTCAACACACATCTCTTTGGCAGCTTTCTTGTAATTTCTTTAAGTAGTCTTCAGGAATAGTTCTCCAAGCTACTTAAAGGTCACTCAAAGCTCTTCTTTAGATGTTTCTCCCTTTTGTTCTGTTCTCTGTCAAGATTATCCCACACTGCTGAAATAATGTTAAGCTCTGGGCTCTTGGTAAGCCAATCTATAAGTGATAGTATTCCATTGTATATTTATGCAGGTATACTTTGTTGTGCTGAAAAGGCGTTGACTATCAAACAGTTGCAGACGGTGTTGCATTATGGATTGAAATCTGACGGTGCTTTTCTGGCTTCATAACGCCATTAATTCTGACAAGATCCCCAACAAAACTGGATCAAGTGCAGCCCCGAACCATGACAGAGCCTCCACCAGTAGATAGATTAACAGGGGGACAGATGCATCTCTCAGGTCTCGTTCTTAGACACACTCCACAAGTAGAAAGGAAATGATAAATTCATAGTAAGGCACAAGAAAACCAAGAAATCCAACTCCACAGCGCCTTCTTACTAACCTTAAGACCAACCTTGTGACATTTGCTGCTGCTCATAGAGCCAAAGGAATATAGGCACTCCAAAGACCTTGGTCATCTTTAGTTTGTATGCTAAATCATGCCAAATCATTTTTCAAAAATGAAATTCACTTTAATGAGACAGTTACAGACTGATACTTCACCTCACACATAAACACCAACATGATTTACTTGTCTGGAAATAGCAAACTGAAAATCCTTCAACTTCCCCGGGGAATGGAACTGAGCTGAGTTGCCATATGGAGGTGGTTGGGCCACGTCTTGTGGGAGTGTATGTGTTGGTTCCACAGAAACAATCCGGTAGTGGAGGGGGTCATCAACAAGCCTCACTCTCCCAAGGGATGGGGCATGATAGTAGTTGTAGTTTGGCATCACTCGCTCTCCCTCACTCAGCTGTCACAGCTGCGTGACTTAAATGACAGGTGGGAGATGCCAAAGAAGGATTGGGGGAGGGATCTGAGAGAATTATTTTATAGTCTGCAAATGTAAAGTGCGAACACCTGTTCGCAATAAATGTGGACAAAGTTTCAAGCTCCACATGGCTAGAAAGAGCTTTTAACTGTGCCAATTCCTTCCGGACAAAATCTTCTACCTTCCAGATCAGACCAGCAAGTTTATATAGAATTCAAAATCTATCATTGCATTTTGTCCAGTAATTCTCGTGATTTTTCAGCCACGTTCAGTTTTAGTTTGCTCTGACTAGTAAAGAGCATGGAAGCTCAATAGAAGCCCTAGCTCAATAACAAGACACTTTTTAAACAAATCAAGCATAGCGTTAGTTTACTCAGGCCACGAAGTCGACATCAGCCCCAACTCTGAAGGAAGACATGGAAAGGGTTGGTGTGACAGAGGTGAGATGGAGCCAGATTATTTCCTGTCACTATGCCGACCTCTAAAAGGAGGATCAGCTGATCTGCTAACCCAGACTTTAGGACATCACGCTAGGTTGTTGATTCCTTTTATTCATAGTGGTAGATGGATATCAGGAGAATGGGGATGCATCAGAAGAGAACTACAGGGAGTGCAGAATTATTAGGCAAATGAGTATTTTGTCCACATCATCCTCTTCATGCATGTTGTCTTACTCCAAGCTGTCAAAAGAAGGACTTGACAGGCTCAGAAAAGTCAAAAATAGTGAGATATCTTGCAGAGGGATGCAGCAGTCTCAAAATTGCTTCTGAAGCGTGATCATCGAACAATCAAGCGTTTCATTCAAAATAGTCAACAGGGTCGCAAGAAGCGTGTGGAAAAACCAAGGCGCAAAATAACTGCCCATGAACTGAGAAAAGTCAAGCGTGCAGCTGCCAAGATGCCACTTGCCACCAGTTTGGCCATATTTCAGAGCTGCAACATCACTGGAGTGCCCAAAAGCACAAGGTGTGCAATACTCAGAGACATGGCCAAGGTAAGAAAGGCTGAAAGACGACCACCACTGAACAAGACACACAAGCTGAAACGTCAAGACTGGGCCAAGAAATATCTCAAGACTGGTTTTTCTAAGGTTTTATGGACTGATGAAATGAGAGTGAGTCTTGATGGGCCAGATGGATGGGCCCTTGGCTGGATTGGTAAAGGGCAGAGAGCTCCAGTCCGACTCAGACGCCAGCAAGGTGGAGGTGGAGTACTGGTTTGGGCTGGTATCATCAAAGATGAGCTTGTGGGGCCTTTTCGGGTTGAGGATGGAGTCAAGCTCAACTCCCAGTCCTACTGCCAGTTTCTGGAAGACACCTTCTTCAAGCAGTGGTACAGGAAGAAGTCTGCATCCTTCAAGAAAAACATGATTGGGTGCCGCCGGTGCGTCGAGCCGCCTGGGGGGCTCTTCAACTGGTGGGGGGGATGGTCACATCTTGCAGGAGCTTTCTTCTCTTCAGGAACTCTCTGCAGGAGGGGGAGATACAGGAGAGGTGGAGGAAGATCTCAGCCTGGGCGTTTACCGTCTTATGTAGTCTGGAAGATGTGTGGATGGTGG
Organism: Rhamphochromis sp. 'chilingali'; assembly: GCF_963969265.1. Lineage (NCBI taxonomy): Eukaryota > Metazoa > Chordata > Actinopteri > Cichliformes > Cichlidae > Rhamphochromis > Rhamphochromis sp. 'chilingali'. The sequence continues at coordinate 33,605,427 of NC_137929.1, read as the reverse complement.
GGTGGGTGCAGTTTTCTCTGTGGTGGGGTTGGGTGGACTGTCCAGGGCTCTGTGGAGCCGGGGGGCGCTACTGCACTGGGCCCCGGTCTGATGGGCCTGGGCCCCCCTTCCCTGGCGGGTCGCGGAGGGTGGGAGTGCCTACTGGGGTCAGCGGGGGAGCTGGCCCCAGGGAGGGGTTACCTGCCCCTCCCTTCCTTCCCTCCCCATCTCCAGCTGCCTCCCTCTTCCCGCTCCTCCACAACCACCCACACATGCAGGGCCTTGGAGTGGGGGTATGTCACCAGGGTGCAGAGGAGGCTACCCCCCCCCGTCCCCTTCTGGCTGCCTCTGCCTCAATTTTATCCCACAACTTAGACATTCACATTATTCACACTCTCATTACACATACATATAGGATCTTGGGGGTGGGCACAATCACGGAGTCCAAATCACCATCAGGGTGTATACCTCACCCCTGACGTCGTTGCCCACCTCTCAATTTTAAATACACTTAGTCATTGAGGGCTAGCAGGAGGGACTATGCGCTTACCTGCTGCTCCTTGGCAGGTAGCTCCATGCCCTCCTGGGTTTTAATTGCACCTTAGAACACATATGCATCAACACTACAATGAGCGGGTGGAGGGAGGTTTGGAGTCTTCTCCCACCCCCATTCTCTGCGGCCTGCTGGAGCGGGAGGGCTAGTAGGAGGAGTTGGCCGTCCGACTGCGGTCTGGGGTGTGGGGCCTCCCTGCTGCTGCGGAGTCGGGGTGGTCTGCCTCTCCCCACCGCAGGGAAAAGGGTAACACCACCTGGGTCTGGGTGCAATTCCCCCCTCCAGGGGCAAGGGTACCTAGACCCGGTTTGTAGAGTATGCTTGGGGAGTGTGATTGTGTGTACAGCGTCTCTTTATGTCTGTCTCCACGTTGGTTGAGTGTGGAGTGAGTGCATATGAGAGCATGAGGGTGGGAATGGATGTTTGTGTCTGTGTGTGCCTGTATGTCTGTGTCTATATGTCAGGTTGGGTATCAGACGCCACCTCTCTGGGGACACCTCAGGCCCTCCAAGGTTTGGAGGCCTATCTCCACCCACCACCACTTCCCCTGCCGGTGGCGGACTCCCTCAGGTGTCGGTGTGTTGGTGGTTCTTTGTGTCTGGGGGTGGGCGTCCGGGTACACACCGGCTCACTCCTTGGCGGCCGCTTGTCGGGGCCTGGGGCCTGGGGCTCGCTCGGGCCCCTTTGGAGGTGGGGTGCCCCCGGCCTCTCGGCCTGGGGCTCGGTCACTCAGGCACAGCTGGCTGCCGGCGGAGCTCACGGGCGCGTCACTGCAACTCCCCCTGGCTTCTGCTCCGCGGCTGCTGGGCGAGCCCTCATCTGGGACTCTCCTCAGCTCTTACTGGAACAGTGGCGCGGCTGCCCCTCTGTTGGTCTTCCATGGTCTCTTGTGTTCTGGGGGCCTCTGGATGTCTGGAGTTTTGATCTCCTCCATACCCGCTTCACACCCTGGAGGACGGGGCTGTGGCCCCCCCACACTCCCTAGCAGATCATTACATGGAGAAACCTTTGGAATGCAAGCATGCTGATCCACACAGGTATGCACACATGGGTATTCACAGACGCGGACTAAAGCTTTCTTGGCTGCTGCCTCAAAGCACACTGTGCGCTGTCTATCTTGCGTGCTGCACAATATCGTTTATTATTTAGTAAATATTGATATCTATGACTAGCTAGTTTATTGTGATGGTGCTTTGTTTTCTCTATTATTATGTTACTCTTTGTTGTTTGCTGTCTCCTCTGTTTGTTTTTTTTGTTTGTTTTTTTTTTTTTTCTCCATACAGGTGACCCAGGAGTTCTTTTTTTTTTTTTCTCTCTCTTCCCCCCCCTTCTCACCGTCTCTTCTCCCCTTTGGTTTTCTTTCTTTCTCTCCCCCTCTTTCTCTCATTCATTCCCCCTGTCCTATTTATTTAAAAAAAAAAAAAAAAAAAAAAAAAAGACAAAGGATGAACTGAAGCGCTGCCATCACGTAATGTCGCATACTGCTGTTTCTGATGTCATTTAAAAAAAAAAAAAAAAAAAAAAAAAAAAAGAAAAACATGATTTTCATGCAGGACAATGCTCCATCACACGCATCCAAGTACTCCACAGCGTGGCTGGCAAGAAAGGGTATAAAAGAAGAAAAACTAATGACATGGCCACCTTGTTCACCTGATCTGAACCCCATTGAGAACCTGTGGTCCATCATCAGATGTGAGATTTACAAGGAGGGAAAACAGTACACCTCTCTGAACAGTGTCTGGGAGGCTGTGGTTGCTGCTGCACGCAATGTTGATGGTGAACAGATCAAAACACTGACAGAATCCATGGATGGCAGGCTTTTGAGTGTCCTTGCAAAGAAAGGTGGCTATATTGGTCGCTGATTTGTTTTTGTTTGGTTTTTGAATGTCAGAAATGTATATTTGTGAATGTGGAGCTGTTATATTGGTTTCACTGGTAAAAATAAATAATTGAAATGGGTATATATTTGTTTTTTGTTAAGTTGCCTAATAATTATGCACAGTAATAGTCACCTGCACACACAGATATCCCCCTAAAATAGCTAAAACTAAAAACAAACTAAAAACTACTTCCACAAACATTCAGCTTTGATATTAATGAGTTTTTTGGGTTCATTGAGAACATGGTTGTTGTTCAATAATAAAATTATCCCTCAAAAATACAACTTGCCTAATAATTTTGCACTCCCTGTAGAACACTTAAATTGATATGTGTATTTCATCCCGTCAGCGTCCTCCTATGTGTGGTGTCAGTGACACAAAAATATCTCAGTAATTTATATGCTGACAGTCCTGATTCTGTGCATAAACTGCTTTGTCATATTTTTCATTTTTGTTTCCCAAAATGTCCTGTGTGGTGACCACATTACTGATAAAACCTTTCATGTTCCAATACGCAGGCTTGGGGTTGCATATCTGCACTCTCGGCTGTCACATAGGATGCAGGAATGTTCCTACAGTACACAGTGTGCCTGCACAACATTCTTCACGATGACCGTCTCGTTAGGCCCTGTGTTGTCCAAGGTGCTTGAGGCATAGAGGCACAGTGGTTTTGATTAGCTCCATTATTTATTTTTTTATTACCTCTCCACTGACCCATCGGTTCACTAGCCTCTCTCTGTTGTGGGCTTATTAGGGGGATTTCACAGCCTGAGGACATCAGTAAAAAGTTTAAACATCAACAGATCATAAGCGTGTTTTACTTTTTAAATTGATGGGCTATTGATAAATGACCAAATGCAGCGTCAAAGAAATATGCTGAACAGGCAAAATTTTAAAAAAGAGAGAAAGGAAGAGGAAAAAAATGGACCCAGTCACCACTATGTTTATGTTCAGCTCCAAAGCTCGTCTTAAAAGCAATTTCCTTCCTTTCCTGAAGTTGGGTACAATCTTTTGAAATGCTGCAAGTAGGAGGAAAGGGAAATATTGAACTGACATCTACAGAATTTCAATGTGCTTGAAGAAATATATTATCATACTGTAGGTCCTTGTATGATTCTCTGTTTATATAAAGAGGATGAAGGAATAAAGTGTTGTAACGGACAGATTCAAACTTGTGTATGCACAGACGTATGTAGATGTGTGTGGGTGACCGTCCACGCTTTTGTAGTGTACATATCTGAGTGTGTGTCTATGTGAACATGCTGAAAGAGCGTGATAACCGGAATGTGCGGTCACCTTGCCTTATGATTAAAGGTTTGTGCTCTTTAGCAGCTTAAAAGGAGCCCGTTTGTCCTCAAAAGGGAGAAAGGAACACAGCAAGAAAAAAAGCATGTTTTTATCAGTCACAGCCAGAACCCAATATTTTGCTTTCCCCCCCTTAGATTAGGCTTATTCACAAGGTCCTATAGGTGAAATGCCTTCAAAGATAATAAAGAGATTAAGATCACATTGAGAAATCCCTGCCAGCGAGAGAGCAGAGCGTTTGAAATAAACAAAGCAGTTCAACTTTCAACAGTTTCATACTTCTTTGTTCCTCACCCTTCCTGTCGATTTGGAATCGGCTTATTCTTAACTTCTTAAATGTTCACATTAAGATCTTAAGATGATGCATTCCTCCCCCCCCCCCCCCCCTTTTTTTTTGGTATTCCCGAGGTCAGAAATAAAAGCAGGATGAAACGAAGGATCAAAAGTCCATCCCCACTGTGGAAAATGAGAAAAGAATCCTGAATCACCATGTGCTGGGAAAAAAAAAGTGCATTCATTTGAAAGAGTGAAATGGAATTTGAAATTACCAATAATGTTTCTGGAACAGGAGCTGATTGAGCCACACGATTATTCCACTGGCCACGCAATCAAAGCCACGTATGGACAGACTCCCTTTCCAAGCTGTCACCCGTTGTCTTGCTGTCAGAGAATCTGGAGAAGCTGTGGGTGGCCCCAGGTGTCAGTTTAAACTTGAAAAAGACAGTGTCAGTTTCCTGGCTCAATGAGATCATAACAATGAGCCAACGGGACTTCTATAAATGGATGCAGAGGATTTAGCTGTGCATTTATTAATCGAATTTCAAAAGAGGAACCATTTGCAGTTGATAGTGTAAAGACATACAGGCAATAACAATGGCAAAATCCTTTGACCAGGATTCATATCTTCTTTTATTATTTACATGTTTACTAACCTTAAAGTAGACCTGGCAACAATAGATGCCAGATAGATTATTTGTTATGAACTGGTCTGCTCTTACAAGTAGAAATTTGAAAGTCTGCTAGACTTTAACTTCACTACATATACTACTGTGTAAATGTTGTGAGTCAGACTGCATTTCTTTATATTTTGCTTCCAATGAGCCAGACTTTCTTTTTCTGAAGGTCTAACAACATTTTTCTTTACACATTGGTCCAGTCCTTAAATCTGTCTATTTTCACGGGAATGATTTTTTTTCTTTGTTTGCTAAGGAACTTAACACTAACCCTTGAATCTTTCAAGCACAAAACAGGCACCTAATTCAAGGGATGAGCCTGTGTTGTGTGTACATATAACAGGCAGCTTAGCAAAGAAGCCATTTTAAATTGTATCTTTAGACACTTTGTTACTAGCAACTATCAAATGAACAGTTCTTATTTCATTAGTTGAATCTATGAAAATTGTAACAAATAAGAAAGTTTGACTGGAATTAAATAGTATGTTTTCATCAACAAAGTGATACTGTCATGGTCCATGGTCCTGTGTCTGTGGAGTCTGTGTGTGTGTGATGCTTGGGTAGCCACACCCCCGGGCTGGGCCATCACCTGCTTTCCATCGGGGTGATTACTGGAAGAGCTACTTAAACCTTAAATCTGCCTTCTTTTGTTTAAGATTTCAATCCGGTGTCCAGTGTCTGCCTCCTGCCTGTCCTCCTGCTCGATTACATAACTCGGTGCATCATCTGGCCTCGTCACTAACTCCACGGACTCCCGCCTCACGGACTTTCACACTTCCCTCCCGAGCCCCACGGTCCCACTCCGATCGTAAGCCTACTACTCCTATCCTGCCTTGTTGTGCTCCCCTGCTTCCCGGCTTACTAGTAATTTTCTCCCCTTTCTGTTGCAGCCTCCCACGGTCCTGATTCCGGCTTCCCCGCGTCATTTGTTTCCCCGGGTTTTTCTGTTCCTTGTTTGCTCCTCTGGTTTTCCCAGGTCGCCTTTTGTTATTTATAATAAAGTGTCTTTTCCTGCTAGCACTTAAGTCTGCTTCTGGATCCTCGCCTCGGCGCATGACAGATTCATAAAGAGTTATGTTGAAAACTTAGCATATCTTGACATGGAGTGGAAGAGTGACTATAAATAAGCCATTCTTAAGGAAGGGAAATGAGAAGAAAAGGCCACGATATGCCAAATTGCAGAAGGAATTAACTTTCATTTGGTGGCAACAGGTCTAATGGAGTAATGCATCCAAAATTACTGGTTTAGATTATCATCATGACCATGACTTTATTTTTCACCATTTGTGATTCCACACTCAATGCAGTAAAAGCCTTCCATAGTGGAACATGACCGTTCATCAGTCATGACCTCAACATTGTTTAAGTATCGTGGGATCATCTTGATAGAAAACAGAACAAAAGGCATCCAATATCCACAGAAGAGCTTTGAATGTCCAGAAAAGACTATCATGGGAAAACATTGCCCCTGAAATAAAACCCAGGTAGTGTCTTGCTGCATGCTCAATCACCCAGGTAAGGAAATTCCAAAAAGTTGATTCTGTTCATCTGGATGTAGAATTTTCAGTAGGAGAAAAGTTTTACTGGGAGAAACCCAGAAACTGGTTACAGAAAGAGGGTGACAGAATGTCTGTAACAGTTAGAACAAGACAATGCTATTGACCGAAAATCATACAACAGGCTATACCCAGGGGAAACTACACCAAGTCTGTATGGTTTACCAAAGATACATAAACCTTTAAGACCAATTGTCTGTATGATCAGCTCTAAGTTTCTGCCTTCAATCCTGAACCTACGGAGTCCCGCAAGTGACATGGGAGAAAAAAAAATTAAGATGGACTTTTGCGAGATCTCGCAAGACTTTTAGCCGCATTCTTCGGAGGTCGCCAGCTCGAAGCCGACCGGGAGGTCGAGGCACGATGTGCCGGGAGAGCGGTGTTCCTCCCGGTTGTAGTACGTCTCGACCTCCCGTTAGCTTCGACATGGTGGGTGTCAGATCTCCGAAAACGTCGCAGCACTTTTGCAAATATGTGATGTCTTGTAAACCGAGCACATATTTGACGTTTACACAACTACATTCACGCCTCAAAATATCTTAAAAGTCTATTTTGTGACCCAGAAAGAGTAATATTACAACTAAGTAGCTGCCGCCATTGTTGGAATTCAACTTTTCCGAGTTTGTTTTGCGAGATCATCGTAATTTTGGTAGGCAGCTCTGAAAACCACATCCAGAACACTTTGGATTTTGTTGAGAAAGTAAGAAATGTCATTATGGAGGCAGATGCAACAATGGTCTCATATGATGTTACACTTCACTTGTGTTTCAGTCAATGAAGCAGTGGAAGTAGTTGGTGAGAGATTACAGGATGACCCCAACCTCAGCAACAGGACCACTCTCAGCACTGAACTGTGTCTGTGTGGAACTGTCTTCATTCCACCTATTTCACATGCAAGGGTCAGTACTACAGGCAGAAACATGGGTGTGCCATGGGTTCCCCAGTTTCACTCACTGTGGCTATCTTGTACATGGAAGAAGTCAAAAAGAGCAGGACCAACCATCTCTGAATCGATGAGGGGGCCTAAGGGTACATCTTTCACCATTTTACAACGCTATGATTGCAGCCATTCGTCAACTCTCTGTGAATGGTACTCATTGCCATTGATCAGTTGTCACTGATAACAATCACAAAGTGCTCTGCTTTTCATTCCAAGCTCCTTAGATCACAATGACCTGGATGACTGAGCACCTACACAGAAACATAAGAATATACAGCTTTATAGACTGCAACATAAAAGACTACATCTATTTATGTTTGTACATGTTTAAAGAAAGGAGTGGCTTAAGACTTTTGAACAATATTGTAACTCGCTAACAGAATCATGCAACCACAGTGCTTTACTTCTAGTTCTGCTCAACCTTTAAGGTCAAGTAAGAAAAAAGGAGTAGTGTTGACAGTGCATGCAGCACACATTATAGCAGTCGCTGAAGTAATCAGCATTGTCACAAAGGAGATCCCGCCCTCATCAACACATCGGCAGCCACTGGTGGGAAGCCGCTGTCCTTGCATTAATAAAAAGCCACATTTACATACTGTAGGTTGATGGGTGCACAGTGGTCAGACCCCAGCTACCCAGAAGGACTCCACATTCATTACAGCTAAGTGAGTGAGCATATGGATACCCAGGCTTTTAATGCAAACAGAGCTTCTTTGCTATTTAAGATACAATCCATCAATATTTTCTGAAATTTTAATACAGGATTTAAAGATTGTGCTTGATCGTGAGTGTGCTAAATACCAATTTGTCTGCCAGTGTCATACAGTATTAAGCAGGATTAAACTAACCATTATTTTTAACACTAATTATCAGAACAAAGCGGCAGACAGTTTATCGCCACTAAAAGCCAAGAAATTGTACAGTATTCATATTTATGTTTTGTATTACCCACTTCAATATCTTTAATTCCAGCATCTGTACAGACGCGTCAAGGCAGCTTTTACAATTCAGTCACGCAAGGTTGCACAGTGTCAGACTACAGTTTGAGATTGTGGATCAAGATTCTGCACTGACTTTGTTTGATTAATGTCACTGAATTTCCCAGCTGATGCATTTGTGTAAGGGTACCAATTATTTATGCATTTTCTGTGTTTTCAAGTGCCAGATTTGCAATGTGGATCCAATTCTTACAATTTTTCCTCTCATTAACAGTTATCTCCCTGAGACGGATACCTCAAAGAAACATGTACACGCTTAAACTGCGTTGTTTGATGTTCTCTGCAGTCATCTCTGAAAAGAAATGACACATTTTCAATATGAAAAAAGGTGTCTCCAGACATAAATGTCACATTCACACATTGGTTGATCAAGGACTCTTGCACTGTGGCTGAATAGTCATACTTATAGCTGCAACTTTTTTTTAAAGAAAAGGCAGAATAGGAAAGTTGTCCCTTTAGTAATCTTCCATCTCGTTTGTGCTTTTTATTTCTCCTTATTTGTCTTCTCATTCATGAATAAAACTAGAATATTCTCTTCAGAGCTCTGCTGAACATTGTGACTGTCATTCTCAGTCGTCTTTCCAAGGTAAAGCTGCAATCTGCAATGTATCATCATTGGTTGCAAGACAATTGTAGGTCCCAACCAATAAAATCCTAAGGTCTCCAGTTACAATATGCAGTATTCATAAAATACATAAGTTTACAAATGATTTAAAAAATGTTCTGAAAACCAAAGACGATATGAAGCACTGATGAAGGACTGCAGCAGGCTGTATACTGAGCTTTAAAGGGTGGAGGGTTCCAGTAGAAGCATCTTGGTTGAGGGTGGAGAGCAGATGGCAGGAAGATTCAGAGAAAAAAAACTGAAAATCCTTTCATATGTCTGGAAGGTCCCATTCACAAGAGACATCAGCAAATATGGACAAAAGCTGTGTTCAGGGTGCACATGGGAACTGTTGACAAATTGGAACTCGGGAAAGCGATGAGAGACTAAGTATCTTCAGCAGGATTGATCTGTGCCGTCACTGCTTAGACAGGAGCATATCCTCAGAAAACACACTATAAACAGTCTATTTTATGCCCATTTAGGCTATTTACACCACATATCTGCTGCACATATTGCGAGCAGACATTACAAGTGATCGATTATTCTGCGTCCTTGGTGCTTGTTACTTCAATAGCAGGCATGGTACCAGATTGGACAGTCTTGCAAGGAGAGGTGGCTGATTTGTAATTATTAATATATTTATGCATAAGATGTCTTTTTTCCTAAATAGTGAACATTATTTATTATTTGCACCGTGACGTAAATCCTGTTCCATTCATTTTTGCTTTAATTACACAAGTGAAAATAGCTTCGCAGGTTTCACACAAATACCAAAAGAACAGAAAATGATTTAAATAAATCCACATTCAGTATGATAGACTAAATATCTAAATATATCAGTGTATTTGTTCATGATTTTGACATAATTTTCTTCTTCACATGCATGTGTTCTAATAATATATTTTAATGAAAATAAAACATTCTGCTTTTTATTCCATATTTGACATGAAATAAACAAACTTTATTTAAAAGTTCTTCAGTTAGAGCAACTGATATAGTAATAATAATAATAAGAAATCAAAAAACCATAAAGAGAATTTAAAATGGCAATAACATGTTAAATGTACTGTGCTCCTGTCCATCACTTGTGCAATCAACCATTGCAGAATCAGTAGCGTTCCAGAAAGTTGCATGACCTAGAATTCTGATGAAAGTCTGAGGTCTACAAGGTAAATAGTAATATAGATGGCACAGTCCCTTTTGGAGCTCTTGTACTTTACATCACCAAATCAGACAGAGCACTGTCAAATCTCACATATCCCAGCCTCTCTGTCAGATAGTCAGTAATCCACAAGATGGTCAAAGTGTGTCCTGACATTTCCTGTGACTTCATCTTCAGTAGCTGCAGCAGCTGAATTGTACAGCCCTTAGTATATAGATTAATTATAATGTCATGCAATGTTTCATGTGCATTGGTAATATGCAAAATGTCTTTTTTGAGCGATTTTTAAATAGCTGCAGATTCCCAGATCATCAGTTCAAACAACTGTACATAAACACAAGTTATTCGGACGTGTCACCACTTTGCGAAGGTCTGGAATACGTCTGAAAGTGTCACCCTTAAATGAGAAGAAATGTGTCAAGATGTTCTGGAACAATCCAGAAATCCCCAAAGCTGGAATGTGCAGGAACACCAGCATCACTGTTCAGATTTTAGCATGTTTTACCACCATGGATTGAAAACGTGCCCACCAAAAAGAAGGCCACCATTCCATAAATTGAAACCTTCAAGCTTCACTGAAATTTGCATTTGCCCACATGCACGATCCAAATGTCTTCTGGAGAAATGTTTTATGATCGGATGAGACAAAGATTGAGTTATTTGTCCACAATGACAAGAGGTATGTTTGGAGGAGTAAATGTGAGGCTTTCAAACCCAACAGAACTGTACCAGGTGTCAAGCGTGGTGGTGGTGGTGGCAGCATCATGCTCTGTGCAATATACCAGTACCACAGCAGCGAAACAACCCAAAGTGGATGGAAAAAGAAGGAGGTGGAATTCCTTCCAAATTCTTCTACTTCACCTCAAATCAACATCTGGGTGATTAAAACTTGGACACCGTTGGGTGTTCCAGCAGGGCAATAATCCCAAACATACATCAAAACTGGTTCTGGAATGGTTACACTGGCTAATATTAAGCTTCTGGAATGGCCTTCCCAAAGTCCCAGCCTCAGCCCTATTGTGGACTACACTTGGTCCATGCACAGAAAACCAACCATTTTAAATGAACTCTACCAATTCTCCCAAGGAGTGGTTGAATACCCGCCCTGAGTTATGCTTGTTGATGGCTAAAAAAAGCATCTGGTAGATCTGCAAGTTTTTAAAGGGGCATATTATAATGAAACCAAACCAAATATTAGTAGAGGGTTTATGTGTCACACACACATAAACACAGACAGGTGAAGCTATTAAAGCCTTTATCTTTTTAACCCTATGTGGCGTAAAGAAAATTCAAAATAATTCCAGACTAGTACACCGCTTCCTGTTTTTTATAGTCGTTAAAGTTGTGTGCTGTACAATCATTCCACCCAGTAAAAGAAAAATTCCAAGAAATCCTTAAGAGCCGAAAGTTACCATGACATTCATGCCCAAGATGAATGTATGTGAACTTCTAACCACAACTGTGAGGTCCTGAATAAGCTAGTAAGTAAAAAGTACAGTCCTGCGTAATTATATATTTTTTTCAAGACATTATGCACCCAAATACTAAAACACAACAGACTCCTGACTCCCCAGCTCTGTCCCTACCACTATGTCTAGTGCAATAATTTATGTGTCACACACACATAAACACAGACAGGTTGAGCCTGTAAGTCCACTTAGTGCATTTAGTTTGACAGACTCATATGATACTCAATTAAATTCAATTCTTTATTTATTTAGAATTGATCAACTCTTCATCATCATCATGCTGTAAACAGAGTCCATAAGGCTGCTTTCTGCCCATAAGGCACTATAAAGGCCCAGTTCGTGCTAACCAAACTGGATGAAACATGTTTGTCAAAATGCACTAGGAAATGCAAATGCCATGTGCATTACTCAACGTAATGGCAGGTCCAGCAATAAATTGCAATAAGTCCCCATCTCCCTTAAGAAACCTATTCAATAATTCAGAATATATTATAATTGGCACACCCATAAAATATACTTTTCCTCTGGAAATACTGATGGAGGCTAGGAAATTCATTTCATCATATATTGGGAATGTACACTACTGTGCATTAGTAGCTAATTTCCTCTGGGAAATTAATCTCTACAGGGTCTAAGATGAACACTGTCCACTATGTTCTGTGTAAATATTGACAGTACCGGAGAATGAGGCAGCTATATCTAACTCATACATGCAACAGTTCAAATGTGTCAACACAGAGGCTTAAATTTGGAGTACACTTGATATGTCTAAGAACCAAACTGACGAACAGTTGAGATCTCAAATAACTTAGGTGGAGAACGGTCTGGGAAAATCAAATGAATGGGCTTGTTTTTGCCAGTGATTTTTGTGTGAAGAAGTTATTATTATATAAGGCTTTCCAGGTTAAATCACTCACATTTAAATTCATTACAGATCCAAATGAAGAAATGTATATGTGGGCAGCTCAACAACAAAATGGGAGCAGTGAAACCTGTCCGCACTTAGAATTCAGTTTCTTTCACCAACTGATGTACAAAATTCACAGAGACAGCAAGACAACTAGAGAAAAATAATGGCTTTGTCTGTGAATGCAGTAAGTCTCTGCAATATTTACAGTGTTCTGTAGCCACCAAGTTTGGCTTTGAAGGCTCTCTTGGCATGCATAGATTGCCAGAAATCATCAGTGCTGGACTGATGGGGCCACTGCACCCCTATCTCATCATCTTTTTAGCTATGCAGCCTGTGCATAGATATGCCCACCATCACTGAGGACGACCTCCCAGCTGGCTAACAAACACCCCCATGTGCTATTTTTCCTGACTACTGCCAAAGACTAATAGACTAATCCTGGAGAAAGACTAGCAGTCAGAAAAGAAAGAAAAGTCTGAAATGTATGCACAAAGTGTGGGAGCTTGTGGGCACAGCATGATCAGAGCCCCTGTAGCCAAGGCCACCATCTAAAATTTCATACAGTTTACTCTAGTGGATGTGTAGAACCAAGATCATTGCCTTCATAATATTTTGCCTACTTCTGAATCATTGCTTCTACCCAACTGTTAAAAAAGTCTGTCCCAATCATGCTCTTACATTCTATGTCTTCATCCACCAAATACAGGAGAAACATTTGACCCTGGATTTTCATTGTGGTGAAAATGAAGGTTTGGTCCTCTGCTCAGTGACAGTGAATGCGTTGCCATGCCATCAAATGCTGAGAGCTGATGTGGGCAGATAGGGACATTTATGCAAATGAGGGGGATGATAACCAAAACATGGTGAGTGTTTTTGCAGATCTGCTCTTCTCTCAGTCACCAGAGATGAACTCTAGTGTTCCTGTATTTGCACAATCCCTGCAATGGAACATGAACCGTTGCATAAGTATCTACTTAAGGAAACACACTGAAAGGACAGACTTGAGAAGGAGGGTTGGGATTTTCCCGTAGTTACCCAATAGCTGCTAGACATTTTTAAACTTCCCATAGTGTTAAAATGCCTTCTGCATTGTTGAGTCAGGGCATTTATTATACACTATAGAAACAACTGCGTAAAAAAGTATTTGCCACTTTATAGCTCATTTTTGTTGCATATTTGTCCCATAAATGTTTTAGATCATCAAATAAATTCTAATATCAGACAACTGTACCCTCATACACACATTACTAACATGGACTGAACCACCACTTACAACCACTAGCACTTTATAAAACTACTGTAGAAACCATTCTTCATGAACAAATACACTGATATTGTCACGGCCAGGCGGATCAGCTGCACGCTGATCAGCCCTCTCTGTTTCTCTTCCGGGGCGGAACTCACTGTGGGTTCATGCCCTTGGCCCACGCCCTCGGGAGATGAGACCCAGGTGTCTCATTAAGGGGAGCAGCATTTAAGCCAGGAGGTGACTGCTGTTCGTCGCTGGATCGTTGTCTACCACGCAACCTCTTGGATTTTTCCCCGTGTGTTTCCCGTGTGGCAGTGTTGGAGTGTGAACCTGTGATCGTGTGAGTGGATATTCTGAAGAACGTATGCTTTCCCTTGGACTTCCCTGGAGACCCCTTCTTCCCCCACTCAGCTGTATATAACACCCCCCTGCACATTCTTGTATATACACCTGGTGACTTGTAAATAAACTCTTCTTGTAAGCATCAGTACCGGAGTCCTGCGCTTGAGTCCTCCTTCCAACCGTAACAATAACGATCCAGCCATCATGGACTCAGCGGACTCAAACCCCACCCAGCAACCCGTCCTCACCCCGGAGGCAATTCTGGAACGCCACGAACACATGCTTCGGCACATAAATCAACAACTGGCCGCACTCACTCAAGCCCTCGCTCAACGTCTACCATCGGTAAGCCCACCCTCACCCCCTCCGTCTGTTTCTCCTCAGCTATCGGCTCCCAGTCCCTCTGCAGCCGCTCCGCCTGTTTCCCCCACGCCGGCCCCCACAGAACCACCGGAGCGATCGTTACCAGCGCCGGAGCCTTTCTCGGGTGAGTTCGATAAATGTGGTGGATTTTTGACTCAGATCACATTACAATTCCGTCAGTTACGAAGAACATATGAGACAGATGGGGCCAAAATCGCCTTTATGGTTCAACTATTACGCGGGCACGCATTAAACTGGGCGCAAGCTGTTTTGAGAACAGCCCCGGACATTTCTTATGAGGACTTCCTCACCAAATTTAAGAGTGTTTTTGAAAGAGGCACCGGAGCGGAGGCGGCTGCCCACAGACTGTTAAATTTGAAGCAGGGGAGGCGGAGTATGGCGGATTTTTCGGTCGAATTCTGGACCTTGGCCGAAAAGACTGGCTGGGGGCAGTCGGCATTGATAAGTACTCTCCTGAATAATGTTTGTGATGAGTTAAAGAGAGAACTGATGATGAGAGATGTTCCTAAGACCTTGTCTGATGTGATTACGCTGTGTGTGAAGTTGGATGAGCACCTACGGGCGCGTCGGGGAATCGGAAACTACATTTCCCAGAGGCCCCCGGGGCGCATGGAGACGTCAGGTGGGGGCGCGCCTAGCGGCAGTCACTCGTTGGACAGCACGGAAGAAAGTGAACAGCCCATGCAACTGGGCCGCTCCAGTCTGTCGCCCGAGGAGCGGTATCGTCGCTGGAGGGCCGGTGAGTGCTATTATTGTGGCCGCAAGGGCCATATTGCCATGGATTGCCAGGCGCGGCTAAAAGACAGCGCCCGCCGGTAGTGAGGAGTGTACGGGTGGGCGAGGTCTCATGTTCTCAGTCTCCTCCTCGTCTCATGATTGCGGCTAAGCTAACGGTTCGTCTCAGGACTCATTCCCTCGACGCTCTGATCGATTCCGGGGCAGAACAGAATTTTATTGATGCCTCGCTGGCACTGAAGTTAGGTTTTAGCACGGAGCCTCTGTCTCATTCACTCCAAGTCACAGCCCTTAGTGGCCAGCGTCTTCCAGACATTACTCATGTCACAGAACCGATTTCCCTGTCTCTTTCCGGCAATCATGTTGAAACCATACAGTTGTACGTCTTTAAGGCCCCACTCACACCACTAGTCTTGGGCTATCCCTGGCTATGTCAATATAACCCTGTGATTGATTGGAGGAAAAAGAGTATTTCGGGGTGGGGGGAGGAGTGTCACATGTCCTGTTTAAAAGCCGCCACCCCCGCCATGAACCTACCACCCAATAAAACTATTTCAGAACCGCCTGATCTGTCCTCCATACCGTCTGACTATCACGACCTGGCGCAAGTGTTTTGTAAAGATAAGGCACGCTCTCTTCCCCCTCACCGGCCGTACGATTGTGGGATTGACCTCCTCCCAGGCGCGCCGCTTCCGACCAGTAGGTTGTATAGCCTGTCTCGACCGGAGCGGGAAAGCATGGAAAATTACATCAATGAGTCACTTGCCGCTGGTCTCATTCGCCCCTCGTCCTCACCTGTTGCTGCTGGTTTCTTTTTTGTCACCAAAAAAGATAAAAGTTTACGGCCCTGTATTGACTATCGCGGCCTCAACGCCATCACAGTTAAAAACAAGTATCCCCTCCCTCTGCTGAGTTCCGTGTTCGAGCTTCTTCAGGGTGCCACCATCTTCACAAAGTTGGACCTGCGCAACGCCTACCATCTGGTGAGGATTAGGGAGGGAGACGAGTGGAAGACGGCTTTCAATACTCACCTGGGCCATTTCGAATATCTTGTGATGCCTTTTGGTCTCACCAATGCTCCAGCTGTGTTTCAGGCTCTCGTGAATGACGTGCTCCGAGATTTCATCGACCATTTCGTTTTCATTTACTTGGATGACATCCTCATCTTCTCCCAGTCTGTCGCCGACCACCGACGCCATGTCAGGCAAGTGCTTCAGCGTCTCCTCGAAAATCGTCTCTTTGTTAAAGGGGAGAAGTGTGAGTTTCATGTCTCAACTGTTTCCTTCCTGGGCCACGTCATCGATCGGGGTAACCTCAAGACTGATCCCGCAAAGGTTCAAGCCGTTGTTGCCTGGCCGACCCCTTCCGACCGTAGACAGCTTCAAAGCTTTCTGGGGTTCGCGAACTTTTATCGGCGCTTTGTTCGCAACTATAGTAAACTGGTCCTGCCTCTGACCCGTCTTACTTCTCCCAAGGTTCCCTTCTGCTGGGATGAGCTGGCTCAACGTGCGTTTGCCCATCTGAAGGACCGTTTTGCCTCGGCGCCCATTCTCGTCCAACCCGATCTCGACCGGCAGTTCGTTGTGGAGGTGGATGCCTCGGACGCTGGAGTGGGGGCGGTGCTTTCCCAGCAGCAAGGAGGTAAGCTGCATCCCTGTGCCTACTTTTCACGCCGTCTCACCTCTGCAGAGAGCAACTATGATGTGGGAGATCGAGAGCTACTTGCCGTCAAGCTAGCCCTGGAGGAGTGGCGCCATTGGTTAGAGGGTGCTGCCCAGCCGTTTGTGGTCTGGACCGATCACAAGAACTTGGAGTACATTCGATCGGCAAAACGCCTCAACGCCAGGCAAGCCAGGTGGGCCCTGTTTTTCACTAGATTCCAGTTTACGATCACTTACAGACCCGGTTCCCGTAATGTCAAGCCAGACGCCCTCTCATGCCAATTCGCCGCCTCCGAAGACGCAACTCGGGACTCTCCCATTCTACCGCCCACCTGTGTAGTCGGGGCCCTGACCTGGGAGATCGAGTCGGCTATTCGAGAGGCTCAGCGGACAGAACCGGACCCCGGAACGGGCCCTCCAGGGTTGCTCTTCGTCCCCTCCTCAGTAAGGTCACGAGTGTTACATTGGGCTCATACTGCCAGATTCACCTGCCACCCGGGGGTCCACCGCACTATTACCTTCCTCCAACGTTTCGCCTGGTGGCCTTCCCTTGCCAAAGACGTCCGCGAGTATATTTCCGCATGCTCGACCTGCGCTCAAAACAAGAGCGTCCATCAACCACCCTCTGGCCTCCTTTACCCTCTGCCGACTCCGAGCCGCCCTTGGTCGCACATCGCTGTTGACTTCATCACTGGTCTGCCCGTCTCGTCAGGTAACTCTGTGATTCTCACCATTGTGGACCGCTTCTCCAAAGCTGCTCATTTTGTCGCCCTCCCTAAGCTCCCCACTGCTCTAGAGACCGCCCGGCTGCTAGCTGACCACGTGTTTCGCCTCCATGGCATCCCCACGGACATTGTGTCAGACAGAGGACCGCAGTTCACGTCGCGTGTATGGAAGGAGTTCTGCAGTGCCCTCGGAGCTCAGGTCAGTCTCTCCTCTGGTTTCCACCCGCAGACGAATGGCCAAACGGAGCGTGCCAACCAGGAGCTCGAAGCAGCTCTCCGGTGCCTGGTCTCCACTAACCAGTCAACTTGGAGCGAGCAACTGTCATGGATTGAGTATGCTCATAACAGCCTTACCTCCTCTGCCACCGGTGTGTCCCCTTTCGAGGCGTCCTTGGGCTATCAACCGCCACTCTTCCCAGCTGTCGAGGGTGAGCACTTTGTTCCCTCTGTCCAACAGCGTCTTCGGAGGTGTCGGCGCGCCTGGAGGGCGACTCGGGCCTCCCTTCTCCGCACGGTGGAACGCAATAAGCGCCTGGCGGATCGCCACCGGACCCCTGCTCCCACCTACACACCTGGACAAAGGGTTTGGCTGTCTACCAGATTCGTCCCGCTCAGGTCTGAATCCAGGAAACTGTCTCCCACTTTCATCGGTCCCTTTGAGGTCGACTCTGTGATTAACCCTGTCTCTGTCCGCCTTCGCCTGCCCCGGAATATGAGGATCCATAACTCCTTCCACGTGTCGCAAGTGAAGCCGTGTCTCTCTAGTCCTCTGTGCCCTCCTTCCGGACCCCCTCCGCCCGCCCGGGTCATTGATGGCCGCCCGGCTTTCGCCGTTTCGCGGATCATGGATGTCCGGCGCCGGGGGCGCGGTCTGCAGTATCTCGTGGATTGGGAGGGCTACGGGATGGAGGAGCGTTCTTGGATCCCGCGGGCGGCCCTCTTGGATCGGGGTATGGTGCGGGCGTTCCATGCGGCTCACCCTGACAAGCCTGGGGGTCGCCGGGAGGCTCCCGTCGGGGGGGGGGGGGGGGGGGTACTGTCACGGCCAGGCGGATCAGCTGCACGCTGATCAGCCCTCTCTGTTTCTCTTCCTCTTCTCTCTCGCCGGGGCGGAACTCACTGTGGGTTCATGCCCTTGGCCCACGCTCGGGAGATGAGACCCAGGTGTCTCATTAAGGGGAGCAGCATTTAAGCCAGGAGGTGACTGCTGTTCGTCGCTGGATCGTTGTCTACCACGCAACCTCTTGGATTTTTCCCCGTGTGTTTCCCGTGTGGCAGTGTTGGAGTGTGAACCTGTGATCGTGTGAGTGGATATTCTGAAGAACGTATGCTTTCCCTTGGACTTCCCTGGAGACCCCTTCTTCCCCCACTCAGCTGTATATAACACCCCCCTGCACATTCTTGTATACACCTGGTGACTTGTAAATAAACTCTTCTTGTAAGCATCAGTACCGGAGTCCTGCGCTTGAGTCCTCCTTCCAACCGTAACAGATATATTTAGTCTATCATACTGAATCATTCTTTACAATACAATAATTATAGTTCTACAACTGTTTCTAACAGTTTATTAATTCTCACAACTGTGTATCTACAATCTGTATAGTTTTCACATTTTTAACCATATTTATATCCTGTTTATAGCCTGTACATACTTATAGTTATAGCATATTCATAACATACCTTCATACATGTACATACATGTAACATACCTATAATAGATCCGTATTTTGTATTATATCTATATTATTGCTAAAGCACTTTCTGGATGGATTCAAACTGCAATTTGTTGCCTTGTACTTGTGACATGTGCAATGACAAAGTTGAATTCTATTCTATTCTAAAGATAATCCAACTAAGTACAAAAATACAGTTTTCAGTGAATGGTGATGAAATTATCATGAAATTAAGTCATCATTAAATAAGAAAAAAGCTATTCAAACCTACTTAGCTCTATGTAGTAATCCCACCCACCCTCCGCTCCATGTAAATGATGAATTGACCGTGAGTAACAACATTTTTTGGAGTTCAGTTTAACTAGCCACACCCAGGCCTGGTTACTACCAGACGTGTTTAATCAAGAAATCACTCTGTAGAACCTGTCTGACAACGTGAAGAAGGCTAAAAGATCTCAAAAAGCAAGACATCATGCCACAACAAGAAACAGCTGAGAAACCAAGTATTCGACACCTTTCAATCTGAAATGGGCTACAAAGCCATTGCTAAGGCTCTGGGACTGCAATGAACCACGGTGAACAAATGGGGATAACTTGGAACAGTGGTGAACCTTCCTAGAAGTGACTGGCCAACCAAATTTACTCCAAAACAGCATCGAGGAGGTGAAAAAGAAGCCAGAACAACATCTAAACAGCTGCAGGCCTTGCCTGTCTCACTTAAGGTCAGAGTTCATGATACAACAATAAGAAAGGGACTGGGCAAAAATGACATCTATGGGGAAAAAATCAAAATGAAAACCACTGCTGACCAAAAAGAACTCAAAGACTCGTCTCACATTTGCCAAAAAATTATCTTGATGAGTTCAAACCTTGCCCTGATAACGTGCGTGAGCCTTGTAGTAAAAGGTTATTTGAGTGCCCAGTTAGTTTAGGAAAGTAGTTCATAAATATCAGACCATTTTATTTCCAATGAAAAATGTTACTACAATTAAACATATTGTCAACTTGTATGTACATGTATGGCAGGACCTGGACCAGTATCCATGAATTCTGTTCTCTACCAGAACATCCTGAAGCAGTTTTTCCTGCCATCGGTTCATGCCCTCATGCTCAAGAGCACTTGAGTTATAAGGCAAGACGATGACCCGAAATAGACAAGCAAGTCCACCTCTGAATGGCTTTGGAAAAAAAAAAAAAAAAAGGGTGTTGGAGTGGCCTAGTCAAAATCTGGATTTAAACGTGATTGAGTTACTTTGGCTTGACATTAAACAGGCTGTTCATGCTGGAAAACCATCCAGTGTGACTGAATTAAAACAATTCTGCAAACTAGAGTGGTGAAGTGAAAGACTTTAGTTTGTATAGCCTTGGATGGCACAAACAATTATTGGGTTTAGGAGCAATTACTTTTGAACACCAGGTAAGTTTGAATTACTTGTTTCACCTTATTAAATGAAATCATCGTTTAAAACTGCATTTTATATTCACTAAGATTGTTTTTGTCTAATATTAAAATGTGTTTCGTCATCTGAAATATGTAAATGTGACAAATATGTGAAAAACAAAAAAGAAATCTAAGAAATCAGGAAGACAGTAAATACTTTTTCACAGCACTGTATTTGGCAACATTAGCACAACCCAATAAAACCATGAAAGCAGAGACGACCAAGTGCACAGTTGGTGCCTCAGATTCAAAAGTAACACCTAGCAGAAGATAATCCACTTCATATTTCTTCACGTTAGGCAACTGCACATCAGACATATTATGCACTTGTGAGCCTGAAGGTCCCTCCCACAATGGACAGTCACATTCTTGCACGCTCCTTTTTCAGGTGATGTCACCATATTTGTGTGTTAAAATGGCTTTGGGTGCTATCAGAAGATATTACAAAGACCCGATTTTCATAAATGTCCTACTGAAGCATGATGAATCTCAAAGCAATAGTTGGGTACCACAGGCAACACAGGAAGAAATGATCACTAATAAACTGCAACTCCATAAGTATTGTCAGCACTGCTGAAAAATGTATCCCGAGCCTTCCCCCAAGGGGCATTCGTTGCTCGTGCCCTGTTCTGTCAATCCCAGGATCCCCCCCCCGGTCATAACAATAACATTAAGCGCCGAGGATTTTCCCCACACAACACCTGCCACATTATGTGATGACGTGAACCATCCTACCATCCCAGTTCCCATCTGGCAGCTGCCAACATTATAACTGTTCGCTAACACGGGGGTTAATGAAACCCCCGTGTTAGCGAACACACCTCAGCGTTCAGGGCTCAAGCTGCTTGGAGATCCGCATGCAGCCCTGAAGGATTGGCTCCATTATGGATGCCAGCACGGGGCTACACAAACTTCCTGAATAAAATAATGCTCACACCTGCTACCTGGGCTCAGTTGTTGCCATGCAACACAGGGATGATGCATTCTGCTGTGTATTCTCATGCTGTGTGCACAATGTCACCAATTACAACACGATTAGCGGACTTCCAAAAGTGTTAACTTGTACGTACAAGGGCAATTGTTTTTGCTACTATCCAACATTCACCTCGTGCTTTAACAAACTGTTGACTTCAAGGAAAACAACATCAAAGATGCAGTTTTAGGCAGGGGCTTTTCCTCAGCATAATGTGTCATTAACGACTACTTTATATTCCTCTGCCTTCACATACAAGCACTTTTTATCATTTTCTCAGTAGGAGCTAATCGGAGCTGAATGCACAGACAAATGAAGTGAGCAAAATTGATCATCTGGTTGCAATGCAACATTCTGCTGAGAAACCTTGGGTCCTAGCGATCGCGTTAGTTTAGCATATATCACCCACCTAATTGTTTTTGAAGACTAAACACCTGCCAGGTTTTCACCCGCCCTTTTATACAGCAGTGGAATGCAGAATAGGTGTATTTTAACATTTAACATACTGGGATAGGATGCATGAAAATTCAAAGACAAAACAGTCATACGCACATGTGCACAAGCCATTGTCACCTGTAAATCTAGCTTAAGCTGGTTTTACACTGGTTTAATCATATATTTGCGTATCACTACAGCTACCTGCTCCTTTGGTCTTCAGCAAATGGAATGCTAAAAGCATTAGCATTACTGTAGTTGCCATTGCACACAACTATTCTATTCTAAGGCTATTTATAGTGCCATCTCACAAACCTTGCAGCAACATCATCAAACACTGGGGAAGATAATAATTTAGATTACAACACACACAGACTTTAAAAAATAATTTCTCAGGCGTGCAATATTCACACATTGCTACACCAGACTGTGTTTTTTTACAGCGAAAAGTAAAAGGGGCTGAAAATATTTCCAGAAAAGAGATTTAATTTATGTTTAAGCCCAAATTTCTGGCATTTTGGAGGCGTTTTACAAGGGAAGCTAGCGTTTCACATCAAACAGCGGCCCGTTCAATAATCCGTTACATTTAAGGAGACACATCGAGAGGCCAGAGCATGGAGGCACTCAAGAGGGGGGGCCTGACCATTTGAATCCTGCTTCATGGAGCATGGAGAGGCGGGCGTATCTACTCTGTCACCATCAATACCCGTGCATGCTCTCTCACACCTTTCCCTTTCTCTGTACACTTACTAAATGCCACATGAAAGAGCCAGACCTTTTCTCTTTGGCTTTTAAAACCCTTTGAGGATGCAACCCAATATTTATTGCAGCCGGTGTCTTTGAAACAACAAGAAACTTTCAGACATAGGTTGGGGTGTTGGGGTGTAGTAGGGTTTATGAAAAGAAGCTGTAAAGGGGCAAAGGAGATGTAATAAGAATGCAAGAAATAAAAGAATAACTAGTGTTGTGCCTCCAACTTCATGTTTTGCAGGCTCACAACAAGCTTCACACATCAAATAGTGTAGCAGAGCACATTTCCCCACAGTCAATAATGCACTTAGAGCATCACAACGCACTAGGCATTGCATTGATGTTATTTTGAGATTATGTTGACTAATCAATTTTTTTTTCTAAAGGCATCCTTTGTGCTGTTTTTTTTTCCACTGCCTTCCTGATAATTTCCTTCTTGTTCCATTTTTTCTCATCTTGGTTGATATTTTTATGCAAAGCTGGAGTGGTAGGGATCAAAGCTTCATCCGCTATCTCACACTGAACTTCAGCTTCAAAGGATTCAGCATCCTGTGAAATTTCAATCACTGAACAACAGTTAATGATTGTAACACTACATTTAGCTGAGGGTAAGCATTGTAGTTCCAACACCTAACCAGCTTCTTGGCTATGATCCACAGGCCCTTGCAGAGCGTTCGCCGCTTCGTAAGAGAGCAAAAAAAAAATTTGTGTGTGTGTGTCAACTTACGGGTACAACTGCCTTTCTTATTTTGCGTGAGGTAATATTAATACCTTATGTGATCTATAGATGGGGATTCAGGATTGGATGAGTGCACTCTATTACCATCTTCATCTCCTTTTGCTCTTTTTGCCACTATACAAAGAAATGCTAATCGGCCTCACCTTGAAAAGGTCTCATCAGTTCTCTATAAAGGAAAACAAAACACTTTGCCAAGGGGAATCAAGGTGTATGAGCATTTATTGAATGTAGAATATAAAGAATGTGAATGAATGTGAAGTATCTAAGCTCGTGTAGTAGAGGGCGCATGAAGAATAAGCAAACGCAAAGACGAGGACCAGAGGAAATTGCAACTCCTTTTCAGAAGTGATTTAAGCGACTGTCCGTGATGCAGACGATGGTCTGATGCTAAGGGTTTTTATATGTAATCACAGGTCACTTGCATGGATATGAGCTCATTTATCTCTGCCGCTTTAGCACTCTCACCATGCCGCCTGTCCTTTCTGATTGGGATCCAAAGGTGAACTTGAGCTTCTGTCGCAGATTTTTTAAAAATCATAATCATACCCCCCGTAAAATGATAGCAGACAGGAAGGTGGGATGACACGCCTAACATGTACATCAAAATGTGAGATCTGAGGATGGTAATCCTCAGATCTCGCCAGATCTCGCCAGTTGGTCAGACTTTGATCCAGGATAAATATCAGCAATAATGTTATCAATTGCGAATGAATTCAAAGCGGCTCAGGTGGTAGACATGAGACGTGAGACTTTATTGTCACCGTGCCACTGTCACAGCATCACAACAAGATCAGTTGGTAGATAGATATATAGATAGATTTGTATATATGCAGTTTAAACACCATATAAATACATATACACACAGACACAATAAAAAAGCTGTTCTGCTGAAGTTGCTCTGTATCTCATTCTGAATGGCAAGAGTTTGAAGAGGTGGTGTGCAGGGTGGATGATGTTGGTAGCCATGTAGGCACGCTGTTTAGGCAGTGGACTTTGAAGATGTCACTGATAGCAGATAGTGGGATCACAATGATTTCCCGGGCCTACTTAGTGACCCTCTGTAGCACCTTCTAAGCCAGCTTGCTACATCCCGCAAACCACACAGTGATGAGTATTATATGAATGTATGCGTGCCTGAATGAGACCTGTAGTCGAAAGTGGCTTGACAGCTCAATTCAAAGTACCTGTCCATTTACAGAAAGGTAAAAACGATGAGATTGTATCTCTACTACAGTGGGGCAAAAAAGTATTTAGTCAGCCACCGATTGTGCAAGTTCCCCCACCTAAAATGATGACAGAGGTCAGTAATTTGCACCAGAGGTACACTTCAACTGTGAGAGACAGAATGTGAAAAAAAAAATCCATGAATTCACATGGTAGGATTTGTAAAGAATTTATTCGTAAATTAGGGTGGAAAATAAGTATTTGGTCACCTCAAACAAGGAAAATCTCTGGCTCTCACAGACCTGTAACGTCTTCTGTAAGAAGCTTTTCTGTCCCCCACTCGTTACCTGTATGAATGGCACCTGTTTGAACTCATCATCTGTATAAAAGACACCTGTCCACAGCCTCAAACAGTCAGACTCCAAACTCCGCCATGGCCAAGACCAAAGAGCTTTCGAAGGACACCAGGAAAAGTATTGTAGACCTGCACCAGACTGGGAAGAGTGAATCTACAATAGGCAAGCAGCTTGGTGTGAAAAAATCAACTGTGGGAGCAATCATCAGAAAATGGAAGACATACAAGACCACTGATAATCTCCCTCGATCTGGGGCTCCACGCAAGATCTCATCCCGTGGGGTCAAAATGATCATGAGAACGGTGAGCAAAGATCCCAGAACCACACGGGGGGACCTGGTGAATGACCTGCAGAGAGCTGGGACCAAAGTAACAAAGGTCACCATCAGTAACACACTACAATGGCAGGGAATCAAATCCCGCAGTGCCAGACGTGTTCCGCTGCTGAAGCCAGTGCATGTCCAGGCCCGTCTGAAGTTTGCCAGAGAGCACATGGATGATACAGCAGAGGATTGGGAGAATGTCATGTGGTCAGATGAAACCAAAGTAGAACTTTTTGGTATAAACTCAACTCGTCGTGTTTGGAGGAAGAAGAATACTGAGTTGCATCCCAAGAACACCATACCTACTGTGAAGCATGGGGGTGGAAACATCATGCTATGGGGCTGTTTTTCTGCCAAGGGGACAGGACGACTGATCCGTGTTAAGGACAGAATGAATGGGGCTATGTATCGTGAGATTTTGAGCCAAAACCTCCTTCCATCAGTGAGAACTTTGAAGATGAAACGAGGCTGGATCTTCCAACATGACAATGATCCAAAACACACCGCCCGGGCAACAAAGGAGTGGCTCCGTAAGAAGCATTTGAAAGTCCTGGAGTGGCCTAGCCAGTCTCCAGACCTCAACCCCATAGAAAATCTGTGGCGGGAGTTGAAAGTCCGTGTTGCTCGGCGACAGCCCCAAAACATCACTGCTCTCGAGAAGATCTGCATGGAGGAATGGGCCAAAATACCAGCTACTGTGTGTGCAAACCTGGTAAAGACCTATAGTAAATGTTTGACCTCTGTTATTGCCAACAAAGGTTATGTTACAAAGTATTGAGTTGTATTTTTGTTATTGACCAAATACTTATTTTCCACCCTGATTTACGAATAAATTCTTTACAAATCCTACCATGTGGATTCATGGATTTTTTTTTCACATTCTGTCTCTCACAGTTGAAGTGTACCTCTGGTGCAAATTACTGACCTCTGTCATCATTTTAGGTGGGGGAACTTGCACAATCGGTGGCTGACTAAATACTTTTTTGCCCCACTGTAAATATTACAAATGTAAGCACTAGCTTTTTGTCCTCCATTCTTGAATCGAGACTACACATACATGTATGCTGAATGGCAGACGCATATGATTGAAAGATAGTAATATACTTACTGATGCGTTCGGCACTATCCTGTCTCGATAGCTCAGCATCTACCTGTGTCTGAGACCTCACAAGCCATCTCATTCATTATTCACATTACTTTCAACTTTGCGAGACCTAACCACTTGATGACTGCAGAAAACTTAAGCACACATGAATAAAAGGACTGACTTAGTACAAGGGCAGTTGTCATTGATAGTGTTGTAATTTAATTTATCCTGACTAGTCGCTCCACAGATTGGAAATGACAATGATAACCTTCATATCTGCCTTTATGTAGATGACGATGCATTCAAAGAGTCTCCGAGCTCATAATGTCACCTCCACTCAAGTGCTATGTTTTGTGTTTTTTTTAACCCGATGACGCGTTGATTAAGGTAAGTTTTCAATATTAAACACTTGTCACTCATTTTTAACATCAATTTCCTTTGGCAACGACAAAGTGTTTGATTTGCTAATTTGCCTTTGAATTGCAATTGGGCTCTCCTTGGAGCTTTCCGCTTGCCATCGCTTAATTTAGCTCCTTTCTGTGTGACTTTTGGGGAGGTTAACATCAACAATACAACCAAGCCTCGGCGGAATCCTCTGACCTGATAAGACACAGGACATAAAGCCCAACAGAACCCTATCAGCAGCGGCATGTGCATGGTGAAAGCCCTGAATGCATGGTATGAAAGGATAAGCAGAGCAGGGAGCTTGGGCACGTTCAAAACTCCCACAGATGAAAATGTTGTGATTTGTTTGCTTGTGCACCAATCTGGAAATGCTGTACAGCACAAAAGGGGGGGAATTAACATGGAGCAGGCACTTTTACTTTCCATACTCATGCTATTGTCATTTTTCCTCCCTCCTTGGAAATTTGAGACTGTACCTATAAACTCGATCCATTTCTAGCTAAGAGCCAAAATTAATGACCAGGCTCCAAAAGTTCAACTGCAATTCCACCGAGTGGCCTGTTTACATCTCTATTCTGTATAATGCGGAAGACAAGAGGACTTTTTAATTCTCTCCTCAGCGCCACATTTATGACTCTCACATATAAGTGCTTCAGCAGACATGGCCAATTACCTTTACTCATTAAAAAGCCTGAAAGGAAGCTAATCTAAGTTCAGCGTCTTGACCCGGCAATAAATAGCATCACGCAACAACACGTGCCATTCTTCTGCTCCCTGCCTGCACCGTAGAATAAAGGAGATAAATCATAAAATTATATTAGCTCCTTTACATTCTTTCTGCATTATCATGAAATGGCTATAATAATCACAGCTTGTTGATACAGTATATGGTCATACGTCCTTGATGACTGTGAAGTGCATAATGGTTTTATGCACTTTTATGCAATTTGAAATGCTTACTCTTAAGAGACACCCCAGGTCCTTGCTATTTTTTTTCTCTAATCCCTGTAAGGTCCCCCCTCCTTGCAACCTTGGTATGACCCAAAACGTGTATATCAGAGCACACACCTGTTTTGCCCAGGTGTTCAAAGATTTTGCACTCACGCCATGGCACGTTTTGCCTGTCTTTGCCTTTTTTTTTGCTCACAACTCTTCTCCTCTACTCTCCATTTAGCATCTAATGAGGAACATCAAATAAACAAATAGGCCAGTGTACTACTGACCCACTGCAACCTCCCATAATAGTCATCTATCATGTTTTGTTTTTTTTACCTTGTTGGTAATCTACTTTATACTGTCTTCCCTGTGCATCAAAAATCAATTTCAATAGCATGGCAATGAACATTACCTAGCCCTGAATGTGATATGATTACTGCGTCAATTACCAGTGGTGTTTGCTGATGCCCTTGGTAATATTGACGTTCTTAAATTAAGCTATATGAGGCTGAAGGACTCCACTGCTACTGTATTCTGAAGGGGTAACTGACTTCGCCAGAGACTGCAGCTCTGGCAGTGCATTCAGCAAGGGATCTGCATGTCATAATGGGATATCATTACTTCACTACCTTCATTACAAGGTCCTCATCTGCTGGGGCTTGAGAGTAATGTTAATTATTATGGAGGAGCCAAACCAAAGGGGGCATTGTAGCTGAAAATGCCATTTTGATTAGGATGACTCTTCCGCCTTTTTTTAATGGCTTGTTTGGGTGTCAGTAGGAAAACATGTCAAGACAAGTGGCGCCTATGCTGTATACAGTATATATGCTTCTTCCAGCATTACACTTCACTCTTTCTTGAGGCAAAAGCAGTTGGAAAGAAGTGGAAGTGGTGACTCTGGACACTACTTTTCTAAGCTTTAGGGAGAATCACTATGCAAATGAATGTGTGGTTGTGTCTCACACTGACACTGGCCTTTGTGGAAAACCAGAGGGCAAAGAGACACAAGTTTAGCCATAGTTAATGCAGAGCCGAGGAACGCGGTATAGAAACTACCAATAACCATGGGTTAAAGTGGGCCAGAACGATCCGGATTGGCATTCCGGCACTTTCAGTTAATGAGCATTTAAATCTGATAGGTAGGATAAGGAATATTACTGTACAATGAGTTAATTTTTCATGTCCTGCAGCCTGGCTTTGCTTCCAGTGACGGCATGGAGATACTTGCTCAGTAATAAGAAAATAATGGCGTCCCGCGGCCCGCTTAAACCCGCACCACTTTTCTTTTTTCTTTCCTTCTCATCCCTGTGATAATGAAGTTGGTGCTGCGTCAGTTGCATCCATCCTACTTTTTCTGCATGCTGTGTGACGGCGCAACTATGTATCAAAGCCAAAGGAAAGAATATGACACACAGCACGCTGTCAACATCATTACTTTTGCGAATGCGTCTGCGAATTCCTATATTATAGTCTGACAGAAGACAGTACCTTTGTGAGAGCAGAGTGTTATTCTGAAATGTTTGGGATCTGCCCGAGTCACATTAGTAGCCATATTTTGACAGACGTTTGAAGATGTTTTGGGAGCACATGTGATATGAGAGAGAGTGTCCTGTAAAGGTAAGCTAACTGCGTGGACGTTGATTTTTGATGTTGGAGAGCTCTGTGTGTGCACTGCTTAGGGAAGACACAGCTTGTGTGTTTCTGCAGTGTTTACTGTGGACACACTGCTCTGCAGAAATGTAATACAGCACTGGTCACTACTCCCTGTGCTCGATAAAGGAAATAAAATAAATAATAACCACATTGAGTTTTTTTAATGTCCACTGTCAGTGCAATTCTTAGATCAGGGGAGGGGGAACTCCAGGCCTCATTGGGCCGGTGTCCTGCAGCTTTTAGATGTGTCCTTGATCCAACACAGCTTATTTAAATGACTAAATAACCTCTTCAACAAGCCTTGAAGTTCTCCAGAGGCCTGGTAATGAACTAATCATTTGATTCAGGTGTGTTGACCCAGGGTGATATCTAAAACCTGCAGGACACTGGTCCTTGAGGCCTGGAGTTCCTCACACCTGATTTAGATAAATCCCATGGGATTTTTTTCACCTCTATCTAGCTCTGGTTCTGCCCCATAAAAGTTACAACATTAATCACAAAATCACAATGAGAAGAGCATATTTTAGTACTCCATAATCTAAAATTTATTAATTGATTCATTCTGATTTAAACTGCCTGCCGTGCAGCAATTCCTTAACTTAGCTGGAAGAGATATCAGTGTCTCTTAACCTATTAGACGATATAAATTATGAACGTAGTCAGTGTGACATCAACCACTGTTTTCTTCCATTGGCATCTTGTTTGCATGCACATTGGCCAATGCCTTGTGATTGCAGCTCGTTATAAATGAGTTTGTGGTTTCATACATCCCGTACCACTCAGATTGAATTTTTTTTTTATTCAGTATGATCCAAAATGACTGACTGAGCCCATGACCTCAGCATGAAAGTGTTTGCAGAGGTCAATTCAGAAAGCCATTTGTCCATAGACATCTATGGGACTGGAAGTCATTTTATAACCACAGCTATCACCATCTGGTGGCCTTCATGTAGAATGCAGGTTTAAGGCATTTCTGCATTTTCCAACCTCACAAGCTGCATCCACGCAGTACGTGACCACGCAGTCACAGATCAGATCAATCACAAAGGATTAGCAGATAATAATTATACTTCAAATTTTCACAGTTCTTCCGATGTATTGGTAACTGTATTTCAAGTCTGACTTAAAAGCAAGTTCAACAGAAATTGCCATTCTAACTCATGAAATAGCATAAAAATTTCCATGTTATGCAGGAGAGGTTTATTAAGTGTGTACCACCCGTCTCCCCCCTTTCTTCAAGGTAAGCAGTCTGAAATCTTAAGTACCTGTCCAACTTAACAAAATATGCCCTCACTTGAATCAGTGTTGCAGCTGTATTAGTTTTTCTTTTTTAAGAAGCCAATAAATGCATTACATTTAAAACATATGCGCCAAGTTGTTCTTAGCCACAAAGATGTACTGAACTCCATTAAATCATCTTTTATTCTGAGCATATTTTATGACCAAAAAGCAAACCCAACATAATGACTGAAGAGAGCTCACGTACATAACACAGTTCCTCTCGAAGGTTGTTGATTTTGTCCTAGATGAATGGTTCAGTAAATAGAAACTTTCTAACGTGATCCCATGCCACATTTTTTTTGACACAAATTCAAGTCAACACCTGTGGTTAGCCAGGATGACTGTAGAATTACAGCAACAGGGATTATAGCCATCTGCTATGAATGAATCAGATTGAAAACTTTCCTTTTTGCTAAAGCATATAGTTAGGGTTGGACCAGGTGACCCTGAATCCTCCCTTAGTTATGCTGCAATAGATGTAGGCTGCCGGGGGATTCCCATTTCCTTTCCAGTCACCTTTCTCACTCACTATGTATTAACAGACCTCTCTGCATTGAATCATATCTGTTGTTAACCTCTGTCTCTCTTCCACAGCATGTCTTTTATCCTGTCTTCCTTCTCTCACCCCAACCGGTCGCAGCAGATGGCCGCCCCTCCCTGAGCCTGGTTCTGCCGGAGGTTTCTTCCTGTTAAAAGGGAGTTTTTCCTTCCCACTGTTGCCAAAGTGCTTGCTCATAGGGGGTCATATGATTGTTGGGTTTTTCTCTGTATCTATGAAGCGCCTTGAGGCGACTTATGTTGTGATTTGGCACTATATAAATAAAATTGAATTGAATTGAATTGAATGCATCTTATGTGTCAAACACAAGCTTGGGTGTTCAGGCAGTATCGGGCTGTCAGCCGTGTCCCTTGGGTCCACTTTCCTCTTTTCTTCCTCTTGTCTGCACTGTGTCACCCATTCGTGGCCCTCTGCATGTAACTCTATGCACGTCTGAATGTATGTGCGATGCGAAGCTGTGGGTTTTTTTTTTTCTTTCACATCTTTCATGTGGGCCTGTCACACATCATGTCGACTCTCCCACTCACACTCCTCCTCTTTCTCATACACAGAGGCACTCATACGCGCAACACACAATCAGGTCAGGGTCTTTGAACAGAACCCACAGGCAGGGTACTATCCAGGCTTCTCTGCTGTTTGAGCTGAGCTGTCTTAGTCATGTCTGCCTTTGAAGTAGATGCAGACAGTTGGGTGGAGGAGCTGTGTGCTCCTATGGTTGAGGAGAAAGCTCAGGGAAACATCAGTGAGCCGAGGCTTGACATGGCCATGCGAGTATAGACACTGACACACACATATACAGTAAGTACAGGCGCGCTGCATTGCAGGGACAGCAAAAAGAAGAAAAGAAAAAACAACAACAACAACAATAACAAAACTCAATCCAACAGAGTAGAATAGACCCAAAGCTCTGAGTGTAAACAAAAAACTGCAAGAGCCAGAGATACTGACTGCTGGAGGTCTTGACCTTATCAGTTGAGGAAAGTCCAAAGGTGTAAGAAGAGCAGAGTCTCCATTAGGTTCAGTCAGTTGAAGCCCACTACAACTGGCTTTGCGCAAAAAGAGCCTGAAGGTTGAAATGAGTAACAGTGAAGCGAGTAAAGTATTTTCAGGTGACTGCGAACAGGGGATGAGGGGGAAGGCGCTTGAGGGCTAAAGGAGCAGAAGTGGGAGGAGAGGGATAAATACTTCAGAAAGAAACAGAGCGAGCTGCCACAAGGGGAGGTGACTCAGGGGTCAGCTGTGGGTGTGAACAAATCCCAGTGCACAATTAAGTCTTCAGAAGAAGCGACGGTGTCTTCGAAAAAGTATGCCCCATGAGCGCGCGCACACGAACACACGCACCCTCAAAATAATCTAAACTACTAACAGATGTTTGGTGATTTGTTTTCTCTCACCTTTTGTTGTCTCTGGTGTGAAGCCGGGCAGCACTGTCCAGCAAGAATACTAATTTTATTCCTAAAAACATCTCTCAGCAGTCCTTGATATCCACAACAAAAAGGCAAACCATCTGCTGTTTTGTTTTTGTCTACAGCATTAAATCAGCACTCTACTCCGTCCTTAATAGCAGCTAAATAGAGCAATGCAATGTGAGGCAAGACTGACTTTTGTGTGTCAGTTTGAAATAATGTAGACAATAGTTGCTGGCACCACTGTCTACTGCCAAGCAACTCTAAAGTTTGTTGTTATTACTGTATTTTATTTTAATAACGACTGAAGATCTCACTTTAACCTCTTACAAAAACTCTGCGTTATTGTTATGGAATAAGATCCATTTCATATATGCTCCCCCATTTTCAGAAGCGCGAACTCTATTGGACAAATTAAGATAATGTTAGATAGAAGTTTTGTTTTATATTGGGGTATATTTATACTGCCTGAAGTCTAGAATGAATCCATGCACATCACTAGATGTTGTGTTTCCTCCCCTGAGATGCTCTGCCGGGCCTTTGCTGCAGCCACCTTCACTTGCTGCTTCTTTGTGGGTCTCACTGCCTTCAGTTTTATCTTCAGGAACTGAAAACATGCTCTACTGGGTCAAAATGAGGAAAGGTGACTCACCGGCTGCTTTAGAATATCCCATTTCTTCGCCTTGAGAAACTTGGGTTGTTTTTGCAGCAAGCTTTGCATAATTATTCATTCGCACTGTTAATTGCTGTCCAGTTAGTTTTGCAGCATTTGGCTGGACCTGATAGGGAGCACACCCATACGGAAAAGAAATAGTAAAAACTTATATGTGATTACTCATGAAAGTGGCCACTTTCATGAGTAAATCATATAAGGCTTACATGATTTACTCATGAAAGTGGCCACTTTCGCATTACTTTCATACATTGTTTTAGTAAGTATCCAAAACATACAAGTTTCATTATATAATTTTTCAAGGGATCTCATATCTGCTTTCACACTTATATGCTTTTCATACAAGTTTCACACAAGACAGATACAAACTTTATAAGATTTATATATATCTTTTCCATATGGGCAGCCCTGTCCACTTCAGACAGTGTTAATATGACGTTAAAGATTTGGCAGTTATATATTTGTTTTTCACACTGTTAACATTGTTATTAACAAATATATAAAATAAGTATATATAAGTATACTGTTTCCAAAGAGACAATAGGGTACATCACTGGCACAAGCTCATCTAGGCTGGAATAGCTGCATGATGAAGTAGATAATAACATTGTTGCATAATCTGGTCATTTAAAGGTTTCATAATATCCTGTAACAATGCTGCTGCCCAAAATCATTCTATAATTCTGAATTCAAATTATGACCCGGGGAAACAAAAGCGTATTATTTTTTTAATTGATTGAGTCACCATTTTTGACCTCCTTCTATGATTTACAATCACCTCTGTCTCCAAGCCTGGATGTTTGACTGTGACCAGCTAATGTTGTCTGTATTCATGCTACCAAAAGGAAGAAACATATCGATTTTGGTGACCCTAAGACCTTCTCTCAAGTGGTATCAGACCAAAAACCTTTTGTTGTCATCTTCTGACCCCTTGCTCATTCTACTACATCATTTGCTGATAAAAAAAAAAGTGAACACTTTCTTATATTCTGCCGCGAGAAGATTCATGCAACCATCATCATGAAACTTGCACAAAAAAAAGAATTATATATTAATAAAACCTAATAAAATATGTTTTTAAATTCTACACTATTGGAGTGTTGTTGATGCTGCATTTAAATACTTGCTACCCTTCCCAGCAGCTCATACATAAAACAAGACTTCACAAACAGAGGAAACACACAACTCTTTGACAGCTGGGCATATCTAAAACCCTAATAAAGACTGTGTTACAGACACTAAATAGATACTTTAGTGAGACGATTGTCTCTAAAGATTATTATCTTTACTTGTCCCACATAATCAAAACAATGCACTCATACATGGCAAACAAAAGGCCGTGTCAATTGCAACCACAGCATTAAATGGGAAGCAGTGACTCTATTGACTGATGTGGATTACAGGCAACACAAACAAGGCACAGCAATTTTGCCTTTATGGCATTTGTCAAAGCAGACTTATTATGCTTTGTATTACAGTGACTGATGCTTTTTTACTAACGTCAGTTTTGTTAATGCAACTTTAAAATACAGTAAATGTGTCAACTACTGCAACCTCTGATGTAAACCACAGGAGCTTCCTTGTCCAGAGACCAGTCGACTCAACAGACTGCATCAGCAACTAATAAATAAGCATGTTGCTTCTTTGGATCGTGTTATTCAAGGATATGCTGCATATGGGTTCCGGCATCTTTTCCGGCATTCTCTAAAAGTGACAGCGGTATTCCGTATTGACTGATATTTACAGTGGCAATCACAAATGTTGCCGTTTGTTCTACTTGATTATCCGTTCTTTATCCATATGTTTAGGTAATGCCTGATTTCTTTGTTCATGTGATTGGCATTTTTCTTGGAACAGAGCTGACTTGGTTGAGTTTGTTATTTTGTTGATAAAAACTTTTGAAAGTAGTGTGGAAAATTGCTTCCTTCTAATCCGCCGATGAGTTCCTGTAGTTTTTATCTCCATTTCTATTTGTACTAGCTCTTTTTCTCTCTACTGAAGTAGGGCTGCACTTTTCCTTTTTTTCCCCCCTCGAAGACCACTGAACAGAAAATAGCCTTTTGAGGCCATACGTGAGAGGGGACACCATTAGAGAGGCTGATAATTGCACACCACTCTAGTTCTTGTACAGCATGTGGTCTTGGAAAAGCACTGCTAAAAACCTTAATAGGACTGGATGACAGGGTGGCTTAGTATGGAAAGCTCAGGAGGAAAAATAAAGTTTATGAAGATGTGTTTTCATATTTAACTTAAGAGTACGCGAGAAGTGAAGTAGGCTCGATTGAAAGTTTGTGGGCCATAAATTTGTCCTACATACGAAAAAAAGAGAATGCACTTTACACACAACTCAGCGAGACGTCCAAGTGATCCAACATATCTTGTAAATTAGGATCTTTCTCATACAGGTTCCTCTATGCATGCTTGAAACAGGAAGAAAAAGTACAAATTTTTCAGCCATTTCATACAAATACACACAAACAACTGTTGTTACACAGTCTGAAGGGTTTTGAAATAGTCTTCAAATTGCATTGATGCATTCATTTTTGTGGATGTGAATTATAGTACTTCCAATTTTCTGTAGCAACAAAGAATAGGAAGTGATTGCAGTAGGGTATCTCTCTCATCATTTACTTGAGAGGCAACTTTTTTTGTTGATGGTCACGATAATTTAGATAGATTTTCACTTGCCTTCAGAGTAAGTTCAGGCAAGAAAACTACTTGATTATGGTTAGAAATTGTGATTTTTGGATAAAATAATAAGATCACCACTTGATTAAACACTCTTGTTGTGCTCAGTCATGTTGCATGGTGCAAAAAACAGCACCTTATATACAAAGAAGCAGAAGTTTTGATTCTCATCCATGACTCTGGGTATAATACAGTAGAATAAGTACTACTAAGTGCTTATTCTACAGTATTGTTGTAATAGTAATGAAATTAACATGTCTCTTAACATCTATATTGTGTCTTTTTTTTTTCTATTGTGCTTTTGAACTTATGTATATGTTACGCGCAAACTACAACCTGAATCTGAAAAAGTTGAGACATTCTTTCATTTTGAACAAGTGAAAATGAAAAGACTTTCAAATCACATGAGAAAATATTTTATTCACTGCTGAACATAAAAATATAACGAATGTTCAAACCGGGAAATTTTACACCTTCATCCACCAAATAAGCTCATATCAAATTTGATGCCTGATACAGGTCCCAAAAAAGTTGGCACAGGGGCAACAAATGGCTGAAAAAGAAAGAATGTTAAAATAAATATTTAGCTGGGAGAACATCTAGCTGGCAATTAAGTTTATTGATATCAGGTCTGTAACATGATGAGCTATAAAAGAGATGTCTCCAACACTCCTCTCTTTACCGGCTTCAGTTAGTTCAGAATGCAGCTGCGGTACTAGAATCTATGAACATGTCACTCCAATTTTAGCCAACTTACATTGGCTCCCTGTTAAATATCGTATAGATTTTAAAATTCTTTTGTTCACTTTTAAAATTCTAAAAAATCTAAAAAAAAAACCAGCTATCTTTCCGAACTCCTCCACTTGTACAATCCCAATAGAACACTTAGATCATCCAATCAGATGCTCCTAGCACAACCTAGGTCTCGACCGAAGTCAAGAGGTGACTGGGCCTTTGCAACCGTAGCACCTCGACTCTGGAATAACCTCCCTGTTCATATTTGTACCGTCGAGTCTATCCAGTCTTTTTTTTTTTTTTTTTTTTTTACCTTTTTTTACCTTTTTTTTTATTCAAATCAGGCAACAAAGTATGTATCTCATTTACAGTGACATAGTTTTTTTTTTTCCTTTTTTTCCCCCTTCCCCTCCTTCCTCTCCCCCTCCTTTTTACATAAAATATAATTACCATTATATAAACAATCATATATCTATGTCTATACATACACATTTATATACCTAAATAAGTATATACAAAGGAGGGGGAGAGGAAAAAAACAAGAAAAAAACAAAACAAAACAACCCCCCCCCCAAAAAAAAAAAAACCAAAACAAAAAAAAAACAATACACCTGCCCAGACCAATGTGTATAATCTTGGAGCAGATATGGGAGGAGGCCATCCCTCCCAGTTTTACTTATTAAAGTAATCTATAAAGGGTTGCCAAATTAGGTAAAACTGTTTAACATTATCTCTCAATGAAAATTTAATTTTCTCCAGCTGTAAATGATACATGGTGTCTCTTAACAAAGCAGAATGAGTTGGGGGGGTATTTTTCCAATTTAGAAGTATAAGGCGTCTTGCAAGCAATGTTATAAAACTCAGAGCACGAATTTGTTTATTATTTAAGTATTTAACTGTAGCTACACCGAATAGTGCCATTACTGGAGTCTATCCAGTCTTTTCAATCACATCTTAAAACCTATCTTTTCACTTTGGCTTTTGATTCTAACTAGTCGTCTGTTTTCTGGGTTGTTGTGTTCTCACCTACTGTCTCCTGTCCTGTTTTCATTGTTTTGTTTTAATTGTCTCATGCTTTTACTGACTGTGAAGCACTATGGTCAGATTTGTTGTTTTTAATATGTGCTATATAAATAAATTTTGATTTGATTTGATGTCTTAGAGAGGCCGAGACTCACAGACGAAAAAACGAGTAGAGGCTCTCCAATCTGTGAAAGAGTGCGTAAAAAGATGGACTACTTCAAAAACAATGTTCCTCAATGTTGAATTGCAACTCTCATCATCTACAGTGCATACCATTATCAAAAGATTCTGAGAAACTTGACATGTCTCTGTGCGTAAGGGATGCTCGTGTCTCAGACAAAATTGCATCACTCATCGGCATGATTGTCACTGACATTACTAAATGGGCCCAGGAATACTTCCAGAAACCACTGTCGGTTAACACAGTATGGAATGGGCAGCTTGCATGTTATGGAAGGAGCTATGAAAGGTGAAAGGTATAATAAGACTTTATTTATAAAACCTTATCGCTCCCTGACTGATAATGTTTATTTCAGGGAAGGGCTTGAATACTTCAGCAGGACAATGCAAAACCACATAAGCAGCTATTACCACAGCGGGGCTCCATTGAAGAAGAGTCCAGCAGCTGAATTGGCCTGCCTGCAGTCCAGATCTTCCACCTATAGAGAACATTTTACAACATGAACTCTTCAACACCTGGAAACCTATATCAGACAAGAATCGGCCCGAATTCCAACACCAAACCTTCAGAAACTGATACCTTGATGCCCAGATGTCTTCAAACTGTTATGAAATGTTCTGTTGTGAATAAACTATTGGCTACAAATTGCATTGGTATTTTATGATATTTAATGAGTGGACATAAATCGAAAGTCTTCAAAGTAAGCTCTTGTCATTATAACCCATATTAAGATGATATAAATGTGGTATTCAGTGTTCTGTTTAGTATTTTATAAGATTTTCTGATGCTCCTCTGCTCACACATTTAACATGGCATACTGTGAGGCCATTAGTAAGAGGAAATAATTAGCTCATTTCCATCCGTCTGTATAATAATGGGGCTCATTTGGTAGACTCAGATTAAGAACTCAGGGGAATACATCTCATTCTAAACAAACGAGCAATAGCCCCTTTAACTAAAAAACACAACTAGCAATATCATGTGCTGCTATGAAGTGAGGCTCATGTTTGAAAGACTGCAGACTGTACAAGGCTGCCAAGATCCTGAATGCACATTTACCCCACTGTTAAGTTCATTTTCAAAATTTCCTTTTATATATTCTTAATCTCCCTTCACTGCAAGCTGTTATGTCCCCAGTTTGAGTCCACTGTCCTTATTTCCAATCAGCTCTTTCCTCCCCCAGCTCAGTTTGTAAGTTTGCTCACAAAGAATTGAACAGTCTCTAATTTTATGCTAGTTTCATTTTAATGAGGACAGAAGGCACATGAGAAAGCCCATGTTCAACCAAAATTGAGCTTTTTGGTGTCAACCAAACCTGACTTGTTTGGAGGAAAAGAAATGCAGAGTATGAACCAAAGAAGACCATTCCCACTATAAGCAAGGAGCTTTGAGCTATTTTTCCTGCTAAGGTTACAGGACGAATTCACTGCATTGAGGAGCCAATAAACGGGGCTATGTACCGCAAAATCTCTGGTGAGAACATCCTTACCTCAGCCAGAACACTGAAGATGAGTTATGGATGGGTCTTCCAACATTACAATGACCCAAAACGATACCCACCAAGGCAAAAAAAAAAAAAGAAAAAGAATGGCTAAAGAAGAAGCACATTAAGTTTACGGAGCGGCCTAGCCAGTCTCCAGACCTCAGTCACTATACTACGGTGGCCCCTAGAGACAAAGCACGTACAAACTCCAAAACACTTGCAAAATCCAAAACACTTGCAAACTCAAAAACACATGCAAACTCCAAAACACGTACAAACTCCAAAACACTTGCAAACTCAAAAACACATGCAAACTCCAAAACACGTACAAACTCCAAAACACTTGCAAAATCCAAAACACTTGCAAACTCCAAAACACATGCAAACTCCAAAACACGTACAAACTCCAAAACACTTGCAAAATCCAAAACACTTGCAAACTAAAAAACACATGCAAACTCCAAAACACTTGCAAAATCCAAAACACTTGCAAACTAAAAAACACATGCAAACTCCAAAACACTTGCAAAATCCAAAACACTTGCAAACTCAAAAACACGTACAAACTCCAAAACACTTGCAAACTCAAAAACACATGCAAACTCCAAAACACGTACAAACTCCAAAACACTTGCAAAATCCAAAACACTTGC
The DNA here is from genome assembly GCF_963969265.1 of Rhamphochromis sp. 'chilingali'. Lineage (NCBI taxonomy): Eukaryota > Metazoa > Chordata > Actinopteri > Cichliformes > Cichlidae > Rhamphochromis > Rhamphochromis sp. 'chilingali'. Next base: position 33,565,403 of record NC_137929.1, on the reverse strand, counting down.
AAACTCCAAAACACATGCAAACTCCAAAACACGTACAAACTCCAAAACACTTGCAAAATCCAAAACACTTGCAAACTAAAAAACACATGCAAACTCCAAAACACTTGCAAAATCCAAAACACTTGCAAACTCAAAAACACATGCAAACTCCAAAACACGTACAAACTCCAAAACACTTGCAAACTCAAAAACACGTATAAACTCCAAAACACTTGCAAAATCCAAAACACTTGCAAACTAAAAAACACATGCAAACTCCAAAACACTTGCAAAATCCAAAACACTTGCAAACTCAAAAACACATGCAAACTCCAAAACACGTACAAACTCCAAAACACATGCAAATTCCAAAACACAACGGAAGTGCTCCAGGACGCTAGGGGCAGTGTTGAGCTCGATTTGCAAAATAAACGGCAAGTTTGTCTGTATGGGACGGTCTAGTCTCCGTCGCGCTTCCCAGGTTGCCTAGCAACCATGATACTAACCGCTGGAAACGTGTCATACAACTTGGTTTGACAGAAATGAGGGAGAACATATTTTGTTCATTTGTTTGTTTGTTTCTACAAGAGCTTTGTCTGATTTGATAAGTATCTGAGGCTGAGACCACAGGACAGTAAAACATGATTTTTGGGCTTCATTTCTGTACTGAACAGTTATTTCAAGCCTACCGCAGACATGAGCGAGACAGATAAATATGAAGGCATGCCGGCTCGGACGTCGCCCGGATCAACAAGGTCCGCGTCAGGTGTTGAGGAACCAGGGCACCCTGACGAAAAGTGGGCTACTGGAACAAGAAGGCATCGGTGGGCAAGAGACGAAAACAGGGCGTTGTTGGAATGCTACTACGCAAGTAACCCCGGCGGAAGGGGCTACATGAATAGGATGAGGGACCTATGGATTCTTCGATACCCAACATCCACAATGACGGCGAAACAACTAGTAGCTCAGTGTTCCAACATTCGAAAGAAGGGACTGCTCTCACAGCTAGAGATTGACGAAGTGCGATAGGAGAAGGATCGTTGAGTGCGAGAGGAACTGACCTGAAAAATAGGATCATGGCCAAGCTTGAAACCTGGATCCCCCGTAGCCGGTTACCAAGATTACGTGAAGTACCCTCAGAAGGTCTGCTAGATGATGTTAATGCAGCACTACGGGCAATACCTACAACCACGATTACCGACACTAACAAGCTGATCTACAATACGGCAGCAGTGATCAGTGAGATGCTTGGCTACAAGTTGAACAGCGACAAGGGGCAGTACCCTCCATGGAGAAGGAGGCTAGAGGGCAAGATCAAAGTAGCACGGAGGGAGGTTAGCCAACTAACGGAGTTGCAGAAAGGTAAGACAAATAAGGTGCCTAAGAAATACAGCAAGCTGTCCATACCTGAGGCCTTGGAAACTGCCAAGCAAAGACTCACAGCCTTGGCCAGCCGCTTGAGGAGGTACACCAGAGAGATAGAAGGCAGGAGAATAAACCAGCTGTTCTCCACAGAACCAGCAAAGGTGTACTCTCAGTGGCAAGGGAACAATAAGAGAACAGCACCACCAAGGCTGGAGACGGAGAAATACTGGAAGAGCATATGGGAGAAGGATGCAACCCATAACGGCAATGCTCAGTGGCTAGAGGATCTGAGGGCAGACCACAGCGACCTCCCTGAACAGGGTCCAGTAACCATCACAGTGGCAGATATCCAAGAAAGGGTCTCCAGTATGAAGAGTTGGACAGCACCAGGGCCCGACATGGTTCACGCCTACTGGCTGAAGAAGCTGACTGCACTCCACGAGCATCTGGCAGCACAAATGAACCAGCTGCTAGTTAACGAGAGACACCCGGAATGGCTAACTGAAGGCCGGACGGTCCTGATCCCCAAGGACCCCAAGAAGGGACCGGTCCCCTCCAACTACCGACCAATAACCTGCCTCAGTACTACATGGAAGCTCCTGTCAGGCATCATATCGGCTAAGATGAACAGGCACATGGGTCAATACATGAGCGGGACACAGAAAGGGATTGGCAAGAATACCAGAGGCGCAAAACACCAGCTACTGGTAGACAGAACAATCAGCCGAGACTGCAAGACCAGACTGACCAACCTGTGCACTGCCTGGATTGATTACAAGAAGGCCTATGACTCAATGCCCCACAGCTGGATACTGGAATGCCTAGAATTGTACAAGATCAATGGGACCCTAAGAGCCTTCATCAGGAACTCAATGGGGATGTGGCGTACAACACTAGAGGCCAACTCCAAGCCCATAGCACAAGTCACCATCAAGTGCGGGATCTACCAAGGAGATGCTCTGTCCCCACTGCTGTTCTGCATAGGCCTGAACCCCCTCAGTGAGATCATTAACAAGACTGGCTACGGATACCGACTACGGAACGGAGCAGTTGTCAGCCACCTCCTGTACATGGATGACATCAAGCTGTATGCCAAGAGTGAACGAGACATCGATTCACTGATCCACACTACCAGGCTATACAGCAATGACATTGGAATGTCGTTCGGACTGGAGAAGTGTAGCCGGATGGTAACAAAGAGAGGGAAGGTAGTCAGAACTGAGGGGATTGAACTACCAGAAGGCAACATTGCAGACATAGAGGACAGTTACAAGTACTTGGGGATCCCGCAGGCGAATGGGAACCATGAAGAGGCCGCTAGAAAAGCTGCAACCACCAAGTACCTGCAGAGGGTCAGGCAAGTCCTGAGGAGTCAGCTGAATGGTAAGAACAAGATCCGGGCCATCAACACGTACGCCCTACCCGTGATCAGGTACCCTGCTGGGGTAATAGGCTGGCCAAAGGAGGAGATAGAAGCCACTGACATAAAGACAAGAAAGCTCCTTACCATGCATGGAGGGTTTCACCCCAAGTCCAGCACCCTGAGGCTGTACGCTAAGCGGAAGGAAGGGGGCCGGGGACTGGTGAGTGTCAGCACCACAGTCCAGGATGAGACAACGAACATCCAAGAATACATTGGGAAGATGGCCCCAACTGACCGAGTGCTCAGTGAATACCTCAGGCAGCAGAAACCCAAGAAAGAGGAGGGAGACGAGGAACCATCATGGAAGGACAGGCCCCTGCACGGTATGTACCACCGGCAGATAGAGGAGGTGGCTGATATCCAGAAATCCTACCAGTGGCTGGACAAAGCTGGACTGAAAGACAGCACAGAGGCACTAATCATGGCAGCACAAGAACAAGCTCTGAGCACAAGATCCATAGAGGCTGGGGTCTATCACACCAGGCAAGACCCCAGGTGCAGGCTGTGTAAAGATGCCCCAGAGACAATCCAGCACATAACAGCAGGGTGCAAGATGCTAGCAGGCAAGGCATACATGGAACGCCATAACCAAGTGGCCGGCATAGTGTACAGGAACATCTGTGCCGAGTATAACCTGGAAGTCCCGAGGTCAAAATGGGAGATGCCCCCAAGGGTGGTGGAGAATGACCGAGCTAAGATCCTGTGGGACTTCCAGATACAGACGGACAAAATGGTGGTGGCTAACCAACCGGACATAGTGGTGGTAGACAAACAGAAGAAGACGGCCGTAGTGATCGATGTAGCGGTTCCGAATGACAGCAATATCAGGAAGAAGGAACACGAGAAGCTGGAGAAATACCAAGGGCTCAGAGAAGAGCTCGAGAGGATGTGGAGGGTGAAGGTAACGGTGGTCCCCGTGGTAATCGGAGCACTAGGTGCGGTGACTCCCAAGCTAGGCGAGTGGCTCCAGCAGATCCCGGGAATAACATCGGAGATCTCTGTCCAGAAGAGCGCAGTCCTGGGAACAGCTAAGATACTGCGCAGGACCCTCAAGCTCCCAGGCCTCTGGTAGAGGACCCGAGCTTGAAGGATAAACCGCCCGCAGGGGCGTGCTGGGTGTTTTTATATATATATATATATATATATATATATATATATATATATATATATATATATATATATATATTAGTGAGTATATACAATAACCATGTGTTATGGACAGGAGTTTTAAATATTTCACTTTTATTTCAGACAAACCTTGTTTTGTTCCTCAGGTTGGAATGCCAGATGGCTTTAAACATTAGAATACCCAGGACCCAGGAGCACTAGCTGCTTTTAAAAAACCTTTTAGACACCCCAGTTAGAGCTGGGCCACATTCAAAAAGCTTTGTTGTAAACAAAATATGGTGCCATGGTCGAGTTCATCCAGCACTGACCCACAATCAACAAGATGCATATTGTTTTCTCGACAGCCTGGTCTTTTGCCCAAACTGCGACAAGCACGGCTCTACTTGAAGCTTTGTGAGAGTCTCGAGAGTTACACTTAACTTTTAATTTCAAGGTTTTATGTACAAAATCGCCAACTACTTACTCAACCAACACAGTTGCTCATCCTTTGCACATTGTGGCATGAATAAGGCACGGCGGGACCACGAAGCGACGTTCAGAGCCAACTTTATTTGATTCACACCACACCACACCACCACCAACCCCTGAGTCCCCGTGTTTTAACACGGCGGGCGTGATTGCGGATGCCGTGCAGGTGCGTCCGCACGGCCCCGCAGACCACGCCCCACCACATACCCCCATCGCCCGATTGAGGCCGGGGAGCAATCTGGCCGAACCTACTCCCCCCCCGCGAACTGGGGCGAGACTCGGCCCCTACACATCGGCGCCCCAGCCCCTGACCAAGCGACGGGGAAGCGTCCGTTCCGGTGGCCGCCCGCGCATCCAGCGGCAACGGCGAAGCTGGTCCGGAGGTCGGCCGCGTAGCAAGCGGACACGGCCCCACAGGCATGGCCGTGCGCTCCTGCACACAGGCGGCTGGGCAGACGTCAGGCGCGCAGAATCGACTGGTGGCAGCGAGGCTGGACTAGCCAGCCCGCCGATCCCCGGCCTAGCGGGGCTGTCCCGCTCCTCTGCCTCCAACTCCGGCTGCACAGGCTGCCCTGGAGCAGGGACCTCCGTCTCCCCGCACAGCTGCTCCGCCACCGCCTCCGCCACTCCCGTTTGGAGCGGCTCCCCGCACTGCGCCTCCGCCACTCCCGTTTGGAGCGGCTCCCCGCACTGCGCCTCCGCCACTCCCGTTTGGAGCGGCTCCCCGCACTGCGCCTCCGCCCCCAGCAGGCACCGCCCCTCGCCCCCCTCCGGGTGGAGCGACTCCTCTGCCTCCGGCAGGTGTAGACCCTCGCCCGCCTCGTCCTCGGCCTCCGATTGGAGCGGCTCCTCCACCGCTCCCGGCAGGAGTAGCCCTTCACCCGGCTGCTCCTCCTCCTCCGGCAGGCTCGGACCCCCGCGTGGCTCGTCCACCACCTCCGGCTGCCGAGGTGACCCACACGGCTCCTCCACCGCTTCACTGTCCTCGGGACACACTTGTGGGGGTGGCGCCCAGGCCCAGAGCAGCGCTGCCAGCTCTGCCATCTTCCCCAGGTGGCGTTCGCTCTCCTGCCGCAGCTCTTCCTGTTGGCGACGCACCTCCGCCGCCTGCTTCCGCTGGGTGGCCGCTATTTCGGCCACCATCTCGGCCAGCTCTTTCCTTTCCTGGCTCTGGTAGGTACCCGCCATGCCGCCTCCTGGGTTTCGGCACCAATGTGGCATGAATAAGGCACGGCGGGACCACGAAGCGACGTTCAGAGCCAACTTTATTTGATTCACACCACACCACACCACCACCAACCCCTGAGTCCCCGTGTTTTAACACGGCGGGCGTGATTGCGGATGCCGTGCAGGTGCGTCCGCACGGCCCCGCAGACCACGCCCCACCACACACATATTTTCAAGCTGAGACTGTTTGAATAGTAAAGTGCGCAGGTTCCACAGGTGAAAAAAGTGGTTTTCATAGAAATTATACCCTGCTTCCATGCATATATTTTGGAAATTTAGAAAACAAATGTTAAATGTTACATGTTAAATAAATATCACCAATACTCCCAACAGTAGTCTTTACACTACAAATCCGTGTCTTAAACAAGCAACTTTAAGTATTTAACAGCCATGGTTTCCGTGCACTCGTTGCTTTCAGCAATTATATAAAATAGGTGGAAAGGGCCAAGGAATTTTCCATGACCAGCACAGAACGGTGAGCCATGAATGCTACTGAGGTGAAGTGGCACAACGTTCTCAACTCCACACTTGTCTGTGTGTGACTGTGAGACAGAGGAGGAGCGGCAGACATACCGACAGAGTAAAAGTGCTCCCCATGCTACAGTAGCTCTTGTCAGCACGCTTTCCTTCTCTCCGAACATGCGGAGGCACACGCACTCCACTTCCTGCGCTGCGCCTCCCCTCCGCCTTTCTCCTCTCACTTTGCCTGGCACCATTACCTCACTGCAGATCCCAGCTCCTACACACTGCATGCATTGCATCTGTGATTTAAGAGGCTGAATCTGGATGGCATGGGTAGTGGGGAAAAAAAGTCCCGTGCCAAGCAGAAGCAGTGTCACTTTCCCAGTTTCCCACTGAAGAAAGTAGAAGTCAGCTAGGTGATCATCTGCAAGGAGTTCATATCACTGCACCATAGCCTGATGTCTCTCCAGTCTGCTGCCTCACTCGTTTCATTTCCTCTGTCTCCCTCTCTCATTTCCTTTTCTCTCTCTCACAGGCTCTTTCCTCTTATTCCCCGTTTGCAGAGGCATTAACCAGACCATTAATGTGACGGCAATCTACATATGAAATGTAATTTGCTAGAAATTAATTTCTACCCTCCATCTGTACATTTGCTCTCATCCTTAATTTGTTTTCGAGGAACAATTCCATTGGTCACCATCTGGGCATTTGGAAAAAGGAACAGAGATGTATTCGTTTAATGTTAATAGCATATGTGATTGGCTCTGTGTGAAAATAAACCGAAGAAGGGAAAAAATGGAATAAATAAAACCATGTTGAAGGAACGCAGATGTCATATCAAACATTTAAAGAGGGGTGAATGGAAGCGTCCCATTAATGGCACAAACAGCACTTCAAACCAGGAAGTCCGTCACAACAGATGTGCAACATAATATTGGGTTTAGGAAAATCATTCTGGGGGTGATGGGGAAGGCTGCGAACTCATACTGCACTGGGCCCACTTTAAAATCATCACAGTTCTTGCCTGCACCAATGGCTCCCCTCCGTTACAGGCTGGTGTTTACCAGTTTACCGCGCCAGCCCTGCAAATGAGAAAACATTCTCTGCTGTCCTACTATTGTGGCCCTGGCAGTAAAAGTTTGGAGGCAAGAGGACACGTGGGGATGGAAGAGCAGAGGAGCCACAGAGCAGCAGCACATGCCTTTGGCTTGTATCGTTCAAGCCCCAATTAAAGAATTTCAATCAGCAGCTATGCAGCCTTTGGGGCCCGGGTGGAGCCAAGTCGGTCTGGGGGACGAGACTTTGGAAAGAAGCAAGTATGACCAGTACCGAGGGCTGCATACCAATAAGAATAGTAAGAAAGTGAAAAAAGATGGCAAAATGAGTTGTATTGTGAAGTTTGGTTGTTGTTACTCGATTCTCTTGCTTAAATGTAGCTACTTTTATAGAAAAGTGCTCCTTTAGCAAACAAACCCTGATGACTTGCTGAACCATACAGGCCACAACAAGGTGATAGATGCGGCGACAGCACTAGGAATTCACTTTCACGTGATTCTTGATTTTAAAAAATGTAGCGCAGATGGATTTTCTGTATTCCAGGTCTTTATATTTGACTGTGATGTAGTGCAATTACTTTAGCAATCAGAAACGTAATGCAAATGCAGCCCACTGGGTTTTATGGTTTGAGTTGATGCAGAGGTTGGACTTAATTGAAGCAATAAGAGTAGTTATGAAAATGAAAAAGGCACTCACAAAAAGCACTTGAACCAAACTGTAGTTCGGAACAGCGCAATTTACTGACTACTGGTGAATCTTTTCTTATTTAATAAAAAAGAAGAAGAATTCTTCCTAGCAGGAATGTTTTGGACACATTTATATATAATGTATAGCAAAACAAATACTTATTAAGGTTAGGGGGACGAAAATCTCTAGATAAATCATGGTTTAAGTTGCACTACAGTAGGGATGTCACAATACCAGCAGTGTAGTAGGTGGTAGCAATCCCAGCAGCATTACACAATTCTTGACATAGTTTGATACCAAAACAAAATGATTGTGTGATCTCACTAAACATAAACTCCTTTATTAAGATTCATTCTAAATCACTGACATGCTGATGGCAGACTGTTGATTTAAAATGTTAACATTATTTTTCTTTGATAAGACACTGAGCAGCCTAACTTTACTATGAAATATAATGCTAGTTACATTATGTCAGCTGAAGCATTTAAATATCATTATCCACGGTTAATTTTACAGCAGCAATGTCAGCTGTATATACCCTGTATTTCAGGATAGCACAAGACGAACAGAAGTTTGGATGTTGAATTGAAACTCATTCACCATTAACTCCGTTAACAGATTGGGATGCATTTCCTGCTCTTGGTCTGAAAAACACAAGTACAGTGGTCCCTCGTTTTCCGTTCTAAAAATAACCCGGGATAAGTGAAATCCTGTATTTTTTTTACAATTATTATAGATGTTTTAAGGCTGTAAAACCCCTCACTACACACTTTGTATACTTTTCTCAGTCAGGCATGAACATTTTCACCCTTTCCTCTCTGGTTTAAACACCCTCAAAGTTCAAACCTTCGTAGAAAAATAAGTCCAGTATTATAGAATGAAACCAACAATCAAACCCTGTTTTCAGGTCCAGAACACGGGAATAGAGCAGCTGCAAGAGAATTCAACATTAATGAATCAAGAAGTGGAAGAAGCAAGAAGAATGAGTTGAGTCAAGTTTGACTTATCTGACTGTTTTGTTTCGCTTAATGCGCCTTATGGTCCGAAAAATACGGTAACTTCTACCTTAATTTGACAAGTTGAACGCATTCTGTACTGGACAGAAGTATAGAAAGATAATGTAAGCATAATTATGGTGAGATCCCTACAATTCAGTAAAATTGACTCTATGTTAGAAGCCAAACTTGTTTTTGATTTCTACACTATCATTAATATGGTTGTTATTTATGGACTTCACAAACCAAGCGTCAGTATGTGGTAACTAGGGGTTGCTTTTTGGAAATACTTTTTGTGTTTTTACCTACTGCTAGTAAATTATTTACAAGTCAAGCAGCCCTCAGTAAAGGAGAATGCCACAAACTGCAGTTCCTGGAGTTACCACTTGACTTCAAAAATGTGGAATTTATTACCGTTAAAAAAATCCTTAAAGTCTCATACAAGAACTGATTGGTCTCTATTGACGGTTTAACTCAATTATAACCATTGCACCACTAGCCTTTCAATGTATTTTAAACTCGGGTTTAAATACAGCTATTTTTGGCTCCAAAGACCAATATGTCATTTTCATGAGTCTGACACTGAGGCTTCATAAAGCAGAATCCAAGAGGTAACATCGCTGTTGCTATTAAAGAGGCATGCCATTAGGTATGACATTACATGACTACTCTCTAAAAGATAGAATGAACTGTCAGAATAGTTCCCCTTAAGGCCACATGCATTAAGGCTTCTCAAATGAAGTGGGAATGAGAAAAAGCAGAGCGCTGTCTAGTAAACAGTACTAACATTTAACAACTACAAGAACCTAAAGCAAAATTTAAAATGCTTAGTTAGATGTTTTCTGCACATAAACAGAGGTGAATTAATGTTCAAAAAGAAAGAAAAGAAAGGAAAAAATAATCAACTTGGACTAGACAGGTTAATGTTGGTTTGGGGTGTATTTTTGCTTAAGGATCCAGGCTCTAGATACAGTACAATGGCAAAAATTAAAATATTGTTTGCATTTCACCTGCTCTCTTATTTATAACTTTGCCTATTTTTTTCTGTACACACTGCATCAGCTCGCTCCTCCACAATGTACAAATTTGCATCCCTCTTGGCCTCCTGGGAGCTGCGTTTGGAAAGGCCCACAGGGAAAAGTGCGGAAGAGTGAAAGTGCAGCAGAAAAAGGTAGGTAGACGTGTAGGGGGAGGGTACTGGTGAAGCACACATGCTCACGTGCACCTGCGGTGTTTGATGAATGACGAGGATAATGACTGATGATATCTGGGAGGCCTGGGGGAGAACACCTGAGTGGTTCTGTCAAACACACACACAGAAACAGAGACACACTCGCGCACATCTAGTCAGCCCCGTGGCTTTAGACAGGGTCGCTGTTGATAAAACAGTGTAAAGTGTTAGATGGACCTTATCACAGCATTGGCCTTGTTTATCAAGCGAAATAGCTCAACAATTACATTTCCAGGTGTTGATATTTCTGCATATTTGCATTCACTTTTTGGTCTATACATCTGCTGGCATTTTGAAAACAAGGCCACCAGGAGAGCATGTTTAAAGGTTTGCCTCTTAGTCAGCTGTGGTTCCTGCTATTATAAGGCCGTTTATTTGCTGACTTGGAACTGAAAATATCTTTTTTTTCTTTTTTTGCAATATCACAAACAATCTAGTAAAGCAGAATAAACATTGGTTAGGTAAGACGAATTCAAAGGGTATCTGGGTAACTGGTTATTCCAAGGATAAGTATCCATCCTTATTTAAAAAACAAAAACGTGAAGTGTAATTTCATCCCTGACCTTTATCTGACAGTAACATGCAGTCCCAACTAAACATTGCAGTTTTAAATTAAGTTCGACATTGAGTCATGAAAATAGACAAAATGATGTGAAATGCTCTTGAAAAAATTTGAATGTGCAAAATCTTCAGGCGGGCGGATTGAAGTAATGTGGTTTATACAGAAGAGCCAATATTCCACAAGAATCAAGAATATTGTGTCATCTTGGTTCACAGCTAACAATCACTTTAAGAATTTATTCATAAGGATCTTTAAGATGTGACCCACACTGAGACAAACACCCTGTAATAAAGTCTACCTTACTGCAGCCATGCTATATAAATGCATACATAATTAAATAAGATGTGTTATATAAGCCATAAATGGCTTATATGTGTGTGTGTGTGTGTGTGTGTGTGTGTGTGTGTGTGTGTGTGTGTGTGTGTGTGTGTGTGTGTGTGTGTGTGTGTGTGTGTGCTGGAGCTAAAATACTGGTTTTTGTGCACAGCTTGGCAAAGAGAAGAAACCAGATGTCTTATGATTTCATGCACAGAGCGAAAACATTAATGCAGTTTTAAATGCTAAACGCTGACCAGAGAGTTATGTGAGTGCGAGTTATTCAAATGAGTGTCACGTTTGCCTACATGTGGCAGGAAGACTGCAGTGTAAATGGCTTTCAGAGTGGCTTAAAGCCTGTTTAGTATTAAGAGCTCATCAGATGACCAGTTTTAAGTTTGCCTGAACTGCTTCAGCCTTAAAGCCCTGGTGGGTAAAGGCATTTGTTCCTACTGTGCCTCTTCACCACACTCACACTCTTTTTCTCTGCAGCACCACAGAAACAGAGCAAAATTTCTCATAGACATGGTATCTCGATGTTATATTTCAGTCAAACTACTCAGGATTGGCATCTAGGTCCCGAGCACATCGCTGCACACAAATGCGATGCACATAAATATTGGGAAATGATGCGTGAACGTTCTCTGGGAGCCTACAGGTGGACGCTGAGATGGTGATGGGGTAAAACAGCAAAAACGGGATGCTGGGCAGATTCTGCTCTGATGTGACAGAGACCCATTTCTGTAATATACTCACATATCTATATTATTGCTAATATATATTGTAATATATCTATATCACTAAAGCACTTCTGGATGGATGCAAACTGCATTTCGTTGCCCTGTACCTGTGCATGTGCAATGACAATAAAGTTGAATTCTATTCTATTCTATTCAGAGGGAGAGATGGAGAAATGCTGCAGCTTGAATAGACTACAAAAGTGAAAGGGTGTCTTTGGTATATGGCACAAAAAACAGCATAAATGCTGCTTCTGTTTATTACATGGTTTCTTAAACACTACAAGCCAAGTCCAGTTAAACAAAGTCTCAGTTGACTTTGCTCAACTTTTTTCCCCATTGCTTTTTAACACCTTTCTGTTTCTATTTCTATAACTATTATTAACTGTATTTGGGCTAAGAGTACAATAAAACTCCACAAATATCTCTAATATGCAGAATTTTTTTCATGGTTATATGATTTCAGCCAAGTTTGAAAGGCTGTAGTGTGATTAAATGGGAGTAAATTGTTATTCTCAGATAATAAAGAAATTAAACGTCCCAGAAGCGGGTGGGTTATAATAACAATAACATTAAAAATCACAGATTGGAGGCAATAAAGAAAAGTACCAATCTTGATTTCCCGGGGTTTCATGCATTTAAAGCACATGCTTATGCCACCCCTGACCCAACGCGGCGCCATCATTACAATCAGCATAATCCCATGTCTCATTTGACTGCAAGCCATGCACCAAAGACAATTAATTCCAGTTAGTGTAAACTATGTTTCATGCATGCATCTGAATAGACGCGCGCGCAGGATGTGAGAACATTTGCATGGGATTTTTACTCATTATCTGCTTGCCTCTGTAGTTAAATTACATCAGCATATGAGTTCCCTCGCATTTGCATTTTTTGATTGTATCCTCAGGAGGAACAAGAAAAAAAAAAAAACACCTTTGATTTAGTTTCTATTATAATTTGCTGCACTAAACAATTTATTTATTTGCTTCTCTTCCAGCCACTCTATACATTAAAGCACTGTCATACCTTCACACATTGATTTATGTGATCAAACACTTTTGTTTAATTAAGAAGGAATTCTGCTGTTTCAACAGCATCATCCTGACATTTAACCTAATGTGTAATTCTTGCTCTCCCACCAAGCAGCGATGGATTCAACTAGACTAATTGTAAAAAAGGCTGCATCGTATTTTAATGGTATTTTACCGAAGAAATCTTTGACCTTTAGTTAATCAGCTTGATTAATTGATATCATTGATTTTATTGCAGCATTTGCCAGAAAACAAAAGAGTGTTTCTTGTCAACAAAGTCTATTTTACAGTCAGGAAAGCAGCTTAATGGCATATAGGGAAACAGCACACTTATGGCACCTTTGTCTCCAACAATTATATTCATATCTCTCTGTAGTTTTTAATATTATTCAGGAAAAGTGGTTTATCTAAGTGAAGGTTAAAAAAAATAGTCCTGATGCCTGAATCAATGCAAAAAAGGCAAAAATTCATCTTGCCTTTAAAGTAATGTGTTCTCTTTCAAGCGAGCCAGTTACACTGAGCACATTATATAACTTCATAATCCTATACAGAAACCTAACGACGTGCGGGACAACATTTTGAATGCCCTGACCCATTATGAGAGCAAATCTGCAAAAATATGCCTTAATAAATCACCCGATGTGAACCACAACCCCTGCTGCCAGAACCTTTAGCTGTGACATTTTTAGTCTTCAGTTCCATTATATCCACTTATCTCCAATTGCTTTTATAACTGTGTATTAAAGTAAATACACCTTGAAATTCTATGCAGCACACTGAGTTTCTTGAGGTAAGGCTCTCTCCCGTTTCTCACAATACAAGACAAGGAGGGCCATTTTTAGTTAGCCTACACGACCCCTAATTATGTTTAACTGCAACAGCTGAACACAAGCGCGATCGCTGCAAATTAATTTCCGCTGTCATGCGACCTGCTCGTCTCCTACCTAACACTTATAGCAGAGACCGTCAGCAGTCACGACTCTTTTGAAGTGGTTTGTTAGGAAGTTTGAAAAGTGGACCAGTTCAGAGTGTATTTTAGGCATCACAGGAGTCACAGGGATTATCATAGGAGTATTATACTGCAGGAATATTTAAGAAATACAGTGAGAGTAGCTACTTCTGCGCTACAGATCACACATATAGTGAAATATGACAGCGAATGCAATGGCTGGCTGTCTTAACCTAATAGTAACAGAGATTTGTGATAGATGTTGGCTCATAGTCCAGCAATGCACGTTATTCTATTTGAGTGACAGTGACAGAAGAGAAGGGATAGTAGTAATGCAGACAATATCTTTTATACTTTAATATATTTTGGGAGAGGGGCTTTTTTTAAGCCTTTTTTGCAATAGGACAATGGAGAGAAGACAAGAAAGCTGGGAGATACACCAGGAAAGACACGCAGTGAATGGCCTCAGGCCAGCCTCTGCATTAGCCTTACAGCATATGGATCACTTGCTCCACACAGTGAACTAAATTACCAACCAAGACGGTGTTACTCTAGTTTGGTTTTTTATAACTTATTTGGAAATCTAACTTCTGAAATGGTTTTAGTGCCATTTGGAAACATATTGTGTATCCAAGTTTTGGATTCTTAGAGAATATATTGGAGTTGGTGTTTCTGTTTGGGTTTTATTCAAATATTCAACATAGTGAAGTTCTGCATGTCTGGTTTGATCTCTTTAATAGCCAAATAGTGAGCCTGACTTCTTATATCATTTAGTCTTGGGTTTTGTTAATATCTTCACTGTTATCCTAGTATGTTGGGCTAGTTTTATTCTATTATTTAAGCTCTAGTTACTGTCCAGCATTGTGGCGTTTTAGATGCATGCTTGGATGATTTTCTCTTCCAGCAATAATTCTGGATTTTAATTTGTATTTAGCATCACTTCTTACTAGGACTGGCCAGTACACCGGTTCTCTACCTGTGTCTGGTGCAGTGTTGGGACTAACGCATTATTAAGTAACAGCTGCCTCTTCTTCTGTCATTCTCTCCCCCTCCCTCGCCTGTTTCTACTTCAATCATGAAACTGATCAATGATCAGCTGATCGGCTTTTCTCTTTTGTTTGTTTATCACCCACTTTGCGCTAAACGACAGCAGCACGTTTAAGCTTGATCAGCTGTTGTTAGAATTTATTTAATATTACTTTCTAGTATCAGCTGATGTTTGCTGGAGCCACAGCTGTAAAGCTGCTGGTCATGATGTCGGTTTGGATATGTGATGAGAGGGAAACATGAGGATGAAACCAGGAGATGTCCTTACTGAAGCATCAGAGCTGAACAGGTGATGGAGAAACAGGTTTACCTTTTAGGTGACATGAATGAGTTGAAGGGAAGTTATGAACTGTTTCTGAGAGACAAATAACACCAGGATCCTTTTTTAGGTAGCGGACGGCTGGTAACTGTGCAGGTGCGGATCTAGCAAAGTGTTGCCAGGGGGGCATGTAGGGCATTAACAGGGAAAGGGGGGCACAAAAGAAATACTTTTCTTTCTTATTCTCATTTAAAATGTCTAGCTTTTAAAAAAATATTATCTGAATCTTACAACAAACGATTGATAGATTGATGCATATATACCATCAGAACAGTGTACATCACTGTCACAACAGTGTTTATTTTCATTCAAAGGCTTTATGATTTTTCCTATAATCGCGGGCCGGTCAGTCAAAACGCCCGGGCCGATTTTTTTGTCCCAGTCTAGCCCTGTATGCAGCTCATCTGCAGTCTGGTGTTACCTACATCTTCCTATTCAGAAGGCAGAATTTCCGAGTTCTGAGTACAATCGAAAGCACCACGACTGCAGTTTTCATGTTGGATGTAAAAGGCGCACATGACGCTGTGACGTAGGCTAGAATCATGGCGGCGGTCAACGGCGGTCCAGGCGTGGGATTTCTCCCGTGGAAATATGCACATTATCTTTTCCTTTCTATTGGTAGGTGGCACAGTGCACTTGTGGCAAGTAAGCAAGCTAGAAGACTGGCAATCTGGCTGGGTATCCAGTTACGGAAGCAACACATTAACAAGAGAATTCTGAGTAAAACCAAATTTACTTTCCGTAGTAACTAGTTACTTTGAAAGTAACGAGTAACTTGAAGTAAATGAGTTACTTTTGATAGAAGTAACTAATAATGTAACTAAGTTACTAATTTAAAGTAACTTACCCAACACTGGTCTGGTGTGCACAAATTAACCAAAACATGTACATGAATTAACAAAAATACATGCACAATGTCATCAAAACTTAAAAACCGAAACTCTCATTCTAGATGTGTAAAATAATAACTGTCTCAGTAAGGTGTGTTTGACAGGTTATTATTTTAATGTTAATCCAGTTGTTACCCTGAAGTCATATTCTTTTTAATGTTGGGAATTTTCTCACACTATCCATTTCAGGGTGACGAATGGGCTGAAGCCTATCCCAGCTATCAAGGCTGCCAAGCTATTGTGTGGCTAATACAGAGACAGACAGTCATCATTAACCTAATAAGCCTACTCTTTGGACTGTGGGAGGACTACCCACACAGGTGGGGGGAAACATGCAAATTCCACACAGAAGAGTGCCAATCACTGTTCACCACCCAAAAAGTGTTCTTCTGAAAATAGTCATGTTAAAAGACTGGACTTTTTTTTCACTCATGCTCACAGCAAATTAAAACTTTGCCTCCAGCCTGGAGAACTATTGATCAAGACACCTTTAAAAATGACTAGAAAGTCTGGCTCCTTCAAAGTAAAATATAAAGAAAGGAGTGGATGGCTCAGGACTTTTACACAATTCTGCATTAACAAAAACACAATTGCAGCAGATTATATGCCCTTTTGTTTTACTGCATACAACATGTGTAGTTTTATTTCTCTTATATAGATTTTGTCATCTTCCATCTATCTACACCTAGTGGCTAACAGGAAGTACAGCAAAAAAAAAAACAACCACTAAGCGTTCTGCTGTCACTTCTGAGTCTGCAGTTACTGAACTGTATCTGGACTTTTGGGTCTTGGTTGTTGTTATCTGTAAAGCCACATGTTGTGAACTCAGCATTACCATTATCAGGGGGGGGGAAAGAAAACAGCCTAGCCAAGCTGTCACCGGACAATTAGAAATATGGCACTGAAAACAATGAATAATCAATAGTCACAGCATTATTGCTGCTCCAGGTTTACTTGAGGTTGGAAAACAAAATGACTTAGAGACGCTTACACTGAACAGCCACCGACTTCACGTCCTGAAAATAATGTAAATAATAGAAGCCCAAGTAACCACGTTAAAACCTCAAGTGAGTAAACCTTGAGATGCTATTATCTGCTGGGTGTTCAGGTGAGATTGCTTTATCTCAATTTGTCAGGTCAGAATTCTTACAAATCCTGAATTAAATTCTCTGTCTGTGCGGCGTGATACTGACTTTATTTTTGTAAAGCAACTTTTATCATGATAGACACCCAGCTCGAGCTCCAGGGTGAGTAGCGGTAGGGGGGGGTCGAGCTCACGTAAAAGGAAAAGGGATTTACTAGCATGATGTGCGCATTTATTTCGTTTTTCATGAAAAGTAATTAAAGCCTGACACAAGCTCTGAGGAAAATCTCCACCAATCACTCCAGCACACGTGTGATGTGCGTTGCCCATGCTCACATTCCTAATTACACTTTAACTGTGTCTCTTTTGGAATATAATAAAAGCAAACCACTTTCAGTGACACTCAGCCGCTATGAGCGATGGCGGACCTGCTGGCAGGAACAACCCCACTGATGGACGTCTTTAATTAGCAAACCCTGACACAGGGAGAGTTTTCCACCATTTCATTCATTCTGAACTGCTGCTGATTGGGTCAACTTCATTTCAGCACTGTCCTAAATCTGCTAAGGGCCCGTTTTTAATGTTCTTGGCTTAAAGTCACGCAAAATAACGGTCTCCACAGTGAGAAATGTTTGACGAGCTTACAACGCTAAAGTAGAGTGGGGAGTTTTTGTTCATTTGATTCAACATTTTTCTTCTTTCCTTTATTCTGATTCAGTCTGACCTCAAGAGTTCCTTGCTCAGAACAATTACCAGTTCTTGACATTTAATTCTTTCCATAGATGAGTGAGTTCTTGGAGCTCGTTTGGTGCAGCTTTCCATTCTTTTCAGTACGCTTTGATATAAACAGACAACAGGCCGGTCCGTCTTAAACTCCATGCAATAGCTCCTCATGCTGCTCTCATCCTGCTAGCATTGACAACTCATTAGACAGAGGGATTTTCAGAATTTTCATAATAACAGCGCTTAAATGCTTGGGTTTTCCTGGTCCCCCTTATCCCCACATGCCTGCAAATTTGGCACGGGTAAAGGGGAAGGAAATGGCAGGTTTAGGGGGAAAAAATCTTATTAAACAAATTCTCTAAAGCATTGAGACCAACTGGTGTGGAGTGCACTGATAACAGCTGGCCATTTTGGAGTGTCACCTCGCTTGGCAGCTGCACCAGCAGAGGGAGAGGGAGAAAATGTTTTAATGGCTCTGGCTCACAGATTTGAACGCTGTTATTTTGGCAACTTTTTAATTATCTCCAAATGAATGGATTGATAGGACTGGTCGTAACGAGACAGAGATAGGGGAACATTCTGCTGTGGCAGTGCTTTTTTTCCTTCTTTTTCCCCCCCAGTTTTTGGTCGTCTCTCACGCAAAGATATTTGAGCAAGATGGCCTCCAGACTGAATTGTTTGAAAGTTTTGAGGGCAACTTAGCTAATGAGAAATGTAATCATGCACAGCCAGGAAACTTTAACTGTATGCAAACGGAACCAGCTTGAAGAAAACTGGATTTTTATCACATGAGATATGGGGTCTTATCATACTCAAAAAACTGCCATTTAGAATATGCATTCGATGCTTAATTCCTTCTTTTTTTCATTTTCTGTGTTTTTTGTTTGGTTTCCATCAGTAAATTGTTCAGGATAAAAAGGTTTATTTCACATAAATTGTGTTCTGGTCAGTTGAAGGGCTTCCATTCTAATGCAAAATTCAATTTGCCCAAACTAAATTACTTGGAGAATGATGGCTCGCCATCATCACATCTCCCAGCAATCCCCACATTCAAAACAGACAAATTTTTCAGATGCCAGATTTTGTATTTCATCAGGTGCAGAAAGAAACCTAAACTTGCTTAATTTAAAATCTTAAAAAAGACACATGGAGAATGCTCCATGGACACACACAGATACACAAAATAAACAAATACAACTCAAAAAAATGTGTGAGCTGCTCTACAAATTTCTTTTGCAGCAATCCAAAGCATGAAAATCATTCACTACCTCCTGTTACATTTCCAGCAGACATTAGATAAGATAAGATAAGATAACCTTTATTAGTCCCACACGTGGGAAATTTGTTTTGTCACAGCAGGAAGTGGACAGTGCAAAAGTTATGACGCAAAAATTAGAATACAATAAGAATAAATACAGTACACAGCTGTACAGAATAGAATAAAATAATATACTATATACAGTAGAATAAAATAGAATAAAAATATACAATAAGATAAAAATAGAATACGAATGCTATATACAACTGAGTAAAAATACAACGATGCCAGAAAGGATTATTGCACTTAGTGTTATTGCACATGTGTGGATGTGTGTGTTTGTTCAGTTAAAGTCTTTGTTGTGGAGTCTGACAGCAGTGGGGAGGAAAGACCTGCGAAATCTCTCCGTCCCACACCGTGGGTGCCGCAGTCTCCCACTGAAGGAGCTGCTCAGTGCTGTCACAGTCTGCTGCATGGGGTGGGAGACGTTGTCCAACAGGGATGACAGCTTAGCCGCCGTTCTCCTGTCACTCACCACCTCCACTGGGTCCAGAGGGCATCCTAGAACAGAGCTGGCCCTTCGGATCACCCTGTTCAGTCTCTTCCTGTCCCCAGCAGAGATGCTGCCGCCCCAGCAGACCACACCATAAAAGATAGCAGAAGCCACCACAGAGTCATAGAAGGTCTTCAGGAGTGGGCCCTCCACCCCAAACGACCTGAGTCTCCGCAGCAGGTACAACCTGCTCTGCCCTTTCCTGTAGAGGGCGTCTGAGTTATGAGTCCAGTCCAGTCTGTTGTTCAGATGAACACCAAGGTACCTGTAGCTGTCCACAGCCTCAATGTCCATACCCTGGATGTTCAGTGGTTGCAGTGGAGAATGCTTGTGCCTGCGGAAGTCTACCACCAGCTCCTTGGTTTTACTGGCGTTGATCTGGAGGTAGTTCAGCTGGCACCAGTCCACAAAGTCTTGAGTCAGTCCTCTGTACTCCTTGTCGTCCCCATCAGTGATGAGGCCGACTATTGCAGAGTCATCAGAGAACTTCTGCAGGAAGCACTGGGTGGAATTGTGGGAGAAGTCTGCAGTGTAGATGGTGAAGAGGAACGGAGCCAGAACCGTTCCCTGTGGGGCCCCCGTACTGCAGACGACCCTGTCCGACACACAGCCCTGAGTCCTCACATACTGTGGTCGGTCGGTGAGGTAGTCCAAAATCCAGGTAGTGAGGTGATGGTCCACTCCAGAGTTCTCCAGCTTGTCCTTCAGAACCGAGGGAAGAATAGTGTTGAAGGCACTGGAGAAATCAAAGAACATGATTCTCACAGTGCTTCCAGCGGTCTCCAGGTGAGCGAGGGAACGATGTAGGAGGTGAATGACGGCATCATCCGCTCCAATGCCAGGCTGGTAGGCAAACTGAAGTGGGTCCAGTGATGAGCTTGTTAGGCGCCGAAGCTGAGCCAGGACCAACCGCTCCAGGGTCTTCATCAGGTGGGATGTCAGAGCCACCGGCCTGTAGCTGTTGAGGTCCTTGGGGCGTGAAGTCTTTGGCACTGGTACAACACAGGAGGTTTTCCAGAGCTGTGGGACTCTTCCCAACCTCAGGCTCAGGTTGAAGAGGTGCTCCATCACCCCACACAGTTGGTCCGCGCAGGACCTGACGACCCTCGAGCTGATGCCATCTGGACCCGCTGCCTTCTTGCCATTAATCCTCCTCAGTTCCCTCCTAACCTGGGTGGTTGAGAGAGACAGGCTGGAGCCTTGTGTTGAGTGTGTATTGGATGCTGTTGTTGGGGGTGGGGAGGAGTGAGCAGGGTGAATAGAGGAGGTGTGAAGTGTCTGAGGTGTCAGAGGTGGAACAGCAGCAGTGGGGGTGGGTGAGTCTGCAGCCGATGTTGTAGACTGTCTCATGGTTGAATCAAATCTGTTGAAGAAATGATTCAGTTCATTTGCCCACCTCACATCCCTCCCAGGCAGAGAGTTCTGCTGTTTGTGGCCTGAGATGGTTCTGAGGCCTCTCCAGACTTCACCAACGTTGTTTTGCTGAAGCTGGTTCTCCATCTTCTGCCTGTAGCTGTCCTTCCCATTCCTTATCAGTCCCCTCAACTCTCTCTGCACCCTTTTCAACTCCTCTTTGTCTTTGGATTTGAAGGCCCTCCTCTTCTGCTTGAGGACAGCTTTAATTTCTGGGGTAATCCAAGGTTTGTTGTTGGAGAAACACCGTACAGTCCTGGTAGGTACGGTGTTATCCACACAGAAATTAATATAGTCAGTAATGCATGTAGTAAGGCTGTCGATGTCCTCTCCATGGTCGTCACAGATCACCTCCCACACAGTCGACTCAAAACAGTCCTTAAGAGCCTCCTCGCTCTCCTCTGACCATCTCTGCACTGTGCGGGTGGCTGGTGGCACCCTGCGCACTAAGGGCTCATACACAGGGACAAGGTGCACCAGGTTGTGGTCAGATTTGCCCAGTGGAGGGAGAGGTGATGAACTGTATGCCTCTTCAGCATTGGCATACAGTAAGTCCAGTGTTTTATTGTCTCTGGTTGAGCAGGTCACATACTGGGTGAAGGTGGGCAGTGTGGAGTATCTGAAAGTCAGGCGTAAAATCACTCCAATAAATTAACATAAACTGTAGAAATGGAAACAGTTGAGTAATAGAATAATAAATGTAGGGCTAGTCATGGAAGTCCACTGGTACCAGCCTGGATTTTGAAAATCTTGCCAGATGCATCTGTTATCTCTGATCAATCTGTTGTGTGATTTGTGAAACGGACATGATAATGTGTGGGCAAACTAGAGTAGCTTTTGTTCCTCTCCCAACATTTGAGCCGCAACAAAGCAGCATAACAAAAGCCCACAAACTTTAAGCCAAGCGATACTACAGCCGTTACATTTACATTTTTAAAAGACAAAGTTCTCTGTGTCTTCGGTTTTTTTGTTCTTGGGATATTTCTCACTTTAAGAATTAAAATCTTAATTTTAACACTGGCTGTTATATTTCAAAGTGTGTGTATTCACCCAAAAGGAAAAGCCTTGGGCATCTAAAGAGTTGGCAATATGCAAATTATGTAGGCAAGGGGCAAGGATTTCAGAAGCTGTCTGGTTTCAGTTTGTAGTCCGGTTTTAGGTTTTTCTTGACTTTGGTTGCATGCAGGCAAACGGTGCATTATGGAGGCAAAGAGAGTTTGCAATTTAGCTGATATTGAGCTAAATTGCAATTTAGCTTCAATTTCATTGTACATGCAGAATGACAATAAAAGTTTCTTCTATTCTATTGTAGTATCAGGCTCTTTTGTGTTGTCGGTTAGACTTGCCTAACATGCCTAAACAGCTTAAGATCTGCAGTTTGATTTCAGGAGGAGAAATAAATCTTTTGAATTATGTGTCAGGAAAAAATATCTGCTATAAAAAAATTGCCAAACCAAAAACACAGATCTTCCTGCTGTGAATAAGGGAGCAAACAAAGGTAGCTTTTAATTCATCAGTATCAGGTGGATGTAACACGACTAAGCGAACATGTTCAGAACAAGCTGAGCTACTTTTAGTTGCTCCTTTGTCACAAACCACAGCAGCTAGCACCTCTTGTTTGAGTTAGCAGAGTTTAAGCTGGATGCTCTTCCTCACACAACTCTAAGGTTTTTTGCCTCTGGCCGGAATTAAACCAGCAATCTTCCTCTTGTCAACAAAGTGTATTAACTGCTACACTGTAGTGTTGCTACAATAACATGCTAGGAGATGAAGTACTGTCAAGATGGTGTGACGTTTTACAATGTGTTGCAAAACCAATTACACGCGACACTAGCATGCTAATAGTTTTTTGTTTTGTTTTTTTGTGTCCCATTTGGATCTTTAGCCATCAGAATTGTTGTCTTAAGGCCAAGAAAGATGCCAAGCGGATTTATTTTACCACGTGGATCATCATGGCCTTGCCATATTGGTCCATTTGATTGACCTTTATTATAATTATGAATTTATTTTATTTTCAGTTGCTACAAACGGGACAGACATGACTGGGGGATAGGACAGGGAGAAAGAATGGAAGAAAGAGAGGGAGAGAAAGAAAACCAAAGGGGAGAAGAGACTGTGAGAAGGGGGGTAAGAAAAAAAAAACACCTGGGTCACCTGTATGGAGAAAAAAAACAGAAGAGAAAGCAAACAACAAAGAGCAACATAATAAAAAAAACGGCACCATCACAATAAACTAGCTAGCAGTAGATATCAGTAGATACTAAATAATAAACGATATTGTGCAACACGCAAGATAGACAGCGCACAATGTGCTTTGAGGCAGCAGCCAAGAAAGCTGTAGTCCGCGTCTGTGAATACCCGTGTGTACACCTGTGTGCATACCTGTGTGGATCAGCATGCTTGCATTCCAAAGGTTTCTCCATGTAACGATCTGCTAGGGAGTGTGGGGGGGCCACAGCCCCGTCCTCCAGGGTATGAAGCAGGTATGGAGGAGATCAAAACTCCAGACATCCAGAGGCCCCCAGAACACAAGAGACCAAGGAAGACCAACAGAGGGGCAGCCGCGCCACTGTTCCAGTAAGAGCTGAGGAGAGTCCCAGATGAGGGCTCACTCAGCAGCCGCGGAGCAGAAGCCAGGGGGAGTTGCAGTGACGCGCCCGTGAGCTCCGTCGGCAGCCAGCTGTGCCTGAGTGACCGAGCCCCAGGCCGAGAGGCCGGGGGCACCCCACCTCCGAAGTGGCCCGAGCGAGCCCCAGGCTCCAGGCCCCGATAAGCGGCCGCCAAGGAGTGAGCCGGTGTGTACCCGGACGCCCATCCCCAGACACAAAGAACCACCAACGCACCGACACCTGAGGGAGTCCGCCACTGGCAGGGGAAGTGGTGGTGGGTGGAGATAGGCCTCCAAACCTTGGAGGGCCTGAGATGTCCCCAGAGAGGTGGCGTCTGATACCCAACCTGAGCATGCTAATAGTTAATGCTGTGAACATTAGCCATGCTAACGCTAATTTATCATTTCACAATTTTAAATACTGAAGAATATGCAAAGTTAAAGAAAATGTTTCTATGTCCCTAAACTAACCAGCTTGCATGCTATAATCTGCTACACCTTAGCATGCTAATGTGTTATCTTTTGTCATGACTAATAGTTAGCAACAACTAGCATTTCATAATTTGTATAAATCCACCTATTGCTCTAATCTTATAATTTAGCAGGACGTACAGCTGAAACTGAAGTCCAAATCTATAACACATGGCATAGCATGGATTGTTTTCTAATAGTGTTGTTATGAGTATTACGGTACTGCTGGCTCCTTGTGATTTCGAAAGAAATGTCACTGGTTAGGAAAATGTAATGTATTTCTAACATTTAGGAGATGGATGCCTGTGACATTCTGCATTACGTCAAAGACACTTCATGTTTTTCAGAGCTTCACAGAGGTCCCACACCTGTGCTTAAATTTTCTTTTCAAACTGATTGATTTTAGAAGCCCATTATTAAATGTAGTAAACAAAACGTGGGTTCAACGTGTGACAGTAGTGCAGGTTTAAATAACAATAAAACACCTTTAGCTTATTTTTTGGCAATTTAATTATTTTCTCTGCCTTTATTTTATTATTTACCTTATAATGAAACTCATTTTTTTTTCAGTTGTTTATATGTAAGCTGTAGCCTTTGTTGTTCCAAAAAGCACTTTGTGATGAATCCCTTTGTTAAAGCACTCTATAAATACATTTGTCTGGATTTATGAAGCTGAAATGTCACAACTGCAACCAAAGCTAATGAGCCAATTCTCTGTCAGCTGAAGTGTCATAGTGAAAACTTTTCTCACCATAAGTCAAGTGTCTCATGAGGGGAAATAACAGACCAAAAATGAAAATGTCATTGTGGTATCTCTTCACAGCTGACAGGTTCATCCATACACCTGAGCACATGGCTTTTCAACACTCAATATATTCTGGAAAATCCTCCACATATTGAGATGGCCTGTCTTTTTTTTCTTAAAGTTTAGAGTATGTTGACAATAAGGTGTCATTGTGAAGTTGTGTAACAGATTATATAATTCATTTATAAAAGTCCTCATTTCAGAAAATATCTGAAATGGCCATTCAGGAAAATTGATGAATGTCTTCTTGAGTGTCATCCAAGTGTTGTACCCCTCAGTACTTCTTTTCTTTTTTTTCTTTTTAGGTTATTATAGAGGATTTAAAGCACTACAACGTCTTCATTTGTCAGTGACCTTGGACGAGTCTTCTCAAAATCTGCAGACATAAACACAATAAAGACAAGAAAAAGTGAGGTCTCTTGCACATTAAGGCACTTTAATCAGTATGAAGATGGCTCTAAAATTTAAAATGTTATACAGTTATATAGTGCTGGACCTGGAGTGGTTAAAAACACATCAAGGCACACTAAGAATTAAGAATCTGCATATTGACTTGTGAAGTCTAAAATTATTTTATTTAATACTGAAGGGTGGCGCTGGAAAATGTTCATGACATATTAAAATGGCAAGTAAGTGTGTCAGGAAACTGTATACATGTAATGCTACCATGCCAACCAGTGCTAACATTCAGTGTAAAGTAACTATTTGTGATTTGGCTATTAAACAATATGTTTTATTAGTTTTATAGGTTTCTCTGCATAGGACTCTGCATAGACATTAGACAAAAAAGCTAAAAAATACCATTCCTGTAGTCACACTACAGTCTTCCATGATTACAAAAGTCTTTAGAGATCCTTCTTCTAGGACCAGAGGATGCATTTATGGTTAAATAAATCTGAATGCATTTTGTTTCATGGTAGGCATAATTTGTTCAAGCAGCAATCTAATGATAAATAACAAGCTTTCAGATTTTCAATGTTAAACAAGGTATTTGTGCAGTAGGAGGCTTATTGTGTGGGAAGAAACTACCTTGTTATGTTCCCACAGCAAAGTGCATGGCAATCTGTTCAGGGGTCTTTGAAATACTATGCTCTCCACCAAAAGGTTTGACAGATGAACTGACTGACCATCACTGCCATTCTCATCCCTGTTGTTGGCAGGGTAAAAATTGGAGTCTCTCTTGGCCATGAATGGAAAAATGGCTTAATTATGTTTCTTTTTTAACAAATAGTGAAATGGCAAAGCCTTCCCCATAAGCCTAGTCTGAAATTCATAAATAAAACATGAGGGTTTTTTTTAGAGGCTGTAAACTATTTCAAAATCTAATGTCCACAGTTCAGTCAATAAAAAAAGCATCATTTTGATTTTAAAAGTGTGGTCACAACTGATCTGGAACAAAAGGTTTTTTTGTAAGCTTATCCTTGCTATACCGTGCCCTCTATCCCCGTGCCTTACAAATCCGTTTCTGCCTGGGACCCACTTCAATCCTATAGCTTCAGTGTCCATCAGTCTCTTTCCATTCATCCCATCTTCTAAGACCCTGGCTAAGAACACTTGAGGATCATGTGTCCAGGCTACAAAGGTTCTCTAAACTACAAAGCAGAGAAGAAAGTGTAAAAGGTCCAGAGATAAACCACAACACCTTTCATCACATTTATTCCAACCACATATACACGCCGGGGGAACACAACGAGGCAGACAGACCAAAAAAACAAAATGAAAAAGAAAAAACAACAGATCTTTCTTTTTTTTTGCCCCAACAGAGTAATCAGCTAAAACTCTTTAATCATAAAACAACAGAGCAGTGGACTCCCTCAGTTACCTCCCTAAGATTAGTCCAATCATTGTACTTTCTAATATGCCACCAGAGGACTAAAACCATTCCATAGTCAAATCACAAAAGCAATTTTACTGTCAGATTACTTCAACTTTACAATGACATTGCTGTGGGTTGTTAAAAAAGGAACCTTTTGATGAATTTCTCAAAGAGCTAATGGTTTGTTTTCCCCGGTGCCTTTTCGGCCCAGCAATGTTTGGTTTGATGTGGCTTTGCTCCTATGGTGAGCCATCACAAGTCACGCTGAGATTTTCAGAGATTATCACAATACTGTATGCCCAACTACACGTAATGTGTTTGAAACCAAGATACACAGAGGACTGATTCATTGAAACGCCTCAGAGTAAAAACTGATTGAAGTTCTTGCTTAAAAAGAAAGCCCACTGTAAGAACTGATGATGCCATCAGGTGACATATGACTGCGACTTGAAGCAAAACATGTGTACTACAGTTAGGTCCATACTCTTTTGGACGATGACATGAATGAGTTAACTTTTGGTCATTTTGACTTCAAAGAGGTTTAACAACAGTTTTGCAGTAAATGCTAAAAAGCATTTTTATGCAAAAAGTCAAAGGCCCAATGATCCTCTTAAAACTTTATAACTTTATACTTTTTCTTCAGAAGAATAGGTTGCAATTTTGGCCAATCCTTCAGGTATACTATATTAACGAAAGTATTGGGCCCCTTTATCTATATCCGTTTGCATTGCCACAGATGTATAAAATGAAGCGCTTAACCATGTTTGTGTCTCACTGCTTTTGTTGGTTTTTGGTTTTTCAGCCTAATGATGGCCTCCTTCACTTGCACTGACAACTCTTTCCACCTCACTGAGAGTTCCAATGAAAAGCCACAAAATGCAAGATCACCATTTGACGGTGAAGCTACTTCCCAGACAACTGCCCAGTTACTTTTGATTCTCTGAATGTGAGAGTGGGAGGGTTATGTTTAAACACGGCTGGATTTGCTAAACAGTCACTTTTGCAATACTTTGGTGAAATCCCTTGAACTAAAGTCAAAAGTTTGCACTTCAATCGCATCTTGACATCTTGATTGTTTCATTTGAAATCCTCTGTGCCGAGACAAATCTATAAAAATTGTCCTTGTCTGAAACCTTATGAATCTAACTGTGTTGTATATTAATCTTTCTTAAACCAACATCAGAGAATATATCCACGATGCTCCTTGATGTCATAACTTTTCTCCCTTATGTATGCAGGATAGCGTCTGGATTTTCTTTTTCTTTATCCTTACTTTATTCCCCCTCTTTACTCTTCAGCTCAGTTCTTCTGTGCAGTTTTCTCCTAAATCAAACACAGTTTTGTTTATCTCATCTATTGAATGTATCCCAAGGGCCTTCAAAACATGTCGAATGGTTTTCCTACCACAAAAAAAACCACGTGGAAAGCCTTTGTTTAAAACACTTGGAAATTATGACGCATTTCCATTGTTTACATGGCCTTGTGGTCTTGTTCTCACTCAAAGCTACCGGTCAGCTGAGTTCCTTGTGATGATGTTTTGGTGAAATTCAAAAACTGAGCTCTACGAAACTGACTTGACTCTTGGCCAGGACAACAGATTGCAATCTTTTACCTGGAAAAATAAAGGATAACACAAAATCACAGAAAATTAAAGTCATTTTTACAAAAAGGGTCGATTTTCTCTTTATAGCAACAGTCTTTGTGGTTGTTTCAGCAGTTGCAGAAATAACACTGGACAAAGCCATTAGAAAAGAAATACACTCAGCATTGGGGGGGTATGTGGGGATTCATTTTGTGAGGTATGGAAGTAGTAGGTGGCTACAAGCCAGCTAACTAATATGCAGCTAAAGCAACAGTGATTTCTCCTGATATTTTTGGTTTCTTTCAGTCTGAACTGTAAGATGAAATGGAAAGTAAACATCTACACACTTAAAGTCAGATTTCCTGCTAATTTTCTGCATGCTTTTTTCAAAAATGGCAAAATTGGAAACATGGTTACAGAGAATTCCTTAATTTAAATACAGTAGATTGCACTCTATTTTTAAAGATTCTGTTAAAATGACTTTTTATTTTTAGTTGTACCGTTACACACAAAACACATTTGTTTTATCCAAATGTTTAGCTATGAGTACAACACATAAACCCATTTTGGGTAAAGTGTTTCACCATTTTGGGTAAAGTGTTTCAGCTTTGTTTTTGCTGTGGAAAAAATATGAAGATCCCACTCGTGAAAAGTTGCAAAATAGCTCTGTCTTTTAATAAAGTTCTGACAAAGACTTTCAGGACTCAAACTAATTGGTTCATTTGGCAAATAAAAATCTGATTAAACATCCCACCTCCATTAGACTGCAGCATATTGCCACTTTATTGAACTGAATAATCAACTAAATTAATGAACACGCTCCATATCTATGTTTTCTTAGAGCAAGAATGTATATAGACAAGAAGGAAAGGTTTATGTGATTTATCAAGAATTGCAGAGCACCGGCTAGAGGGAGGTAGAGTGTGCAGCATTGGGAAATGTGCAGCAGCTATTAAGGTTGGAGCTCTGTAAAATTGCACTCTAATGATGATCTAAGTGCTCAGCTGTTTTGAGTCTAACCTGAAAAATAGCATGCCTCTCTGTCAGCTGCTGAAAAATTGATGCACTCTAGGTGGCTTGCTCTCTTTGCTCTATCTCGTGTCGTGAGGGCATCGCAACCCATGCCCGACACCCTCCGCTGCCAATGGCTTCCTGTCCCCTCTGTTATGGATCATCCCACTCTCCCTCATTCTCCAAAATGGCTATGCATAATTTCCAGCCCCCTCGCTGAAAAGTTTGACTAAATGGAAGGTTATTCAGTCACAAGCTATTAACAGTGGTGCACATTAAAGTTGTTTTGCAATCGAAGAGTGAATTATAAGTATTTTCTCACTGCATTATTTTCTCCCACAAAGTGCAAAGATATAAAAAGAGAAAGCAAGAGAGCGTGAGAGAGGAGGAAGCACACAAGGAGAAAGAGAGACATAAACACAAAAGGTCCCTGGAAGTCAGCGAATGCAGAAATGTACAGTAAATCTCACTTGACATGATTCATGGCTTGGTATTTCTATATAAAGTACATCTGAGCATTTCCAAAGAAACAAAGGACTCTGAAAATTCATAAAAAAAACAGAGAGAAGAAAAAGTGTTTGGGTGAATTTAGGTTACTTTTTAACATTTCTCAAAAATAAAACCGCATGGTCCCAAGGGAAATTCTCTTTACGAGAGGAGAGAAAAGAAAACACCATATCTAATAATGGAGCACATTTAAACTGTTTTATTGCCCATCTTCTGTCCGACAGTCAATCCAGCAGGCAAAAGGAACATATATGATTCTTTAAAAGCTGAAAGTATGCTTTCTTGCTACTTTCACTGTTTTATTGTTTTACTATTTACATTTTTTGTTGATGAGGTAAGAAATAACTTTTTTTTTAAGAGTTCTTCAGGTGAAAATTGAAATAAAGTTTTCCTTGCAAATTGCTGTAATATGTAAGTGTTCTGTGTAATGTACCCAGTGTTTTTGCTGTCCAGTTCTTGTCCGTGTCATAACAGGAACAACAGGAATTTTTATTATGAATTTTATTAAGCTTATAAAGCAAAAACTAATGGTTTAAAGCCTGTTTTTGACTCTTTCAAAAAGCTATATCTGGTTCGAGCTACATCCCACATTCATGTTACATAGACAGGTTTTTTTTAAATGGTGACACATGTTCACAAGTTTAGACAAATGTTGTATAATGAGCTTTACTGATATAAACTACTTATAATGCGATAATTAACATTATATTACAACTATTGATTGAAGCTGCAGCATGGCTAAAGTTGCATAGTGTTGCTTTAAGTATAGATTTGAAAATTTATATTATGTTACTTGAATTCTGAACATTC
The DNA here is from genome assembly GCF_963969265.1 of Rhamphochromis sp. 'chilingali'. Taxonomy (NCBI): domain Eukaryota; kingdom Metazoa; phylum Chordata; class Actinopteri; order Cichliformes; family Cichlidae; genus Rhamphochromis; species Rhamphochromis sp. 'chilingali'. The sequence goes on along the minus strand of NC_137929.1, from coordinate 33,534,888 downwards.
ACACATTTGAGAACAATACTCTACTTTTAACACCTGTAACAGTTTAACTTCCAAAACGATGGCAAGCTCATTAAAAATGTAAACTTGAAGATTAAACCAGTGTTTCAGAATTGTTTTGGCTTGTGACCCTGGGTGTGTTTGGGGTGCCATTTGATATTTTCAGATTTCTGTGAGCTATCACGAACAGGGCCCCAGTGACACAGAGACCAGTCCGCAACCCTTATGTTAACCATCAGCCACTAAGAAAATGACAGCTAACTCTGACAGATTAGCAAGTCTTGTAGCCGCTAGGTAAAATTTGTTGCATCAAGGTTTGGAAAACACCAAAAAAGTTGTATGTTTTGAAATATGCTGGTTAAAGCAATAAGAAACTAGTTTTAACTTTCGCCATAGCTCAGCCAGTAGTTGGCAAGTGTTTGTAGACAAACTACAGGGGTGGCTGTAGCTCAGGAGGAAGAGCAGTCTGCAAGGTGTTTATAGGTGTTTCAGTCTGCAAGCCAAATATCCCTGGATAAGATACTAATCTAAAGTGTCTCTTCAATGCATCCCTTGGGATAAACAAAGTATTATCAGTCAATCAATATGAATGTGTGTGAATGTTAGATAGAAATCACCTATGTAGAAAAGCCATAGAAAAAAGTTCTTGAATAGGTGAATGAGGCGATTTATAAAAAGCGCTTTGAGTGGTTCGAGGAGAAAAGTGCTATATAAGAACCAGTCCATTTACCGTTTACCAAACCAGTATCTTCCATGCAAACTACAAATGATCCAAACAGCCAGACTCCTGAAAAATGCCCATGCGGCTTTACAAACGTAAGTTTTCTCACTCTATCACCGATCTAATATGAAACTTTTCATGGTAGTTATGCATTGGCTGCTGGTTCGGGAAAAGTTCAGGAAAAGGCCACTTAGGAATTTCAATTTCAAACTATTTTAACACTCAAATTCTTCCCATTTCAAAATAAATGTTCTAACTGACTGTATAAACATTTTCATTTAAAAATACAAGGTTGACTATTCAGTCCTTTTGTTTCAATGTACAGGTTTTTTTTCTGCTGTAACTGAAATAACTGTTCAAGGCCCAAAAGAAAGATGTACAGTGATTCATTTTAAAAGCAAAGATAACTGAATATACATTTAAGGAGATGAATTTTGTTTCCCTTTTGTTCTTCCACGTCAGTGTAGCATGGGACCTTTTGGAGAGTATGCAAACTCTAGGGTACAAGGGAAAAAAATCAGTGAAAGTAACAACGTGCATCTTATAATGGAAGGTTTAACAGTTCTACTTCTTCAGGGTGACGATGATAATTTTGTTTTTACATACAGCTCTACTTTAACTTTTCATGGATGTCTGTTTCTCCCAGCACACATATCTAAACCCTTTCACGAACCACACACAGTCAAATATCTTGTTGAAAGACAGATATGACAGCATATTTAAAACTAAAGAGCTGGGAGCAGAGCTGCCTTTTCAGCAGGAAAAAAACACCCTGCAGTGGGATGAGAAAAAAGTTTTGGGGGAAAGTGTAGTTATACATGATTCATAGCGCTGCTTGGAGAGCAGCTTACTGTTGTGTGAAATTTGACATTAAGCATCTTTTATGTTATTCCTGTTTTAGTCTGGAAACCCAAGGGCAAAAGAATATGCAATGTGTAATTTTGCTCTATGAAGAAACATTGGGGTGAACGGTAAAGTGTTCAGAACAGTGTCTGAGTTTATTTCAATGAGGGACAATATGATGGTGGAATATAAATTAGCCTCTACGTGTGACATGCAGAGCTGAGGCCAAAGAGCACTTTTCTGTGTACCGCAGTCATTCTTTCATAAGAACGTGCATTCTTTTGTAGTATGCATGTGTATTTATAGATAGAATTTATCACCTTTAACCACAGGAAATGTTTTTCAGCAGCAGCATCTTTTTAAACTCGCATGTGTGTAGTCTACAAACTGCAAACTTACTATGCTGACAGTCATTTTGCATGTTTAGCCTGATACTGTAAAAGCTAAATACGGAAGTCATAAATGCTTTTTTTATGTATCTGCATATCCATATTTATCTTTTTATGTGATTATTCAAAGTTTAGATAAATGGCACCGCTGAATTAGACGTTTAAATCTCTTCTTGACTCAGACTGTCTTGAGGCCGATAAGTCACCAACTGGATGTTTCTACATCAGATGCTAAATTTGCAGAGCCTACACAGATTTATTATACATTTGTTCAAATAATACTTTCTAAGATATCAATTTAATGTCATTTTCATAATAAAATCTCACCACTTTACTATGTCAAATGGGTAGAGGACTTTATTAATTCATTCATACATCCGCACCATCGCAACATGTTTGAAGTAGATGTCAAAATAGAGTCTTATTAAAAAAATAAAAACTGACAGCCTATTTTTGTGTCCCTTTCTGTGTACACACAAATCTGGATACACAGGGTGTACTGTACACTAAGTTGCATGTCATCATCGTCGACGTGTCGCATTGCTTCGCCAGTGTCTTTGTCCTCATCTCCAATCACAATGCGCCCAACGTCTTACGAGAGCGTGCCGCGGTTCCCTCTCGTTAATGCAATTTAATGTGGTGTCTTTCGCATTAGATTCCCAATTGCCGTTGCCATGGCGACGTGCATACAAAACATCTTGTAGCAGCTTGTTATTGCCTCATTACAACCACGTTTGAAGTTTTTTTTTTTCCCCCCTTCTGTCTTTCCTCTCTCGCTCTTTATTTGTTTGTCTTTTCTGAAAGAACCTTGGGTAAGAGATAAGCAGACTGTGGCTCCATCAAAGGATGTCCTCCCCTGCAAGCAATTATCCCTCCAGGATAAGCTCTTGTTATTCGCTTTACAAGGAGCGCTGATTTCAGTCCACCAAAAACCAGAGGGGCTGGCACACACTTGAAACTTCAGAGGCCGTCATGATAAGTAAATCACAGTTTTGTGTGATACGAAGGTTCGTAGATGCCCTTTTTTGGCAGAAATTGACGATTTTATACTTTAAATCGAAGATCAGAGTGAATGGCAGATTTCAGTCTGGACTTCAGTGTTGTTAATGTACAAAATATAAAGTCGCAGGCCTCGGGTCGTTCTGTGTTTGCCACCCCCCACCCACACCTGCGTGGGTTCTGCCATAGTCCAACGACATGCTCATAAAATTATTCTGTGAATTTTAGTTAAATTAGCGAAGTTTTCAGTTTTATTTAATGTAGCAAATGTTAGACAGGAAGGTTTCAGCAGGGGATTAATAAAGAAAGTAGTCACACACTATAAAACATCCTATAACCTCAAATGTGTACAAAGACTACTCTTTTTGTATTCTATTAGCTTTAGTGCAATTTCTCTTTATTTTATGTAAAAGACACAAACAAATTCTGTTTACATCAGAACATCTATAATTGAATTTATTTATTTATTTGTTTTCTGCTTCAGCTCTGGATCATTTCCCAGGAGCTTTAACTAAGATTTAAAACAAAAACAACTGACTCCACTTAATGTGTCGGAGGTTACCGAAGCAAACTAAGAACTTTTTATGTAAAAAGTCTAAAAAACAAAAGAGTTACATTGATGGGGATATACTGCTGTTTTTTGACAGGTTACTCTGGATAAGTGATGCCAAACTTCTTCTACAGTAAAAATGGATTGTGCAGCTTATATAACGCGTGTTGCTCATAGTGACAAGAATAATTTTATAGTCTCGCTCTATGAGGCCTTAAGGCTCTTTCTGGCTTCTTTCAACTTATGGCTTTGGTTTCTCAGCCTCCAACTTTAGAGAACCTGTTTCCGTCTCACTGCTTTCATTAGTGGCATTTTCAACAGAAAAACCTTGAAAAAACAGACTGCACCTTGTCTGGCCAGTACTAATTGACAGACAAAGTGGTGACCATAGTGAAGTATAACCACTAAAAAGCCATATATTTTCCTCAGGAGGTGATGAAAAGATGTTGAATTCATCAGTTGAACATGAACAAATTAAAGGCAATTTGAATAAAAGATGTTCATCGTGTCTGCTTGTTAGTGTGATCGCCATGTAACCACAAAGGTAACCGTGTGCTGCTAGAGCTCGCTTCTGCTGCCCATTAGTGGCCAAAAAGCCTTTTAATGCAGGTTTAATATTGCACATCTATGGACCACGGTTCACTATACCTAGAGACATGCTGAGAAAGTCACGGCACTCAGGAGCCTTAAATGAATTCTGTAAGAGATTTAAATGGTCATGCAATGTCCTGGTGAACAGTTCAAGTTAGTTTAGATGTTGCTTCAAAATAAGTGACTAAAAGAGGCAATAAAACCACAGCAACACACGAGCCAAATACCAAAGTGAAACAGCAACTAACTCAGACTCACTAAATGAACACCTGTACTAAAAAAGGTACTATAGAGGAAACCAAGATTAAGAACAAACTCCATTAAAAAAAATAGAACTCAAATACAAAAGGAACTGAAAAGCTTCAAATACAAGAGTACAGAGCCTCAAATGAAGTATGAGAAACAAAACTGAACATGCACTCACAACAAAAACGCCTGATGATGACTAAGAATGCAAAACTCTTAAAAAAAAAGAAAATAAAACAAAAAATACACAGACACCAAAACATGACGCAAGGACACAGGAGAGGTTAAATAACAAAGAACACAAGGGACCAAATATGAAAAGCTCTCACTAGCTTTTAAAGGAAAACAAGGACAGCGTTCACACATAATTCAAAGACAAAAACTGAAACTCAGAAACTAGAAAACTAAAATACATCAAACTCCCACGAGCCTACAAAACATAACACACAGTTATAAAAATCAGATTTTACTAGAGCAGCTTGGAAATTGGGAGGTGACTGCTGGTTAACCGCCTAGTCTTAATGAAACATTTTCCACTGTAACAAAAACAGAAAAATATGTACAGTAAGAGAAAAAAAAAGTTGGGCGACCTTAAAAATACGATCTAAAACACATTAATTTATTACTAAGTGCATGATGTCATCTGTCCAGGTTATTAGCCCACAATGCATGTGCAGTGTCTCAGCTTTTTCCATCACTTATTTTACCAGTATTGTGAATTTGCCTGGTAATAACTGGTGATCTAAGAAATGTAATATTATTATTTTTAAAGTAAAAGCTCAGATTAAATTACAGTACGGTTTGTTTTAGGTAAATAACTTTTTTCTCCTCTTGTCAAGATGTGATTGGAGCTTTAATTAAAGAGGTTTAATCAGTTGAACCAATTAAGAATTTTCTGTTTAGAATTACAGTAAAATATCTTAATGGGTAATTGCTGTAAACTTCTTGTTTTTGTGCAATAAAGCTGGCTGCATGAATTCTCCTCAGCCAAATATCACCACAGGCACTAAGGGTACTTTGAAATTTGAAAGTTTACCCCCGTGGTGGGGCTAGAAAGGTCAAAAAGTCTCCAAAATCAACAGTGTTCCTTTTTTTTCTCTCAGCAAATGGTGTAGTGGAATGAGTAAGGGGTCAGAAGACGACAGTAAAAACTTTTTGGTCTGATACCACTTGAGAGAAGGTCTTAAGGTCACCAAAATCAATAAGTTTCTTCCTTTTGGTAGCATGAATACAGAGAATATTAGCTGGTTACAGTCAACATCCAGGCTGGAGACAGACGTGATTGTAAGTCAAAAGTGGAGGTAAAGTTGGTGAATCAGTTCAAACATGCATGCTATTGTATCCCCAGGTTATAATTTTATTTCAGAAATGCATATTAACTTTGGGAAGCAGCATTTAAATTAGCGGATTATAAAACAATGTTAGTATCTACTGATTGGATGATTTTGTTGAAAGAGCGTACTTAAACAGTGTTAATGAATAAACATTTACTGATTGACAGTAAATTAAAAATCTTACGTTCATACAGTTATTTACATGAATTTTTGATTTTTTGATTTATATATTTTAGTCTCTGTACATAATTACCGTGGATTTTAAATATAATCAAAATGTAACTTAGGTGTACATTTACAGCTTTAATTCAAGGGGTTTGACAAAAGTAGTAAAAAAACGTTAACTACAAAAATCAAACACTAATTGGCAGTTAACTGAAAAGTGTTCCAGGCGAGAGCTGTTGCTTTGTTATTCCATGTCAAAATAAGATGTTGATTCCAAGTACTGAACTTGTATTTGGTAGGTGTTCACTGATACTCTCAATCTGAAGTCCAAGGGTATGAGGGTCGAGTATGAGGTTACACTCAAGAACATGAAGGTGACATTAAACTTTGCCAGGAAACATCTAAAACAGCCTGCACAGTTCTGGCTTTTAATGTGGTGGATTGATGATGTGAGGATGGAAAGAAACAGCTCGTGACCAAACGTCTATCATGCCATATGTTAAATAAGACGGCTACGTATGACTGCTAATGGAACCAGCTCACTAGTGTTTACTGATGGCGTGACTGATGGATGAACACACTCTGCTCCAATTCGGCCAAAAATTTCAAAACTGATCGGACAGCATTTCACAGTACAAATGAAAAATGACCCAAAACATACTGCAAAAGCAACCCAAAAGTTTCTCAATGCACAAAAATGGGATGTTCTTCAATGGCCAATTCAGTCATTGGACCCACAATCAAGCAGCAAGTGAAGGCAGCTGCAGTAAAGGCCTAGCTGAGCGTCCCACGGGAACAATTCGGTGATGTCCATGGGTTCTGGACTTCAGGCAGTCATTGGCTGCAAAGGATTTTCATCCAAGTATTAAAACAATCCTCATATTTAAAATTATGTCACTTTGTCCAATTAATTTTGAGGCTCTAGGTGTGAAAATGGCTGTAATTAAAGGCTAATGCAATACTTTGGTTAAATCCCTTTTAATTAAAGTTGTAAGTCTTCACTTCAATCACAATTTGATTATTTGATTTAAGATCAACTGGTGGTGGTGTACAGAGGCAGTGTGACAAAAAAGTGTGCTATCGTCCAAGTATATGCATAGACCGAACTATATACCTGCCGCCACAAAACTTTGAACCTTTAACTGTGTGCATGGGTCTTTGCAACAGTATGAATGGCTCACCTTTCTCAGTTTGGTTATTATAAAGCAGACGATAGGCTCTTTGATGACAGAAGAATTCTGATAGGCCAAGGATGGCAGCTGTGTACCCTCTATTTCTATTTTTATCTTATAATGTTTGCGATTTAGCTCAATTTGTGGAAAACATGACATATATTTCTTTTTAGGGCAAATGACAGCACAGAATATGATCTTTGTTCCATGTCCAAAGATTCTGTCAATTTTAGTTTAAAAGATCAGCGTTTTAGATCTATCAGCAGCCGCAGTGAGTGGAAAATATATATTACCCTTGTGCTCATATTCCTTACTTGAGATTCCTCTCGTGTCATCCGGTGTAGTCGTGCTATAGTATCACCAAATTTTGGCTTTCCACAGTGAATTCCAAACAGATCCTTCATTCGCTCACATAATTTTATTGTCTCATTTGCTATGTGCATTAAAAAGGGCAGTTAATCATGTTATACACTGGCAGCATGACATGAGAGATTGCCTGAGATAGGTACTATAGGAATTTCCTGTTCTTGTATGAGTCTCAATACATCACAGATGAGTCAGAGACATGCTACATGGGAGCCATGAATAGCAAAGGGCTCCCTGAGACATGCAAATAAATCACTGTTGCCAATTCCCGCTGGAGATGTGTTTTCAGTGTTTCAGAGCAGACAATTATTTTGTTTCGTAGTGACACGTTTCAAGGACACACTGTATGCTTCGCTATAGTGTAACAGTCTGTCAGTTCATCTCACTGCTGCATTACTCCTCTCTATCTGTGCAGTGCTTTCATTGCAGTGCCTGGACACCTCTATCTGCACATTTCACAGCTGTTTTCTCACACTTTTGTACCGTAAGCGTGGTACTGCATGTTAAAATATCATATGCTGACATCCTTAACTATGTAATCCAGTAAAGACGAGGCCAGCAGAAGTTTATTCCTTCGAGTGCACAATCATCTACCTTTAACCTCATTCATGCAGTCCTGGATTTTACAAGGCCCCTCGCAGATGGTGAGACAGCTGTACACTTCAACGTGGAATCGCTGGGCCACTGACAGGAGGTTGGGTTCTTTGCTTGATTTCCACTGGCAAAAAGAAATCCTCCCCCTTTTCTCGCTGCTGTTCCACCTCACTGAAATATTAACTGGGTGCACACCCATTCATCTGCGGTGATAACAGGACCCACGGTTTCTTTGTTGAGTTTGCTTGGCGGGTAGCCGGGGGGGATGCACAATCAAAGCGAGAATCAAAGCGAGAAACAATTACCGTGGCTTGTGTCTAGGTGAATGGCAGCAATGAAAAGCTCATTGTCAGCTTTGTGCGCCAGCTGTGGCATGAGCAAAAGATTTAAAGGGTGATGAGAATGAGGAGGCGGATGCAGAGGTGTAGGTTACGTAAGAGGGCATCTGCTGTCATCCTGCCCTCTTTGGGTACCGCTAAACTTTGCTAAACAGACACGAGACAGGATGTTTTTCAAATTGGAAACATGCTGTCTCGGGGTGAGGATGAAATATTAGTTAAGGAATTTGTTACTTCATCATTATCAGGTTGTTCCCTAAAAATTAGCCAGTTAATCCAAAATGCTGCAAACAAGAGTGCTGACAGGAATGAGAAAGCGAAACAGCTCTCATACCGCACGTTTATTTGTGGTTCCTAGAGTTTCTAAAAGTAGAATGGGAGGCAGAGCTCCAGCTTCGGCCGCTCAAAACAGAGACAGAAACCCTCTCCACCTTTAGGACTACACTTATAAGTTATAAGTCTTATAAGTAAGGCTGGATCAGATGACCTCAAACCATCCCTTAGTAATGCCACTATAAGTTCTGACTGCTCATGTGTGATCCTATCTTCTTCTTTCCCCTCACCCCCAGCTAGTCATGGCTTGCTAAGCATGCCTCAACTGAAAGTTTCTTCCTATTAAAAGAGAGTTTTTTCTTCCCACTTTTGCCAAGTGTTTGCTGAAAGCAGGTTGTCTGATTGTTGTGATTTCCTCCTGAATGCCGCCGGGTCCTTTTGCAGCATAACACGCTCTGAGGTGACTCTTGTTATGATTTTGCATTATATAAATAAACCTGAATTGAATTAAACCTGAAGTTTCCCCCAGGCTAAATGGCTTTAATTAAAGCAACGTACCACCAGGGCGGAAATTTGGTCCAAGCTTTCCTCTGTTCCTCCTAGTTATCCAGGCAGTGGGGGTGGGCTGTACTGGGATATTTACTGGTCCCACTCAATGACTGCCTGCTTCTTCATCAGTCTCTTATCAATCCGAGCTCTTGGTAGTGGGCAGGAAAGGAGGTCGTGTCTCTGAAGTGATCTTGCCCTTCTTCCTTTCCACTCACCTCCCCTCCCTCCACCCATTTTTACACTCACACGTCTGTTTATTCCCTGTCATCACCATAATACTAGTCATTTGTATGACGCAGAGCTTGAAACCTGTAATTTTCAGGAAGTCTGCCCTGTTGAGAGAGTACCTGAAAACGATTTCTCGCAGTGCATGTTTTTGTGGAGCCACGTTATGTAAAACAGGACTACAGGTTGATAGTGAGTGTTGATGTGTGTGTGATGATGCTGTTACACTCTAGACAGGAGAAAATACTAGACTGGACAAAAATCATTTTCTGTAGTACTTTGTAAATAATGGGGGGAATTTGGGGATGAAAAGTTTGGGATGTTTTATGTTCTGTATAGATAAATATTGCACAAAAGGTTATGGCTGAATTGTTGTTTTACTGTACGTTGTACGGCCTTATTTACCCCCACAAAAAAAAGTATATTAAAAACTTCTGTCAAAAGAAAACCGCATAACACATCAAAGGCTCTTACAGCAAGGATGCAAATAAATGGGAAAACAGACAAACTCGAGTACAAACAACTCACCAGCTACTCAGGAAGGGAGCAAATACTTTTTCACAGCATTGTGCATGTGCTTCACTAGCTGAAGGACTTAAGTGAATCCATCACAAGGAAGCATGTGGAGTTCTGGTTCTTGATATGCTGCTATTACCAGTATCAGGGCTCTGCAGAAGCATTCACTCTAATCAAGTTCATTCCACTCATTCATTCCAGATCAAGTCCTGTGGTGAGCTGATTGTATAATATGGGTATCAAATGATGCAAAAGCACACATGGGCTGTTCGATTTTGAATAAGTAACACGAACTTACCATATTTTATAGTCAGTGTTGATTTATTTCTTTATTGCTCCTTGTGTTCATCTCTTCCTGGTCAGGGTTTGTTCCTGTGCTTTTTATTTCTGACTTCTCTGAATCGTTACTTTGTTCATTCCCCATCTGGTGGATATATCTGTACATGGAGCGAGAGCATTGTGAATTTCCTGGGATTTTCATGCACAGACATATCTGAGGGTGAAGTGTGGAAAGCAGCAGGAGAACGCAGGTGCGGATTTTACAGAGTGACAACTGAAGGATAAGTGTGAAACTGACACCTGTGCATTTTCACTCATGTCAAGTTCCTTACATGTCTGCAGACACACCGCCACCTCCTGAAGAATCGCAGATCAAGAGTTTTACTTTGTGGCTGGAATTAGTTTGTTTTTTATTTAGTTATATGAGCTACAACTGGTCAAACTAAGAAGAAGCACGCTGAACGAACTGTGCCGTTGGTCTTTGGAGTCAGTAACAGTATTGTGTTCAAAGAACTTAATGTCTCTTTGCCTCAAACTCATATTCCTTAGACCAGGGGTGTCAAACGTATGGCCACATCCTTGAGATAATTTCAGATGTTAATTATTAATGGCCCGTCAGTATCTGGGAGCCTAATCTTCAGCCCTTCTGTGAATCCATGGAGGAAGGGGTGGGACTTTATTTTGACAGACTGAGATTATACCATTATGTTAAAGAAGGAAGAGACGGGGATTTAAATGCAAGCGTGTCAGAAAAAAGTGAAGAAACGAGCGAAAACGTAAAACGAGCAGCATCTGGCTGCGTTTCAGTGACACTGGAGACTGCAAAGCCCAGTCATAGAATTACAGGTTAGATAAAGTGAAATCCGTTTTTATTTTGAGCTATTTTCCATTGTGGAGGACAAAAGGTTTCAAACCAAACATGCTCTTCGTAGACGCCAATACATAGAAGTTAGTCATTTATGAAAATGCTGAAAAAAAAATTGCTTTCTTGAAAAACACTAAAGTTACAGTTCAGTATTGAATGTTACATAAAAAGTCTTTGAATGGCAGAGATGCAGAGCCATGGCTCAGTGTCTGAGTGTCTGAATGAGTCTCACAGGCCTGAATGTGCGCTTGAAGCCGTTTATAATTCTGAACCTGTTTGATCTGCTGCAGAAATGTTGGACTTTTAACTGTATTTTCACAAGTTTTGCAGCTTTTCTTTCTGATAAAAACCTCACTTATGGCCATTCATACTACACAAAGTAATTAAGCTTCTTCTTACTTTTTTCTTTTTAAATCAGTTAAACATGTGGCTTCTTTAAAATGACAGAACTGGGAGTTTCGCTGGTCCGGCCCAGTCAAGATCAAAGCGGCTGTATGTGGTCCGCGATGTACAATGAGTTTGACGCCTGTGCCTAAGACGCTAAACTTTTTTCTCTCAACAGCACAATCATTTCGGTACTCTGAAATTTCTGAGAAGCAACATTTTTCTTTTGCTCTGGATGTCTTAAAATAATTTCCAGTATTGACTCATTCGCTGATATCGTCACCACAGTCAGAAAACATTCCTTTCCTTTTCATACACACTGCAGCAAACTAGAACTGGGCTCACTTCTCCTCAAAAGCAATACTTCAATGCAAAAAATATCTTGCATGAATGCACTAAACTACAGAAGAAATGGCATTCTCTGGGATGTTTTTGGCATAACTTTCTATGATATTATGCTATGTGAAATTATTTGTAACCTTTTATTGGTAGCACTGTATTACAGCTCACTAATACTGTGGGGCTATATGTGCACTTTGTTTTATAGTTTTTCACTTTGAAGCCGTGATGATTATAAACATGTGTTTTCAGGTCACACACAAAGTTTCCTTTAACAGGTTATTATGATGGAATGACACAGAAACAGTTTTGTATTTTTAAATCCTTATTTCTGGTTATTTTCCTGAAACTACCAGAAGTGTTTTCAACAGCAATCTACATTAAACATATGTAGATTGTTTTTTAATCTTAAAAAAGATGCAGATGCTCCACCAGGCCATTTCTTCCAACTTACCAGGGAATTTTAGCCTCCACAGAGATGTAATCTTTCCTACATTCCCTGTGTCTGCCTTGGAATCTCCTCCCTACTGGATGTACCTGGGACAACTGACCTGGAAGAGGCCAGGTCTGACCTGGAAGACGTCCTGGTCATGTTCCCAAACCACCTCCACTGGGTCCTTTTAATGTGGGGAATGGCAGTAGTACTCCATACAGCGAGTCTGTTTGTTTGCAGTCTAGCATTGTAGTTTTCAATATATAATTTCCGAGTTTTGTGTCAGCTGTTTTAATATAGGTGAAAATCGGGTCAAGATCACACCAAAATATGAAAATCAGTACAAATATTATCTTCAAACTTCACAACAACATACTAAGCCTTGGGGGGCATGAGTACCTGAGCATTTGAGCAAAGTCGACCTTTGACTTTGAAAAAAAAATTAAAGTAACCATAATGGGTTACTGGCCAAAGATTTCAGTCAGTTCTGCTCCAGATATATGGGTAAAGATAATAAAATATATCATTTGCAAAGCATGCAATGCTTCAAGGCCATAGGTCAAAGGTCAGACATCAGCGTGTTGTTATAAAATCAAGCTGACGTCAGCATATTGTAATAAAAACATCATAAAACATCAAAATTTTAGTATAGCTCTTGCCTTTGGAGGGGTGTGTTGAACTTTTTACTAATTTTTTACTAATTTTCAAGCACTGCTCCATATAGTGTATGCTGTAATTTTCAGTTTTTAATGCTAAACACGTTCTCCTTTGCAAGTATAAAATAGCCCCTTTTATCTTACAATTCATTTTTTCCTGTGAACACTGACACTAGTAAAAGTAGTACTCCATCCTAGCGACGCACTGCTTACAAATATCTGAATCCTGTTTGAATACCAGCTCAGAATTACCGGGAAAAACTTTTTTGCTTGCATGTGATGATTTATGTGAGTGAATATACAATGATTTGTAGCTGACTATGCATGCATATTTTTAAGCAGGCAGCTATCCCTGTGATTTCCTGACTCGCACAATGCATGA